>NC_042617.1:351400547-352095168 GCF_901001135.1 Rhinatrema bivittatum | reverse complement strand
TTCTGACCTGCCTTGTCCTGCTTACTGTGCCCTGACCCAGCCTGGACCCAGACACTGCTGACTGCCGCCTGCCCTGACCCAGCCTGTACTAGACACTGCCACTTGCCGCCTGCCCTGACCCAGCCTGAACCCAGACTCTGATTATTGCTGCCTGCCCTGACCCAGCCTGGTACCTGACTCTGTTTCGAGCCTCCTGTCTCTCTCCACCTGGAGCCACCCTGCTGGGTGGTGTGCACGACTCCTGTCCGGAGCCCAAGCGTAACAATTACATTTTAAAATATGTGGCATTTATGGCTCTCTCAGCCAAAAAGGTTCCTGACCCCTGCTATAGGAAGTGTATTTATTGTAGAGAAGTGGCCATGGAAATACAAGCGATCATTGGTCTAGTCTAGTCTGAAAAGTAAGCGATTAAACAAGATAGGGTGTACAATACAGGATTTTGATGCGCTCTGGGATATGTTTTGGTGTTCTTTTGACTGTAATAGCCTAAGATACATTTTTGCATTAGAAATGAGTAAAGTAACTTCAAATGTATTTTATTTTTTAAAATTTATATACTGCAACTTCCAAGAAATATTCATTCAGTGCGGTTTACAACCAGACATACATAATTATGGAAATTGAACACAACAAATAAATAAACAAAATAAATAGTCTAATGTAACAGTCTCAGTTAAAATCTCTGTGAGACGCAAATGCTTTTTGATGTCATCAGACGTTGTTAAAGCTGATGTGCTATTGCTTGGTGCCTCCGATGCGATCACTCTGCATTGACGGATGGCAGCATATGGACACCTTAAGGTATGTAATATATATATAAACTGCATCTGCTAATGTCCATTAATATTATTTAACTTTCATGAATTTACTTTCAGTGCAGCTGCTCCAGGTCCTGAGCTCCTGTGTTTCTGACTCAAGTTCCAAAACTACACTAAAAGGCAAGACTGCGGTCTTTTTTTTTATATCAAAAGCAAGGAGGACAATTTTCAAATAATTTTACGTGGGTAACTAAGGAGTTACCCAGATAGAATGAGCTGCTGAGACTTGCCCTCTTCCTCCACAAGTAAAATTATGTTTGCTGTTTCATAGCATGGCCCCTCCTACCCATGTTGCAAAGGGAGAGATCTGGGACAGCGACCAGCAATCAGCAAGCAGAGATTTCATTTATGGTGCCTACTTTGCACCTACTGTAAAACAAGTGCAAAATCCTGCTGGCTGGCTCAGTGAGCAGACTTTGGAGAAGTTCTTCACCATAATTTTAATATTCAAGCCTTCCCCCTCCAAACCTGTCACCATCCTTACCCCCCCCCCCCCCCAGATATGTCTTACCCATCGTGGGGGCAGGAGTGATCCCCAGTTGCTCCTGCCCTATCAAGTGGTATTTCAAAATGACACCAGTTGGCTTTCAGGTCAGTGCCCTTTTGTTGCATTATTCATACTACAAAATGATGCCGGTTCAGGACCCATTGTCACCATTTTTAACTACCAACATGGTGGGGCAGGAGCAATATGGGGGGGTGTTGCTATCCTATTTATAATTTGGATATCCCATGAATGGGATAAGATGAGTCTGGGGAAAGGGTTGGGCAGGCCCAGGATGCATGAATTTTTAAATTTTATTAGCACTGGGTTTTTTTTCCCAGTAGGGGGACTTGATGGGGAACTGGATTCCTATCTGCTAACTAGAAGATAACTTTAAAATCATCCAAATAGGCTAAAGTCTGTACATACTTTACCCACAAATTTTAGCCTGAATTTTCAAAGCACATAGCAGAAAGCAATCTCTCAGCAGTGCAAGCATGGAGGGAGGTATCTTTAAAGATTATTTAAAATAACAAGGGAGTTAAAGCATGCTGACAGGTTCCAGTTAATGCATATGAAGCCCATTTGACTATAATTAGAGTACAGATTGAGTTAAAAGATTCTAAATTATCTCTGTCAACTCTTAAGAAAATTGTATATACAGATAAAAAACATACCTTGAAATATCTGTATTCTAATACGAGAAGTCTAAAAAGTAAGATGGGATAGTTAGAATGTATAGCACTGAATGAAGAGGTTGACTTAATTGGCATCTCAGAAACCTGATAAAATGAAGATATCCAATTACAGTGCTCTACCAGGTATATTACATATCGCAATGATAGAGTGGATCAACTTGGTGGGGGAGGGTGACACTTTATCTTAGAGATGACATAGAGTTGAGCAGGATAAAGATCCTGCAGGAATCTAAATGCACAGTAGAATCTTTAGGTGTGGAAATTCCATGTGTAATGAGGATGAATATAGCTGAGTGGGTATGCTACTATCTCTCTGGTCAAAATAAACAAATGGATGATAAAATGCTGAAGAAAATTAGGGACACTAGCACATTTTGGCAGCTTAGTAATAATGGGAGATTTCAATTTCCAAATATTGACTAGGTAAATGTCACATCAGAACATACTAGGGAGGAAAAATTTCTAGATGAAATAAATGAATGCTTCATGGAGCAGCTGGTCCAGGAACCGATTGAGGGGGGGGGGGGGGGGGGGGGAGACATTTTAGACCTAATTCTAGTGAAATGCAAGGATTTATGCAAGAAGGAATGGTATTGGGGTGCTTGGCAACACTGATCATAATGTGATCAAATTTGAGTTAATGATTAGAGGGAGGACATTAAATAAATCTACTGCTCTAGCATTTAACTTTCAAAAGGGAGAGTTTGATAAAATGAGGAAAATAGAAAAAACTAAAAGATCTAACTACAAAGGTGAAGTGATTACATCAGGTATGGACATTGTTTAAAAATACCATCTTGAAAGCCCAGAGGTGATGTAGTCCATGCTTTAGAAAAGGTTGAAAGATTGTTAAAGGGTGAGGTGAAAGATGCTATTTTAGCTAAAAAAAAAACAAAAAAAAAACATTTTTCCAATAGTGGAAAAAAGGATTCAACTGAAGAAAACAGGAGAAAACATAAGCATTGGCAAGTTAGAGGTAAAACATTGATGGTTGATCTAAAATAACATTTGAAAAGAAGCTGGCAATAGAAGCAAAAGCTCATAATAAAACAGTTTTTAAATGTATCTCCAGCAGAAAGCCTACGAGGGTTGTTGGGGGAGACACTTCTGCTAGAAACAGTATTTAATGTTGAAGATTCAGAAGAAATGAAACAAATCATGGTGAACTTGGATGATGTTATAGGGAAGACTGACAAACCAAAGAAAAGCAAATGCCCTGGTCCACATGGTTTACACTCCAGAGTTCTGAAATAACTTAAAAATAAAATTGCAGATCATTAAATTTATCTATTGTACCTGCAGATTGGAGGGTGGCCAATGTGACACTAATCTTTTAAAAGAGCTCCAGGGTTGATCTGGGAAACTATAGAATGGTGAGCATGAGTTCAATGCTGAGAAAATCATAGAAACTATTCTAAAGAATAAAATCAAAGAAAATATCTAAAATGGCATAATTTAATGGGTCACAGCCAGCATGGATTTACATGAGGGAAGTACTGCCTCACAATCTGCTACATTTTTTGAAGGGGTTAATTAACATGTGGATAATGGTGATCCAGTGGATAGTGTATTACATTTTTTTAGAAGATGTTTGACAAATTCCCCCATGACAAAATGTCCTTTATTCAGTTCAACAATTGTGGTGCTTATGTCCAAAGACCTATCATTTGAAGAATGAAAGGTTGTCTAATATGCCTTCAGGTGTCTGCCATGAATAAAAAACTAATACACCTGAAAGAGAAATTGTCCAGGTTTAAAATAACCTCCCCTTCCTTGCAGCATTCAGAAAATGTATTCCAACTCTCTCTGAGGATTCAGAAACCCAGGAACAAATAGTTTACATTGGGCTATGGTAGAACAAGACCTGTGACTCTGAGACACCCAGTTTCTCCAACTTTGATGCATTCTGTGTATCCGCCCCCACTCCCACAGAGAAGTCAGACATCCAGGATTTGAAACCTAGGAATAATTGGATTATAGTGGGCTCTTACAAATTAAGGTCTATGATGAAGATATACACACTCTCCCCATTGTTACCTTCATATAATGCATTTTTTACATTGGAAAATGAAGATGCCTCAGCAATATAATATGAAGTGATATCTGAAAGGGAAGTAGTCACCCAATGCACCCAGGAACTCTTCAACATGATCAAATGTCAGAAATAAAGCTTCTTCTGCTGGGAAACTCAGTCATGAGAGGAACCAGTTTGGGAGTTTATTTTGATGGGACAAAACAGTTAAATGCTTTCCAGGATTCTCAGCTAATAAAAATGCAAACCAGGTGGTCAAAGCAATTATAGAAGAAAGTAAGGACTGTGATATCAATATTATCATCCATCTGGGGACCAATGAATTTGCTAGAACTGATTCCATGAAGTGCAGAAAGATTTCCAAAATCTAAGGAAGAAGATTAGACATGCGGCAAAGACAATTTCCTTTTCAGAAGTATTATTTGTTCATGGAAAGGGAAAAGTTAGGCTATACCATATAGATAATTTTAATTCCAAGCTCTGGTGTAAGGAAAGTGATTTTGGATACACTGAAGGCTGGGACCATGTATAGAGTAATAGAAGATATATGGAAAGGATGACGTATATTTCTCTATGGCAGGAAAGAGGATACTAAGTGAAAAATTCAAATCCTACATTATTAGGCATTTAAACTAGAGAGAGGAAGTGGCAGGAGGTGGCCAGTGAAATTTGCATGTCACCCTCCCAAACAAAACAGGAAGAGGGAAGAGAAAGTAACAAAATGAATCAATTCAAAATACAGAAAAGGTGACTAGAAAAAGCAACTGGAAAGATATGACTACAAATGTTCATTCAGCAATGTCCAGTGGACCTGGACATTGCTGCTGTGCTGTTACAGAGACATGGCTCACTGAGTCTCATGATTGAGATATGGCTATCCCTGGCTATGACTTGTTAAAAAAGGACAGAGTGGACAGAAAATGGGGAGGCGTAGCTTTTTATGTCAAAAACAATTCCCAAGCAACTGAATTGCAAGGGACATGAGGTAGAGAAAAAGCAATATGGAACATCCTAAAAAAAGAAGATGATGCTTCCATTTTTATAGTTGTGATCTAAAGATTACTGACTCAAACAGAAGAACTGGACAGAGATCACATTGAAGATATCCAAAAGGTAGGAAAGAATGGAGAAGTGTTGCTTGGAGATTTTAATCTGCTGGATGTGGATTGGAGTATTTCTTCTGCGAAATCTACAAGAAGTAGAGAGATTGTGGATGACCTTCAAAGGTCTCCGTTCAAACAAATAGTAATGGAACCTATGAGGGAGGAGGTGATACTTGATCTAGTGCTCACTAATGAGGATAATATATCTAATATTTAGTAGGGGCTTATCTGAGCACTAGTAATCATCAGACAGTATGGTTCAATATTGAGAATAGGATACAGAGAAGTTACACAAAGACCTGAGTTTTAAATTTCAAAAATATGGACTTTGTCAAATTGGAGACATATCTGGAGGAAGAACTGGAAGACTGGAGAAAATGGGTGAGGTGGGCCAAAGTAAAAGAAGCAGTTATAAAGGCACACATCTATATGTTAGAAAAGTAAACAAGAGTAAAATGAAACCAATCTGGCTCTCAAAGGAGGTGACTGACAAAATTAAGGCAAAAAGAACAGAATTCAAAAAGTATAAAGAATCCCAAAAAGGAAACACAGGGATGAATATCTGTTAGAACAGAGAGAGACAAAGAAAGAAATAAGGAAAGCAGAAGATCAAGCTGAAGAAAGGATTGCCAAAGAGGTAAAGCGAGGAGACAAAACATTTTTCAGAAATATCAGAGATAGAAGGGAGGCCAGAAGTGGTATAGTGAAATTGAAAGGTGACAAGGAGCAATATGTCGCGAGATGAAGAAATAGCGGAAATATTAAACAAATATTTCAGTACAGTGTTCACTAAAGAAGACCATGGAGAAGGACCGTTGTTGGTTGAGACGACCATAGATGGGAATGGAGTAGACGAAATTCCCATTTACAGAACAGAATGTATGGGAAGAGCTAAGAAAACTTAAAGTGGACAAGGCTATGTGACTGGATAAAGTACATCTCAGGATACAGGAAGAGCTCAAAGATGTACTGGTGGTCCACTGAATAACCTGGAAATGGGAATGGTGCCACAGGATTGGAGAAGAGTGGTGGTGGTCTCGCTTCACAGAGTGGTAGCGGAGAGAAGGCTGGAAACTACAGACCAGTTAGCCTCACTTCGGTGGTGAGAAAATAAATGGAGAATCTGCTGAAGGAAAGGATCGTAAACTATCTACAATCTGATGGGTTGCTGAACCCGAGGCCACATGGATTCACCATGGGAAAGGCCTGTCAGACAAATCTGATTGATTTTTTTGATTGGATGACTAGAGAATTGGATCGAGGAAAAGCACTCGATGTGATCTTGGATTTCAGCAAAGCTCCATGGTAAGACCACACCTTGAGTACTGTGCACAGTTCTGGTCACCGCATTGGAGAAGATACAGAGAAGGGTGACCAACATGATAAAGGGGATGGAACTGTTCCCCTATGAGGAAAGGCTAAAGAGATTAGGGCTGTTTAGCTTGGAGAAGAGACGGCTGAGGGGGGATATGATAAAGGTCTTTAAAATCATGAGATGTCTTGAATGAGTAGATGGGAGTCATTATTTACACTTTTGGATAATAGAAGGATTAGGAGCCACTCCATAAGTTAGCAAGTAGCACATTTAAGACTAATCGGAGAAAATGATTTTTCACTCAATGCACTATTAAGCTCTGGAATTTGTTGCCAGAGGATGTGGTTATGCAGCTAGTTTAGCTGGGTTTAAAAAAAGGTTTGGATAAGTTCTTAAAGGAGACGTCCATTAACTTCTATTAATCAAGTTGCCTTAGGGAATGGCTACTGCTATTACTGGCATCAGTAGCATGGGATCTTCTTAGTGTTTGGGTAATTGCCAGGATGCTGGGCTTGATGGACCCTTGGTCTGACCCAGCATGGCTATTTCTTATGTTCTTATAGGAGGCGTGAATAAAAGGGGAATGAAACGAACCTGCCCTGGCTAGTAGTTTCATACGTTTCCTACGTTTCCTATACAAGCATGTAATATGAAATGTATGAAACATATGAAATGAATGCATATCTAATTGACATGTAGTGGGAAATGAATGAAATGAATTAAAGGAATGAAACAAATGCACATCCCTACTGGTAGCGCCATGGGCAGCTTCTCCACCTCTCTACACTCTCTCTTCCTGCGGCCCAGAGGCCGCCAACACATTTTCAAGCGCTTCTGGAGGCGCTCCAGGGCTGTCCTGCAGTCAGGAGGCCGCAGAGTACATTCTACGCAGCTCAGAGGCTGCCGACATTCCATTCCCACGGCTGGGGCTGCACCGGTACTGCCCTGCAGTCAGGGGGCCTCCAACTGCATTCCCACATGTTCTGGTGACTGCCAGCATTCCTGCTCCTACCCGGTGGCAGGGAGCCATCCAGGTGCTTCTCTACGTGCCACCTCCGGGCAACATGGGAGTGCCAACAGCACTCCCATGTTACCCGGAGGTGGCCAACCTTACCTTGTCCCCTCCGTGGGGAGGGGCCTTCATCCCCGGTCTCACTTGCGGCAGAGAGCTGCCCTCAGTGGCTCTTCTGCAGCAGGAAGCCACTTCCAGCATCGGGCCTGCTTCAAGGCCTAGTCCTGCTCTTGCTTCGTCTTCAGAGGCAGGGACCTGCTCTCCAAGGTCCTGCCCACTTCCATCTCCTTAGGCGTGGGGCCGCGCCTCCTCTGTATATTTAAAGGGCCAGCGTGAGAGTGGTGCTCCTCTGATGTCATCGTGGGAGTCTCCTCTTCAGCCCTATAAAGAGGGCTTGTCTTTACTTCATCCTTGCCTTCACAAGGAGCCAGTCCTCCTTAGGACTCTTCTGCTATCCAGCTTCTCCTAGGCACTCCATTCCATGTTCTTCATTGGAATTCCATGTCCATATCTACGTCTACGTCTTCGTCTTTGATAAGGTCTTTCGTCGAATCCTGTGTCTTGCCCAGATCCTGATGTTCTTCATGTTTTCATCCTTCTGTGTTCCTGAAGTCCTGATGTCCTACTCTCCGGATGTCTTCATGCCATCATCTTCTTCATCCTGATGTTCTTCATCTTGGCAGCGCAATGCTCCAGATGATCCCGGCTTTATTCTCCCAGCATCAGCTTCCATACTCCAAGTTCACACGAGCTCCGCGCTGAGCTTTACTCCAAGCCCCTGGATCCTGAGGGCTTCCTTATCCGGAACCCCGGTTTTAATCTTCAAGCTTCAAATGCCAACCTCCGAATCCGCTTGAGCTCCGTGCTGAGCCTTACTCCGAGCCTCCAGACCCTGAGGTCTTCTCCTTAAACTGAATCCTGTCTGGAACTTTGGAGCATCTTTGTCTGCCTCTGTCTTGATTGAGGCCTTTTACCTGCTCTGCTTGATGTGGCTGCTCCTTGCCTTGATTGGCCGGGAGGACGCATCTCGGAACAGGCCTCGCTGAATCTTGTCATTTCCTCATCCTGAATCTTCAAGCAACCTGCTTTGGGAAATCTCAAGCGTGGTCCGTGACTTGCCTTGCTTGGAAGTATAGGGCATGTGATGTGGCAGTACCAATCCAGAACTCCAGATCTCGTGACTCCTTCTGAGTCCTCCATATATCCTGAGGCTCATTTTAGCCGACAAGTCTTCGTCTCACATTCTATTATCCTGAGTCTCGTCTCAGCCCTACAAGTCTTCGTCTGATATCTTCACCCTTCAGCCACTGTCCGTCCTGTCGCATTTGCTGCTCCCATGCGGCAGGTCTGAAAGGGCTATGAGTGGCTGGAGGGCTACTCCAGAGACCAACATTACATTGTTGGGTCTCTTGATGCGTACAGGTTTGGCAGGGGCCAGGGTTCTACTTCACAGCCAGTACTTGGACACTCCTCGCCTGTTGCGGCACTGTCTGGAGCTCCTCTCTGGTTGCGTCATGGCCAAAGGGTACACGAAATCCCAGAAATGGGACCGTCTCAAGCGTTCCTACAACAGAGAACTGATTGACTGAGAGAAAAAAATGTATAATGGTAAATAGCACCTACTCTGAAGAGAGATTTCTGTTAAATGGAGTACCACAGGGATCAGTGTTCGGAACGTTCTGTTCAATATCTTTGTGAATGACATTGTGGAAGGGATAGAAGGTAAAGTTTGTCTCTTTGTGGATGATACTAAAATCTGCAAAAGAGAGAATAAAAAGTGATTTAAGAAAGCTTGAAGAATGGTTGAAGATTTGGCAGCTGGTTTTCAATGCCAAGAAGTGCAGAGTCATGCATCTGGGATGTGGTAATCCAAAAGAGCTGTATATAATAGGGATGTGCATTTTTTTGCAACAAAATAGAAAACAGAGAACATATTTCCTATTTTGTTGCGGTTCGGGGGACTGCTGAAATGATGAGAAAACCCACAAAATTTCATATGGTTTACTTATCATTTTTGGGATGGGAGAAAGGGCACATAAAAAACAAAAACCCAAACCCATCCCAACCCTTCAAATTTAATTGCAAACTCCCACTCTGCGACCCTCCAAGACCTGTCTACCCCCCCCCCCCCCCAAAGACTTACCGAAAGTCCCTGGTGGTCCAGCTGGGTCCCTAGAGTGATCTACCCCTTTAAGGTCATCGACTACCACTAATCAAAATGGCACCAATGGCCCTTTACCCTTACCATGTGACAGGGGCTATTGGTGCCATTGGTCAGCCCCTGTCACATGGTAGGAGCAATGGATGGCCTGCATCATTTTTTAAGATGTGCTGGCCATCCATTGCTCCTACCATGTGACAGAGGCCGGCCAATGGCACCAATAGCCCCTGTCACATGGTAAGGGCAAAGGGCCATCAGCGCCATTTTGATTACTGGCAGCCAGTGGCCCGAGAGTGAGAGATCGCTCCAGGGACCCCCGCTGGACCACGAGGGACTTTCGGCAAGTTTTTGGGGGGGTCGGGAGGATGGGGGGTTGTAATTAATTTAATTTGAAGGGTTGGGGTGGGTTTTGGTTTTCGTTTCGGGGGCAGCCGAAATAAAATCGGCCAGAACCGCGGGAAAATGAAATTTCCCGCAGCGGGCCAATAATGAAGGCCAAACCTAAAGGTTCCGCTGAATCACATCTCTAGTATATAATGGGCTAAAGATTGTTGATCCCTAAAGTCTAGAGAAAATAAGAAAAATGTGGGCATTAATAATTCAATGGATAGGTATCACTGCACATGTAGCTAAAAATATTATACAAAAGCTTTTAAAACTATATAGGCCCCTTCTTTAGATGTGAGATCAGAGACATTCACATTTAAAGATAGGTCCTACAATGTCTCAATAGCTCATGTACAGTATTTTTGAATAGTACTTACATAGCTCCAATAAAAGCTATCACAGCGTGCCCCAAGAAACAACTCTGCTGTATCAAAACAACAATAACTCTCAAGTATCAAACAGCAAGAGCAGCATTGCAAATATTACAACAGGCCTTAGAAGATCAATATTCCTCCTATTGAAAACAGAAATATAGAACCCTACACAAAAACTATACACTAACAGAATCCCTCATATTGGTCACACATATAAAACACAGACAGACCAACAAATAAGAAAATCAAGAAAAATAAAACATCAATCATAGTAAAACCATACTATTAAAAATAAAAAATATTTCAAAATATCTAATAAAGAGAACATCCAATAATTAAAATCTCATGAAAATGTTTATAAATTTACCAAAAAACCAATATAATATTTCAAAACAGCAGACACATCAAATAACAACATCCAATAATGAAACTAATAAGGATTAAAAATCTGCTGCTCTCCATATCTGGGATTTTTTTTATTATTTCCAGTCACCCTGAGATTATCATGCATTAGAAGGGAGCCACACAAACTTTATCCTCTCTCTTTTATGCGGACATACCTTCCCTTCTCTTTCTCCCTCTCACATACTGTCCTTTCTCTCTCACACACACAAGCTTACACACAGCCCCTTTCTCACACACATACTCCCATACATACCCTCTCTCTCACACACACATATACACTCAGGATCTGTCTCACACACATAATGTCCTCTTCTTCACACACACACACACACACACTCACACACACACACACACACACACACACACACACACACACACACACACACATGCTTTCTGGCTCTCATACACCTATCCCCTGCAGATTTGATTATCAGCCCCCAAAAGTCTTGTTCCCTGGCCCACTCTCCCCAGCATTCTTGCTCCCAAGCTTCTTTTCACCTTTCATCCCCCTACTCCAAAGCACTCTTGGTATCAAGCCCCCTCTCCCCTCTCAGACCACCACTCCACATCAGCCTTTCTCCCCAACCCCCCACTTCTCAGCACTCTTGGTCCCAAGCTCTCCCTCAGACCCCCAACTCCCCATTACTCTTGGTCCCAAGCCCCATCTCCCCTCTTAGATATTGCTCCCTTCTCCTCTTCCAGACAATCTACTTCCCAGACATCTTGCCCTCAGCCCCCTCTCTCCACCCAGACCCCCACACTCCCCAGCAGTCTTGCTCAACAGCCTCCCTCCCCTCCCCTCCCAGACCGCACTTCCCTCCACTCTTGATCCCCAGCTGCCTTTCCCCGCCCCACCCTCTCCCAAATCCCCCAATTCTCAGAAAATTTTCCCCAGTTCTCATAAGTCTTGTTCCCCCATACCTTCTTACCCATAATCCCCTCACTCACTGCAGGTGGCTAGCACATTATTTCCTTTCTGTCAGCGCTGCCAGGACCCCCTCACTCACCCTCCATGCCTCAAACGTTCAGAGGAACGTGGCCTTTCAGAGCAGGCTGCTTCTTCCTCCTTGGATGGCAGCACCTGATGACGTCATTCAGGCACCAGCAGCCAGGATAGAGGAAGCAGCCCATGTGGCAAGGCTGCAATTCTTTCATTCTTCAGGCACAGGGAGGGTACGTGAGTGGATGGCGGCAACACCACGGGGATGAGCAGCAGAAAGGGAATAATGTGCCCTCCTCTCAGCCACCAATGAGGCTTCTCCTGTTGTCAGCAAAAAATCCCCTCCCCCAATTGTAACACCTATGGGTAAATGTGACTAGGTTATCTACTCTTTCAAGTAATACAAAAACTAGAGAACACTCCATGAAGTTAATAAGCAGTACATTTAAAACAAATCAGAGAAAATTATTTTCCAATAAACACACAATTTAGCTCTGAAATTCATTGCCAGAGAATGTGATAAATGAAGCCAGCGTACCTAGGTTTAAAAAAGGTTTGGACAAGTTTTTGGAGGAGAATTCTTATTAACCAGACTTGGGAAAAGCCACTACTTATCCCTGTACATTAGTAGAATGGGATCTGTCTGTTGTTTGTGACCTGGATTGGCCACTGTTGGAAACAGGATGCTTGGCTTGATGGACCCTCAGTCAGACCCAGTATGGCATGTTCTTATGTTCTTATTTATGTGCATTAATGCTCTTTGAAAATTCACAGATGTGTGTGGAAATAGTCACTACCTACATGCAGAAAAGATGCACCTGCATTGGGAGATGTAACTCTGTATGTGTTTATTTACCTGCATAGTGTTAAAAATCAAAAAAGTGTGTGTAGAACATTTCCCCACTCCAACTCTACCCCCCATCAGGAATGACTTTTTGCAGTGTGCATAAGAGTACATTCAAAACTGCTTTTCTACATACTTTTATGCACACTACCTCCCCCCTCCAGGTAACTTTTTAAAGGCCATATATATGCATAAATCCAGGTTTATGTATGAGGATCCTTTTGAAAAGTATCCTCTAAGAAAACAAAATGAAACTCAAATACATTTTTTTGTTTCATTTTCAAAATGAAATGAAATGAAGGCACATCTCTAATGTGTTCTAAGGATGTCTAAAAGGCAGAGAACACCCAGTGAAACCTGGAAAGGTTTCAGCTTTGTAATCTTGATAATAATAAACACAGAATTTGTCAGTCAATAAAGACCACAAGGCCTGTCGTATCTGCCCATTCTCCCTTTCTGTTGCAGTGCACAAGTCTATTTGGTCTCTGGGTCTACCTTCAGTTCCCTGCAACTAAAGATCTGGTGCGCTTGCCCTATACCCTCTTGAATTCCCTTGTTTTTTTGTCTTGCCCGTTCCAAGAAATGAAATTAAGGTGTCTTCCCTTTTGAGGATTCCTCAGAACTGATCTCTGTGCTGGTGTAAAATATTTCTGCCTGGAATGAGAAGCTTGTGGGTAATGTCAACAGCAGTCTAGTGTCATGTACTGTGTTTTCGGACAACATACGGCTGGCTGGTATTCTTCTAATTAGAACTCCATGTGTTATTACATTCATTATCTTACTCAAAAATAAGCAGCTTCAGTTCTCTCTGCTTCCAGTGTCAGCACCGGTGGAAACCATCCCTGCAAGGGAGTTCATTTAAACTGGCAAGAGCTAATGGTTGCCATCAGGCTGAAGTGCTTATTTGACTGTCAAAAGCTTTGGCACATTAATTAAGGAAAAGATTATACTAATGAAATTTATTCCTGTCTACCAGATGCACTGTCAGGCAACATTAGCTCATTGCAGGAGTATTTGATGTCCGGTGAAAGGTAGGAAAAATGACATCTACATTTGATACTATGGAATCCCATTGCATTTCGTTTTTTTTTTTTCCAGGGGGCCGGGGGAGTAACTATGCTAAAACCTTTTTTTTTATGGCAGTTGCTCGCATGCCTTATCAATTGAAATGCAAGTTTAGTTGATCCATGCATGCGTTATCCACTCCAATTTACATTAGCTCCCTTTAGCTTTAGAAAGAACACTTAATATATGCAGACTCTGTCCTGATGATGTTATGAGCAACTCAGCAGAGTTATATATTAAACTTTAAGCAAATCTTAATGAACTGAGGCCATCAACATTCAAATGTACACTTCTGTTGCACTGAGGATTGAATCATAGTGCTTCCTTTTCCCTGGTGATTATTTTTTTTTTAGCTTGAATTGAGCTATAGCACATTGCTTCACATTGAGGTTATTCCATCAAAATGTACTTAAGAAAAGAGAGCCTTGTTTAGAGAGAGCTTGTCAAGCAGTTTTAGCAAAAAATTATAAGAGAGTGAGAACAGGACTGGCACCAGAATATTCGGGTGCTTGTGTACAAAATGTGACAGGTCCCCTCTGAGATTTTTTGGGGTGTTTTTTAAGGGGGAGGCTATGGTCAGAGGTCTTGAGGCTACCTAAGCTCTCAGAAGCTTTTTCAGTTCTGAATGCTTTGAAATACCGTTTGAGCAAATTTCCTGTATACTATGTTTCACACCTTGAAAAGTCCAATATTTTGCAGCAAATTGATATGCAATCAACTGTCCATATTGATTTATTAGTCTTAATGCTAATTTGAAAACAGTTTTTTGGGAGAGGAGTAATGGGAGGAAATGCATTGTGGATGTAGTGATGTTTACTCTGTTGTTCATTACTCTGGACAGGGTTTTGTTCCTTGGTGTAGCAGTATATAAGAAATAAATGAAATAAAAATAGTCAGACAACTATTAACTTTTAAGTCTACCAGGCCGATACAGAAAGAAACGCAGGAGAGAGGGCGCTCTGTGTTGAGCGCTCGCTCTCCCACTGCACGCCCAGCCACCTCACCTGGGCGCGCAATTCAGTATTTAAATGAGGGGTTGTGCTAATAAGGAGGCACTAGGGACAATAGCGCATCCCTAGTGCCTCATTATTAGCAGTAGAGGTGGCTGTCAGCAGGTCCGGACAACCGATGCTCAATTTTACCTGCATTGGTTTCCGAACCCGCTGACAGCCACGGGTTAGGAAAATGGACGCCGGTAAAACTGAGTGTCTGTTTCGCTAACCGCTGAACGGCGGGCACATATTTTTTTAATTTTTATTTTTTTAAATTTTTGGATCCTCTGACTTAATATCACTAGGATATTAAGTCGGGGGGGGTATACAGAAAAACAGTAGTTTCTGCTTTTCTGTACACTTTTCCGGGTTGCTCAGAAATTAATGCCTACCCTTGGTCAGTTTGGCCGCACATTTTACTTTCAGTATCCCAGGGACTAACTAATAGCCTCATCAGCATGCATTTGCATGTGATGAGCACCATTAGTTTTCTGGGGGGGGGGGGGGTGGCCAAGCATTTTCGACGCATGTCTATTACCCCTTATACAGTAAGAGGTTTAGCACATCGGCCAATAGCTTGCTAAACTGTGTGCTTGGCCGAGCACACCGTAATGTATTCACCTGTAGGTTTGTAATGAGCTACATGGAACACATAAGCAAGTGGAGTGCAGAAATCAAGACAGAGGAGGTGATCAAGGCACGTGGTAGACAGCACAACCTCAAGGCAGCATACAGAGCTGTCAAAATGAAGAGAAGAGGAATTCTGTCCCTTGAGACAAGAAGGCACCCTGGGGTGGAAATTTGAGGAATGGCAGGACCAAAGCATCAAAGCCTGGTTCACCCATGTAGATTAAATGGGATACAGATTGAAAAGGAAAAGGAAGAGACAAGAAGTAGATCAGCATAGCAGCTTTTTTCCCTGCCATTGTAAATTGATGGTAGCAGGTTTCCTGAGTATCCAAAGAGAGGAGAACCATGGGTATTCAGCAAAGGGATGACCACTCAGGAGAACAGAGCAGACAAAAAAAAGAGGCATTCCGGCGGGTAGAATGGGGGCAGGGAATTCATTTCAATGCATAATGTCAATTTTCAGAAGTATGCGATTAAACGTACAGTAACTGTAAATATGTGCGTGTATGTTTATGCATGTAGTTCTGAAAGTTGACATTGCACATGTAAGCCTGCCCTAATTTTCATAGCCCTAATTTTCGAAGCAGACCTACTTGCGTAAGTCTGCTTTTGAAAATTTGGGCTAAAGTCTGCGAGTACATTTTACTCACAGATTTTAGTCCTACACGCACAATGGCCATGCCCATGCTATGGTGACGATGCTGAAATTCAGCCTTCCAGAGATCATTTGCCTCAGTAGCCCAGCAGATTGGCCTGACTGGAAACAGCATTTCACATGCTTCAGGACTGCCAAAAATCTGAAAGCTGAATCATAGGAAGTCCAGGTTTTTTCCTTGATTTATGCTACTGGCAGTGAGGCTGAGGACATTAATAATTCATTCACCTTTGCTGCAGAGGCAGAGGGAAATAATTATGATGTTGTGATGAAGACATTTGATGAACATTTCATTCCAGAATGCAACTTCATCCATGAATGCACATGTTTCTATCAGCAAGCTCAGCGAGAAGGCCTTATACGGTCTCTGCATGAATTTTCAGATACCTGGGAATGTAGAGAATGAATACATCAGGGAATGACTAGTATCTGGGATTTTGGATAAACTGTTGTCCTCTCAGTTACAAATACAAGCAGATATTAGTCTGGATAAACACAATACAGACAATTCATCAGTCAGTAAAAAGAAAAACAGGTGCTACAGATAGAAGCCACCAAAAGCCTGGGAAAGAATAAAAATAAAATATCCTCCTAAAGAGTTAAAGGGCAACAAGAAAGGGCACTATCACACCACAAGAATGAAAATACTCACCATCTAAAAGACAAGAGGAAAGGAAGGGAATCCTCTACTAGGGCTACTACTATTATTATTAGTATAGTGCAGCTCAAAACAAATAATAATAGACAGCCCCTTCTCAGTAGAGCTTACAGTCTAATCAACACAAACATACTCGGCAAAGAAGATTTTGGGAAATTCTTTCATTTATTAAGAAAATGGTAAAATTCAACAAGGCTGTGAGTAGGATTCTCAGGGGTTCAGATTTAAAAGAAGCTTCAAGGGGGTAGGATGGTGTCAGAGAGGGAGTAGATGGCAGAGCTTTTCAGTAGGCTTCTTTTGTTGTTGTTGTTCCTGCTAAAATGTTCTTTTTACCTGAACACGATGAACGGCAAAGTGAACGCACATGTTCCCCTTCACATCAGTGACCCCCCAATTTAATTTCCACTGACAAATTTGCTGTTTCTCAAACAACTGCCATAGCCACGGACAAGACGTCTTTGGTGGAGGATAAAGGGTCATGTTGAGCTACTTCCATCTCCTAGTGAGATGACACTCAGCTCCGGAGATCACACACACCACCTCTGCCTCTTCTGATGATACCATCTCTCGATGACATGGCTCCAGGAAGAGCTGCCATGATGCATCAGTCACAGCTGTGTTTGCAGGGGAAGGACTGTGGAAGAGGCAATAGAGGCAAGCTCAATCTTGCCAGTTTTGGAGAGGAAAGAGAATGATCCTCTTTGCCCACCATTAAGATCGCAGGATTAGTAGAGCTAGAATTTGGGGCTGCAACATGGTCTTTAGCTAGGAGAGAACGCACACCTGATTTTACCAGCAGCAATAAGGAGCCTTCTTTTCTGCCATCAGATTTTCTTAGAATGGGGTCTGAGGTGTCACCCAGAAAAGTAACACTGGAAGATATTTGGTAGGCTATTTTGTTTATGGCTTCATCAGTTTCCAATCTGACAATGACTATATCAAGTTTTACATCTAAAATTCAGTCAGCCGAGGAGGACTTCCAGGTCCCATATAGATACATTAGACAAGTGAATGGATCAGCTTCAGGAAGATGAACAAATACTTGTTGGTAACCAAGTGATTTTGAATAAATTGGAAACTTTAAAAAATTCATTGTAGAAAAATAATTTTATGATGTTTAAACTTCCCTAGATTCCTTATGATGTTTGCTAAAGATATGTTAAAAAATATGTGTTACAAACCCTTAAAATACTCTTGGAAATTATATTAACAGCATCTAACATATATTATTTGACTCCTTCTAAAGAACGAATTAAAGAAGAAGCTGAGGGTCTACATCTCTCTCAACATTACTGCATTCACTCAACTCATCTGAATTATTGGAAATGTCCAATAGTGAATTATCATCTAAGGCTACTATGAGAGTAAATATTGTTGTGAATCCAATAGGGAATGAGCTTTGAGAAGATATTTTCATCATATGAATGATTTATTTTTAAACATAGTGGTACAGGTTTTTCCTGATGTATCAACACAGAAAAGGATGAAATGTTTTATTTGGTTAAAGCCTTGAACTTTACAGCTAGGGGATCATTTCTTCTTAATTTTCTTTATAAATGTCTCTTGATATACCAGGGAAATCACTCTGTTTTCTTTAGGCCTGAACAATTGGAAGAGTTTTTGTCTCAGAAATCTGTAGAGGCCTATTTATCTCTTTCAGCTATGCCTGAATTATGTGTGGATTTAAATTTTTTGGGTTGTTTCTCCCTCAGGGTTATCTCCTTTGTTGTGAATTAATAATAATTTTTTTTTTCATTTGCTGTTTGACTTGTCCCTACCATATTGTGGATCTTATTAGTACACAATTTAAGCTATTTTAAAATTATATGTTTTCTTGATATTTTGTTTGTGTTTCTGATTACGATGTTGAGTTATGAAATTTAAAATTTAATATAAAAAAAGTAAAAATAAAAGCAGCCTCAAAAAAGTGGGTATTTAGACTGTATTTGAATAAGGCAAAAGAGGAAGCATGATACAAAAGCTCCACATTGGATAAGATGGGCTGAATGAGTAAACTTTCTTTGTCCATTCCAGAAAAATGATATTTGTGATGTGACTCTTATGTTTGTGACTAAATAGGGACATTGATTGTTAGATATCACATTTCTTTCTTGGGGCACTTGGGATTTTGAATGAATGAACTGTGAGTTAAAAAGATAGCAGCATTGAAAAAAAATATTAAAAGGGAGAATTCACACTGACTGGTGCTATGATTTGAAGATTCTGCCATTGACTGCAGTGAAACTGAAATCAGGGTTTTTGAATTAGCAGTTTATGAACACCTATATCAATTTTTTTAAAATCTTGTGAATAGCTTTATCTAAGATTATTACTCAGATATTTTTGGATTAATCCACTGCTATCACCCAATCCATGGATTTGTTGGATTTTTGTTAAATTTATTGAAAATACGCATTTACTAGGCATGATGGTTTGTTGGTAAAAGAGGAAATGCTGGGTCACCTTGGCCAGGTCTGACCAAGTGTGCCCAATATGCCAATGGATCTGTGACTATTGTGATGGCCATGAGGAGCAGAATGGGCTGTAGTGGCAAGAATGAATACTAACAACCATACAGTAAGATTCAGAGGGTAAATACCATGGGCATTGGTTCACTGTAACTGCTTAATCACTCCTCCTGCCGTCCACATAGAAAGTCAGAGAAACCCAACAGAGGGAGATTTATTTTAATGAAGATCAACTTTTCCACCAACTCTGATGCCAGCAGTAAATGATGTGGACTCATGATGCCATTGAGAATATCCATTCACTAGGCATACTAGCTGATGGACAGGAAAGGAAATGCTGGGCCATCTGTGGCCTTGTATACCCAATATGCCAATGGATCTGTGGCCAAATCCTCAATGGGATTTGTGACTGAAATATGTTTAGGGGTCTCCTTTGCAATGAAGAGAATAATATTCTCTACTGAATTATTGTAGCAATGGCCAGTGTCATGATAGCTCATTCTATGGTGGCCACAGGTAGCTTGAGGAAGTAATATCTAACATGCTGCTACTCTAGCTGATAGTACTGTGTAGGATGTTCTCTCTTTCCTGTGCTGAATCCCTATCTTTCATCTGCTTCTGGCACATCTGAACCAATAGCATCTCCTTCTGGGCAAATGGTTTGAGCCTATCTTTCACCTGTTGCAAGGAGTACACAAATAGCAACACCTCTGGATCCAGTGCTGGTTCTTGGAGTTGACCTAGTCTAGGGTGACTGTTGTGTAATTCAGATCCAGAGCATCCTTGAAAGTTTTTAGGACTCATATCATCTCTAGCCAATAATGGGATAATCAACACCTATCTCAGTTTACAGATACAAGTCATGAAGGGATGTCCATTGCTCCATTAACCTCATTAGCATCACATAGCTGGAATTCAATTTGGTGCCTACATTTTAAAAAAGCTGATGCAGAGGTGAACCCACTGTTTTTTATATCTCGCAAGCCTGTTGCCCTTTTTCTGGTGAAAAGGACCCACAATTTTCCTGTACCTTTGTATCAGTTCTTCAGGATTAAATTGCAGTATTTCTCTTTGGCCCCTAGCATGTTCTTTATTGCCAGATGAAGTAAATTTGCAAGGCAATAGATTCCTCATAGCCCTCATCTTCCACGTCCTTTTTCTTGTTAGTATCGCTGTCTGTAACAAAATAAATCAGAAATAACAGTCTTGTTCTCCAAACTAGCTGCCAGTCCTCTATCATCTTACTTATACCTCAATAAATATCTTAAAGCTATAGATGATATACCCTCACTAGAGCTGCTGCCTGCCCCTGCCTTGGCCAGTTACAGCTGTGTGCTATCAAGGAATGGTATGTGTGCATAGCATTCTGGCTGGTTCAAATATCACCAGTGAAATGGATGCTACCCCTTTCAACCTTTGTCCATTATGCCTGCATGTGATTATGGTACTGATAGTACAGGGCATAAATAACCTGTCTACTGAATGTTGCCATGGAGGGCACTTTGCAACTGGGGGCTAAGAACTTCAGCAGCCACTAAACTCCCATGTTCTCCATAATCTGCAGGAGCTGGCCATCAAGGGAAATCATTTCCCTGATGCACTGTGTCACCACTTTGATGCTGCTGGGAAAATGATGTGGTAAAATATCCCATCTGCTCTATGGTGGCTTGCTGCTGACATGGGGTTGTAGGCTACTTGCCTATCACCTCACAGGAGGTAGGGGCCAGGGGTTGGGGTCAGTTCAGAAGATAGACTTTCCCTTTTTCTCTAGCTATCCTGTTGATGTTGCTGATTTGAGAGGTAGACATGATCCTCCGGCTAGTACTGGTAGCTTCCCTGAAACAAGTGCTAAAGGGTATTCTTTTTGTAAATGATGCTGCATGGCACTGTTTGTAAGATATCCCAGTATCTTTCCTGTCTTGATGGCCTTACAATAATGAATGCATTTTTCAAAACACCTGTTCTCCATAACACTAAAGTACCTATACACTTCTAATGCCTTGCATAATCTCCTCTCCCTCTCTGGATCCTTGGGTACTGTTTCTGGGGCTGGAGTAAAGAAGGGAACAGAAGGGATAAGGCTAGGGAAATCTTTCATGATCACCACTATCTGCTCTTCCCAGGGGGGGGGGGGGGGGGGGGGGGGGTTTGTCCTAGCAGTATAACTTTCTACTTCCTGTGGTTTCTCACTGGAAGATTGTAATTAGACTCCCCAATCCCTCCTGTGCTACATGAAGTTCAATATCGATTGACTGATTGATTGATTTAAAATTCTTATATAACACATCTTCTCAAAAAAAATAATTCAATGCAGTTTACATAAGCAACACTCATAATATATATATATACATACCACAAATAATAAATAAAATACTTAAACATTAAAATAGTACCAGCATTTTATGCCTTTCCTCACCCATATGTTACTAAAAAGAAGAGTGCCTTGATTTGTTTTCTAAACAGCTTCACATCTCACACCTCCCTTATTTTGACTGGCTAACTATTCCGTACTGTAGCAGTCAAATAAGAAAAAACTCTAGTAAAATAAAATACTTTCAGTGCTTTGAAAATGTGGCATGCAAGAGCAGCAGATCAGGCAGAGTAAGGCTCCAAATCTGAGAATCCCTCACATGGTTTATCTAAATCAGAGGTTCCCAAACCTGTCCTGTGGGACCACTAGCCAGTCAGATTTTCAGGCTATCCATAATGAATATGCATGAGATACATTTGCATACAGTGAGTCTCCATAGTGTGCAAATGTATCTCATGCATATTCATTGTGGATATCCTGAAAACCTGACTGGCTGGGCATACTCCAGGACAGGTTTGGGAACCATTAATCTAAATCATTACTTTCTCCATGTATCTGCTTCAGACACTGCTTTTGGGTGCACCACTTCTAGTACCTTTGCATCTTCCCGCTGATTCTACCCTCTATTGACTCTGCCTTCTTTTGCCCCTGCACCTTCGAAATAGAGAATAAAATGGAGCAGGCTGCAGATACTCCTAAAGCTTGCCCACCCTACTTGTGGTGTTCTCATATTTATCTTGGGTGGAGAGTCCTGATTTTCTCACTGCAACTCATGATCGCCCTAGGTCCATGTGGAAGAAAATATTTCCCTCTTTCTTTTCCATTGTTGTTGCTACTAGTGCTACTGTCACATCTACCAGAACGTAATAGAGTAAATGCCATATTAGATCAGACCAATGTCCATCAAACCCAGCATTCTGTCTACAACAGTGGCCAATCTGGGTCACAATTACTGGGCAGATAAAAAGTAGATTTCCTGATACTCACTCCCAGGGTAGGCAATGTCTTTCTCTAACCTACCTGGCTAATGTTTTGCAGGCTTTTCTTCCAGGTATTTGTTATGAAGGCCGGCTCTCCTCACTCTTTACTCGTGGCCCAGACGACCCTCTCCCGCTCCGTGGCACGGCAGGTACGCCGTCGCCATCTACCTCCAGGCCTGGCGCAGCTTCCCCGCCGCCGAGCCCCATTCCGGCCGAGGTATTCCATAGCATGCGCGCGTGCCCTTCTCCAAGACTTAAAGGGGCCGTGACGAGCTAGGGCTGCCAGGCCTGCCTTGATGATGTCACTCCCTCAGGATTATTTAAGGCAAGCTCTGGCAACCAGAGCTTGCCTTTGCAACTGGCTTCCTCCATAGGTTGCCTGGGCTTCCTGCTATTGTCTCAGTCTCTTGAATCTCCTCGTTTGACCGTTATCTGACCTCGGCCTGCCTGTGACTTCGTCTGAGCTCCAGAATCTGACCTCTGCCTGATTGACCATGCTTGTTCTCCTGCCTGTCCCATTGTCCTTCTGTTTCAGTCCTGTTCCAGCGTCCTCTGTCTCAGGGCCTGTCTGTTCCTGCGTACCCCCAGGTAGTACCTCTTGGACTGACTCTTGGTACTGACCCCGGCTTGCTTCTTGACCCGTCTCTCTGCCTGCTGCCTGCCTGTGACCTCAGCCTGTTCCTCGACTCGCTTGCCTGCCGCCTGTCTTCTGATCTCGGCCTGCCTGTGACCTCGTCTGACCTCCGGAACCTGACCTTTGCTTCGTTGACCATTCCTCAGATTGACTCTTGGACTTTGACCTCTGCCTGCCTGACCATGTCCATAGATTCTGTCTCGGTTCCTAACCTTGTTATCACCTACGCCTTACTGACCTTCATTGTTGCATCCAACCTCCAGTCTCTGACCTGACTGTGCTCCTCCCCTGTCTGTGGGCACGCCAGACTTTCACTCTCCCAGGAGACCCTGCGAGGCCCACCTAAGTCCAAGCGGCCTGGATCCTTATGGGCTCCTCCCGGGGGGATCTCGTGTCTCCAGTGGTAAAGCTCTCCCCAAGCCTCTGTTTCCTCCATTGCTCTGCCCCCTGGGGGCAGCTGCCATCTGTTCCCTATCAGGAGGTGTCTCTCCTCTGCCCCAGGACAAGGGCCCACCTTCAAGCACAACAGTACTTGTCCAAACCTCTTTTAACCTCTCTTTGCAAGTAGTCTTGACCACATCCTCTGGCAACAGATTTCACAGCTTGATTGTGCGTAAAGTGAAAAAATACTTTCTATAATTTATTTTAAATTTGCTGGAGTTTTCCTGTTTTAGTATTATTTGAAAGCAAACATTTATTTACCTTTCCAACCCATTCATTATTTTATAAACTTCTATCATATAACCTTTCAGCCATCTCTTTTCCAAGCTGAAGAACACTAACTTGTGTACTTTCTCATCATAGGGGAGCTATTCCATCCTTATTATCATTTTTGTTACCCTATTCTGCATCTTTTCTAGCTCCACTGTGTATTTTTTGAGATGGGTCTACAAGAAATGCGCACAGCACTCATGATGCAGTCACACAATGAATTAATACAGAGGCAATATAATATTTTCCATTTAATTCTTCATTTTTTTCAGATCATTCCTAACATTCTATTTGCTTTTTTGACCCCTGCTGCACAGTGAACTGAGGTTTTCAATATATTGTCCAAAAGCGTTCCAGGATGGTGATTCCTTATAAAGCACCCAACAATGTGTTCCTGTTGCAGGGATTATTTTTCCTTATGTGCATCACTTGGCACTTTTCCACATTAAATTTCATCTGTCATTCAGATGCCCAGTTGTCTAGTCTTGTAAGATCATAAGACCATAAGAAAATACAAACATGCCATACTGGGTCAGACCAAGGGTCCATCAAGCCCAGAATCCTGTCTCCAATAGTGGCCAATCCAGGCCATAAGAACCTGGCAAGTACCCAAAAACTAAGTCTATCCCATGTTACTGTTGCTAGTAATAGCAGTGACTATTTTCTAAGTCAACTTAATAAATAGCAGGTAATGAACTTTTCATCCAAGACTATCCGATCCTTTTTTAAACCCAGCTACATTAACTGCACTAACATCATACCTTGGCAATAAATTCCAGAGTTTAATTGTATGCTGAATGAAAAATAACTTTCTCCGATTAGTTTTAAAAGTGCCACATGCCAACTTCATGGAGTGCCCTCTAATTCTTCTATTATCCGAAAGAGTAAATAACCAATTCACATTTACCCGTTTTAGACCTCTCATGATTTTAAACACCTCTATCATATCCCCCCTCGGCCGTCTCTTCTCCAAGCTGAACAGTCCTAACCTCTTTAGTCTTTCCTCATGGGGAGCTGTTCCATCCCCTTTATCATTTTGGTAACCCTTCTCTGTACCTTCTCCATCGCAACTATATCTTTTTTGAGATGCGGTGACCAGAATTGTACACAGTATTCAAGGTGCAGTCTCACCATGGAACGATACAGAGGCATTATGACATTTTCCGTTTATTCAACATTACCTTTCTAATAATTTCCAACATTCTGTTTGCTTTTTTGACTGCCGCAGCACACTGAACCAATGATTTCAATGTGTTATCCACTATGACGCCTAGATCTCTTTCTTGGGTGGTAACTCCAATATGGAACCTAACATTTGTGTAACTATAGCATAGGTTATTTTTCCCTATATGCATCACCTTCCACTTATCCACATTAAATTTCATCTGCCATTTGGATGCCCAATTTTCCAGTCTCACAAGGTCTACCTGCAATTTATCACAATCCGCTTGTGATTTAACTACTCTGAGTAATTTTGTATCATCTGCAAATGTGATTACTCGTCATATTCTTTTCCAGATCATTTATAAATATATTGAAAAGCACGGGTCCCAATACAGATCTCTGAAGCACTCCTCTGCCCACTCTCTTCCACTGAGAAAATTGTCCATTTAATCCTACTCTTTGTTTCCTGTCTTTTAGTCAGTTTGTAATCCACAAAAGGACATTGCCACCTATCCCATGACTTTTTACTTTTCCTAGAAGCCTCTCATGAGAAATTTTGTCAAATGCCTTCTGAAAATCCAAATACACTACATCTACCGGTTCACCTTTATCTACTAGAGATGTGATTTGGCCGAACCTTTCGGTTCGTCCTTTGTTATTGGCCCGCCGCGGGAAATTTAGTTTCCTGCGGTTTGGGCCATTTTTTTTTCGGCTGTCCCTAACCGAAAAAAAACAAAACACCCCAACCCTTCAGATTTAATTAATTACAATCTCCCACCCTCCTGACCCCCTAAAAACGTGCCTAAAGTCCCTGGTGGTCCAGCGGGGGTCCAGGAGCGATCTTCCACTCTCGGGCCATCAGGTACCAATAAACAAAATGGCGCTGGTGGCCCTTTGCGCTTACCATGTGACAGGGGCTATCAGTGCCATTGGCCGGCCTCTGTCACATGGTAGGAGCAATGGACGGCTGGCACCATCTTAAAAAATGGCATGGGCCCCCAAAAATGATAAGAAAACCACATGAAATTTTGTGGGTTTTCCTATCATTTCGAGGACCCCCCGAATCGTGACAAAATAGGAAATATCGTCTATATTTCCTATTTTGTTGCAAACAAATGCACATCCCTATTATCTACATGTTTATTAACCCCTTCAAAAAAGTGAAGCAGATTTGTGAGGCAAGACTTGCCTTGGGTAAAGCCATGCTGACTTTGTTCCACTAAACCATGTATTTCTATATGTTCTGTGATTTTGATATTTAGAACACTTCCCACTATTTTTCCTGTCACAGAAGTCAGGCTAACTGGTCTGCAGTTTCCTGGATCGCCCCTGGAGCCCTTTTTAAATATTGGGGTTACATTAGCCACCCTCCAGTCTTCAGGTACAATGGATGATTTTAATGATAGGTTGCAAATTTTTACTAATAGATCTGAAATTTCATTTTTGAGTTCTTTCAGAACCCTGGGGTGTATACCATCCAGTCCAGGTGATAAAAAACATGCTCCATATTGCATTGGCCCCTAAGTTTTTACCTGAGGCAACAGAGAGTAGCGTGGCATGCCCAAGGTCACAAAGATCAGCAGTGGGATTTAAACCCTGGTTTCCCTGGTTCATAACCCGCTGCTCTAACCACTAATCCTCACAATCCACTGCTTTAACAACTTTAATAATTTTTTATCAACTTCAAATTTGATCTCCCCACTGATTGTTTTCATTTTCAGATCATTTATGAAATTGTTAAACAGTAACAGGTTCTAATAACTCTGTAGTATTCCAGTAATGATTTTTATCCATTTTGAAAAGTGATCATTTACTCCTACCTTCTGTTTTCTGTCTTTTAACCAGTTACTGATCCATAATAGGGCATTGCCTTCTAACTCATTAATTTTCAATTTCCTGAGGAGTCTCTCATGGGAACTTTGTCAAATGTCTGAAAATCCAAATATACTGTATCAACCAACTCTCTTTTATCTTCATGTTTGTAATGCTTTTTACCTCTCCAGCAATGCCCCCTGACCACAGGTTCCTCCAACATAGCTCCCGGCGTAACTCCTCTGGCTCTGACTAGGAAGTAAACAGCAGCTCCTGAGCCTTTATAGGCCCTGCATTCAGGACTTCCTGAGGGCACTGGCTGATGACATCACCAATTTCTCTGGATATAAGGGAGTTCCGTGCAGTGAGCCAGGGCCTCAGCAACACGTCCTTCTGAATACCTTTGCCTAGGTGTTTTTTTTTGCACTTGATCCTGACTCCTTGCTGATCTCCTTGTCTGTTTTCTGGTTCCTGCCTCCACTCAGTCTTGCCTTTACCTGCCCTGCTCTGCTGCTGCCTGTCCTACTTGTCCTTGCCTTTGGATTGTTCTCGTTACTGATTCCGCCTGACCTTCTTTGTGCTGCCTCTGCCAGGCCTGACCATAGCTTGCCTTTATCTCTGCCTGAACTCTGCCAGCCCCGTCCTCTGCCCACTCCTCATCTCTGCTTAGCCTCTGTCCACCCCAACTGCAGTTTACATAGTAATGACGGCAGAAAAAGACCAAAATGGTCCATTGAGTCTGACCAGCAAGCTTCCCAAGGGAGTAACTGCTGCTCCATGCAGGTTACCCCCACGTTTCTGTTAATGGTAGTAACTGCTGTTCCGTGCAGGTCACCCAACGTTTCTGATAAGGGTAGTAACTGCCAGTCCGTGCCAGTGGCGTAGCCAGAATTGATTTTTTGGGTGGGCACAAGGTTAACATGGGTGGGCTGTAGGCATGCAGGTCTACTAGTTGTTTTTTTACTGATAAATAATGCCAAATTATGCAGCATAGCATTCACATCTACGCCTAAGTATGAGGTTTACTTAATGATACAAACATAATTCACGGTGATTTGTGGTACTTTAGCCTTCTTATTATTACGATTTTATACACGGCTCCTACCTGTCCATAAATTTTGAGAGAGCGGTTGTGTTGCTTATATTTAAATTGCTAACATCTCAAAATATAGATATATATTTTTACCTCTGTTGTCTGATCTTTGTATTTTTCTAATCAGTTGGTCCTGGTCTCTTTTTCCCATTTTTTCCCTTATAGCTCATTTCCTAATTCCTTTTCAGTGTCTTTCTTCTATTACTGTCTTCTTCCCTTCCACACACACACACACACACACACATACACGCTTTCTCTCACAGACTCCCTCTCACACACTCAAGCTCTCACTCTCATATGCTCTCTCCCCCCCCCCCCCCCCCACAAGCTCACATTCAAGTTCTCACTTTCTCTCCCCTCCCCAGGCTTATATTCTTATGCACACATAGACGCACATCCAGGCACCCATTCTCACCCACACACATAAACCCAGACTCCCATTCTCACCCACAAACCCATGCTCCCAGTCTCACCCACACATATTCAAGCTCCCATTCTCATCCATACATATACACATTTAAGGTACTATTCTCACCCACACATACACACATTCAAGCACCCATTCTTATCCACATATTCAAGCTTCCATTCTCACCCACCCACACAAACCCAGGCTCTCATTCTCACCCATATATACACACATTCAAGCTCCCATTCTCACCCACCCACAAACCCAGGCTCCCATTCTCAACCACACATACACACATTCGAGCTCCCATTCACCCACATATTCAAGCTTCCATTCTCACCCACATACACACCCAGGCTCCAGTTTTCACCTACACACACTCCCATTCTCATCCACACATACACATTCAAGCACGGGCACAGCTTCCGCTTTCTCCCCCAGAGCAGGAAGATCAGCTGCCTCTCCTGCTGCCACCGGACTCCTGCTATCTTCGGGCCCGCCGAACTTCCTGTTTGGGGGTGGGGAGCGGAAGCGCAGCGCACAACGTCCGCTTCCTCCCTCCCCCCCCCCCCCAAGCAGGAAGATCGGTGGGCAGTACGGCCCGACGCCCGAAGATAGCAGGAGGCCGGTGGCAGCAGGAGAGGCAGCTGATCTTCCTGCTTTGGGGGAGAAAGCGGAAGCTGTGCGCGGCGCTTCCGCTCCCCCAAACAGGAAGTTCGGTGGGCCGATTGGTCCGAAGATAGCAGGAGAACGGGTGGCAGCAGGAGAAGCAGCTGATCTTCCTGCATTGGGGGGAGGAAGCGGAAGCTGCGCACGGCGCTTCCGCCCCCCCCCCCCCCCGAACAGGAAGACCAGTTGGCCATACGGCCGCAGCAGCGCTTCCCCACGTGTGCCGTGATGGCGCGCGAGGCGTGGGTTCTCTTGTTCGCTGTCGCGGGGATGGGATCCCGCGACAGCCTTGCAGTTCCAGTGCCAGTTGGGTGGGCCTGGGTCTAAGTTGGGTGGGCACCTGCCCACCCAGGCCCACCCGTGGCTACGCCACTGGTCCGTGCAGGTTACTCCCATGTTTCTGTTAAAGGTAGTAACTAACTGCCGCTCCGTGCAGGTTACCCCAAGCTTTTTCATTCATTCCTATCCTCTAGCCTTTTGGGATCCACAGTGTTTATCCCATGCCCCTTTGAAATCCTTCACAGTTTTAGTCTTCACCACTTCTTCCGGAAGGGCGTTCCAGGCATCCACCACTCTCTCCGTGAAGAAATATTTCCTGACATTGGTTCTGAGTCTTCCTCCCTGGAGTTTCAAATTGTGACCCCTAGTTCTACTAAATTGTTTCCAATGGAAAAGGTTTGTTGTTGACCATGGATCCTGCAACACCTCACCTGCTGTCTGTCAGAGCCTGGTCCATGCTTGCACGAACCAGGCTGCACCAATCCAACAGTGGCCTGAGGACTGACCTCCCTGGAGCAAATGACAATGTTTATTTACAACTTCAAAAAAATGTAATATATTTTAAAGACAAGGCTTTCCTTTGCTAAAATCACTGTTGATTCTTCCCCATTAAGCCATGTCTGTCTATACAGCCAGTAAATTTGCTTTTAAGAACAGTCTCTGCCCTTTTGCCTGGCACCAGCGTCAGGTTTCCCAAAGACATTTTTTTTTATTTGCTTGAAATCATCACCAATAATGAATGTTTCCAATGTGATCATCTTCCCAAACTTCCCTGCAGTAAAAATTAAGGCAAGGAATTCATTCCGTTTTTCTGCTATTTCCTTTTCCTTCCTGTTCATCCCTTTTACCTCTCCGTCACCTGGTGACCCAGCTGACTCCCTCACAGGCTTTATTTTAAGTATGCATTAGAAAGAGGCTATTATTCGTTTTTGCCTCTCCAGCAAGCTGCTTCTTAATTCTCTCTTGGCCTGGCTTACTACTGTTTTAAATCCAACTTGCCAGGGCTTGTGCTTTTCCCAAAATGTCTTCATTTGCTTTCCATTTTTTGAAAGATACCCTTTTGACTTTAACTGCCTCATTCATCTCCCCATTAAGCCATGCTGGCAATCATTTGGTCTTCTTTCGATTTTTTTTTAATGCATAGATAGGGACATTCATTTTCAGTTTTTATTTTATTTTTAATGGGATTTTCAGTGTTATATACAAAAATTGGGAAAAATGGCTTTGTTATAACACACGGGATTGAAATCAGTGGAAAAGTCATTTTCCCACTAATGTTTTTTGTTATAACATTGAAATTCTCAGTAGAAATAAAATAAAAACTGAACACAAAGGTCCCTATATATGGAATATATCTTATCTGATGCTCCCAGATGGTATTTTTAAACAATGTCTATGCCTTTCAGGTTTTTTTCTAATTTTCTCCTTCTTTTTAAAGCTATATGCTGCTGTACTAGTTTTACTTAATCTCCTCCCTCCAGTGATTGTTAAATTTGTATTATGATCTCCTATTAATCTTTACTGGTTAACACTAATACTTTTAATTTTTACTTCAAATACCTATTAAAAATCTTTGCTAGTGCCTAAATTTTCCCTTACCTTGCCTATATGATTTAAGGAATTAGAGATAATTTAACAAAATGTCTTTCATTCAATGCAATAATTGTGATGCTTATGTCCCAAGGCCTATCATTTGGAGACGTAAACATTGTCCTTTTTGCCTTCAGTTGTCTACAATTAAAATGGAGCTGATTCATCTAAGGGAGGAATTGTCTAGGTTTCAATTAAACTCCCCTTCCTTGAACCATTCAGTATATCTCGCCCATCTCCCACAGAGGTTGCAGAAACCCAAGAAAAAATGGTTCACAATTGGCTCTGGTAGAACAAGACATGTGACAGACATACAACTTCCCCAACTTTACAGCATCCGGTGCATCAACCTTCACTCCCACAGAGATGTGAGACATCCAGGATTCAAAAACCCAGGAACAATTGGATAACAGTGGGCTCTGGCAGAATAAGACCTGTGATGATGAGATACCCACTCGCCTCACTGTTACCCCTACATAATGCTTTTTCTGCATTGGAGAATGAAGAAACCTCAGCAATAGATATTGAAGAGATTTCTAAAAGTGAAGTCACCCAATGTGCCCAGAAGCCCTTCAACAGAATCAAATGTCATAAAAGAAAGCTACTTCTTCTAGGAGAATAAATCATCAGAGGAACCAATTTGGGAGCACATTTTGATGGTGACACAACAGTTGAATGCATTCCAGGAACCTAAGCTAGTAGAAATGCATACCAGATAGTCCAAGTCATTGAAGAAGAAAGTAGGAACTTTGATATCAGTGTTATCATCCATTTGGGGACCAATGACCTCAATAGAAAAAGTATCCATGAAGTATAAAAAGATTTCCAAAATCTAGGAAAGATGATAAGACACACTGCAAAACTATTGCCTTTTCGGAAATATTACCTGATCATGGAAAGGGAAATGAGAAGATATGCATATAAATAATTTCAATTCCTGACTCAAAACCTGGTGTACAGAAAGTGGTTTTGTATACATTGGAGGCTGGGGTCATGCATGGAGCAGTGAAAGGCTTTATGGTAAGGATGGCCTACATTTTTCCATAGCAGGAAGGAGAATGGTAAGTGAGAAATTCAGATCATATGTTATAATATATTTAAACTAAAGAATGGTGGTGGCAGGAGATGGTCAATGAAACTGACATGTCAACCCCAAGTAATACAGGAATTGGGAGGAGAAAATAACAAAATCAATCAGCTCAAAAAAGCAAAAAAGGTATCCAGGAAGTGCAACAAATCAAGGGAGAAAAATTGGCAAGCTATGACTGCAAATGTTCGTAGTTTGGGCAATAAAATCCCAGACCTGCAGGCCCTAATGGTGGAGGTTGTTGTTACGGAGATGTGGTTCATGGACTCTCATGATTGAGATACGGCCATACTGGGCTATAACTTAGTAAGGAAGGACAGAAAAATGGGAGGAGTAGTTCTTTATGTCCAAAACAATATCCAAGCAACTGAACTGCAAGGAATGTGGGGTAGAGAAGAAGCAGTATGGGCCATCCTAAAAAAAAGATGATGGTGCATTCATTCACTGGTGAGGTCTGCAGGCCTCTGACTCAAATGGAAGAACTAAACAGAGATCTGGTAGAAGACATCCAAAAGGTAAGAAAGAAGGGAGAATTGTTGCTTGCTGGAAACTTTAATCTGCTGGACTGGAGAATCCCTTCTGTGGAAGGGGCTCTGTTCAAACAAATGGTAATGAAACCCAGGAGGAAGGGTGTTATACTCAACCTAGTGTTCACTAATAGGGATAATGTCTCTAATGTTCAGGTGGGTGCCTGTTAGAAAAGTAAGAGAAATAAGAAGCTGATCTGGTTCTCAAAGGAAGTGGCTGAAAAAATAAAAGCAAAAAGAACAGTGTTCAAGAAATATAAAGGATCCCAAAAAGAGGAACACAGGGAAGAATATCTGGGGAGACTGAGGGAGACAAAGAAAGTAATCAAGAAAGCAAAAAGTCACTTGGATGAAAGGATTGCCAAAGACGTAAAGAGAGGTACAAAACATTTTTCAGATACATCAGAGAAAGGAGAAAGGTCCAAAGTAGTATAGTGAAATTGAAAGGTGACAAGGATCAATGTGTGGAGAGAGATGAAGAGATGTCAGAAATATTAAACAAATACTTCAGTTTGGAGTTCACTAAAGAAGACACTGGAGAAGGACCATCGCTAGTTAGCAAGACTGTGGATGGGGGTGAAGGAGACAAAACTCTCTTTACTGAAGAGAATGTATGGGAAGAGCTAGGAAAACTGAAAATAGACAAAGCCATGGGGCCTGATGAGGCTCATTCCAGGATACTGAGGGAGCTCAGACATGTGCTGATGGGTCCAATGCATGACCTGTTCAATAGACCCCTGGAACAGGAGTGTTGCCAAGAGATTGGAGAAGAGTGGTAGTGGTCCTACTCTGGTGAAGGAAAGGATAGTGAACTATCTACAGTCACAATGATTGCTTAACCCGAGGCAGCATGGATTCACCAGGGGAAGGTCCTGTCAGACAAATCTGATTGATATTTTTGATTTGTTGACTAAAGAATTAGATCGAGGAAGAGTGCTCAATGTGATCTACTTGGATTTCAGCAAAGCTTTTGATACAGTCCTGCATAGGAGGCTTGTGAATAAAATGAGAAGCTTCATAGTGAGCGCCAAGGTGGTGGCATGGATTACAAACTGGTTGATGGATAGAGGACAGCATGTGATGGTAAATGGATCCTACTCTGAAGAGATAACAGTGTTAAGCAGAGTGCTACAAGGATCGGTGCTGGGACCAGTCATGTTCAATATCTTTGTGAGCAACATTGCAGAAGGGATAGAAAGTAAAGTTTGCCTATTTGTGGATGACACTAAAATCTGCAACAGAGTGGACACACACTGGAAGGAGTAGCGAGAATGAGATGTGATTTAAGGAAGCTTGAACAGTGGTCGAAGATATGACAGCTGGGATTCAGTGCCAAGAAGTACAGAATCATGCACCTGTGGTGTGGTAATCCAAAAGAGCTGTATGTGATGGCAGGTGAAGGGCTGTTGTGCACAGAGCAAGCGAGGGACCTGGGGTGATAGTATCTAGCAATCTGAAGATGGGTGAAGCAATGTGACAAGGCAATAGCTAAATCCAGAAGAATTCTGGGCTGCATAGAGAGAGGAATAACCAGTAAGAGAAAAGAGATAATTATCCCCTTGTACAGGTCCTTGGTGAGGCCTCACCTGGAGTATTGAATTCAGTCCTGAAGATTTTATTGCACAAGGGACAGAGACAGAATGGAGGCGGTCCAGAGAAGGGCAACCAAAATGGTGGGGGGTCTCCATCAAATAACTTGACCAATCAATACTGGGGTAATTGAAATCTCCTATTATTATTGTGTTGTCAAATTTCTTTGCCTTTGTAATTTCTGCTAGAAATTCACAGCCTGTTTCTACATTTTGGCCGCATGGATTATAGTATACACCTACTGCTATGCTCTACTATGCTGTACATTTTGTCTCCAACACAAAAATAGAATCTGATTCCTATCAGCAACAAAAATAACATAAATCTATAGAATATATGTTGCGTTGGAGGTGGACCCTTGGGCCGAGGTGGTGTTGACACAACCCAAACGTGAGGACCTAAGGGTCCTCACCGTCATCAGGTGGATTGGGCTGAAGGTAGAGGCCATTGGAGCTTCACCTAAACCAGCCCTCGTTCCCCACGGGTTGAGCCTTTGGGTGCCGGGGTTGGCAGGTCTTAGGTGGGTCTCAAGGTTGGTTAACTGAAAGGGTTGATTCAGCCCAGAGACAGCAGACAATAGGTAGCATAGTCCTATCCTGGACTGGGTTCGGTACTGGAACTCGAGCGCCAATGGAACGAAGATTAGCTGAGGGCGCTCAAGAAAAGGAAGGCCGGAGCCTAGTAAGTCCACGTCCAGGGAGTAGGCTAAGAGAGGTGTCAATGACAGGCTTGGATCAGGGCCAACAGCAAAGCACGGGTCGTGGCAAGCAATGCTGAGTTCAGATCTGATCACGGAGAAGTGAATAGCATTAGTCAATCTAGGCAATGGTCTGATCACGGAAAAGTCAATAGCGGTAGTCAGGCATAGCAAAGGTCAGGATCTGGAGATAGGCTATAGCGTTGTCAGGCGTAGTGGAGGTCTGGGTCTGGAGATGGGCTCTAGCATAGTCAGGCAAAGCGAGGTCAATATCTGTGGAGTCAGTCCAACACATAGACAGGGCAGGAGCAATGAAGATAGGAACCGGGAACAACGGAGGAACCCTAGCGAGGAGACCTGTTGCAAAGGCAATGCTATGGAGCGAGGCCTGAGCTTAAATACATTGAAGTTTGACGTCATCATCTGGGGCCGTGGCCAGGTTCCTGCTGTGGGCCCTTCATAAAGATCAGAGATGTGCACGCGCGTGCCTAGGGAGGGCCGTGGTGTCGGTAGCAGCATCTCTCTGCGGGCCACGTGGAGAGGCCTGACAAGCAATGGGATCCCGAGCTGCAGTACTGGGGACCAAGACAGAGCTGGAGGCACCGGGGGCAGCCCGAGATAGGAGCCGGTGGGCCACTGCCGCTAGTGAGGAGGAACCAGAGGCTGGAGTCTGTGTAGAAAGGTGAGAGGGCCGTGCCACGGGTCTGCCACGGACGGCACACATAACAATATATGAGCATTGTATATGGCACTGGGATTGCACAAACAAAATTTATATCATGTCCTTTCAAGTGCTACTGTAAATATAATCATAGGTCATGGTTCTCTTCTGGGACGCTTCTTATTTTTGTTGTCTTTTTTTATATTGCACATAAAAGCAGATGTGCAGTCCACAATAATCTTCTCAAAGATGGTAAAAATGACTCTTATGCTCTTGTATTAGGTTTGAGCACACATTTATATTCAGTTTCTGTGCATATAATACCTATCTTGGCCGTTAGATATTAACTGCCCAATGATGAATGATTGAAACCGAGTAAGTGTCCAAAAGACATCAACCCAACACTGCAGTGTTTCGAACAGTGCATTCTTCTTCAGGGGCTGGTGAACTGCAGGATGCTAATCTCACAGGGTTCCTCCTGATTGGGGAAATGCATACTCAAACCAAGCCTTGCATGTTGATCAGCCAAAGTGCTAATGGGTAGATTTTAAAACCCCTGCGCACGTAAATCCCAGGATTTACGTGCATGGCTAGGCCTTACACGAGCCAGGCAAATTTTCAAATGGGTCCGGCCACATGCGTAAACCCCAATATGCGAATAAGTGCTGAATCCTGAAAAGGGGATGGGCCGGGGGTGGGTGGGGTGAAGGCCAGCTGGGACAGCAGCCATTAGCCTTAGTTGGAGCGGACTGGGAGGGAACAGTGGCCGGGACAGTGGCCATTAGCTCCTTAATTGGAGCAGACTGGGAGGGAACTGGGGAAGTGCCGATTGCGTTACTGTGCATACTTCACAAAAGTACACCCCCCTTGCATGCACCATACGCACATGCACTCGCAGATTATAAAATCTGGCAAGCATGTGTGAACAGCCACCCAATTTTATAATATACACGTGCCGGCGCACACATGTTATAAAATTGGAGCGTACCTTTTAAAATCTACCCCTGTGTAATTTTTACTATCTTTCAGATGAATATTATGGATTGCACATGTGCTTTTATTTGCAATATAAAGAACAACTTTAAAAAGATAGGAAGCTTCTTAGAAGAGAATCATAAGACCCATGGTTATAATTACAGTAGCATTTGAAAGGATATTAGATCTAAATTTTCTTTGTGCAGTCCCAGTGCCATATATGATGGTCATATATTCTATAGATTTGTTATTTTGTTGCTGATAGGAGTGAGATTTTATTTTTGTGTACTTGACATTTTTCACTCAGAAGGTTTACATTATAGGATTATACATTTTCTCTCCTGGAGGATTTTTATCATGCTTGACTCTATGTCATTTTTAACATATAGCACCACCCCTCCATCAATTTGATCTGTCCCCTAATGTTGAAATAATTTATAACCTGGTGTCACAGTTATCCTCTTTCCACCATATCTCTGAGATGTCTATAATGTCTAAATCCTCATATGATGTTATATAGTGTAACTCTTCAATCTTACTATTCAGACTTCTGGCATTCGCTACATACATATATTTTAAAGTGTGCTTTTTTTTTTGTGTTTCTGTTTGTATTTGTATTCACAACCTGCTTATTTGCAGAAGATTCAGGTAGTTTAGAGTAATTCACAACTGTGTGCTCTTTATTTACTGTACATCCATCTATTTCAGCCTTAACTACAACCGCTCTACTGGGATATTCTAATTTCCCTGTTTTTCTAGTATTCTTGGGAAATATCTCTCTCTGAACCATGTGTTTCTGAGTGACTATTGTCTTTCCTCCATGGCTGATTTCACCCGACTCCACCCCCATCTTGGTATTGCACGTGATAAGAGACAATAAGTGCAATCCGCTTGGTAAATGATCACCTTAATCAGCTAACTCCAGTATTCAGAGACGGCTAAGTCCGGTAGGACCAAAGAGCTGTCCTATAGTTAGCCAGCAATAGTTAGCTGGCTAACTTTAAGATAGCTATCAATATTCAATATGCATGCACCATTGAATATATTTCCAAAGTTAGCCAGATAAGTTTATCTGGCTAACTTTGCTATCCATTACTGTGTCTGAAAACTGACCAAATAGAATACACAGAACATGAATGATGATAAACTGTCGGTATCTTCTGCTATTAAGTAGGTTGTGCATAGAAATAAAAATATACAAAGAAAAAACATATTTGAAATGTCTGCTTGCTAATGTCTTGCATTGCATGATGGAATTTGATAAAGATGTTTAGTCACTAGTAATTAGGGATGTGCATTCGTTTTGAATGAATGCGCAATCTGCAACATATATGTCCCTATTCGTTGCATTTGTGGGGTTCTGAAACGTATGGCGAACCCCCACGAATACAATGTATCATTAACAAATAAAATCCCCACCCTCCTGACCCCCTCCCCAAGACTTGCCAAAAGTCCCTGGTGGTGCAGCGGGGGTCCTAGAGCGATCTCCTCCTCTCGGGCCGTCGGCTGCGGTATTCAAAATGGCACAGATAGCCTTTGTCCTTACTATGTCACAAGAGCTACCAGTGCCATTGGTCGGCCCCTGTCACCTGGTAGGAGCACAAGATGGCGCCAGCCATCCATTGCTCCTACCATGTGACAGGGGCCGACCAATGGCACCGGTAGCCCTTGTGACCGCCAGGGACTTTTGGCAAGTCTTGGCGGTGTCAGGAGGGTGGGGAGTTGTAGTTAATTAAATTTAAAGGTTGGGATGGGGGTTTTTTCAACTTTAATGGGAAATGAATATCATATGTAACTAATTGATGAATCGAGGTCCCCCGAAAATGGATGCAACGGATTTGGGTCCCGATGAATACAAATACCGAATCAGACAAATCCATCCCTGCTGCACATCCCTACTAGTAATAGCTAGAGGCTTTAATGTTTGCAGTAAATGTAGTGTTCTACTAGTATACTGCACATTGCACAACAGTACTTATGTGGTACGGAGACCTACAGACAGACAGCAGAACTGACAGCACACACAGTCCCTTTGATAAAAAGTGTGCCATGTTCTATCTGCATATGACTATGTAAAGTCCCATTAGGAAATGACCCAGGTGGAAACAGAGTTACACGCAAGTCAACCTTTCCTTTTTGTTCTCTCTGCTGGTCACTGATCACAGACACTGCAGCTGTTAAAAGCAGATTTCTCTCTCCAGTGCAAGTGCACAGAGAGAGACATATATACTCTTACTCTTGTCTGTTCAGTGATATAGTAACTATGTAACACTGAGCAGACAGAAAATTGCAGAGTCTTATTTCAAACATGCAGCAACAGAAAGTGGCACAGCCAACCTTACTTTAAGTTTCTTTTTCCATCCCTTTATTTATTTATTTATTTACTTACTTGCTTACTAAATCTTTTAAAAATGTTTTCTTTGGCTCTGAGTAAAATCTTCAGAAGCACAATCTCCCTGTCTGAAATCCAGCAGAGAAGTGAAGGAACAAAATGTGACTGCTCAAAGTTGTATCTTGCTTTCTGTTTCAGGTTAAAAATAATGAGAAACTCATCAAGCCATGCAGCTGCCAGGTGTCATAAGCTGATTGAAAAAATGCTTGATCTTGATTTGTCCTGCTCCTTCTTTGTCCCTTCCCACCCCAGCTACCACTTGACTGTTTTCATTGTCTTGCTTTGAATAAAACAAATATCTGCATCTTTGCTTGCCACATAGACTTGAATGGGATCCTAAAATGAATGAAAACATATTTTTGGTTATTTTCAAGGGCATTGATCATTCATTTTGTTTTCAACAAAGTACAATGAAAAATGCTCTGTTTCATTTTGAATTACCCATTTATTTCAAACAGTTGCACGTCCCTGATTTAAGCTGTAGTTTAAGTACAATTATCACTGGTGAAATAATACTAGGAACATGGGAATAATTTCAAGTCAAACCTAAACCAGGCACATTTTAATCTGATTTGGGTTTTATAGAAAAGATGTTTTCCCTGAATTAATGAAACCATCAAATAGATTTAGCTGTTAAATCTGGGGACAATCCACAATAGATTTGCTAAAATTCCAAGCAGATCCATTCTGCTAGAGTAATTGGCAGCAGAATGCTTTAGATCCACTTCAGATTTTCAGAGATCTCCTATAGGACTCTGCTGAAAATATGACTCTTCCTTTTAAAGAGGTTCTTCAAACTGACTTGACAAATGCATGGATTTTTCATGGTATTCCTCTGAGTAGTGAACCTCTTTTATAAAGACTCACATCCCCAGTTTTGACATCACTTAAACCACCAACACAGCTGGCACTCCTACGTAACCTTGTAGGCTTCAGCAGAAAGACCAATAATTGAATCAGCACAGAAGCTGAGCTTCCTTCTCAGCCTCCAAAGTGTCACTCCAGAGCAGGTTTGAGATTTCTGGTTCACTGAGTAGGGACATTTCTACTGCTGTGGTTTGTGATCAATAGAGCATGTTGGTCCTGCATCTTGCATCTATTTTCCAGAAACTGTCCCAAATAACTCCATTTATTTTATACTCCTAACCTTCTAGTGCAGTGGTTTTGATGATACTTCATGGAGTGTGGTTGGTTGGATAGTTTGGATTTAGTTATTGATTGATAAAAGATTTCCTCATTGTAGAATTCCATATTCCCTTAGTTCTACAGTTGCAAAGATCATGAGACCCTTTTAGAGCTACAGACAAGACTGAACTAAAGCATAGGCAAACTAGGCACATGCCTATTGCCCATGCCCTGTCATGTGTACTGGCAAAGTTTTGCCCCAGTAAGTCAGCACCACCTGGCAGAGAGAAGAGTAGGGACAGGCTTGTACGACTGCTGCCCATGGAAGTCTTTCTGACTACTTTTCTCATCCTCTGATTATTGTCCTTCAACCAGCAGGGGGGGGGGGTGGGAAGCAGCTTCTCATCTGCTGCTTCCCCTGCCACATTTCCTCTGCAGTTGGATTCACATGGGACCCTATAGTCTCACAAGATCTGCTGGATCAACACTGTTCCAAGTAGGGAACAAAAAACCAACAGAAAAGGAAGAAGGAGCAGGCAGCTGCCTACTGAATGCTGGAAAGTGTCAGGGTGGGTGGAGGGATGAGGGTAATGATAAAGGTGATTATGCAAGGCTGGATGGGAGATGAGGGAGGTGATGTGATTGTGCCAGAAGGGGTGGGAGGATGGAGGGGGATGATGTGATTAGACTAATATTGACATGATGTAATTAGCTATAGATGCTAACATTTTCACACATTTTTGGTTATTTAAAAATGTATTTATGTTATGGTGGGGGCCCAATGCACTAGCTTGCTTAGGGCCCACTAAAGGGTTAATCTTTCAATAGCTGTAGATGCTTCTAGGTATTTTTTTCAAATCCAACATTGTAGCTCACAAATATATATTGCTTAAAAGCAATGCAGCATATTATGGAATATTATATATTGTAGCATTGTGTCAAATTTAATTTATCAGATTTAAAAAAATCAAGCATGCATACTTGGGATCAATGAAGCAGTATAGCAGAGATTATGAAAAAAATGGGTTTATTGAGAATCAGACATAAAAAAGCATGTAAGAGCTAGAATACAATAAATTAGATGGTACTGAAAAACAGAATTTAAAGGGAAAAATAACCAAAGCAAATAAAATATAAAGAAGTAGCAAAACTGTATATGTGTACTGGACTAATATTATAATGCAATAATTGTATACATATAGGGACCTTCACTTTCAATTTTTTTTTATTTTTCCTAGGAATTTCCATTTTTATTTTTAAAAAATTGTGGAAAAATGACTTTGTTATAGCCCGCAGGTTAAAAATATGTGGAAAAGTCATTTTTCGCAGATTTTTTTTTTTTTATAACATAAAAATTCCAAGGAAAAATATTACATTCAAATAACCATTCTAAACAACATTATGGGGTAGATTTTAAAAAAGAGTGTGTGGGCGTACATGTGCATGCGCTGCCTGGCACGCGCACATGTATACCCAATTTTATAACATGTGCGCGCAGGCATATACATGTTATAAAATTTTGGGTCGGCGCTTGCAAGGGGGTGCACAATTGTGCACCTTGCACATGCCGAGCCTGCTCAGAGCCACGCTGCCCTCCCCTGTTCCCTCCCAGGCCACTCCGAAATCGAAGCGGCCTCATAGGGAACTTTCGTACCCCCCACCCTATCTTCCCTTCCCCTACCTCCCCTGCCCCTTCCCCCCTAACTTTAATCTTGCTTTTTTTTAATCTTGAAATTGACTTTGGTCCTGGAGCTGAAGTAAGTTGCACGAGCCGGCCAACTGCTGGCGCACAATCCCTGGTAAGAAGAACATAAGAACATAAGAAAATGCCATACTGGGTCAGACCAAGGGTCCATCAAGCCCAGCATCCTGTTTCCAACAGAGGCCAAACCAGGCCACAAGAACCTGGCAAGTACCCAAAAACTAAGTCTATTCCATGTTACCATTGCTAATGACAGTGGCTATTCTCTAAGTGAACTTAATAGCAGGTAATGGACTTCTCCTCCAAGAACTTATCCAATCCTTTTTTAAACACAGCTATACTAACTGCACTAACCACATCTTCTGGCAACAAATTCCAGAGTTTAATTGTGCATTGAGTAAAAAAGAACTTTCTCCGATTAGTTTTAAATGTGCCCCATGCTAACTTCATGGAGTGCCCCCTAGTCTTTCTATTATCCGAAAGAGTAAATAACCAATTCACATCTACCCGTTCTAGACCTCTCATAATTTTAAACATCTCTATCATATCCCCCCTCAGCCGTCTCTTCTCCAAGCTGAAAAGTCCTAACCTCTTTAGTCTTTCCTCATAGGGGAGCTGTTCCATTCCCCTTATCATTTTGGTAGCCCTTCTCTGTACCTTCTCCATCGCAATTATATCTTTTTTGAGATGCGGCGACCAGAATTGTACACAGTATTCAAGGTGTGGTCTCACGATGGAGCAATACAGAGGCATTATGACATTTTCCGTTTTATTCACCATTCCCTTTCTAATAATTCCCAGCATTCTGTTTGCTTTTTTGACTGCCGCAGCACACTGAACCGACGATTTCAATGTGTTATCCACTATGATGCCTAGATCTCTTTCTTGGGTTGTAGCACCTAATATGGAACCCAACATTGTGTAATTATAGCATGGGTTATTTTTCCCTATATGCATCACCTTGCACTTATCCACATTAAATTTCATCTGCCATTTGGATGCCCAATTTTCCAGTCTCACAAGGTCTTCCTGCAATTTATCACAATCTGCTTGTGATTTAACTACTCTGAACAATTTTGTGTCATCTGCAAATTTGATTATCTCACTCGTCGTATTTCTTTCCAGATCATTTATAAATATATTGAACAGTAAGGGTCCTAATACAGATCCCTGAGGCACTCCACTGTCCACTCCCTTCCACTGAAAAAATTGTCCATTTAATCCTACTCTCTGTTTCCTGTCTTTTAGCCAGTTTGCAATCCACGAAAGGACATCACCATCTATCCCATGACTTTTTACTTTTCCTAGAAGCCTCTCATGAGGAACTTTGTCAAACGCCTTCTGAAAATCCAAGTATTCTACATCTACCGGTTCACCTTTATCCACATGTTTATTAACTCCTTCAAAAAAGTGAAGCAGATTTGTGAGGCAAGACTTGCCTTGGGTAAAGCCATGCTGACTTTGTTCCATTAAACCATGTCTTTCTATATGTTCTGTGATTTTGATGTTTAGAACACTTTCCACTATTTTTCCTGGCACTGAAGTCAGGCTAACCAGTCTGTAGTTTCCCAGATCACCCCTGGAGCCCTTTTAAATATTGGGGTTACATTTGCTATCCTCCAGTCTTCAGGTACAATGGATGATTTTAATGATAGGTTACACATTTTTACTAATAGGTCTGAAATTTCTTTTTTTAGTTCCTTCAGAACTCTGGGGTGTATACCATCTGGTCCAGGTGATTTACTACTCTTCAGTTTGTCAATCAGGGCTTCCACATCTTCTAGGTTCACCGTGATTTGATTTAGTCCATCTGAATCATTACCCATGAAAACCTTCTCCATTATGGGTACCTCCCCAACATCCTCTTCAGTAAACACCGAAGCAAAGAGTATCATTTTCAACAAAAAAAGGTAATGATACAGCTTGAAAAGTTGGGGAATGGACTTGGGGAAAAGAGGAGTGGATGTTGGGTTACATGTGGAAATTTTTATGTGCATTTGCTTAGAGTGGATGGGCCATTTTCTGCAATCATTTACTCTGTCAGTATGTTACTATGAATCCTCACTAGATTTAGTCCAACTCATCAGGGAAAATCAAATGGATTTTTTCGAAGGCTCTGGGGGCAGAATCTGAATATCTGTTCAGAGTCAAACCAGGCTGAAATACACGATTCAACTTCAGCTCTTCTGTGAATCATGCTGAAACAGGTGTGATTCAAGAGTAACATACTGTCATAATCTTTTAACAAATGACTTCTTATTCAATTTTGCTGTATTCCCAGAAAAAAATAAAAACAGTGTAGGAGCTATATAATACTTCTCCTAGAATTCTTTCTAACCTTTCCTTTTCTACCTCTTCCAAATTAAAAAAAGACATCGGTAGGCCATTTCTGATTATTCTCAATTCGCAAAGGGGCTGATGCAATAAAGTCACGTAGAAAGCGGGTTCTGAACAGTCAGCGCCCGTTCTCTTAACGCGCGTGTGGTGCCCCAAAGGGGGGGGGGGGTGCCATGCAATATTAAAATTAGGGGGGTCGCATTAGCAAGGATGCATCCTTGCTAACGCAAATCCAAACTGTTTTTGTGACTGCTGTACGCCGGTCACGAAAACCAATGCCAATAAACCTGGCGTCGGTTTTCGTGACCGCCTTAAGGCAGTAAGGGAAACCGATGCCAATAAACCCAGCATTGGTTTAAGTTGCTAAAAAAAATGCCGAGTTTATTGGCATCGGTTTCCCTTACTGCCATACGGGAGTCACGAAAACCAACACCGATAAACACGGCATTGGTTTTTAGTAGGGATGTGAATCGTGTCCTCGATCGTCTTAACGATCGATTTCGGCTGGGAGGGGGAGGGAATCGTATTGTTGCCGTTTGGGGGGGTAAAATATCGTGAAAAATCGTGAAAAATCGTTAAAAATCGAAAAATCGAAAAATCGGCACATTAAAACCCCCTAAAACCCACCCCCGACCCTTTAAATTAAATCCCCCACCCTCCCGAACCCCCCCCCCAAATAACTTAAATAACCTGCGGGTCCAGCGGCGGTCCGGAACGGCAGCGGTCCGGAACGGGCTCCTGCTCTGAATCTTGTCGTCTTCAGCCGGCGCCATTTTCCAAAATGGCGCCGAAAATGGCGGCGGCCATAGACGAAAAAGATTGGACGGCAGGAGGTCCTTCCGGACCCCCGCTGGACTTTTGGCAAGTCTCGTGGGGGTCAGGAGGCCCCCCACAAGCTGGCCAAAAGTTCCTGGAGGTCCAGCGGGGGTCAGGGAGCGATTTCCCGCCGCGAATCGTTTTCGTACGGAAAATGGCGCCAGCCATACGCGTATGGCCGGCGCCATTTTCCATACGGAAAATGGCGCCGGCAGGAGATCGACTGCAGGAGGTCGTTCAGCGAGGCGCCGGAACCCTCGCTGAACGACCTCCTGCAGTCGATCTCCTGCCGGCGCCATTTTCCGTACGGAAAATGGCGCCGGCCATACGCGTATGGGCGGCGCCATTTTCCGTACGAAAACGATTCGCGGCGGGAAATCGCTCCCTGACCCCCGCTGGACCTCCAGGAACTTTTGGCCAGCTTGTGGGGGGCCTCCTGACCCCCACGAGACTTGCCAAAAGTCCAGCGGGGGTCCGGAAGGACCTCCTGCCGTCCAATCTTTTTCGTCTATGGCCGCCGCCATTTTTTGGCGCCATTTTGGAAAATGGCGCCGGCTGAAGACGACAAGATTCAGAGCAGGAGCCCGTTCCGGACCGCTGCCGTTCCGGACCGCCGCTGGACCCGCAGGTTATTTAAGTTATTTGGGGGGGGTTCGGGAGGGTGGGGGATTTAATTTAAAGGGTCGGGGGTGGGTTTTAGGGGGTTTTAGTGTGCCGGCTCACGATTCTAACGATTTATAACGATAAATCGTTAGAATCTGTATTGTATTGTGTTCCATAACGGTTTAAGACGATATTAAAATTATCGGACGATAATTTTAATCGTCCTAAAACGATTCACATCCCTAGTTTTTAGCAGTCATGAAAACTAACACTGGGTTTATCGGCATTGGTTTTCCTTAGCGGCAGACAGCCATGAAAACCGACGCTGATAAACTCGGCATTGGTTTTCAGAGACCTAGTCACGAAAACCAACGCTGGGTTTATCGGCGTCGGTTTTCATGGCTGTCTGCCGGTAACGAAAACCGACGCCGTTAAACTTGGCATCGGTTTTTGTGATGGGCCTGATCATCATTTTTTTTTAAATTTTATTTCATTTCTATTTATTCTTTTTTTGATGCACACATCTATTATCCTGGCAGGCATTAATAGATCACAACAAGCAAATGTGCGGCATATAAAATAAACTGGACAATAGTATAACCAACAACCAGTTATTTATTTTACATTTGCACAAAACCTTGTGCAAGATATTTTAGTATAGATTTAACAATGCTTGTACACCATTGTTAAGTCAACTGGTTGTACACCATTGTTAAATCAACTGGTTGTTGCTTATACTATTATTGTCCAGTTTATTTTATATGCCGCACATTTGCTTGTTGTGATTTATCCTATATGTGTGTGCTATTTACTCCGCCTCTCCCTTGTGCTATCGCACAGGCATTAATAGATGACAGTTAAATGTGCATCGGGAGTGAATGCCTAATAGCCTCATTCACATGCATTTGCATGTGAAAAGCACTATTACATTCACTCCACGTTAGACGTACGTTGAATAGGCACTAATCCCCTTATTGCATTAGGGGATTGATTAGCGCCTATTCTACCCAAGTCCAACTGCATGTTAAGAGTGCGCTCTGCTCAGCGCACCATATTGCATCGGCCCCATTAGGTTGTGCATATCTGTATGTGTCACTTACATGTAGATAGAGCAGCCTTACCACTGAAAAGAAAATCCAGTCACACTAAAAAGTGAGAAACGCTGGACACTGAATACGTAGGAGGTAAGGCATTAGGAACATTTATTGAGGCATCCCGGGACTACTGGAATGCTTTTTGTTTCAATCGGCTGGATGGAAGGGTGATTGTATGTATGGGGGAAGTTTTCTTTATTTTGATCAGGTGGATAGGAAAAATGATAAGCCCCTATCTCTCAATCCCTCCTCAACCAGATAGAAGAAGGATCAAGAGGTAGGGGCTTTTAATTTTGATGTATGGGTGGGAGGGAGCTTTATTTGGATTAGATATGGTTAGAGGAAGGATCAGGAGATGGGGATCATTTTTTTTTTACTTTAGTTGAGGGGAAGGCCAAAAACATGACCAGATTGGTGCACTTAGCAGTTTGCTAGTGACCTTTAACAGAAACTAAGTTTAAAGCAATAATAGAGCACTTTAAATTTAGCTTCTGCTCTAGGGACCTTTCTTCATAGCACGCTAATGATAAATGAGGTCATTAGCATGCTTTGTTTCTGTTTAGCATAGGATAACGTTAAATTTTAATCCACTGGCATATTGCATCATCTTTCTTTTAGCACACCAAGGGGTTTAGGGATTGTACTATAATAATACATTTTTTTCATACTTCACTACCAAATGGCTCTCGAAGCATGTTGCAACAGTCACATTACAGAAAGAATCACAGTTTAAAATAACAAAACTCAAAACAAAACCTTATGCAAAACCTCCTATCTTCCTCATAATGCTCTATAAGCCCCAAAATATCCTTACAGAAAATGCCTCCCAATAATTCCAAACACTCCTCTACTCGAGCGCAGAAAAAGAATAATTGAAAGCCAAAGTCAAGAAAACACCTGAATATAGAGAAATAAAGAGCCAGAATGTTCCTGACAGATTTGGTCAAACGGAGTATATCCAAAAGGAATTTTCTACTAATTATGCTCAGTTTCTTTTTAAACCTGAATGCTATGATTTACCTGTCCAGTTTTCTAGCTCTCCCAGGAGTTCATTTTCATGATTCGATAAACTTTCACAGATTGGAACCCAGAAAAACTTGGAAACTATAAAACACAGGCATGGCCAACGCCAGCTCTCAAGAGCTACAAACAGATCTGGTTTTCAGGATATCTACAATGAGTATGCATAAGATAATGTATATGCAATGGAGATAGCACATGTAAATGTATCTCATGAAAATTCATTGTGGATATCCTGAATGCCCGACCTGTTTGTGGCTCTTGAGGACCGGAATTGGCCACCCCTGCTAAAAGAGCTTCCACTTCAATACTTGACCCTATTCCTTCAAAATTTGTGAAGTGGGTCTGATCCCTTATCTCACTGAAATTGTGAATTCAAGCCTGTTCGGCCTCTTTTATAAGCTCTTGTTTGTCCAATTTTTAAGGGTCGAGAGCCTAATCAAACTAGTCTTCAGAATTGCAGCCTCTCTCTAATCTACCTGCAGCGGAGTCCCCATTTTGGTTGTTCACTGCATCCAGGCAACTACTTTTGCTGGGATTCACCCAGTGGGGTTAAAGATAAACTTCCAGGGCCCTAGGCACATTTGAGGAAAACTCCACTGTTCTTTACTCTGGGTTGCCACTTAGGTGCAGGGGTGACCCCAAAAACCACTGAAAAATAACATCAAATACAGGTGCCAGAAGCAAAAATAAAAGAGAAGTGTCCACTTTGATGTTCAAATTAAAGTTTACGTGCAGAAAAAAATAAAGTCCCAATCAGTATGGAAACATCAAACAGCATAAAAATCATAATAGTCAAACTGTGGTTTCTATATCCTTGTTCCTCTTGTGGGTCTATCCTCTGTTGCACCACCAACCAGGCTTAACATTCCCTTTCCACTGGAGGGTAGGGTACTGGGCAACTCCAGCATAAACTGGGAAAAATGTGAGTCCTCATTTATCACAGCCTATAAATCTCTCCACCCTGGCTTTTGCATTGCAGCTTGGGTTAAAGATCAGTGACACAGCCTTTCTAGATACAGGGGGGGAGCCTTTCCTTCCAGACTAGTCAATTGCAAAAACTCTCCAATGGTCAAATCTCTTCTCCTCAATTGAGACTCTAGATGAACCTCCACTCCTTTGCCCTCCAACCTTCTCTCTTTCTCTTTGAACTCCAACTTCTTCCTTCACTCTGAGATCAAGAGGTAATCTCCAGCACCTTCCATCTCCAACTTTGCCCTCTAACCCACTGGGCATGCTCCCAGCATCTATAAACCCCAGAGCTGCCTCTCCCCCAAGAAGGTGGGGGTTAAAGCAATGGAAGGAATTCCAAAATTTACAGCTCCTCTTACTACCCATAACTTAGTAAAATAGTCTTTAGGGAAAAATATATAGTGGTGGGTTGAGACCCCTGCCACATACTTTTTCAGGCTAAGGTCATAAAAAAGTGTAGTATGCATTCAATTGATTAATTTTGTTAATTGCCATACAACCTTGTCAAAATATAGGAAAGGTTTTAGCACTGAATCTTATAAGCAAGATCAGAATTAAAGCTGAATCTAGGAAGGATGCTTTATATGATCTTCCTGGATGTGAATACAGCCTTTGACACTATGAATTATCAGTTATTTTTAAGACATTTATAGACTCTGGGGCTCCCGGAAGTAGTTTTAAAATGGTTTTATTCTTAAATAGATCAAGTTGTAATGATCCTTGCTGCTGTGTGCCACTCCTGCTTGCAGGGGTTCTCAGTGGTCTGTTGTATCTGTGGAACCTTGTGCTGGGGTGAGATTGGCTCCTCCTGCAGGGAGGAGCCCTATATTCCTATAGGGCTCCACCAGCAGGCAGACCCAGGTGAAGCCCACATTCCCATCGGGTTGAGCGTTTGGATGCTGGGTCCAACAGGACTTAGGCAAAGGTCTCTACTGATGACTAGGGATATGGTCTAAGGGCACGCTGTGGTCAGAAGCAGGTGGCGGTCAGGCATAGTGAGAGTCCAAGCAAGGGTCAGAACAGGGTATCTGTCCAAGAGAAAGGAAAAGGAACAGATAAGGCTGGAACAGGCAGGGTAGGCGAAGGTTGGAACAACACACACTACAGAATGTAGGAGGACCTGTTGCTGAGGCAGAGTGCATCGGGGGAGCTGCCCTTATAAAGGGTGAATAGGATGATATCATCAGTTGGGCCCACTGGGACTTTCCTGCCGCGGTCCCTTTAAGAGCCTGATGGGCTTCCCTGAACCTAAAGGGGCGCAGGAAGAGGCAGTAGCTGGTAGAATTCAGCAGCATCCTGTCATGAGAGGAGTTGGCGGTGTCTCCAGCTGCATCTGGGACAGCAGCAGCTGCCCGGAGCCTGCCAGCTGCAAAGAGAGCAATGCCTCACAGGCTGTCCCCACGAGCCATCAAATGCAACATGGTCATGGCTGCTTAGGCTTGCTCGAAGTTTTTAGGCAGCCCTGTCGTGCCTTAAAGCCTACCTCACCCACAGCCCAGGGCCTCATCATCTCCTTGCTCCTTACTGTAGCCACCTCTGATCTTTATTCTCACCTTGCCTTTTTCCTGTTCTCCGTGTAGCCTATTAGAAGCCTTCTTGCCTTGCCTGGTATGTGTTTTCAGTTTGACCTGTTTAGAAACTTTCTTGTCTTGTCTAGTTCCTATTTCTTTATTTGTTCCCTTGTCTCCTGTACAGACTTCCAGTGAACCTGCTGCCTGTTCCTAGGTAATCTAATCCAAACAGTCCCACCATAATGTGGTTTAGTGCTAAATTAATTTCAAAAAAGTATGTCAGACCTAATAAATGCCAAGGCAAGATGATCCCAGCTGCTCTTGGGCTCATACAGTTTAAATTGTCCTTTTAATTATTTATTATACTTTTTTGTTTGCATTAAAGGAATTTTAAATCACTCAACTATTATGAAGTGGTGCTTATAAATAGCAATGAATATGTTAACAGGCCTGTACTCAGTTACGTTATTCATTGTTATTTATGCTGTTTAGCATTAAACCGCATTATGGTGGAACTGTTTGGATTAGATTGATTAAGTTGTTCCCATCATAAGAGGAGGGCTATTTGATTATACAATCTGTTCCTGTGTGGCCTTCCAGTGGCTGTCCTGTTGGTTTCCCTAGCCCCTGAGGGGCCTTCTACTGGCCCTCTTGCCTGTTGTCTGTCTTGTTAGGTTCTGTCCTTCTTGTCTTGCCCCTGTTTTGCCTTGTTTCTATTCTTGATCCACTGGTGTCTTTCCTGTCTAGTTCCAACCTTGCCTTGCACCCTGTTACAGTTTTGCCTTGCTATGTACTCTGTCCCTCCCTTGCTCAGTTCTGTCTCCTGATCTGCACTGTTTCTGCCTTGCTCTGCCCCTGACTTTTCATGTATCCCGGTTGCTACTTGCTCTGCATCTCCTTGCCTTCGGACTGACTCCTTGTTGCTAAGCAGGCCTGGCCTTCATCTCTGCCTGAACCTCTGCTCCTGGTGCACCACCAACAAAATCCTGCCGGCCAACAAAACCTGCGGGCTCAACCCAAGGGGGAGGTGGCCAGTTAGGGAGAAGATGCTGCCCCGCTTTGCTCATGACTACTGTGCTGCTTCTGTCTGGAGAATTAACTTGAACCAACATGGTCATGACACAAGTGTTTAGAGTGATTTTATGTTGCTTTTATTTTCTGCTCCAGCCTCTCCTTCACAGCCCATGGAGAATCATTACTTGCTATACATGCACATTCTAAATCACACATTTGAGAGGTGGAGTTATGCGGCCCCTCCCATAGGTAGTGGTGGGTTTAAATTGAGCTGGACCCAATTAGGGGCCAATGCAATAAAGTGCACCCAGCCTAGCACACAGGTTTATGCGTGGTTGGATGCGCGTTTTGGACGCGCTAGACTAACACCTGATTCAATAAAGAAATCAGTGTGACCAAAAGGCACGCACAATAGCTGATAGTACTCATCACATGTAAATTCTATGTAGATGAGGCTATTACTTATTATCCCACAATGCAGAAAATCACTGGGTGCCCAATGTACACTTTTTAATGTGGCTGTTTTAACTCAAGCCCCAGAGCTGGTATTAAGTAAATCCACGAGTCAAGGTCTCAGGAGAAATTTAAAAAATACTGTCCTCTGTGGTGCCTCCTACTTAGTATCATTGTTATATGTAATCTACTGCTTGCAGTGTTTAAGAAAGAAGAATGTAATAACTTGATGAAAAAAATATTCTGGATGCACAATAGATGCACTCCAGGCCAATTTCGTCCCTTGCTATTGTGAGTGTATATTGTGCATCTGTATTGGGTGAAATCAACCTGAAGTGGGATAAAACAGATGGTTGTATTGAGCGCCCATTGCAATTGTGGGCACCTAATGCACTTGAACACTGGAGATGCACAATTATTCCCTAGCACATCATTTTTAATGCAGCAGCTCATTTAAATATTTCATCAGATACCCAGGAGATGTGGCTGTGTGCACATTAGGGAAACAAGTGCTCAATAGAAGCACCCGTTTTAATGCATGTCTTATTGCATCGGCCTGCTAGTCTTTACCGATCAGAACATTTTATATGGGAGTTCCTCGAGGCTCCATGTTAGCTCCACTTTTATTTATTCTTTATCTGGCTCGATTAATTATACTAATTCAGGATTATAGCTTTAGTGGATACTTTTATGCAGTTGACCTCTAGCTTGTTGCTTTTATTGATTCAAGCAACCTAACTGATTGGTCAACCCTTAATTCCTACCAATGAGTAGTTGCAACTTGGCAGAAAGGCCATAGACTTAAGCTAAGTCCAACAAAAAACTGAAGTTCTTTGGATTAGCAGAACAAATCATGTCTTAAACCTCTTCCTGAACTAATGGGTACAAAGATTTCATCTAAAAATGTGGTTACTTTAGTGGGAACTCTTTTTTATTCTAAATCATCTATGAATGATCAAATTCAGCTGTGGTAAAAAAAAAAAAAAATTATTTCTACTATCTTCATATGCTTCATCAGCTGTGATTTAATTTCATTAGAAAGGATTTGGAAAAAACAGTCCCTTCAATAATTTTGACTAGGCTGGATTTCTGTAATGCTCTTTATCAGAGCTGTATGGTTTGCCAGATTAGGAGGTTGAAACAAATTCAAAATAAGGCTGTTAATTTTCATTTGGTGCCAAAAAATTTGACTCGGTCTCTCCTTGCAGAGTTGCTTTAGCTTCCCATTAACCATAGAGTCAGTTTTAAAATTTTAAGTTTAACTCATAAAGCTTTATCCTCTGGTGAACTGTAGTGCTTGCTTAATCATTTGTGCCCTTATCAGTCTACTTGATTATTGTGCTCCTCTTAGCAAGATTTGCTTATTGTTCCATCTCCTTCTGTTTTTAGTTTACAGCATAGCCGGTTTATAGCATTCAGTTACAAAGCTCCGTCCACATGGACCAGTATCCCAGTAGTGCTCAGAAAAGAAAACAATTGCTTAAAATTTCATAAGCATTTGAAAGTCTGCTTTTCCTTTCACAAACTTATGACCTGCAATTAATTTGATCAACCCGTTATGAGGCTCTGGAAGTTTTCTGTAATAGTATTACCAGTTTATTTTAATTATAATCCTATCTTTATGTAATAAGAACATAAGAACATGCCATACTGGGTCAGACCAAGGGTCCATCAAGCCCAGCATCCTGTTTCCAATCCAGGCCATAAGAACCTGGCAAGTACCCAAAAACTAAGTCTATCCCATGCTACTGTTGCTAGTAATAACAGTGGCTATTTTCTAAGTCAACAATTAATAGCAGGTAATGGACTTCTCCTCCAAGAACTTATCCAATCCTTTTTTAACCCAGCTAATGATTATTAGCTATGTTTTACATTTGTGGATTTTATTATAAATCACCTTGATGATGACATTGTATCAAAGTGCAGTCAATGAAATTGAATAAATAATACAAATTAATAATAATAATAATAATAATAATAATGAAGGTGGAAAATAAAGGCATTGAATTCCATATCCACTCAAAGACATTCACACACACTTTTACCTTTCAATCTCAATGTTAGCATATGAGCTCGGCTTGAGTAAGCAGCAAAGTACTACCAGCAATAATTTTTTATATGCTTATTTTCAGTTTAATGAGCCAAAAAAACCTGGAAGCCAGCAAGCATATGAATTACCCCCGAGTAATTTGAAACATAATGTTATGACAATTGAGACCTATGATTATACATGATCCGCAGAAGTTGATGGACAAAGATGGGTCGTTATGATGGTCTCTTTATTATTACACTCACAGTGGGATTGAAAGGTAAAAGTTTATGTGAATGCCTTTGAGTGGATATTGACAATTTGCTGCATTTCACTTTGGACTCTACTGTAGTGGTTAGTCAATTGAATTCCATATGGCTGGAGCTGCACACAAAAACTGCCTGTTTTTTAGTTAAGGCTAACCTCCTTTCCCTTAAGAGAAGGAGGTACCAGGTATGCACCATGGGCTGATCTCGAGGATCTTAGAAGGAGCATATTTAATCGAACCCTCCCTTAGGTCAGTAGGTCCATATTTATCAACAGCATTGATCATCCACAGTGACTTAAAGATGACTAAATTCAACTGGTGATCAGTGTAGTTGTTTTAAACCTGGGCAAAAATATGGTCACTGCATCTACAGCCAGAAAACTTCTGACAGCCAAAGATTGTAAAAATTAATTTTCATATTCTTTTTTTTAATGATACCCCAGATTTAGACCATTATAACAGTCTAATCTTTTCATTATAAATGCCTGTGTCAGAGTAGCCAGACTATGAGCATTAATTGATTACATATTTAGTATATTGGCTTCTTAGTATCTACCTTATAAATGGGCCCTGACCGACGGCCCGCAAATGCGCAGTAGAGCACAGCTCTACTGCGCATGTGCGGGCAAGGACGTCGGTCTTAGCCAGCGTAAAAAAAAAAAAAAAACATGGCGGTGTCGGGGGGCAGCGGCAGCGGCGATGGCGGTGTCGGAGGGCAGCGGCGATGGCGGCGTCCGGTGGTGGCGGCGTCGGGGGGCAGCGGCGATGGCGGCGTCGGGGGGCAGCGGCGGTGGCGGCAGCGTCGGGTGGCAGCGGCGTCGGGTGGCAGAGGCGGCAGCGGGCGGCGGCGGTGGCAGCAAGGGAGGAGAGAGGGAGGGACTGAGTGAGAGGGGAGGAGAGAGAGGGAGTGGGACTGAGTGAGAGGGAGGGAGGGAGTGGGACTGAGTGAGGGGAGGGGGACTGAGTGAGGGGGGGACTGAGAGAGGGAGGGAGGGAGTGGGACTGACTGAGTGAGAGAGAGGGAGGGAGGGAGTGGGACTGAGTGAGAGGGAGTGAGTGGGACTGAGTGAGGGGGGGAGGGAGTGAGTGGGACTGAGTGAGAGGGAGGGAGTGGGAGAGAGGGAGGGAGGGAGTGGGACTGAGGGAGAGGGGAGAGGGAGTGGGACTGAGTGAGAGTGAGTGGGACTGAGTGTGAGTGAGAGGGAGGGAGAGAGGGGGGGGTGAGTGAGAGGGAGGGTGGGGAGGAGTGGGTGAGTGTGAGGGAGGGAGGTAGGGGGTGGTGAAGAGTGAGGGGAGAGAGAATGAGGGGGAGGTGAGAGACAGAGGGATATAGCCCGTTTTAACGGGCTTAACGGCTTGTCTATACTATAAGAGACCAGCTGTCAGACATTCAGCGGTTCATTCTGTTAACACTGGGCTGTGCGCATTCACAGCCATCAGCACAAGAGGACATCTGGCATAGTGGAGGGCTGTAGTTCTGGCAGGGTCCCCATCCCTTGCCATCAAGAGAAGGAGTCCCACGTGGTAGTGCTGGTTAGTTTTCCATCCTCCACTATGTGGCATATGGCCTCAGTGCTTTCAGGGTCCCCATCCCTATCAGCAAAAGATGAAACCCCAGAAAGGAGAGGGAAGGAGAGGAGATTAAAGGAAAGCAGAGATGAGCAGAAAGGAAAGGAGGAGGGGAAGATGGGAGGAATGGAAAGGAGAGGAGAGGAGGGAAGGGAAGGGAAGAGTGTGAGAGGATGGGAAGGGGTGTAAAAGGAGAAGGAGGGAAAGGGAGAGAGTTGAGGGAGGAGGCACAGGAAGTGTGAGATGAGGAGAAGTGAGTGAGAGGAAAAGAGAAAGGAAAGGGGTGAAATGTAGAGAGAGGAAGATTACATAGGGGTGTGAGTGGGAGAGAGGGCACCATAAAAATGTCTCCCTGATATTTGCCTCCCTGCCTCCCTTATTTACTTTTTGCTCCTTGAAATGTTTTGTTGTTTATGTTTCTTTCTTATTGTTAACCACTTTAATAATTCTTAAACTGAATGGTGGTCATTCCATCATAATAATAATAATAATAATGAAAAACATTTTTAATTTATTATTTCATTAATTACATTTGTTAAAATTTAATCAAAGTGATGTACATAATAGTAAAAAAAAGGTTATACTCAATAAAACATGTAAACACTAGCAGTACCCGGCCACGCGTTGCAGTGGCAGAGTCAGGTTCTTTACCCTCCCTCCCCCTTCCCCTTGCTCATTTACCTCAGTCACTCATCCTCCTCCCTCTTGGTCACTCACCTCCCCTTCCCTCCCCTGTCCCCACTCCAACTCTCTCCCCTCACACTCACCTCCCCCCTCATTCTCCCTCCCCTGACACTCACCTCCCCCCTCATTCTCCCTCCCCTCCCTGTCACCTCCCCCGCCTACTGCCTACCCTTCAGATCAGAAAACCTTTGTCTTTCTATTTCTGTGGGAACCCCCCCACCCCTAAAAACAAACAAACCCCAATCCCAACCCTTTAAATCAAATAATAACCCCCCACCCTCCTGCCCCCTCCCAAGACTTGGGAAATTAAAATTGTTGGTGCTACCTGTGGTCTGTCCCTGGGCGTCTGTGCGCGTTATGTAGCCAAATAGGGGAGTGCCTAACCAAATTTGCACTTCCAAATTTGTTTTGTGGTCTGGGGAGGGCTATTTTGGTGCGTTCCCGAGATCGTGCAAGTTTAGTGTATGTATTTGTGTGTGAACCTCCCCCTTCCCCCAAAAAACAACCGTATGAGAAAAGTTCTCTTAAACTAACCACCCCACACTCTCCTGCCCCCCCTCCCCCAGCCCTGCGAAAAAAAGTAACCCACCCCCCTGCCCCCTCAGAGTTGCTGAATGAATGAAACCTGCCCCCCTCGTGACCCCTCCCCAAGATGTTCGCAATAAATTCATTACCACCCCCCACCCTCCAGACCCCCAGAGACCTGACAAAAATGCCTGTCGGTGGAGCGGGCGTTCAGGAGCGGTCCGGGAGCGATGTATTGGCGTTGGTCCGTCAGCTGCGAGCACTGAAACGGGTTCCGACGGCCCTTTGCCCTTACTATGTCAGTGGGGTGGAGCAATGGCAGCGGTAGGTCCTCTGACATAGTAAGGGCAAAGGTCTGCCGGCTGCCAGTCCTGAAAATGGCACCGAAGGGCCCTCGCCCTTACCATGTCACATGGGCTACTGCCGCCATTGGTGTCCCCGAGTGGCAAAGTAAGGGAAAGGGCCGTCGGCGCCATGTTGATTGCTGGCAGCCGACGGCCATAGTGCAGGAAATGTGTCCCGGACTGGTCCTGGCCCCCCGCTGGAGCCTCCCGGACTTCTGTCAGGTTTTGTGTGTGTTGTGAGGGCCTGGGAAGTAAATAAATTTGGCATGTGTGTGGGGGGCGTGAGGAGGGTGGTGGGTGTATTTTATCTGTAAAGGAAATAGTTATCTTCCGGCGAAAAAAGTGCACAAATGTGTTAAAATGGAAGTGAAACGTGGACCTGGACTGGCGAAATGATTAGTGTAGCGTGTGTTAGTGTAAGGTGTAACAGATGGCGCTTTCGTCCAGCAGATGTCGCTGTTTTCTCGAAAAAAAATTGCTTGGATTCCTCACTACCCTCCAGGGTATCTCACTCCTACGGAAGCTCTGGGTACCTGCTCCTCGGGGGCCTCTCGCTTCTACTCGCCCTCCGGGGTTAGTCTGCCTAACCATAAGGACACCCGCCCCTCGGGGGTCCTGTCTGCTTTCTTTCAGGAACCCTCGGCACTCCTAGGTACTTGCTCCTCGTGGGCCTATCCTGCCCTGGGTATCCTGCACCTCGACCACATGTCCCTCTCTTCATTTAACTACCGAAGGAAGTTATCAGCACTGCTTCTCTGTGAGCATCGCTATGCTCCAGCTCTCCTCATTCCACCCTTCAGGTTCACGGCCTATCCCGCGCTGCGGAACACTACCGAACCTTTGCTACGTCTGGGTGAGACCATCTACTACAGAGATTGTCTGAGCTTACTGTGATATCGCTGGACTACAGCACTGTCCATTCCTTGGGCAAGATTCAAACTCATCAACAGCAGTATAATAAAGCCTTCTTTCCTCAGTGTCTGCTTACTAAGTCTAGCCAATCATTGTGGTTCCCCACGGAGCCCCTCCCCATGGGAGGAGTCATTGCTACTTCGACCAAGAGTCCACAATATGTCACAAACCCAACAGTATGTGGAAGGATAAAGGAAGCCAATGAAGATGATGCAGAAGTGGAGGTACATACAGGGCCGGTGCAAGGGGATTTGGCGCCCTAGGCGAGCCTTCTTCCTTGCGCCCCCCCCGGTCTCGGCCCCGACTCCTACCTCATTCTCAATCACGCCCGCTGACTGGGGTTTTCTGGGTCGCGAGCAGATTGGGCACTGCTTGCGGCCCGCCAAATCTCCACTCCTCTTTGCCACCACTTGCGGCCCCATATGGCTCACACCCAGTGGCGCACCAAGGGTCTCCAGCGCCCAGGGGCCAATGCATTTGTGTGCCACAGAAAATCAGTGGCATCTCTAGACAGAAGAATTTGTTTTGGGTGGGGGGGGGGAGCCAAAATGACATTTCTTCATCACACCCACCTCTATAGCATGGATCCTGCTTTAAAAGTGGTTATAAAAAAAAGTGTTGTTTAAAAAGTCCAAAGGGTCCTCTGCATTATTTTAAAAAGCTGGCCAGTTTCACACTTCTAGTAAAACTACTATAAAATTATTTGATAGCCTCATTCAACTAATTCTATATGATTATGAGAATGAAGTCTGGAATATATAGGAAGGGACAGAATGTCAATACAAATCCTGCACCTCCAGTTCTGTATCTCTGTGCATCCACTGAAATTCCCCCAAACAATGGAGCTTGGATGTTTCCCTTACAGCTCATCATACTAAAAGATATTTTCAAATTCTGGTGTCACCTCACAGTAACAGCAGCACAAACACCTTCCACTGCCAGACACATTGTGAACTAACATAAAGCACCGCAAAAGAGACACCCAAAATCTATATTGCAATCCCATCATAACATAACAGTAATAACACCAAGGATTCAAACAATAATAACCCTACCTGTGAAAAAGCAAGGGTAAATATTACACTGGGTCCTGGGATAACAATACACCACCTACTGAGGAAACAAAACAAACCCGATTGCTATAGATCCCTATACAGACACTACATGCTAGCAGAATCTCTCATCGTGGTCACACACACAGAGCAGAGACAGACCCTCACCAAATACAGAATACAAAATAAAGGAGCACAAATTAGACAAAAACTGGAATGGAAACCCCAAGAAGCCAGACTCTGTGCATTAATAATGGAAAAACAGAACCACCATTCCTCATAAAACAAATAAAATCAAGAAACAAAGCATCAGTTATAATAGTAAAACCATACTAATACAATATTTTAAAACTACTGATAAATAGAATTTCTATTAATTAAAATCATATACATTTTTTACAATTTCCCAAACACCAATAAAATATTTCAAAACAGTACATATATCAAATAACACACAATAATTAAAATTAATAAGGATTTTAAAAAGCCCCTGCTGTCCATACATGGGAGCTCTTGATTTCCAGTCACCCTGATATTGTCGAGGATTAGGAGGTTATCCTCTCTCTCTCACACATACTCACATGTCCATTCTCTCTCACACATACACTGTCACATACATACACATTCATGCTCTTATACCCAACCATAACCTCTCGCTCTCACAGACACTGACACACTCAGGCTCTAAGGCACTCTCTCCCCCTCCACACACACCCCCACACAAACTCTTACTCCCCTGGATTTTCTCATACACACTCATGCTCTCACTCTCACTGGCTCCCTCACATACACACAAACACACACTCCCAGGCAAGTTCCCACTCGTTCTCACACACACACACACACACAGGCAAGCTCCTAGTCATTCTCACACTGGACCCCAGGCAGGCTCCCATTCATTTTCACACCACTCCCTCCCCATCCCCCAGGCATGCACACATTCATTCTCACACACACAGACCCCCAGGCAGGCACCAATTTATTCTCACACCCACCCATACACCACAAACAGGCAGGCACCTATTCTCACACATACAAACCCCAGGAAGACACCCATACATTCTCATTCACAGACACACCCTCAGGCAGGCACCCATGCATTCACACACATACACCCCCAGGCAGACTCCCATTCATACACATGCACACACTAAAGGCAGAGACCCCCTCTCTTTCTTTTGCCAGCAACCTCAGAGCCTCTCTCATTCTTCTGCTGCCACTGTCACTGCCGCTGTATGGCTATTGCGGAGGTGCTGATTGCTGCTATTGGCACTGAAGCCCATTCTGCTGCCTCCTCTGTGCAGGCCCCATGGGCTTCCAGTTCCTCTATGTTGATCTCGTACATTGTGAGATCCGCATAGAGAAAGTGCTATTCTTGCACATTCCCAAAGATTACATGTTCCAATCAGTAAAAAGTAATGTATTTCTTTTTACATTTGCTGTCTGATCTTAGTTTTCTAATCGGTTGGTCACAGGCTTTTTTTTTTCCACCTTCCCTTTCTTATTTTTTTGCCAATTCCTTTTATAACATATTTATTTTCTCTCCATCTGTCTGCTTCCCTCAAACACACGGTCAGGTTCTCATTCTCACATGCTTTCTCTCTCTCACATACACAGGCACTCATTCTCACATGCTGTCCCTCATACAATCATTTATACACAGTCTCTCTCTTGCACATGCTGTCTAACTCTCACTCCCACATGCTGTCTTGCTCAAGCACAGGTTCTCACTGTCACATGCTCTCTCTCATACAATCATTCCTACACACAGGCTCTCACTGTCACATGCTGACTCACACACACAGGCTCTCTCTCACTCCCACATGCTGTCCTGCTCAAGCACAGGCTCTCACTGTCACATGCTCTCTCTCATACAATCATTCCTACACACGGGCTCTCACTGTCACATGCTGACTCACACACACACACACACTCACACAGGCTCTCTCTCACTCCCACATGCTGTCTTGCTCAAGCACAGGCTCTCACTACCACATGCTGTCTCTCACACACACAAAGGCTCTCCCATGCTGTCTCTGCAAACATTCAGGTCTTCACTCCCACACACACACACAGTCTCTCAACTCATCTCATACACGCACACATACACACTGTACAAACCCTCAGTCTCTCTCTCTCACCTCTGGGCCTCCTCTTCACGGGCCACTGCAGGATGGGCTCTGCAGCGGCCCCGGTCTTCTCGAGCCGTGCTGATCCTCTTCTGAACGTGGCAGATGCTCCTCCTCCTTCCGGCACGCGGCTGATGCTCCTCCTCTTTCCTGCCCGCGCGGCTCCGGCAACATTTTTCTTCCGGGGTCGCGCGGGCAGGAAGGAGGAGAAGTTCCTGCATTGGCTGATGCTCCTCCTCCTCCTTCCTGCCCGCGCGGCTCCGGCAACATTTTTCTTCCGGGGCCGCGTGGGCAGGAAGGAGGAGAAGTTCCTGCATTGGCTGATGCTCCTCCTCCTTGCTTCTCCTCCTTCCTGCCCGCGCGGCTCCGGCAACATTTTTCTTCCGGGGTCGCGCGGGCAGGAAGGAGGAGAAGTTCCTGCATTGGCTGATGCTCCTCCTCCTCCTTCCTGCCCGCGCGGCTCCGGCAACATTTTTCTTCCAGGGCCGCGCGGGCAGGAAGGAGGAGGAGGAGCACCAGCATGTTTAGACGCGACTGTACCACGGCCCTGCGATCTTCTTGCTGTGTGTATCTGCCATTGGGATGACGTCCACCGGCGGCCATTGGCCGTCAGCGGCTCGGCGCCCCCTAATGCTCAGCGCCCTAGGCGATCGCCTAGTTCGCCTAGTGCTTCCGCCGGCCCTGGGTACATAATCACATTTCTTTTTATTAAAGATTACTTTGGCAGCAGTGTCCTGAACCATTTGTAGTCATCTGTTCTGAGTGAAGGTTAGACAGTGAAATAATTACAATAATAATAGCTCTCAACTCAACTTTCAACTCTCAGAGACACACACACACACACCCATTTCAGAGAGACAGAATCACACTGTGAATTCTCAGAGACACACACACACACACAATTCAGAGAGACAAACACACCCCTAAAAACTCACACCTCACACTCAGAGACACATACCCCCATATCCTCCACTCAGAGACACGCCCACACTCCCCACACATATGCACATACACAGTCTACCCAAGGTCTCACACACACACACACACACACACACACACACACACTCAGAGACACATCTACACTCCCCACTCACTCAGACATACATATATACACAATTGCCCCATGCCCTTCACTCCCTGAGATGCAAACATCCACATCACCTACTCACACCGTAATGATACACACTCACTCACTCATCCCTAGGAAAGGAAGATGAGGTTGAGAGATGGAAAGGGAATTAGAGTGAGGAAAAGGGAGTGATGGAAAAGGTGATGAGGAGAAGGATGAAGGAAAAGGAGGGAGAAGAGGAAGCGAGGTAGTGTGCGTGAGAGGAAGAGAGGGGGTTATGAGTGTGTGGAAAAAAACAGGGTTGGAGGAAAGGGTTAAGAAAGGAGAGAGAAGCTGAGAGAGCAATAGCATATGGAGGGTGTGAGTGGGAGAGAATGTGCCACCATCCCCCCCACAGACACCCACATACAAACATTTCCACACCCCAACTCACAGACACATGTACCCATGCCCCCACTCAGAGACACACCCATATTCTCCAGACACACATACCACACCCAAGGACACACCCAAGGACATACTCAGAGACACCCGCAGTCCCAGTTGACCTAAACCAGTGATGGCCAAACTTTTGAGCTCAGTGTGTCAAAATTCATTAAAAAAATGAACAAATATCACAAAATCCATAATTTTGTGATATTTGTAGCTCTAATTAATAACAAAGTTATAATTGAAATATATGTCCTGTATTTATTAATAAAGCAAAAACAAATAATTCTTTACCTTATCTGCTTAGTGACTTTTTTGTTGCTGAATTTCATTGGCTAAATCTTCAATTAAAACTAATAAGGATTTTAAAAAGCCCCTGCTGTCCCCTTCTGTGGGAGCTCTTGATTTCCAGTCATCCTGATATTGTCCAGGATTAGGAGGTTATCCTTTCTCTCTCACACATACTCACATGTCTATTCTCTCTCACACATACACTGTCACATACATACACATTCATGCTCTTATATCCACCATAACCTCTCACTCTCACTGACACTGACACACTCTCAGGCTCTAAGACACTCCCCCTCCCCCCCCACACACACACACACACAAACTCTTACTCCCTTGGATTTTCTCATACACACTCATGCTCTCACACTCACTGGCTCCCTCACATACACACAAACACACACACCCAGGCAAGCTCCAAGTCATTCTCACACACACACACACACTGACCCCCAGGCAGGCACCCATGCATTCACACACATACAGCCCCAGGCAGAGTCCCATTCATACACATGCACACACTAAAGGCAGACCCCCTCTCTTTTGCCAGCAACCTCGGAACCTCTCTCATTCCTCTGTTGCCACTGTCACTGCTGCCACATGGCTATTGGGGAGGTGCCGATTGCTGCTACTGACACTGAAGCCCATTCTGCTGCCTCCTCTGTGCAGGCCCCATGGGCTTCCACTTTCTCCATGCTGATCTCGTACATTGTGAGATCCTTAGAGAAAGTGCTATTCTTGCACATTCCCAAAGATTACATGTGCCAATCACTAAAAAGTAATTTTTTTTTTTTACCTTTGCTGTCTGATCTTAGTTTTATAATTGGTTGGTCACAGGCTTTTTTTTCCCACCTTCCCTTTCTTATTTTTTTCCATCTTCCCTTTCTTATTTTTTTTTGCCAATTCCTTTTATATTGTCTTTTTTTCTGTTTCTTTTCTCTCCATCTTCTTCCCTCAAACACACAGTCAGGTTCTCATTCTCACATGCATTTCTCTCTCTCACACACACACAGGCTCTCACTGTCACATGCTCTCTCTCATACAATCATTCATACACACAGTCTCTCACTGGCACATGCTGTCTGACTCACATATACAGGCTCTCTCTCACTCCCACATGCTGTCTTGCTCAAGCACAGGCTCTCACTGTCACATGCTGCCTCTCTCACACACACAGAGGCTCTCACATGCTGTCTCTGCAAACATTCAGTTCCTCACTCTCACACACAATCTCTCAACTCATCTCATACACACACACACACACACACACACACACACCCTCTACAGACCCTCAACCTCTCTCTCACCTATGGGCCTCCTCTTCGCGGGTCGCCACAGGATGGGCTCTGCAGCGGCCCTGATCTTCTTGGGCTGCAGCGGCCCTGCTACCGGGCCTTTTCCTTTTCTCGAGCCGCTGCAACTTGGGATTCGCAGCTCGTAAGCGCTGCTCCTCTTCTGCAAGTGCTGATGCTCCTCCTCCTTTCTGCCCACGCGGTTCCGGCAACGTTTACTTCCGGGGCCATACAGGCAGGAAGGAGGAGGAGCATCAGCACATTTAAATGCGATCTTTTTCTTCGGGCCATGGTGAAGTGAGCCTCACCATGGCCTTGCCCATCTGCCTGTCGCTGCGCCGCATGAGCCTCCCTGCGCCCGGAGGCATTGGGGGTGGGGGGGGGGGGGGGGGGGGTCCGGAGGGGGGGGGGATACTAAAAAACTAATTTTAAAGGGTCAGGCTGTGTTTTTGGGTTAATTTCCTGATAGTCCACGAAACGCTATGAGTGTCAGCAAAAACGTCTCGGCGTATCACCTCTGACACACGTGTCATAGGTTAGCCATCACTGACCTAGACATATATATAAATATAACCCTTCTATACCCTCCACTCCCTGAGGTATAGACATCCAAATAACCCACTCACTCAGTCCCATGACAAACTAAGCACCAAGTTTGGAGGTGTTGGAGGATTTAGAGATCCTTTATTGTGTCATTATTGGGGGAGGGGCTTCAGTGTTGAGGGAACAAGAGGGTCTGGGAGCTTACTGTATGGTGGTGCTGAGTTGATTTATGCATTGGAGCAGTGCAAAGATGCACACTAATTTATAAAGTATATGCGTAAGTTATAAGTGTCTGTAACAATACCCACCCTAATCCCAACCCACCTCACGAAAACTTACCCCGAATCAAAGTGCCCCCTTACAAAGGTCCATATATTGAGTGTCAAGCTGAGCTTTATAAAGAGGCTCTCTCTCTCTCACTCCTGTGCTTATTGAGGAGCTGTAGCAAAGTTATGTGCATAACATATGCACACTGGCTGAGGAAAATTAGGGGTTACACACATTAGTGCTGGCTCTGCCTATTTTTTCTGGGCACAGGTACATTAATGTATATGCGCCCTTGCCGGCTATATAAAATTCATGAGCTCCCACGGGGTCCACGTGTGTAAGTGTCCGTTTTTGTGCATGCAAGGCTTTCAAAATCTACCTCTGAGTGGCTGATAGGGTTGAGTGTCCATATAGCCAAAGGAGGAAGAGACATTACAGTAATGAGCAAAATTGTTAAGCTCATTTTCCCCATTCAGTTTTTATGGGGTTTTGTACTATATAAAAATAATGTAAATCTTTTTTCAATGGATTGCAAGATTTTAATTTTATGCATTTGCCTTTTTTATTTTCTTGTATGAAAGGAGAAAGGAAAACGACCTGCAGCATGTGGTCTTGATTTTTTTTTTTTTTTTTAGTTTCTCCCCTATTCTGTTCTCTCCTGTTTATTTCCAAAACACTCTAGGTTTGTGGGCAATCAAAGATATGATTTAAAATAAAGTCATCTTTTAGTTTAGTATGCAGTGTATTCAAGTTTCATCTACAGCTTAGCAGTCATCGCCCACGCACAGCGGCAAAGCTTGATAAGGTCATGTTATCAGGACGGAGCACAGAAATGATCACGTCCCAGTGTGTTGCTTATTTATTTTGATGTGATACAGTATCATTTTTACAGACCTTTCAAGTGGTCAGAAGGATGCTCTGTCAAAGATTTTCGCAGGAGCTGACCCGGACACATGCAGCGTCATATTCAGAGAGACGCACTAGGGTAGCTTAGCTTCCTATTAGGCATCTTGCTTCTTTGCAGTCTTGTAGGTCAGGTGTAAAAAAAGACCCATGGAAGTGATGTCTTGGTAGATCTGTCGAAAGAAGAGGAAAAAAAAAGTGATTTCAAGATGTTGGACTTTCAAATAGACCTTCCATTACAGATTGACTCTTTGGGAGTAGATACCAGGGTTGAGGATAACAAGCAATTCACTATTGATAGCTCCAGCACTTTACCATTTAAAGACCTAGGCACCAAATCTCAGCCTTGAAAATATGTAGTGTGCTCTGTAAAAATGCAAGAAGTACTTTTCAGAAAGCCTGTGTAAGTAGCAAAGTTTGCGCGGGTTATAAAATACAGACGGTAAGAACATAATGAACCACATACCAAAGTATAAATACAGCTGCAAGGTATTGAGCTTAGCCAACAGTGTCAGCCTTCACCTAGTCAAGAATGTAAACTTTAGGTAATATCACGCACACCAATAGGAAGTATGAAAGTAATCAGTAATTGGAATACAGTTAATTAAAAATGGGGTGTGAATGTGACATTAAAAAGAAGAAAAACCTGGTTCCCAAAGGAAAGAAAATCAAAAAGAAAGAGAATAGGAAAACAAGAAAAAAGAAGAGGAGACAGGAGAAGGACAACAACAGCTTCTGACATCCGGAGTCAGGACTCGGAAAGAAACAATGTCAGACTGGCCATCTGTGTTATATCTGGAGCCATATGACTAGGACTTGGCGAAGAGAGGATAACCGTTTTCCTCCTGGGATTGTGGAATCTATTTTAGTGTTCATGAGCAGCATTATAGAGTAAAGTTGCACACACACACACACACACACACTTGTTATTTTACTTGTTTTATTGATTTTATTGTCTGGAAGCACTTTTGTTGGTATTGAGATAAAATTCTGTAAGCTGTGCCGGTAATAGACCAGTTCTGGTAACAAAGATAATTCAGGCTCTCAGCCTCTCTGCTGTAACTACTAGCAACGGTGCCAATTCATGCCAAAATGTAATGATGAGGGATTTTTTTTTTTTCAAGTGTTGTGGACCCTTATCAGCTAGGAACTATCCTGAGATCACCAACTTGTTTCACCTAAACCACTAAATGGTTTTCTTATGTCAGTAACTCTAGACCATTCTTGACCTTCTTTGAACTGGCAGTTTAGACTTGACGGGCTTGGTAAATCTGTGCCAGTCCCCCAAACTATCGGGTCTGCTAATGGAGACAATTAAATGATAACCAGCATGGAAAGGATACAGCTGTTCTTTTAGAATTCTTAAAACAAAAGCCCAGTGCTTTAAAAAGCTAATTATTTCTATTCATGAGTTCTGATAATCTCATCATATTGCAGCACGAAGCTCATGAGAGACTCTGAGCTTCGCATGTTGCCTCTCGTTTCCTTCCCCCCCCCCCCACCCCCTGCTAGACCTCCTTGGTTTTTTTTTCCCCTAATATTTTTTTATTCTTATATTTTTACCACTTGCTTAGAACAAACGCTGTGCTCCTGATACTACAGCCATGCCCTTGGTCATTTTTTTTTTTTTTATAAGGCTCGCTTTCCTTGAGTTCACTCTATATGTTTCTGTTAGTGAGATGTCTGCACGGGGTGCTGATGGGCAGAGCCAGTGCTAGGCATGGGCAGACTAACCAACTGCGCAGGGATCCCAGCCGCCCGAGGGATCGCCACAGGCCTTCCTTCCACCCCCATTCCCTTGCTGAGGGATGTCAACGGTAGGCTAGCACCACCTCTGCTAATTGGGATGGGTACAATACCTTCCCCCAGATTACCTTTATTCATAATGGCGGTAACGGCTAAGTATGAGGGCTTTAACCAAAAAAAAACAAAAAACTGTGCATGTTATTATCTCCTGAGAAATGGAATAAAAATCTGAAAAGGCAAAAGGGATGCTAACAACCTTTGTGTGCTTTTACTTGCAGTGGATTATCTGAAAAACAGCATATTTTTCTAGTTCTGCTGCATTTAGAATGACGCCAAGGGTATTCATTAATCGCTACTCGAGTGATCTTAAGCAAGACATTTTCCTCAGAGGCATAGAATGGGAGAATGCCCTTTGATAAATCATGCTCATGGATCACAAAGCAGATATATATATATTTTTTATTCCTCTTGAATGTGCTTTCCAGTGTTGCAGCCTCTCTCCAGTAAAAAAAGACGAGAGAGTTATTTCTGCAGTTGTTGAGACTTGAAACAAATGGCATGAAGAGGTTATCCAAGGCAGCAAAAGGAAGCTGAGGATGCCGAGAAGAGCAGGGCAGAAGAAGAGCTCGCTGATGCACCCACTGCTTTACCTGCTGCTCAATCAGCCTCACGCTGGCTTCTGGGAAAGTGTTGAATGCTTGGCAGGATTGAGACTTCTTGAGTTGGAGAGTGTCAGTGTCAACATGCAATCAGCAATCCACTTCTTCATATATTAGTACAGACGTTTGGCAAGATCTCTGCAGCTCCAGGACATTATGGATTTTTTTTTTCGTCTAAACACTAGTGCAATTTGGTTCTAGATTGGTTATAATGAATAAACATTCATCAACTATTGTACAGGAAATCTTCCTTTTCTAGGCTCCAGGGATGGTAATTTTCAAGTGTGCGCATAAGTCAGCACATATAGACATGTAAGTCAGTATGCCTAAAGTTAAGGCTGTATTATATAAACAGTATGGCGGCAGTCACACAGTTTATAAAATACCATGTATCTTCATCCATAAATGTCAGTATGCACACGTGCTTTTTGATACAGGGATCCAGATAGTTTGTGCATCTATTTTGTAAAAGTAAGCATATATATTTTATGCAGGAAATAATTGTAACCCCTGTCTAAAATAACCCTCAGTTTATGCATGGAAGCAGGTATTTTATAATGTATGTGCGCATTCTGTTTATGAAAATGCATACTTATGTGTGCATGTTTAATCATCAATTCACGAACACTTTCATAGTTCACACAGACCTCCATCACCTCACCCTTGACCACCCACCACTTAACCCAGACCTCTTATCCAAAACTGCAGACAAAAGACAAGTGCAATTTAATTTCTGTGACTCAAATAATAGGAGTTATTTTTGGTCACAAAGTACAGACAGGGAGCCTAACTTTCAAATTTATTTGCAGTACTGCATTTGTGTGTGTAAGTGGACATACAGAGAATTATCCTAGAATTTTGTAAACTATGCAGGTTGATGCACAGTTTAAAAAATACAGTGTAGTTCTGCTCAGAAATTATATATGTATGTTTCATTATACGTCAATATTAGCAATGCAATGAAAACACCAGTTATTTCTCTACCTACTTTATAAACCTACGTGTGTATATTTTATTTATTACCCCAAAACTGCAGACAACAGACGAGTCCAGTTTCACTTGTGCCAGTCAATTAGCAGATGTTAAAATTGTATGACTAAGGGAGTCATTTTCGTAGCGTATCGCATGCGATAGCTAGATCGGGGCGGAGTCGGCGTGGAGTCGGCCCCGGAAAAGAAGGAGTTGGGACGTCGTCGGGGCAGAAGCGTGGAAACTTCGCTGGCGACAAAAAGGTAAGAATCCTTTTTGCTGCCAGTAGTGCGCCCAAAAGCACCACCTTTTATAATGGCGCTATTGGGTGCGAAAGCCCCGGCTTCACCCCCCTGCCCCCCATTACCGCCGGATTCTCTAAGGTCTGTGACCTTAGAAAATCCAGGCCTAAGTTTGATAATTTTATTATACACATACATTTCTTATAAGATAGCAACTTCCAAGCATACCTCTTGACCCCGGCTTGGAACGCCCCTCGATGGCCCTTTTCTTTCAGTGGTAAAAGTGGGCACGTAACTGAAAATATGTATAAATCAGCATGTATGCGATAATTTGTTACTTACATGCATATATGCTATTTTTCCACACATAACCCCTTTGAAAATTTACTCGTAAATGGTAAGTACTGGTACATTTATGCTTCCGGTCTTCTGAAAATTTGCTTTCCATGCACATGGGCTATATACGTGCACATATCCCGATTTTACATGCACAGCCCCCTGTAACCCTTTTAAAATTTGCATCTAGATGTTTCTGCTGTCAGCCTATCCTTCGAACAAGGCATATTTCCCAACAAACTCAAAAATCGCCGTAGTCAAACCCATCCTCAAAAAACCCCATCTCGACAAATCTGACCCAGTCAACTATAGACTCATCTCCAACCTCCTGACCCCCACAAGACTTGCCAAACGTCCGTGGTGGTCCAGCGGGGGTCCGGGAGTGACCTCCTGCACTCGGGCCGTCGGCTGCCAATATTCAAAGTGGTGCCGATAGCCTTTGCCCTCACTATGTCACAGGGGCTGACACATGGTAGGAGCACAAGATGGTGCCGGCCAACCATTGCTCCTACCATGTGACAGGGGCTGACCAATGGCACCGGTAGCCCCTGTGACATAGTAGGTCAAAAGCTATCGGTGCCGTTTTGAATACCGGCAGCTGAGGATGTGAGTGTAGGAGATGGCTCCCGGACCCCCCACTGGACCATCAGGAGTTTTGGTAAGCCTTGGGGTGGTCAGGAGGGTGGGGGGTTTGTTTAAATTTGCTCCTTTAGATGGCCAAATTATACGGCGAGATTCGTTGTATTCGTGGGGAATCGCGATACGTTTCGCTTCCCCAGGAATACAACGAATATGGCCCCATACGTTGCGGATTGCCAATTCGTAGGGAACGAATGCATACCCCTAATGTTTACCACCATCCTCACATTAGCACTTGTAATATAGTTAATGTCCTGTTAAATGTTCTAAGTTATGCTGTAAAAAATAAGCAGCTCCTGTCTTATTTACTGTTCAGTTGTAATGTGAACCGATGGATATTGTGATTGATTGTCGGTATCCAAAAACAAACAAACAAACAAACAAATAAATTAATAAATGAATAAATAAGTACATTCTTTATATGATGCATAGGAAAGATCTGGTCTACACATCTTAAACCTTAGAAATGTGTATATGTGATATAGTTGAAATAAAACTGGACAGTCTGATTAATGACTTAAAACTATGATCATTTACATCAGCAGTCACACTTAGAATCATGGTTTCAGTCCTTTGCAGGCATATTCTGCTCTCTTTATGTTGTGATTTTTATAGCTGCTTTTGATTAATTACTTAGTATGATTGCCTTAACTTATCATTTTGGTATATTTCAACAACTTTTACTTAATGCGTGTAGGACTGTTAACATATCAGGATGAGTTAATATACAAGCAGTAATACATTTTTTGTTATAGTTTCATAAAAATAGAATTGTTTAATTCTGCATGTCTGATAAGTGAGGCCTCAAATTCAGGTTAACCAAATTTTGAAGCCAATATATTAAGGTGTATTGTGTTTTGCAAAAAAAAATATGAATGCATGGAAAATTGGCAAATAATTATGTGCTGTACCATTTGTGAAATTTCGCAATATCTAAATAATGCTTGAAAGAAAAGCAAATAATACATGTAAAGTTTACCACAAAATCTATGCAAAACCAGCCCGGCATAATTATGTAAATCATTTCATTACCTATTTCTGCATAACTAAATAACATATAGAAAAACGTTTAAATTTCAATGCAGAGCCATTATTATGAGCAATATAACTAAACCTAGAGAAGTGGTATTAAGCTTTTTTGTGATAATGGCTGCACTAACATGCAAAATATAAGGTGCAATATTTAGTAAAAAACGAATCCATTGAGATTAAAAGGGTCATTATTAATTGATGCATAATATTAGCCTATATATGAGCGGAGGCACGGGCTTGTCCCGTGCCGCACGCTATAACGCAGGAAGAGGCACGCGGCGTGAGGTCCGCTGGGGGGGGAGAGGTGAGGGTGTAGAGAGGGGAAAGCCAGGAGAAGAGCAAGGTCCAATAGCACAGCAGCAATTGAAATCGCGGTGGCACTAATGGTGGAGCAGGCAAGCAATGACTGATGTCGTGGTGCTTGCCTGCCAGATGGAGTGGGCGGCAAATAGGAGCAGCTGCGCGAGGGTTCGTGCTTCTGTCACAGCGGCCCTACCAGTACTGGCCACCACAGTGAAACATCATCAAGCTTTAGAGACGCTGGCCTCCTCGGTAGAAGAACTGCGCTCTCAATTACAAGATACAGCAATGGCCAACCCAGTGGGCCTCTCAGCCACTATGCTTCCCAAAGCAACTTTGGCACTTCCTGCACCCACCAGGTATAATGGGGATCCACACTCCTATTGTGGCTTCCTTAATCAGTGCTTTATGCAGTTTGCGCTACAGCCCTTGTTGTTTTTGAAGGAGATCACTAAAGTCACCTTCATTCTGTCCCATTTGGAAGGGAAGGTTCTGGCATGGGACTCTCCCTTATGGGAACGTTCTGACCCCATCCTCTCCAAGCTATATGACTTCATTGCTCTCTTCAAGCAGACCTTCGGAGACCCAGGTTGCATGGCTATCGCTAGTCATAACTTACTTCACCTCCATCAAGGGTCAAGGACCTTCTCTGAATATACAGTGGAGTTTTGGACCTTAGCCACAAAACTTGGGTGGCAAGAAGATTGTCTGCAAGCCATCTTCCTAGATGGACTCTCCTGTGCTCTGAAAGATGAGCTCTCTGTCCATGAGACTCCCACATCTCTAGAAGATTTGATCTCCCTTGCTGGGAGGATTGCTCATCTCCTCCAGCAAAGAAACAGTTCAAAAGATAATAAGTAAGCAAAAACCATCCAACTCCCCCTTAAATCCTTGTACTGGTACTATCTTTAAAGGCCTAGGAGAACACTGTCCCGATATAATCTGTTCGATAATAAATCAATGTTTAGAATCTGGAAATTTCCCATATCAACTGAAACAAGCCTCTATTACTCCAATTCAAAAGAAAAAGTTGACTTCATTTCTTGATTTTGCTAATCTCAGACCTATTGCTACTTTGACTTCCTTGTCTAAAACAATCGAATCATTCATCTTATATCAAATGAACGAATATTTGCTTGAACACGATATACTACATCCAAATCAACATGGATTTAGAAAGGGCTATTCAACAGAAACACTCTTGCTCTCCTCATTTGACACATATGTTAGAGGATTTGATTCAAACACAGACTTCTTGCTAATATTGTTGGATATTTCCACAGCGTTTGATATGCTATATCATAAGATACTTTTGTCCAGACTTCAAACGATCGGTTTACAAAATACAGTATTCAAATGGTTTAGTAGTTATCTCACTGACCGTCACAATCAAGTAAATCTTAAAGGCAAATCTTCGCAAACATATACTTTAATTACTGGAGTCCCACAAGGGTCCTCTTTGTCTCCAGTATTATTCACATTTATCTTCTGCCATTGTGTCAAATACTATCTATACTAGATATCCAATTTAAGATCTATGCGGATGATATACAACTCTTTGTTCCATATAAATCCTCATGGGCTGACACTGTCTCCTTATGTAAAATCTACATAAAGACAATTGAGCAATGGCTAAGTCATAGCAGACTTAAACTTAATACCAAAAAAACAGAGTTCTTACTGTTAAGCGTAATAGAAAATCCCGCAAATTGTCCTCCATCATCGATTACATTAGGAAACGAGGTAATAGAAATGAAAAGAGTAGCTCATAATCTAGGAATACAATTGGATACTAATTTATCTCTAACACACTAGGGATGTGCAGCCAAAAAGTTTTCGTTGCATTCGTGATTCGGATTCGTCGGGGCGCAAATGCGTTACATTCGGCCGTATGGCGCCCCGATGCATTAACACGGCGAGTTAAATTCGTGTCCCAGCTAAAATTAAAATTAACTACAACCCCCCACCCTCCTGACCCCCCCAAGACTTACCAAAACTCCCTGGTGGTCCAGCGTGGAGTCCAGAAGCCATCCCTGCACTCGTTTGCCGGTTTCATCATGGTGCCGATAGCCTGTGTCACAGGGGCTACCGGTGCCATTGGTCAGCCCCTGTCACATGGTCACCGGCGCCATCTTGTGCTCCTACCATGTGACAGGGGCTGACCAATGGCACCGGTAGCCCCTGTGACATATTATGGGCAAAGGCTATCGGCACCATTTTGAGTCCTGGCATCGGACGGCCGGCGTGCAGGAGGTCGCTCCGGGACCCCCGTTGGACCCACAGGGACTTTTGGCCAGCTTGGGGTGGCCTCCTGACCCCCACAAGACTTGCCAAAAGTCCAGCGGGGGTCCGGGAGCGACCTCCTGCATGCCGGCCGCCCGATCGCCTTTGTCCTCACTATGTCACACATAGTGAGGGCAAAGGCGATCGGCGCCATTTTGAGTCCCGGACCCTCAAAATGGACCCGGACCCTCATTTATACACTGTTATAGTAAACAAACATAATTAAACACAAATTCCATTACAATTAATTGAATAAAATTTGTGTACTTGTGTAGTATTCTGAAAACAACCTACCAAGCAAGGGACGGGACAAGATTCTGCGGACCACCTTGAGCCACCTACCCTGGTGCAGTCGAAAATGGCGACCTGAGAATTAGAGGAATATACAGGAAAAAGAATAACATTGATTAATTATTACAACATGTCCAAGTTTTGCCTTGACCTACTAGATTATTTTTTATGCAACATAGAAAAGTTAGTAACTGTTGTGGTCCCAGTCATGGCAGCCACGACTGGGCCCTTACCTCTTTGGTCCCGGCCCGTCTCCGAGGGTCTGTGGCCTGTTTCACAGCATCCCCACGGGGGGGACGCCGCCGAGAAGCCCTGTCTGGATGCCTTCTCCCTAGGAGCGTGCGCGCGCAAGCCTCGCTTATAAAGGCTGTTTCCCGCCACCAGAAGCTCCGCCCTATCCGCGACGTCAGCCTGGGTAAAGCAGGGCTTCCTGGACCTGTTTTTGGAAGCTGCAACCTTGGAGTAGGACGGTGTGGGGGGGGGGGAGTCAGGCTCCCTCTCCCTCTCGGAATCCTGGTCCCTGTCACGTTCCATCCTACCATGAGAAAATAAAAAAGAAGATGAAAAAAAGTATGTGCTTTAAGACAGTTGTTTGTTCAGAAGCTCACACAATAATGCAGGGAGGGAGCTGTCTCACCCTTCACCATTCTCCCATCCTCCCCCCCCCCCCTCACCAACACACCATTCACTGGCTGGGACATGGGGGAGGGAAGGAGGGAGGGCCAGGCAACTCCCCTGGTCTGTGAAGGAAAGCTGTCTGTCCAGAAGCCAGCCTCACACTAGTAATGCAGGGAGGGAGCTGTCTCACCCTTCACCATCCTCCCCCCCCACCCCCCCCCCCCCCCCCCACCCATACACCATTCACTGGCTGGGACATGGGGGAGTGGAAGAGTGAGGGGCCAGGCAGCTCCCCCCATCTGTGAAGGAAAGCTGTCTGTCCAGAAGCCAGCCTCACACTAGTAATGCAGGGAGGGAGCTGTCTCACCCTTCACCATCCTCCTCCCCCCCTCCCCCCCTCACCCACACACCATTCACTGGCTGGGACATGGGGGAGGGGTGAGGGGCCAGGCAGCTCCCCCCCATCTGTGAAGGAAAAAGTGTCTGTCCAGAAGCCAGCCTCACACTAGTAATGCAGGGAGCTCGCTCTCTCACCCTTCACCATCCTCCCCCCCTCACCCACACACCATTCACTGGCTGGGACATGGGGGAGGGGAGGAGGGCAGGAGTGAGGGGCCAGGCAGCTCCCCCCATCTGTGAAGGAAAGCTGTCTGTCCAGAAGCCAGCCTCACACTAGTAATGCAGGGAGGGAGCTGTCTCACCCTTCACCATCCTCCCCCCCTCACCCACACACCATTCACTGGCTGGGACATGGGGGAGGGAAGGAGTGAGGGGCCAGACTGCTCCCCCCCCCCCAATCAGTGAAGGAAAGCTGTCTTTCCAGAAAGCAGCCTCACACTAGTAATGCAGGGAGGGTGCTGTCTCACCCTTCACCATCCTCCTCCCCCCTCCCCCACACACCATTCACCAGCTGGGACATGGGGAAGGGGAGGAGTGAGGGGCCAGGCAGCTCTTCCCCCCCATCTGTGAAGGAAAGCTGTCTGTCTAGAAGCCAGCCTCACACTAGTAATGCAGGGAGGGAGCTGTCTCACCCTTCACCATCCTCCCCCCCCCCCCTCACTGGTGACACTGACAATCTCTGCTGTGTTAAACTTTTTTTTCACTAAACTAGCATAAAATAAAATGAAGTACTTTGTGGGTTAAACTTTTAATTTCCCCTAATGTAATTTCATTTAATATTATTTTTATATTATTTTTATTTTATGCTACTTTACCGAAAAAAAAGTGCATTAACTATAACTAACTAGCGCATCCCTAGCGACTCTTTTTGGACAGGAGCGGTGGCTGTAGGCGGATTTGACAGCTGACGCTCAATTTTGCCGGCGTCGGTTCTCAAACCTGCTGACAGCCACGGGTTCGGAAACCGGACGCCGGCAAAATTGAGCGTCCGGTTTTCAACCTGCCAGCCGCGGGCCGACTTCAAATTTTAATTTATTTTTTTTTACTTTTTGTAACTTTCGGGACCTCTGACTTAATATCACCGTGATATTAAGTGCACAGAAAAGCGGTGTCCGGAGAAATTAACACCTACCTTTGGGTAGGTGCTAATTTCTGAAAGTAAAATGTGCGGCTTGTCTGCACATTTTCCTTTCTGAATTGTACGGGAATACCTAGTAGGGCCATCAACATGCATGTGCATGTTGCGGGAGCTATTAAGTTTGGGGGGGGGGGGTTGTTAGACGCACGTTTTCAACCCCTTACTGAATAAGGGGTAATGCTAGCGTGTCGAGAACGCGCGTCCAATCGCTGTATCAGCCTGAGTGGTAGAATTTGAGCTGTGTAGTATACTACGTAGTAAGAGAGTCAGTCTGCTGGTCCTGCTTACGTCACTGTTGCACTTGTGTCTGTAGCTTTGTTAGTGCATAGTAGAAGCAAAATGGCCCCTGGGGACACCACAGAGCATGCTCACGTTAGTGCGCACTAACTTTAGTTAGTGCACACACATTATGCCATAGTGCGCACTGACTCACGTTCATGCGCACTAAATCTGGATGACCTAAGGTAATGGTTCTACATTCCCATTGGCTGTCTTCAAGGTGGAGTGAACCAGTGGGAACCCACAACCATACCTCTAGTTAACAAACTCCTCATAAATTGATACGTTTTAATTTTTAAGTTGTACTTTTTGTTAGTGCGCACTAACATCAGGATAGTGCGCACTAACGCTGAGATAGTGCGCACTAACGGGATGTAATGCGCACTAACGCAGTTCGTGAAAAAAAAAAAAAAACGACACGTGGAAAAACTAAATTTTTGTATGAAGAAGTCGACCGAAGCCCAACCCGATACCTAAAAATGAAGCACATCTCTACTGTTTTTTACTCCCTGATGTACTTCTGCACCGCAGTTTCTGCTCTTTGTTTCTTGCTCCGCTGTCTTGTTCTGATTCTTACTGTCTGTTCCTGTTCCCTTGGTTCTGCTGTTCTTTCTTCCATTTTGTGCCTGTTCCATTACTTTTTCTTGCTCTGCTGTTTCCTGTTGTTCCTGTTTTGTTCTTGCTTCCATGTTCTGCTTTGTTCCATGTTCCTTGCTCTGTTCCATTTGCCTGTTCTTTCCTTGCACCGGAAAATGAATGTAACGTATCAACGGATCGGGGTCACCATTGAACGAATGTAACGTATTTGGCCCCCCACGAATACGAATACCGAATTGGACAAATCTGTACCTTCTGCACATCCCTATAAGACACCCATTACAGCTAACATTGTGCCACTGGTTATAGGAAAGATACAGTATATGTTTTCCCATGTGGGGATTTAACAGTCCTGACACCTGGGACTTGGCTCAGACCAAACTGAGGCCTCAGCTGAGACCTAAACAAGTTCTTACCTGATCCATCGGGTATACGATGGCAAAGATGGCAAAGATGGCAAAGATGGGTCTTGGGTCCTGACGCCTGGGCCTTGGCCTAGGTGGGAGACTGGGTACAGGCCCAATGCCACAACCCAGTCCAGAGCTAGGTTCCAACGCCAGGTCCTCAACCGAGATCCAGTCCCAACACCGCAACCTGACCAGGAGGCTGGGTCTTGACACCAAGACCTCAGCCTGGACCCAGGACTGACATCAGGACATGGCCTGGAAGCCAGGTCCTAATCCCTGGACCTTGGCTTAGGGTCAGAGCCCAGTCCTCGTGGCTCCTCTTGCATCTTCCACTTCCTTCTTCTGATGCCATGTACTGGAGTAGTGCCAGATTTAATTAAACCTGGCGCTTTTACTCCAGTGGATGCCACCATTTTGATCTACAGTAATTGGACTGCAATGTCATACATCAAAATGGTGCTATCTGCTGGGGTAAATGCACCAGAGTTAATTAACTCCAGTGTAATCCCAAAGCATGGTGTCAGAAGAAAGAAGAGGATGACACAGGAGGAGCTGTGACACAGGAGGAGCTAAGGCCGAGGCATTAGGAACCAGCCTTGGCCTACTCAATCATGTGATATCATCTCCTAGTGCCAGCTGAAGAGGTTCTTACCACTGGGCCTTTAACACTAGACGTGTGGCACACATGCATGACTACAGAAAGCCCAGTGTCAGCATGGCAGCAGCATCCCTGCCACAAAGAGGGGAAGCTCATCGGCCAGCTTGGCTCAGTGCATGGGCTTGCAGGGTCATCCCACGAGTTGGCAAACATAACACCTCTAACAAACTGACGCAGATAAGAGATTGAATGCTTTCCATAGCGGGCCCAAACTGTGAAATTCACTACCTGCGATGCTTCACTTGATACCGGAAAGAAAGAGATTCAAAGAGAACTGAAAACCTGGTTATTCAATAATTGCATGCAGAGGCTACAATAACAGGGACAAGGACAATAATAAGTTATGACAGATTACAAGTATCTTAAGAAAACTTATGTGAAAATTGTTGAAATAGAACCTCTGTACTACCACCTAATGCCCCAAACTTTAGCCAACATGTGCCGAAACATCAATGTAGATTTTGATATCTACCTATTGTGTTGATCTGTAATAAGAATGTAACTTTTGGAAACTGTTGTGATCTTCATTTAGAACAATGGTATATAAAATTTTAAATAAATAAATAAATAGAAGTCTCTATACACATAGGGCCGGATTTTTAAACCTATGTGCGCGGCCTACATTTGTGCACACTACCCGGCACGCACAAATGTACGCCCGATTTTATAACATGCGCGCGCAGCCGAACCCACGGGGAGACCAGCTGGCTTTCCCCATTCCCCCCCCCCCACCTTCCCCTCCCTTCCCCTACCTGTCCCCCCCCCCCCCCCCCCAGCCGAAACAAAAAAATCCCCGGTACCTTTATTTCCGAAGTTACGCCTGCCAGAGGCAAGCGTAACTTGCACACACTGGCCGAGTGCTGGCGCGCGATCCCCGGGTCCAGTGGCAGTGGAGAGGCCTCTGCTCATGCCCATGCCTTGCCCCGGACCGCCCCGCCCACACCCCACCCATTCTTTTAAGCCCCGGGACTTACACGCGTCCCGGGGCTTTACGTGCACCGCCGGGCGTTTTGAAAATAGGCTCGGTGCGCGTAACCCCCTCTTACGCACATAAATCCACCTGGATTTACGCGCATGTGCTTTTAAAATCTGCCCTATATATTGCTTTAGCTCCAGCCATCATGCCATGTCCTAAAACCATTCCCTGTCCCAGTATGGACATGGGAGCAGCTAGACCAAAGCAGGAAATCTCTCCCAGAGTAATAGCATTCTCTGTCTAATTGGAAAGCTTTTCTTAAATGCCTGGCATGGAAGAGTAGCCCACTGGTTAAACGAGTGGGCTACAGATTAACCTAGCCAGGGTTCAAATCCCACTACTGTTCCTTATGACCTTGGGCAAGTCAATTAATCTGCTATTATCTCAGTTACAAATTTAGGACCTTATTTTCTAAAGCTTTTTCTCATTCTCTGCCTATGGGAAAAATGCATAGTAAATGAGGACAGAAAAATACCTCCAGTACCTGAATGTAATCTGCTTGGAAGTGCTTGAAAAAAGCAGAATATAAATAAAGAGGCACAACTCTAGAAAGTTCTAATAACTGGATAGGTGGAACTCTTTCCAGAAGAATCTAATCTCTAGTTTCAACAAAATACTATAAATATAGCAGAAATAGTGCGAGCATGGTTAGGCATATTGTAGACTTTACCACTTTATTGTTATTGCAGGGGAGAGAGAAAGAACTTTCAGGCCGATATAGAAATTTGGGCACGTGATCCAGTAAATAAATTTATGTAAATGAGGGCCCGCGCGCCACCTTTTTGACAGAAGCGACGGCAGTCAGCGGGTTTGACAGCCAACGCTCAATTTTGCTGGCACCAGTTCTCAAACCTGCTGACAGCCACGGGTTCAGAAAACAGATGTCGGCATAATTGAGTGTCCATCTTCCAACCTGCGGGCTGCGGGCAGACTTTAATTTTTTTAATTTTTAATTTTAATTTTTTTTTTTTACTTTTTGGGCCTCCGACTTAATATCGCTATGATATTAAATCGGAGGGTGTACAGAAAAGCAGTTTTTTCTGCTTTTCTGTACACTTTCCCGGTGACGGCCGAAATTAAGGCCTGCCTTTGGGCAGGCCTTAATCTCTGAAAGTAAAATGTGCGGCTTTTTACTCCATCGGAGTGCGGCATTTTACTCCATCGGAGTGCACTTTACTGTATCGGCCCATTTATTAAGGTGGATAGGACTCTCTAAGTACCACTACCACAGTAGATGGACATGATCAACTCAGGGTGGGTTTGGGGGGAAGGGGGAGTGTTATATACACAATCAGAGGAATTAACTACAAAATTTGATAAAACTGGAGAATTTATATCATTTGAATCGATGAAAGGTATAACAAAAGGAGTTAATTCCTCTGACTGTGGATGTAACACAACACCACCACCTCTTACCCAACCATCTACAGTGGTACTTATATAGAAAGGCCTATTCACCCTATTAAAGTGCTCTCTCTCTCTCTCTCTCCTGCACAGATCCTCATTTCCATTAACTCCTCCCACTTGCATACTAAACATAAATTTACATACTAAGGTGCGTTGCTAGGCTCTGTTAATGGAATAAAGTTGTACTATTGAAAACTTTTCAAGTATGTGTCAGACCCTAATTTTAAATTCAGTGGCAGAAACCATATTGAAAATAAGAGACAGAAAAACTACTGCTTATTCAGCCATCAATGGCTTTGCTCCTAGTCAGTCTCTTAGAGCATAAATATGTAACCTCTGCTATGCATGCAACAGAAACAAAAGTAATAATTTCTTTTCAAGCTGAATATTTGAAACGAGCTTATCAGATTGGCCTATGCACAGGGATGGACATTTTCAGCAGGCTGCACATAGCTAAGTACCCATTGACTTTAGCCCATATTTTCAAAGTGGATTTATCGTCTCCATGTGGCCAGGAGGCTGCCGATGTTGTCCTTCCCATGGCTCGGAGGCTGCCTGCATCAGCTCCTCCCCCACGGCATGGAGCCGCCTTCAGCATCCTCTCCGTGGCCTGGAGGCCGCCACTCATGCTGGGCCTGGGTTGGCGGCCTAGCACTGCTCCTGCTTTCTCTTCGCAGCATGGCTGCCGCTCTCCAGGGTCCTGCCCTTAGGCATGAGGCCGCACCTCTCTTCAGTTCTTAAAGCACCCATGGTGGGAGTAGTCCCACGACCCCTCCTGATGATGTCATCATGGGCATTCCTTTTCAGCCCTATGAGAAGGGCCTCTCTTCACTTCTTCATTGCCTTCTCAAGGAACCAGTCCTCCTTAGGACTTCTCATCATCCCAACTTCTCCTAGGCACATGTTCTTCATGGGAATTTCTTGTCTTCGTCATGGTTTCTCGTCTGATCCTGTGTCTCCATCTCGTCGATTCCAGATGTCCTGATGTCCTTGTCTCCTGATGTTCACGTATCCAGATGCTCTTCTCTTCGGCAATGCAAGTCTCCGGAAGACCCTTGCTTTTAATGCTCCAAGCTTCAGGTTCCAAGCTCTGAGTTCCTTGCTCCAAGCACCCCGCTCCGAGTTCCTTGCTCTGAGACTTGGTTTCTGAGGTCCTTCCCTGAATCCTGTATCCTGTCCTGGTCTCTGAAGTTCCTTGTGTCTACTTCTGTCCATGCCTAAGAGTCCGCCTGAACCTGCTCCGTTCCAGCGTGGCCCGGGCCTTGCCTTGATTGGCTATGGAGGGCATGTCTCTGTGCAGGCCTCACCTGAATCTTCATCATGTCCTGATTCAAAGTTTCACTGCTTCATCTGGAGTCTGCTTTGCATCAGCGTGGTCCACAACCTGCCTTGAGTAGCTGTGTAGGGCGCGCGGTGAGGCAGCACTCACTCAGCATTCTTCATAATCCTGAACCTCCAAGTAACCTGAGTCTGCATCTGAGCCTGGAGTCTGCTTCATCATCAATGTGGTCAGTGACCTGCCTTGACTGGCTGTGTAGGGCACGTGGCGTGGCAGTTCTTTTTCAGTACTCTCTTAATCCTGAACCTTGTCTGAATCTCCAAGCAACCTGAGTATATGTCCGAGTCTGTCAAGTATCCTGAGTCTTCATCTGAGTCTGTTTGTTTCTGTCCTCAGCCTCTGTCCATCCTGTCGCATCTGCCTTTCCCAATCAGCAGGTCCGAAAGGGCTATTGAGTGGCCGGAGGGCTACTCCAGAGACCAACATTGTGTTGTTGGGTCTCTCTGATGCGTTCAGGTTCAGAAGAAGCCAGGGTTCCTGACCTCCAGTCTGTCCTCCCGTGCTTGGACACATCTAGCCAGCTTCGGCACTTCCCCAGAGCTCCTCTGCGGTTGCTTTGTGGTACAAGGGTACACTATTTCCCCAGAAATGGGACCACTCCCCAGCACTCCCACAACAGCTTCCTTGCCACCATATAACAGACTCTACACCTTGGGGTATTCTTGCCACTGTGGGTGTCTGGTTTTCACCTCTCTTGGTGCCTTGGTATGTCAATACTATTCTTTATGCTGCTATGTCCCTCTGTCAGTGACTGGAGTTTTTTTCTGTACCTTTGATGCTTTGCTTTCCCTTTATGGTGCCTTAGGATATTTATGCCACTCATGCTGTTACTTTTCTCCTCTTGTGCTGCCTTTAGGGGTTCATGCCACTGTTATTGGTGATATCTTTTGAAGCCTTGGGGTGTTCTGCTGCTTTGCTCCTCTGATGGTGCCTTGGAGAACTCCTTCCACTATTGGTACCCTTTTGACCCTTTACAATGCCTTAGGCTATTCATTACTCTTTTGATGCCACTTTGCCACAGTATTGGTGCCTTGGAATTCTCTTCCCCTTTCTAATGTTGTCTATCTACAAATTTCATTAGCATTGATTAGAAAACCCCAAATAGGCTGCATTGCTTCCCCCATTGACTTTAATGGAAAACGAATGAAACAAATGAAACAAATAAATGCATAGTTTTTTCCATTGAATCTAATGATCAAATGGAGATGACCTACAAAATGAATGAACCCAAACAAAAATGCAGCCTCTGCATATTTCTATTGAAAATATCCCTAGTGCTTTCAGTAGTTCTCAGCCTGGTCCTAGAAGCCCTCCTCCTCACTCCCAGTACTTTTTTTGTTTTATTTGCAGTAAATATGCTTAAAGACATATTTGCATATATTGGATCTATTATCCAGTATAATTTGCATATGTGGTTATTTTGATAACTAGACCTGTTAGTGGTGGGAAAGGGGGCTCTGGAACCAAGTAAAGAACCACCAAAGCACTTTTAAAGAAAAAGCGAGCAGTGCAAAATTGGAGTCAGTTTTTAGCACTGGAGCAAATCCTTAGAATGTATGCCTCTATAATGGCACTGATAACCACACATACATGCATAACTATAACATGAATAACTGAAAAATGAAATTAAATTGGGAAAAAAAGTTGAACGTGCAGACATGATATTGAATGCATAACTTTTAATCTCCAAAATAATCAGAAATAGATCAAATGATAAGTACTTGTGGTAAAGAAAAGAAGAGATGCATTCATGCACACTGAATGGTGCATTACTGGTGTGAACTAGTATTGCAAAGTTTCATGGGCATCTGTTCTATTACATTATACTGCTTCTATATTTTGCATATTTTAATATTTAAAAAACATTAATAACAAGTGAGAATCTTGTGCAAGGTAGAAAGCCAGTAACTTACAGAAAAGCAAATGTATCATGTTTAAACATATAGGGGTTTCGAATGAGACTGGATCCTAAATGCCTATGTAACAGTGGAATCAATAAACAGAGGATAGATCACAGGCGAGCAGCCAGGCTAGAACATAAGAAATCAGCAGTGGAAGAGGCATGGGCAGAAGAAAAAACACGGAGGAATCAAAGACGAAACAAAGGAAAAAAACTATTTTATTTCTGTGTGGAAAATATATTAATAGTATATGAAGTAAACTGTATCACTAGACTGTTCTTCTATAAAACAATCTATAAACATTTGGTTAGAAGCATTTTTTAAAGTGGGAGCATTCAGATTGCTGCAAATAGCAATATTTTTACATCAACTATATTGCTTTCAGTTGCAAATTAGAGTGTGAACTATATTTTCTTTTGCACTGGTTTTAATAATGAGTCTCTCTCGCTTTACCCGAATTGAATTATTTTAAGCATTTACCCAATACTCACAACCAACCAAAAACCCTGCTTGCTTAGAGTCCTGCCAGGAAAAATAGTGGAAACTATTCTCAAAATCAAAATCGTAGAGCATATAGAAAGACATGAATTAATGGAACACAGTCAACATGGATTTACCCAAGGGAAGTCTTACCTAAGAAATCTGCTTCATTTTTTGAAGGGGTTAATGAACATGTGGATAAAGGTGAACCGGTAGATGTAGTGTATTTGGATTTTCAGAAGGCGTTTGACAAAGTCCCTCATGAGAGGCTTCTACGAAAACTAAAAAGTCATGGGATAGGAGGCGATGTCTTTTTGTGGATTACAAACTGGTTAAAAGACAGGAAACAGAGAGTAGGATTAAATTGTCAATTTTCTCAGTGGAAAAGTGTAAACAGTGGAGTGCTTCAAGGATCTGTACTTGGACCGGTGCTTTTCAATATTTATATAAATGATCTGGAAAGGAATACGACGAGTGAGGTAATCAAATTTGCGGATGATACAAAATTATTCAGAGTAGTTAAATCACAAGCAGATTGTGATTCATTACAGGAGGACCTTGCAAGACTGGAACATTGGGCATCCAAATGGCAGATTAAATTTAATGTGGACAAGTGCAAGGTGTTGCATATAGGGAAAAATAACCCTTGCTGTAACTACACAATGTTAGATTCCATATTAGGAGCTACCACCCAGGAAAAAGATCTAGGCATCATAGTGGATAATACTTTAAAATCGTCAGCTCAGTGTGCTGCAGCAGTCAAAAAAGCAAACAGAATGTTAGGAATTATTAGGAAAGGAATGGTTAATAAAACGGAAAATGTCATAATGCCTCTATATCGCTCTATAGTGAGACCGCACCTTGAATACTGTGTACAATTCTGGTCGCCACATCTCAAAAAAGATATAGTTGTGATGGAGAAGATACAGAGAAGGGCAACCAAAATGATAAAGGGGATGGAACAGCTCCCCTATGAGGAAAGGCTGAAGAGGTTAGGGCTGTTCAGCTTGGAGAAGAGACGGCTGAGGGGGGATATGATAGAGGTCTTTAAGATCATGAGAGGTCTTGAACGAGTAGATGTGACTCAGTTATTTACACTTTCGAATAACAGAAGGACTAGGGGGCATTCCATGAAGTTAGCAAGTAGCACATTTAAGACAAATCGGAGAAAATTCTTTTTCACTCAACGCACAATAAAGCTCTGGAATTTGTTGCCAGAGGATGTGGTTAGTGCAGTTAGTGTAGCTGGGTTCAAAAAAGGTTTGGATAAGTTCTTGGAGGAGAAGTCCATTAACGGCTATTAATCAAGTTTATTTAGGGAATAGCCACTGCTATTAATTGCATCAGTAGCATAGGATCTTCTTAGTGTTTGGATAATTGCCAGGTTCTTGTGGCCTGGTTTGGCCTCTGTTGGAAACAGGATGCTGGGCTTGATGGACCCTTGGTCTGACCCAGCATGGCAATTTCTTATGTTCTTATGTTCTACTGCTAGGTCTGATGCATCCACCTCTACTATGAAAGGTCATTGCGGGTCTGGATGATGTAAGCAAGTGTTCAGTAGAAAGGCTTTCTTTAAGTCTTCGAAAGTTTGACGTGCTGTCAATGGCCAATCTTTGGCATTAGCCCCCTTCTTTGTAAGGGCTGTGAAGGGCACTACCCTCTGTGAATAGTGAGGTATAAATTGCCTGTAGAAATTGGCAAAGCTGAGGAATCACTGGAGGGCCTTGACTCCCACAGGTTGGGGCCAATCTTTAATAGCAGACACCTTGTCCAGGTCCATGTGAAATCCAGTTGAAGACAATATATATACCAAGAAGGATAACGACTCTTGCTCAAACAAGCATTTTTCTAACTTAGCGAACAGATGATTGTCTCTAAGCCGCTGTAGGACCTGCTTCACTTGTTGGCGGTGCATGGCAATATCCTTTGAATAGATTAGGACGTCATCCAGGTAAACTATGATGGAAGAATGGAGCATGTCCCGTAGTACCTCGTTCATTAGGTTTTGAAAACCACGGGGGCTTTGCTTAGTCCGAACAGCATGACGAGGTACTCATAGTGCCCGTCACGAGTGTTGAAGGCAGTCTTCCACTCATCCCCTGGGTGGATTCGTATGAGGTTGTAGGCCCCATGGAGATCAAGTTTGGTGAAGAGTTTGGCTCCCTGTAGTCGGTCTAGCAGTTCTGGAATGAGTGGTAACGAATACCTGTCTCGACTTGTAATGGCATTGAGTCCTCTATAGTCGATGCAGGGCCTGAGAGAACAATCCTTTTTAGTGACGAAAAAGAAGCCAGCCCCAGCTGGTGAGTTAGAAGGACGAATGAATCCTCGATCCAAGTTTTCCTTGATATAGCTAGATATGGCTTGTGTCTCTGGAAGAGACAAGGAGTATACTCGCCCCCGAGGTGGTGTTGTGCCAGGCAATAAATCAAAGGCGCAATCAAAAGTTCGATGCTGTGATAGAAGCTCCGCCATTTCTTTAGAAAATACATCCATATAGTCAGCATACTGTGGTGGTAATGCGAGTGGAGTGGCCATTAAAACAATGAAGGGCCGTGGTAATGTCGGTAAACAGGATAAAAAGCAATGCGGGCTCCAAGCCGCTATTTACAAAGTGTCCCAATGGATAATAGGAGAATACTTTTGGAGCCACGGTAAGCCTAGAACAATAGAATAGATGGCCTTCTCCAAGACTAGAAACGAGATTTCTTCCGTGTGGAGCACTCCAGTGCGAAGAATCAGGGGTGTTGTGGTAGCAGAGACACACCCTGGAAGTAGTGTGCCACAGCTAGATGAAATTCGTAATAGAGGTTTGCGAAGTACAGAGAGTTGCAATTGTTGTACTAGATCTGCAAGGATAAAGTTCCCTCCTGCTCTGTAGTCAATGAAGGCAAGAGTGGAGAATGTTCCTCCAGGGTATTCGAGAGTCACAGGAACTGTACATTGAAGAGCAGGATTGACACAGCCTAGGGACAGCTCCCTAGTGACACCTAGGCCCTGGAGTTTTCCAGCCGCTTACTGCATTGAGCCAGTAAATGACCCTTGCCTCCGCAGTACAAACAGAGACCAAGCGATCGGTGGCGTCTCCTCTCCTCAGGGGTAAGAGTACTTCACCCCAGTTGCACAGGTTCATCACCCTGACTGCTCAGTTGAGCTGGCGGTGAAAACATAGGTCGAGAGAAGGCCGGAGCCAGCCTGACTGGTCTACGGACCGTTTTAACCTCATGAGCCCATTGTTGGAGCCTGCGATCGATCCTTTCTGCCAGATCAAACAGGCTTTCGAGGTCATCTGGAAGATCTCTTGCTGCCAGTTTGTCTTTAATGCAAGAGGACAACCCTTCTAAGAAGATGCTGCATAGACTGTCCTCCCACCAACTCAGCTCAGTCGCCAAGGTGCGAAATTCGACCACGTAGTCAGCCAGCGGTCAGGAGCCTTGGCGCAAGTGCAGAAGTTCAGCAGCTGCGGTGGACTGGTGAGCTGGTTCATCGAAAACTTGTTTAAAGCTGTGATTAAACTGTTGAAGACTCCCCAGCAGTGGATCATTATGTCCCCATAATGGAAAGGCCCAAGCCAGGGCCCTCCCATCCAGCAAGGACAGGATGCAAGTGGTTTTCACCTGGTCGGAAGGGAACTGTGTTGGCTGGTGAGCAAATCGCATGAAGCAATGATTGAGGAAATCCCAACATTGCTTAGCTTCACCTGAGTAAAGGGGTGGAGCCAGAAAGTGCATGGTTGCGGCTGGATCAGGCCCTGGAACTGGAGGTGCCACCAGAGGTATAGAATCCAGATGGGATGCCAATCTTTCACCCGTAGCGGTCAAAGCATCCAAGCAATGCTTGCCAGGAGGCGGATCAAGGCCAGGAGACCAGCAGGTCTTAAGCAGGGTGTCTTGGTGAAGAAGAGCCTGAAGAACTGTCCAAGTCGAGGCAGGCGGAGATGGAGCGAAGCCAGAAATCCAGGGGTCGTGGCAGCCAGCAGCGGTGCAAGTCAAGGAAGCGGACCAGAAGTCGGGGCAGGCAGCAGACTAGCAGAGACCAGAGACAAGCCAAGGATCAGGACGGGCAGCAGAGAGGAATTACCAGGAGCCAAGCCGAAGTCAGGAACCAGGAAGACAAGAAGAGATGGAAGCAGTAACTGGAACAGGAGAGCTGGGATGGAGCAGGAACTGGATCAGGAACACGGAGGCAGGAGCAAGCAGGAACTGAATCAGGAACATGAAGGCAGGAGCAAGCAGGAACTGGATCAGGAATGCAGGAACAGCAAGTAGTAACTCAGAGAGTGAACCTTGTTGCAAGGCAAGGAATGAAAGCTGATGCTGGGTTTAAATATCTACTGGTGTCTGATGTCATCCAAGGGGCTGGGCAAAAATTTCCCACCTCAGTCCCTTTAAATCACAGCCCCTTGCATGCATGCATGCCTAAGGGGTGAGGTTTGCCGGAGGAGCTCAGCGGCATCTCCCTCGTGGAGACGCCGCCGCGAAGAGGCCCAGCCATGGCCCAGCGACGAGCAGGGAACGCCGCAAAATGCCAGGACCCGGCAGGAAAGGAGGTGAGAGCCCGGCCGTGGAGTCCTGCGGCCAGGATTCTTAACACATGCAGAGGACCTGGATTTGATTCCCAGATCAGGCCTTCCATTCTCTAGGTTGGCTTGGGCTGAGGACGGGGGTGGGGACTCCCAATCACTGCCCAGTAGCAACATCTATTGGCTGGAAATAGGACCGTGATTTCAGGGATTTGAAAAGAGCTCTTGTGTTTCGCCCCCAAGCCAAGTACTATCACTGCGTTGAATGTGCTGAGTGATTTGAGGAAAGAAGTGCAGGATATAGCACAGAGAAAAGAAGGAGGAAACAGCCATCTGAAAAAAATAATTAGAATTTAATGGGAATTATTTTGATAAAATAGGGCAAACGATTAGAAAATCCACTCATTTTTCTGCATTTTCAATCATCACTCAAATTTTATCTTTTAAATATAATTTATGGCCTACCCCTGGGTGAATGCTTAATTCATCTAAAATGACTGAAAAATAATTACAACAAAAACAATCACATCCTATGTTGGAAAAAAATTGTGATTAGCAAGCCCTGTATATCTCAGGAAAGTTGCATAAAGCCCTTTTTCATGACCTTTTAGAGCAGCCACCTCTTGAAATCACATACTGTGTTATCAGATATAAAACAACATGCATGTGAACAAGCATTACTGCCAGATCTCTGGGGACACCACACACACAGTCAGGTGCTTGAATTAAAATGGCGCCTTTACTCCTTGTTCAAGCCTGTTATTTCCAAGTTACAATATCAGCCCTTTCCCTGGGCATTCCAATCATGTATAGGGACCAGCACAAAGCCCATGTGACCACCTAAAATCACCTCCTGATCTGCACTTTAGCACCCTGCTAGATCTCTAGCACAAAAAAAGCTCTTCAGTTTTTACTTTGTCAGCTGCAATGGCAGCATTAAAGCTGACTATAATTTCCCTCTGACTGGCCCCTGCTTTCACTCCATGGTCTGCCAAGCTATCTAGGCCCCAAGCAAAAATCTCTCCATCTTTACCTTTTAAGCTGAAGTGACAGTGCTAAGCCTACCACAGTCTCCCTTTGACCAGACCCTGATTTCACTCTATGGCCTTACTGGTAATCCTTTGATCTTTGCCCCTCTGGCAGTTTCCTGGCTCTCTGCTTTTCTGACCCTGCTGTCTCTCCGGGAGACTTTCTCCTTCCTGCCCAAAGCACACCCTGGATAGCTTCAGCTGGCCTTCACAGCCAAGCGTATCGGGGACTACAATCCCCAGAAATCCCTTTCTTAATGCCGAATCAGCTTTTCCTTTGCTTGGATCATAACTTGCATGAACTACAATTCCCAGCAGCCCAGTTCTGGGATTCATCTAGGGTGTGCAGAAATCTAAAAAACAAAATAAAATATCTCTTCCCTTTTGCATATTTTGCCTTGCCCTCATTGTGTATCACTAGCACTGCACACCACAGAAGAACAAACCCTACACAAATAGCATAAGCTTGCTTTTTACTAGTCTGAAGCATCAGTCTCCAATCTTCCCCTTCTGTGATAAGACACCTTGCCAGTTTAGCACTAACTACAAAATAATCTGGCACAGGGAAGGTAGGGAAATGAGGAAAGGGATGCTTATCTGCTTCACTCGAAAGAGCCATCCTTAGTCATCAACACTCCACAACCTGAAACAGGAAAATAGTAGATGGCAGATTGGTAGCCAGGCAATGTGGTGCTTATGGCCAAGTAAAAAACTGCGTTCTCACCCATTACACAACACATAACACCATGAGTTGGGAAACTCTGTTAAATGTTTGTACAGCAACGCCCACGATAAGTGCAAAGGCATTAGGAGCCCTAGGAAGACCTTGCAGCCTTGCACCCCTCAGCCGATCACATCCGCCTCACACACAATTAAAAATTATGGGGCTGATATTCAGCCACGGAGCAGCTAGTTAAGGCCTGGGTTTATCAAAATGCACTAAAGCACTAAAACATACATATGCATGAATAAACACACACACTCACACACACACATACATAAATAAACAATCCATTTCATACTCAAATCAGCAATCAAAGGACAACACTACATATAATATCACATCTACCTGCCAGGAATCAACTGAAATAGTGACTCTTGATCACTTTGAGATTCAGCACATACTCCCCCTCCCCAAAACCCTGATGAAAAGCATGTGCAATACCCCAGTATTATCACAACACTCTTCTTTTAGCTATCACAAGCTGATATAGTAAAGTCGCACAGAAAACGGGTGCTCGGTATTGAGTATCTGTTTTCCTAACATGCGCTCAACCACCTCTCCTGGGTGTGCGATACAATATTTAAATGAGGGGTCGCGCTAAAAGGAGGCACTGTGACCAATTGCCTGAACCTAGCGCCTCCTTGGCAGCCCCGGAGAGGTGGCTGTCAGCAGGTTAGGAAAATGGACACTCGTTAATTGAGCATCCCTCTTCCTAACCTGACCGCCAGTACTTTTTATTTTTTTAACCTTTTGGTTCCTCCAACTTAATATCACAATGAAATTAAGTTGGAGGATGTACAGAAAAGCAATATTTTCTGCTTTTCTGCACACTTTTGTGGTCAGCTCAGAAATTAACACCTGCTCTGGGCTGGCGTTAATTTCTAAGAATACAAATGTGCGGATCAGGCACACATTTGTTTTGGATTTGGGATGAATAGCTAATAGCCTCATCAACACGCATTTGCATCTGATGAACGCTATTAGTTTTTGGGGGGCTGGACATGCGTTTTGGATGTGCTAAAACTCTTATGGTATAATGGGTTGTGGACGTGCAACCAAAATTGTGCATCCAACCGCGTGTTAAACAGTGCGCTCAGCTGAATGTGCTTTACTCTATTGGCCTGATTGAAGGCTATCAGCGGTTACAAGGATTACGTCTCTTGAAAAAGGATTCTAGAGTCTATTTTGCTCACAGTATTAAGGCAGTTCTTAATAAAGGCCAAAGTCCACACCAGCTGAATTGTTCCCAACTTGCTAAATTTTTGACCCCCCCCCCCCCCCCCCCCAAGGCTTGCCAATGAACCCTGGGGTCCAGCGGGGGTCCGGGAGCGATTTCGTTGTCGGCTGCCAGTAATCAAAATGGCGCCGATAGCCTTTGCCCATACTATGTCACAGAGGCTTTCGGCGCCATTGGTCAGCTCCAGTCACATGACAGGAGCACAAGATGGCGCCGATGGCCATGTGACAGGGGCTGACCAATGGCGCCGGTAGCCCCTGTGACATGGTAGTTCAGAGGCTATGCGGCACCATTTTAAAGAGCACGGCTTGCAGTAGCACGGGCACGGAGGGCAAATGGAACCCGGGACCCCGCTGGACCACCAGGGATGTACTTCGTAAGTCTTGGGGAGGGATCGGGATGGGGGGGGGGGGGTAGTATATGTATGTAAAAAAATGATTTTAAATGCTTTGGGTGGGTTTTTTTTAAGCTTCCTTTGCCGTTTCGTTTTTTGGCCCGGTTTCGGGTTTCCTCGTTTCGTTTTTCAAAAAAACGGAACGAGGAAACCCGAAATTTACCACGAAGTATCCGAGTCAAAAAATGACCCGGCAGAAAAAAAAGAAGCACATCTCTATTACAGATTGCAGATAGGATCCGGTACTCGCTCCACGAGGGCCTATGTTCCTAAAACTCTCCAAAGACTCTCTTCTATTCCAGAAGCCACCTCATACACAGATATTGTGAGTTCTTATTCCAGACTGCATATAGGAACCAGTACTTGCCTGCGGCTCCTGTTCCTGAATATACTGAAGACTCTCTGTTGCATAGAAGCCATTACCGACATCTACAATTGTGAGTGTATCATCTACTACTGGTTATGTATCCAGCATACCCTGTCTACTCTATAGTCTCTCTCAACAGCTCAGCAACCCAGAGATTGCAATTCCAGTACCTGAGGGACTTCAGCCCTGCCAGGCACATCAGCTCACTACTGCCACCTCTGGTGGTTCTACTTCCTGCCTAATAAAGAACTATCTGTGTTTATCTCCATATCCCAGCCTAGCCAGTGATCCCTCTCAGGATATTCTCCTGGGGGCGCTGTCATCTGCCATCGGCCCAAGGATTCACCAATTTACATTAAAGTGTTCATTCCTTACACTACTAGAGTGGTATCATAACAGACTGCCATTCTGTGGGCGCCTACCCACAACAGATCACTAACTGTCTACGGAGTACAACGGACTGCTGGCTACTCTCCTCGGGGGAGCAGATTCCATAACAAATGCCTACTCCTCCTCTCTGGAGGAACATATCTACATCAGTCCGCTAACTCCTCCCCTCTGGGGAAGCAGATCAATAACAGATTGCTAGCTCCTCCCCTCTGGGGGAGCAGATCGATAACACCCAGCCATGATCTACACTTCATAATAAATCTGCACAGCATTCCAGGTTTAACAAAACTGTCTGCTTAGTACTCACGTACATTCACTCTTCACCTGGAAGCTCACATAATGCTGTGCATGATCCTCTCTGAAAGCAGTTGGAAGCTCAGTCCGAGAGCTGGGTTGGTAAACACAGACATTTCACTGATAACAACAACTGCAGCTTCCAGCCTCTCCAGTTCCTTCTCACAGTCTCACATTTTCTGCAGGAACATGCCCAGTTCCCTCAAACTGGACCAAATTTGTCTTCCAGTTGGGGATCATTGGATTATACTGAAGGGATTTAGTAACAATAGGTTACACATGCATCCAAGCAGCCAAGCATTGTGGGTTTAAATAGGTATGTTTTGTCCTATGCAAATATATATCTTCTATATATCTGATATATTTCTTATGTGTTCTTACTTTTGTATACTGTGGAGTTCATATTGAGAAGCAGCAAGTGGAAAATGTTGACTAGTTAAATTTAACAAGTTAACGTGTTCATTAGCTTACCGAGTATCATAAAGAACTGATTGTATGCAGTAGTGCTAAGTAGTGCTATAAGTAGTCAGTAGGTTGCTAAAGTAGCTGTAAGTACTATATGCTGTCTACGGAATTGGGCCATGTAAATAATTGTGAGCTTATTTGAATAAGGAAGGTTCACGACTGAAGAATGGGCACGCTTTTTTGGTTTTTTTTTTACCTCAGTTGTAGTGACGCAGGCAAGAACATGTTCCTTATGCTTCATATAACAGTTCTAGATATTGGCAACATCAGAAAAGTGAATCTGCATCTTAAAAAAGACTAATGATGATCATTCAAATTTAAATGAAGCTGATGGGTTATGTTTCCTGCATATTCCAAATATATATTTTTGGGCCCTTGCCAGAACCTCTCTCAATTCCTTTAGTACCTTCAGATGTATCCTATCTGGCCCCATTGTCTTATTTACTATGGGCTCAATATTCAAAGATATCCGGCTATCTAAGGGGGTCATTTATGAAAATGACCTAACGCCTGCAATAATGCCCAAACACATGCAATAAATACCACATCGTGAAATGCGTTTGCAGATTTGAAAATTTTATTCAAGTGGGAGGAGTTTGGGCAGAGTAAATGGAAATGAGGGCTGGCTAACATTGCATGTGATAATGTAATGCACACTATCGCGGGATTTAACACCGGAAACAACTATACCTTTTTGAGAGAGCTTCTGTGGAGGCCCACTGATTTTTTAAGTATTTATACCACTGTAAGAGGGGGACAAGTAACTCGGGGTGAGGTTTGTGGGGGGTAAGTTGAGTTTAAGGGGGCACCTTTCATCCCTCCAAATCACATTAAATCTTCACTGATGGTTACTGTGCTGTTCATATGTATGAATGTGCATGTTAAACTGCCCCCTAAAACCCAACTCACCTCACAAACCACACCCCGAATTACTAGTGCCCCCTCTTACAGTGGTATAAATAATTAACTTATTTGTGAACCTCTACAGAGGTGCTCTTTCTTTCTCCCTCTGTTTCTCTTTCTCTCTCTTTCTCTTTCACCAGCAGCACAAAATGAAATAAAAGCCTGTCCAGGCACTTCTCAGCTTGCAATGTAAACATGGTGCAGTACCTGGAAAATTACCCTAACCACACCCCCTTTTTATCACAGGCGCTATTTCTGCTATACTTATAGCAATTTGATGAATCTAGGCCTAAGATAGCCAGATATAACTTATTTAGCTAACTTAGAAGGGATATTCAGTGGCACGGCTATGCCATTAAATATATTAGGGGTGTGCATTCGGTCCCTACGTATTGGCAATCCAATGGCCATATTCGTTGTATTCGTGGGGAAGCAAAACGTATCGTGATTACCCACGGATACACGAATCTTGGCCGAATTATTCGGCCGCCTAAAGAAGCCAATTTAAACAAACCCCCCACCCTCCTGTTGTCTTGTGTTGAGAGGCTTTTTGCTGGAGGGGAGAGTGCAGGATGATCTTTGGAGGAGATGAGAGTAGGATGATCACTAGAATATGCGATTGCAGACTGATCGCTGGGAAGAACCGGTGCTGGTAATGAGACTTGTATAGAGGAGTAGTGTTTCAGTATACTGGCTGTTTGCTGGAAGGGAGAGTGCTGGAAGATCACAGAAGAGAAGCCGGGCAGGATGATCACTGGATGAGGCGAGTGATGGGTGATTGCTGTGAAGATACAGGTGCTGGAAGCTCGCTGGGGAGAGATGCGTGTTGAATGATTGCTAGGAGGTCAGAGTTCTGGATGAATGTTGTTATGGATGAGTGCTGGATGTATGCTGTATGGAAGGGTGAAGGAAGTTGCTAGGCATTTGCTGGAAGATCGTAGGAGAAGATGAGAGCAGGATGATCACTGTGAGAGGCGAGTGCAGTCTGATCGCTGGGGGGAACCGGTGCTAAACCAGGTAACCCCGATTGGGTGGAAGCTGGTGAGGAGAAGACTGCTATAGGCAAGTTGTTTAAGATATAGTCTCGAATTCGGTGAAGCACCCAAGGGCTGCACGAAGGGGCGGGCCCCTTTGTCGCGCTCCTTCGGCGCGCAATGCCGGCCCGTGGCGCCTGGGAGCCTGCTCTCATTTTTAAATCTGGTGGGGTCACGTTTGATGATGTCACCGGCGCGACTTTTGGGCTCGGGCGGCGTCGGTCAGCGTCGTCGGGCAGAGGAGGGCCCCTCCCGGAAGACTCCTCCCTGGGTCGTCTCCGACGGCAATGGACGGCGTGAGAGGGCCGGAACAGGTCGGAGCGGGACGCCGAAGAGGAAGAAGCAGGTAAAAATAAATAGACTCCCACGTGGCCGGCACGGGGGCCCACGGAGGTAGGGCGAGAGATTGAAGGCCTTATCCCGATGAGCTCAAACGCCGGCTGCGCGGGCCTCTCTCCCAGCTCCTACGTGCGGATCCGGAGCTCCCCTTTCAGTGGTGCAGGCAGCAGCAAAGAGGACGCCTGGGAGCCTGCTCTCGTTTTTTAATCTGGTGTGGTCGCGTTTGATGATGTCACCGGCGCAACTTTTGGGCTCGGGCGGCGTCGGTCAGCGTCATCGGGCAGAGGAGGGCCCCTCCCGGAAGACTCCTCCCTGCGTCGTCTCCGACGGCAATGGATGGCGTGAGAGGGCCGGATCAGGTCGGAGCGGGACGCCGAAGAGGAAGAAGCAGGTAAAAATAAATAGACTCCCATGTGGCCGGCACGGGGGCCCACGGAGGTAGGGCGAGAGATTGAAGGCCTTACCCCAATGGGCTCAAGCGCTGGCTGCGCGGGCCTCTCTCCCAGCTCCTACATGTGGATCCGGAGCTCCCCCTTCAGTGGTGCAGGCAGCAGCCTGCACTATACCAGTCAATATGCATGATGGCTGTGCTGAAGAAGTGAAATGAAGCAAGGAGAGCCTTCTTTATTATTGTGTGACTCTGGGAATACGGAGTAGGTGATGCATTATGGAACTCTTATGTATGACAAATAAGGTTCCAGTGTAGAAGGGGCTTGCAAAATTGTGAGACCATGACAGCAATTCAAGATTTGAGGATTGCATAGTGTTTGTAAGGGAAAAGTGAGTGGCTAGTATCCTGTGAATATTGTCCCTTTATAGGACAATGTTGAGTAGGAGGTAGAGAATAAAGAATATGTAGATGGAAGCCAATGTGTATATGTGTGTGTGGGAGGGGGATGTGGTATGAGTGAGGTTTCATTTCAATATATGCTGTACTTGCATGCCAGTCTTTTCTCATGCCTAGCAGCTTCCTAAGGTATTATCTGTTTGTTTTCTGACAATAGTACTTGTTTTTTTCCCATGTATATGTGCATGGCTTTTCTACATTGATTCTTGTAGCAAGGATAGGTAAGCATATGCAAATAAGTTGAAGTGGCAGTTGAAATGTGAATAGGCATTGTTGGTTTCTAGTCTTTAGATTGTTCTGGTATCATGACCCAAGCATGTTTAATATGTTTTCTTCACCTTTTTCAGGAGTGGACCTATGCTACCAGAGCTACTCTGAGTCGGCATGTATGGAAAGTAACAATGAGGTTTATGCAAAAGGAAATGAGGCAGATAATGTATTCTGTTACTTGGAGCAGGGTGAACCCAAAATACTTCATTAAGCATCCAGTTTCACCCCATTTGCCAACTAACAGGCCTCCCACACACTGCACCAACTTTGAATTACAAATATTTGTATTCATCAGACCGCCAAAATAACTATTCACCTCAACCTCCTTTCCATCCTCAGCATGGATGAATCCACCCCAGAATGAAACTTTTACTTTTCACACATCATTACTTTTAAATAATGGATCTGAATTGTGTGGGCTTTCCCAGCTTGCATAGATATACTTTAATGTACTTATAAAAGTAATATTTCCCCAATGACCATGAAGATTTTGGTTACTCTTGCCTACTTGAAGATATTCAGAAACCTGGCTAGAAGATTATTCTTTCACAAAAATTCACTAAAATGAATTCCCCTGAATTCTTACCAGTTTAGAGGTCAATATTCAGAGAGCTGGCAAATAGGTAAGTTATCTGGATAAAGTTATATACATAACTTTCCCAGGATAGTCTGCCACTGAATAAACCCAGCCTGGATAATGTTCGGACAGCCATTTTTCCAATCAGACTTATGCATGTAACTTTAGTTGGAAAGCGCTCAATATGTGTGCGCACCAGTTAAAGTTTAGGCCGGACCAGAATGCCTCTATCAACTCCTAATTTCATTCGGATAAATTTTGTGCGCATCACTCATTGTGCCCACATAATGTATGTGGTCGATGAGGGGGGGATATTCAAATTTTGGCTTTTCTGCATATTACACCAAAAGTTACCAGCCTAAAGCCTTTGAATATCCACCTCTTAATGTTTTGTTCAGAAGCTAAAAAAAAAAAAAGCCCACAGATAAACTTTCAAATTGACATTATTTATAAAGAAAAGCACAAACTGATGCCCCTGCCCAAAAGTTCATGTCACTCTCATTAGGCTATGAGAACCATAATGCACTGGGATGCAAGGATGGTTAAATAGGTTAAAAAAAAATCTATATATTCTCGTCCCTAGGTTTTAGGGGCCAATTTATTTGTGACTGGCAGAAAATGACAAAATTTGCTCAGTCTGTATCAGATTTGTGAATATGGTCCAAAAGCACAAATGTTGCTCTATTTTGCCTGTGGGTCCATTAAGAAGATAATTTTCAAAGTGATTTAAGAAGGTAAAAGTATTTTACCTGTGTTAATCGGCTGTCTGAAAATCACCCTCTTCTCAATATGGCTAAAAGTCGACCTTGAGAGAAAACGCTCTCTGGGGGGATGTTGAGGGCTGGCAGGAGAAGAACATGCATAGCTATCATTTTTGAATATTAAAGTGCACTTTTCCAGCAAAAATCCACAGAAACAGTGGGTGCAGGTGACCGAGTGCGCCTTGTGCCCACGGCAAGTCGCAAAGCGAAAGCATGCGTGGACTTTCGGTTTCAAAATTGGTACAAAGCTCATGGGTAAAAAGTAAGCCTGTACTTTGCTCCAGTGTGACCAGTTTGAAAATTGCCACATAAATCTGAAGCTGAAAAAACTGGCGGGAAGAGGTTTCTTTCTTTCTTTTTTTTTTTCTTTTCTTCACAAGACCTGTTTGCCTGATGTGAAAAGACTAAAGAAAGCTCTTGGCACCCTTGTGTGGCTCTGTTGAAATCCGCCTGCTCCTGACTGGTTCCCACTTACAGAACGCCGGACCTTGCTCAGATCTTCTGATCTCAGCGGCAATCACGTGGCCCCCATCCAAGATTAATAGCCATGCATCTGCACGCTTAACAGCGAGGCAGGTTTGTGATCAAACTATCAATAGGCTTGCCCATGCATCTGAAGCGATCGGTGGTACTGAATGAGGTTAACCATGTAATTACAGCAGACAGCCCTTTTTACAAGTCATCTGTGGCTCCTATTTCCATGCTGCTTGATTTTACCTCTGTCTTCCAAATACACATTGCAGCAGATGATGATACACAGAAGGCCCATCATTTTTTGTGAGCCCTGCTTACTACTGATTACTGTTCCTTTTATTGCTTATGTTTACTTTATATGCATCCTGTAAAATTGTAAAAAAAAAATAAAATGCACATTAACATCATTAGTGATAAATTATTGCAATTTACATGGATAGCGTTGAAACATACTGCTCTAGTGAACATCTTTAAATGAGTGATTAAAAAAGGATTATTAGTAGGCGTTCATCCTAGAATTTTCTAGTAAATTTTATTGGTAAACATGCAACATTCATGGTGATGTCTCTTTTGGGTTCAGGAGAGATACAGTGTCTGTTGTGTTATGTTAGGAGACGCCAGACTCATGATATTGCTAAAGTGTAATTTAATTTATATTGCTTGGGCATACAAATGTTCTTGTGTAAAACAGGACCCACGTTCGATTCAGCAGAATATTAAACCAGATCTTTCTCTTCACTAAATATAGCATGGAATTATGCAGCTGCCAAAAGATATTTGTGCTTGGCGTTTTGCAAATGTTGGGATGGTAACTTTCAAACTGGCATGTGGGTGCACATTGGCACATGTGCATCAGCCTGCGCCCAGGGATGCAGCCATTTTATAACTTACGCACATATATATGCGCATGTTATAAAATAGTCTGGCCACGGACAAGTGTGCCAAAATTTAAGTGGACATGCACAAGGGAATGCAAATCCCTCTTCTACTGCTTAAGTCAGAGGATTTTAAAAGGGGTGCGTGCCCACATCATTACCAGTTCGTCCTCCTAACCCCCTTGGTTTGATAGCCCACATTCCCCCCCAGTTACCCCACACCCTTAAATCCCCTCAGAAATGGCTTGATCCTTTTATTTTATAACTTACATGTCATCCAGAACAGAAGTAAAGTTAAGTGGCAGGGGAAATCAGCTCACATCGGGGCATGTAAGTATTTAAGCGTACATCTCAACGCCAAAGCCCTACCCAGATCATGCCCATGCCCCATTCCTTTTTGGAAACTTTTCTGATGTGCTCACAGCAGGATTCACGTGTATCTGGGTGCTTTTTAAAATACGGTCAGCGCGCCCGAGCCCAACTTCTTCACGCTTCCCCTAATTGATGCACATGCCAGGTGATATTGGCGGCCGACCATGGGCTATTCCCACAGCTGGTCAACCCTTCCTCTGATGCCAGGAACTGCCGGCAAGACGCCCTCCTGGTCTGAGACACGGCAGGCCACCATGTGACTCTGGCTGCGCCGTGCAGGGGACACCGCTCAGCTAAGCAGGTGTCCCTAGGTGCACTCACGCCCGGCTTCCCAGCACTTAAAGGGCCCGCAGTGGGGAATCCTCCATGGCGCCCTCCCACTGACATCAACAGTGCTTCCTCTATAAGCCCAGCCTGGACTTGATTCAAATGCCTCAGCAACATGTCCCACTCCGGAGGTCATGTGATGTGGTGAAGCTGGAAGGACGTGCTTCGTGCCAGCTCTAAGCACCATCCACCTTAATCCACCGTAATCTGCCTCCATAGACTGGAAAAAACTATTCTTTCTGCAACAGATAAGTGCTGTACATGTCTATCGATAAATTTATGCTTAAATCGGCAACTAGCATGCCCTTGAGAGGGGGAAAAAAAGAAAAAGATAAAGCTAAGGAAACCTCAGACAAGATGGCGCTGGCACCAGGCCGAAATCCCCCCTCCCCCCAAGCCACAGAGCAGCATAGAGACATTATGCCAGATTTAACAACTCAAGTTACAGAAGCGGTGGTGAAGGCTTTAGACTCCCGATTTGCTGAGTTGGCCTCTCAGTTTCAGGAACTTAAAAACACCATCAGTGAACTTCCACCTCGCTTAGACCATGCAGAGGCTCGTATTTCCAGTTTAGAAGATGACAATCTTTCCCTGACATCAAAAATCCTCACACTGGAAAAGAAAGTAGAGGAACAAACAAATAAACTTGATGACCTTGAAAATAGGTCCAGAAGAAATAATATCAGGCTAACAGGATTACCAGAGTCCATAGAAGAGCAAACTATGGAACAGTTTCTTGAAAAATGGCTACCAGAGGCACTGAGTTTAGCAGAATTAGAAGGAAAACTACGAGTTGAACGTGCACACCGCTTAGGTAAAAAAAAGGATGGGGAACCCCGACCAAGAATGTTTATTGCAAGGATCATCAATTGGTCCCACAAACAAAAAATACTACAAACCTTCAGAACTCAGGGGAATCTTAAATATCAAACATCCCAAGTGCGCTTGTTTCAAGACTTTTCTGCACCCCTTACTCTAAAGCGGAAAATCTTCAGTCCGATCTGTACAGCACTCTATCAGAAAAACATCAGATTCCAACTTCAGTACCCTGCCACGCTGAAAATATGGCACGATGGAAAAGCTCACTTTTTCTCCGAGGTAGAAGCAGCAAAAGCATTTGCAGAAGGAATTGAATAATATATATGCTAATACTGGCAGTTTACCTTAAACAAAACTTTGAAGGAAAGGAAACACCACCAGGGACTCCTCAGCAGGTCACAGTAGAATTAACCGTCAGGAAGATTTCAAGTTATGAAAGTTTAATTCTGATAAAGAAAATGTTGTTTCCTGTTCATTAACCACACAGAATAAAGTTTCAGTGGTTTGTTTGTTTTTTTTTCCCTATGATGTCAGCACGTTGCAGATAGAGGGAGAACCATGTAATTTGAGAGCATTCTGGGATCCTGTGATGCAGAGGTTTATGCACTGCTTTTTTCTTCGGGCTGGCTGAATACAAGAGCTTGACACTGAGGACAGGACCCCAGCCACCTGGTATCTAATCAGTGACTCATCGAGGAGTGAGAATAGAGGGAGTGTTCAAGCATTTGTTTTGTTTATACCCTCAAGCAGCATCCGAACAGTTGCAGCTTTGGTAACATTTTCAATCCTGAAGGGATCCTCTCTTTCTTCTCTTAAAGTCTGGTAAAATGTTGTTTGTGGGTTTTTTTCCTGTTAAAAGTTGTAATAAGGTTTTTTTACCTGGTGGATGGTGCTGAAACACATCAGAACGTGTCCTCTTAACTACCCCTAATTTTAGAGGTAGTAACTTTACTAATGTGTTTTAGAAGGGATGGGAAATGGGAGGAAGGGGGAGGGGGAGAGAAGGGAGGGCAGAAGGGGGGGTTCAGGAGAGAGGGGGTGGGAGTCCTAGCTGGAGAATGGAGAGAAACTGGTCTGGCTGTTCAGGTATTGCTTCACTATTATTTAAACTGTCATAACATAGTATGGAGATGGATCTCCAAGTCTGTGAGCCTAGGCTGGGGGGCTCATAGACTCATTATAGCAGACATCACACTAGGTATTACAATTGTTTGTAATCTTAGGTAAGTTAAGATACGATTAGCAAGCTTAAATGTCAATGGGTTGGGGACACCTATTAAAAGAGCAAAAGTTTTACAGTCTCTCCGGAGGGTGAAAGCAGATATAACATGCTTACAAGAGACCCATCTGAATTCAGTCGAGAGTAAAAAATTGCACCGTGAATGGGTAGGTCAAGTATACTTTTCTCCGGCACAAGGGAAGAAAGCTGGGGTTGCAATTTTATTTCACAAAAATGTAAGTTTTCAACTTGTTACCGAAATTGCAGACCCAGAAGGCAGATATACCATACTCGTAGGAACATTAGAGGGGAAAGAAGTTACGATATGTAATCTGTATGGTCCTAACTCCATGTCTCCGAGTTTCTTCCAAAATATAAGAAACCTCTTGCTGACCCTCAGACAAGGCTGGCTAATTATTGCAGGGGATTTTAACACAGTTTTGGATCCCCTACTAGACAGATCCACAACACCATCTCAGGGAATGGTATGCCCATCCAATACTTGTCTAGCAAACCTCTGCAAGGACCTACAGGTTCTGGACCCCTGGCGGCTCCTACACCCAGAAGAAAGGGATTACACACACCTTTCTAAGGTCCATAAAACCTCCTCCCGTATTGATTACATTTTGGGGGCCCAGGAGATTTTTCCATTTGTTTCCGATGCCAGCATAGGGCATGCGAGTGTCTCGGATCATTCCTTGATATGGATGGACCTCAACATAGGGGTTCGGGCACAGCAAACGCGCTGGTGGCGTTTCCCCACATATATGAAAAATGACCCAGATTTTCATCAATTCCTCCGCTCTAAATGGCTTCTTTTTAAGGAGAGTAATGCACAACACCTGGAAAATGCCCAGCTTTTTTGGGAAACCAGCAAAACCGTGCTACGGGGGGAAATAATATCTTACCTGCGACAAAGAAATAAGAAACTAAATGAAAACATTTTACAATTAGAAGGAGAATTAGTACAAGCCAAAAAGCTGATGATCCAACGCCCTTCTGAAATCCATATGACGCAATATCATACCATTCTTAGTACATTACAAAATTATTTACATCAGAGAGCAGTTAAGAAACTCCAATTTGCTAAACATAGTTTCTTTCAGTACGGCAACAAATCCGGAAGGTTACTTGCAAATCTGGTCAGATCACGCCGTAGCAAGACATTTATACAGAAACTACGAACCCCTATGGGTACTTGGGCGACTCGGGAGGGGGAAATAGGAGAGACTCTCCGTGCTTTTTATGCTGCCTTATACACTGATGACAGGGGAGGGGGGAAACTAGAGGAAAATGAGTTCTTTAAAAATATTCAGTTACCTCATTTAACTCCCCAACAACTATTAATCTTGAATCAACCCATCATGCCCTCAGAGGTCTCACAGGTCATTAAAAACTGCAAGGTAGGCAAATCCCCGGGCCCAGATGGGTTCTCCTATGACTATTATAAAATACTTGAGAACCAAGTACAAGAGCCTTTATGTCAATTCTTCCAAGCTGGCCTAGCCCAAGGGTTTTTCCCCCCAGACTTTAATAAAGCATATATAACAATACTTCCTAAACCGGGGAAGGATTTGACCCAACCAGCATCTTACCGTCCAATATCCTTACTTAACTGTGATTTGAAACTGTTAGCTAACATTTTGGCCACTCGGTTGAGTGCTATCCTTCCTCATTTGATATCTAATCATCAAGTGGGTTTTGTCAAAGGCAGATCAGCAAGTCTACATATTAATAAACTTATCACAGCCATGGCTTACTGTAACAAACATAAGATACCATCATTAGTGGTCAGTTTCGACTCTGAAAAAGCCTTCGACCGGGTTTCATGGCCTTACCTTTTTTCAGTTTTAGAACGCTATGGCTTTTCGGGGGCAATTATTCAATATCTGTCTCTTCTCTATTCAGACCCTACGTCACATTTGTTGGTTAACGGCATGATCACAGATGCCTTTCTTCCTGGAAGAGGAGTGCGGCAGGGCTGCCCTCTTTCACCACTCCTCCACATATTATCCATCGACCCGTTATTGCGGGCTATTGCTGAGGATAATGACATCCAAGGCTTGGAAATGGGAATACACTCTTTTCGTGTAGCGGCGTTTGCTGATGACGTCTTAATTTTTCTTACTACCCCCCAACACTCATTGCCTAAAGTCTTAGAACATCAGCATAAATTTGGTAGTTTTTCCGGGCTCAAAATAAATAGGGAGAAGTCAGAGGCCATGGCAGTGCACAGTAACCTCCAGCAAAATTGGGGCACGCACTTCCCGCTTAGATGGTCAACTACTCACCTCAAATATTTGGGGGTGATCATCCCTACAGAAGTTGACAAACTTTACCATAGTAATATACTCCCAATGCTGAAGAAACGTAAATCTCACTTACAACAATGGGCATCACTGCCCTTATCTCTGACGGGAAGAATACATCTTTTCAAAATGATTGAGCTGCCCAGATGGTTGTACGTAATGCAGATGCTTCCTCTATGGTTGCATAAGAAGGACCTCCAAGAAATCCATAAATGCCTTCGTCACTTTATATGGGGAGGAAGGAGGGCTAGGCTGGCATTTCATTGGTTAGGAGCACCCTCTCGAGAGGGAGGTTTGGCATGTCCAGATTTTAGGAAATATAATGTTACATGTCTAATGGGACATCTGAAAGACTGGTTCACAGGCACGACATACTGCTCACCACATACCCATCTACAGACTTGGTTCCAGGGCTATGAACTGGCTACTTTAGTTCAGATACCACCCTCCTCGGTACCTAGCAAACTTAGGAATTACATGATTTTGGAATCTGGAAGACTAGCGTGGAAATTCGTGTGCAAGCTCTTCGGGCTAAGGTCCACACTTACCCCCTTATTAACCATTCAGGGAAACCCCCAATTTGCTCCCGGATCAGATTCAGCAATATTTCGTCAATGGGCACAGAAGGGGTTAGTTACCATCAGTCAGATTCTCACGCACTCACCAGCGGCTCTATACACTTTTCAGGAATTACAGAATAGGTACCAATTATCCAGCAGAGACTTTTATGCTTATTTGCAACTTAGACATTATGTGATTACTTGGAATTTGCATACTTTCCCTGAAAATCACCTTACCAAGTTAACAAGCATTTTCTCAAATACACGCTTAGGTAAGATATCTTGTTCGCACTATGCTAAAATGTTTAGGGACAATATACCAAATAAACTTTATTCGGAGGTTGTAGCACGATGGGCACACTATCCACAATTCGACCTCTCAGAACATGATGTTAAACAATACATACGACACATTCACAAGGTGTCTGTTAATGCAAACCATAGAGAATTACTATTTAAATTCATTTGGCAACTTTACTACGATCCTGCCACTGCTTTTAAGATGAAAATATGTCAATCAGCACTTTGTCTTAAATGTAAAATATCTGAGGGAGATTACCTCCACTGTTTTTGGTATTGTCCAGTGATATGTTCCTTCTGGTCAAAAATTATAGCTTTATGTTCTACTCTGTATCCTCACTCTATTTCGGCAGACCCCAAGGTATGGTTGTTGGGGCAGTTTGTGGTGGACCAATCAAGATCTGGAAATTCACAAAAACTATTTCTGTGCAAGGCTGCCCTGTTAGCTAAACAGATTATACTATCCCAATGGCTATCGGAGAAAGCCCCGGAATTTCAACACTGGACAAACAAGATGTTGAAAATGGCTATTTTCGAAAGCAAGACAATTAACCCAGCTCATGGACTTCGTTGGAAAATCACAAGGGAGATATGGACCCCATATATACAAAGCCATACCACGGAGATTCAACAAATGTTTAGGACTTTCTTGGCCTAACTGCTAAGCTACAAAGAAGTGAGGTACTAACCACAGTCTAATGTAAATGATAGAGCGTACTCCTATCTCTATATCTATCTTTTTACTTGTTTCTTCCTGTTTACCACTATACCATTTGCTCACTGCTGTACTGTTGTACTTTGAGGGGGTACACGTGCAGAGGCAATATCACACCGTAACAGATCATAGTATAAATAACTGGAATTTAAAGACAGTCGCAATACAGTCTACATAGAGTCTAAATACAGTTTAAATATAGTCATAAACATAGCCTACAAAACAGACTAGCAACATACCAGCAGGACGGGGTGGGAGGGGAGGGATGGGGGGGGGGGGGGCTAAATGAAGGGGGAAGAGGGGAAGGGTAGAAAAAGAAGCTGGCCCAGAGAAGGTTCAGCTTTCACATTGGGCTGGCAACACTTAATGACTCTTTTCTGTAATTCAATGCCTCTCTAAAATAGTTTGTTATGCTACTGTTACTGTTTATACAATACGCACATTAAACTATGTATGCATTTCAACAATAAAAAAGACATAGAAAAAAAAAAAAAACATGTCCCACTCCTTGCTAGTAGCTGGCTGCTTCGTCTACATTCCTGACTCCTGTGTTGCCGTTCTGGTCCTGTCCTGGTGTTCCTGCTCCCTCATCTTCAGCACCCTTCTCCTTGGACTGATTCTCTGGTTTGAACCACGGTTTGCCTTGACTCGCTTCTTCTCAGATTGACTTCTGGCTGACCTTGGACCTCCTCTCGACTTCGCTTGTATTTCTGCCTGCCCTGATCATGGTTCATCTTCATGTTTGCTGTTCTCTTGCCTGCCCTGACCTCGGCCTGTTTGGATCTCTTTTTATCCTACTCCTTTCTTTAGATACCATGCTTTCCAGCCAACCCCAGCACCCAAGGGCTTAACCTGTGGGGAATATGGGCTGGTAGTGGTGAAGTTCCTGATAGGCCTCTTCACCTGCCAAATTCTGCCTGCCGACAGTGGGGACCTACTGGACTCCTATCTGTAGGTGATGCCAACCTCGCTGCAGCACAAGGGTCCACTGTTGTAACAGTTTGCTGAGGTCATGGACCCAGCAGACTGTTCTGGTCTCCAGAAGATCCAGCAGCAGCAGCAATTTCTGGAAATGCTGGCTGGCTCTATGGAACACCTCAGTGCCCATCTCAAGGCCTCTACTGCCATGATTAACACTACGACTCCTGTAACACCAGTGCCTGTGCCAGCCGCGCCAACTATATGACTTTGGTACCGCCTTGGTATGCGGGAGATCCCAAGCAGTACCACCGGTTCTTTAACCAGTGTTTTATGTACTTCATCTTCCAGCCAACACAGTTTTCCAATGATGTCACCAAGACCACATTCATCCTTTCCCTTCTCAACAGGAAGGCCTTGAAATGGGCCTCTCCCCTATGGAAGCGAGGAGACACACTACTCCAGGATCTGCAGCAATTCGTCAAAGCCTTTAAAAGGTATTCAATTAACCCGGCCACTTGGCTACCATAGGATCTGATCTTCTGCACCTCTGACAGGGTGCCTGACCTCTGGTAGATTACGCCACTGAATTTCGTTCCGAGCCACTGAATTAAACTGGCGGGAAGACAGCCTGTGAAGCATTTTCTTGAAAGGACTATCCTCTCGAATAAAGGATGAGCTGGTGGCAAGGGAGCTTCCCGAGTCACTAGACACTCTTATAGACCTAGCTGGAAGAATTGACTGACATCTCCAGCTACGGGCCTGGGAGTTGTGAGCACCACAAATGCATGTAGTGCTCACCCCATCGTTCACTTGACCTCTTACTCCAACATCAGTGACAGCACCCGCACTGCATGACTTGAAGAGCCTATGCAGCTTGGGCAAAGTCATCTAGCGCCAGAGCAGAAGCACTGTCATTGCCTCCTGGGTCTATGTTTTTATTGTGCTGGGAAGGGGCACCTTCTTGCGCAACGTCCAGTGAAGTAGAGAAACACCAGTCTCCTGGGAGGAGGCTTAGAAGGGGGTACTGTTATGCGTGGCTGACCACAGACTGTCCCCACAACCGGCTACCCCTACCCCCGACACCAGGAACCACCAGCAAGATGCCCTCCCAGTCTGAGACCTGGCAGGCCATCGCATGAATCTGGCTGCACCGTGCTGGGGATGCCGCTCAGCTGAGTGGGCATCCCTAGGCATGCACGCTCGCACGTGGCTTCCCGGCACTTAAAGGGCCTGTGGCAGGAAATCCTACATGGTGACCTCCCACTGACATCATCAGGGCTTCCTTTATAACCCCAGCCTGGACCTGATTCAGATGCCTCAGCAACAGGTCCCACTCCTTCCGAGTAGCTGGTTGCTTCATCTGTGTTCCTGACTCCTGCATTGCCATTCCGGTCCTGTCCTGGTGTTTCAGCAACCTTGTCTTCAGCATCCTTCTCCTTAGATTGATTCTCTGGTTGGGACCTTGGCTTGCCTTGACGCATCTTCTTCTCGAACTGACTTCTAGCTTATCTCAGACCTCCTCTCAACCTCGCTTTTATTGCTGCCTGCCCTGACAATGGTTTTTCTTCACGTTTGCTGTTCTGCTGCCTGCCCCGACCTTGACCTGTTTGGATCTCCTCTTAGCCTGCTCCTTTCTTCAGATACCATGCTTTCTAGAGGCCTGCGCCTGGCCAGCTGGCCCCGGCACCAAAGGGCTCAACCTGCGGGGAATGTAGGCTGGTAGTGGTGAAGTTCCTGATAGGCCTCTGCACCTGCCAAGTTCTGCCTGCCAACAGCGGGGATCTACAGGGCTCCTCTCTGTAGGTGGCACCAAACTCACTTCGGCACAAGAGCCAACCATCGTAACACCGGGCTTTTAAAATAAACCTTTAATTGTATATCACATAAGCGATACCAACAGAAAGCATTTCTGCATCACATAGACCAGAGAGATTAATCTCTGGTCTATGAGTGCTACACGCAGGTTTGGTAGCCAACTCTTCAAATTAACCTACAAATATAACTCAAGGATATTCATTGTGTAAATCCAGGACCAGAGTTTGCTATCCTAATAATAAACAGTTTGCAGCGACAAGGTAAAGTTTCATATTTGCTAAGTTACAATACTCTGTTTACAAGAACATTACCCTAAAAAATAACATGACAAAACCATTTTGAAAACATAACCCACTGGAAAGTGTGATGAGACACCTTATAAAAAACTAATGAAACGGGGTAGAATCTGTAGAGAATGCCATACATTGAATTTGATATGACTAGTTCATAGTCCTTTTTTTGTGGCATCAATCTAGATCTAGAACATAGGTTGAGAACCTCTGGTACACAAGGGCCATACACTGGTTGGGTTTTTGAGATATCCCTAATGAATGAAATAAATTGACATCCATAAAGGTGCATTTTAAAAGCCACCCAGATAGGCATGTATCTCCGCTGTGTGCAGTGCACATCTCACAAAATTTTAAAAAGGGGCTTGTTCTGGGTGGTGCATGGGCATTTCAGGGTATGGCCAAGAGATATGCTTGTATCTACTTATGTACCCTGGTGTGTGCCCATGTCTACTACTGCGTAAATTTACTTCTGCTAAAGAGGAGGTGTAAGTTAAAAATAAAAGGATTGAGCCATTTCTGACGGGTTTAAAGGGTTTGTGAGAAGTGTGGGAAATGTAAGCTATGAAATCAGAGGGGTATGGAGGATGTACCTGTTAACTGGGCGAACTGGTGAACGAACTGGTGAAACTGACATATGGCATATGTTGTGATCCTGCTTGTGGCAGGACTGCAAGCAGGCTCTTACCTTAGCCCGGAGGCTGCTGACATGGGGTGCTCCCGCGGCCGGCCGCCATCTTGCCAGCATGGCAGGAGTCGTGCCGGGCATTCCTTATGTGGCAGGAGGCCGCCGACGCTGTCACCTGTTCCCGCGGCGTGGAGGCCGCATCTGCGGACTTGCCTTGCAGGTGAGCTGCCTCCGGACCTCCTTCAGCAGCTCGGACACCGCCGACATCGTCGGGGCCTGCCCAGAGGCCCAGCTTCCTCCTCTCCGGCTCAGCGTTGCAGCGGCAGCATGGCTGCTGTCCAGGGTCCTGCCACTTCCTTCCTTAGGAGCGGGCCCGCAGCTTCTCTCCTGATTTAAAGGGCCAGCACAGGTGAGGCCCTTGTGGAGCTCCTCCTAGGAAGTTGCCTCTTCTGCCTACTTAAGGAATATTCGCTCATTCACTCATCGCCTTGGCAAGGGTTCAGTCCTCCCTAGGATTTCTCTGTCTTGTTCTTGCCTGGCTACCTTGTCTTCGTTCCTGAGACTCCTTGATGTCTTCGTCTCCTGATCCTTGATGATATCTGCAGTATCCTGATGTTCCAGTTCTAATGTTCCAGTCCTGATGTTCCAGTCCTGATGACCCAGGTTCCGAGTAACCCATGCCTCTGGAGGTTCCTGTTTTTATTGTTGAGGTTCCAGCCCTCAAGTTTCCTAGTTCTGACCTCAGAGGATCCAGAGAATCCTTTCCTTGTGTCTTGTCCTGAGCATGCCCGCTCCCCTCGTGGTCCTCGACCAGCCTCCCGGCTGTGTAGGGCGCATGGAGGACAGTGTGGTCTGTGACCAGCTTATGGGCTGTTGGGCTCCTGAGGGACTGTGCTCGCCCATCTCATCTGTTCCAAGTTCCAAGACCTCGTCTTATCTGTTCCAAGTTCCAAGATCCTGTCTCGTCTGTTTCAAGTTCCAAGACTTGGTCTCGTCTGTTCCAAGTTCCAAGATCCTGTCTCATCTATTCCAAGTTCCAAGGTCTCGCCTCGTCTGTTCCAAGGCCTTCAGCTAACCTGACCTCTGTCCGGCCTGCCACCTCTGCTGCTCCCTGCGGCAGGTCTGAAAGGTCTGGGAACGGTCGGAGGACCGTTCAGAGACCACCATAGCGTTGGTAGCCTTTCCGGGGTGTGCAGGTCCGGCGGAGGCTCCGGCCCTCCAGATTCCTTGTCTCTACCCAGAGGGACTAGTCTCACCGCAGGGGCGCACATCTGGTCCCACGCTTAGGAGCGCCCCCTGGCGCTTCCATCCACCGAGCGCAACAGCATAGATGCACGCACTTTTAAAATTCCCCTATTTATGTGGTAGAAGTGAGATTTACGCACCTAGGCGAGTGTCCACTTAAATTAGGCTCGCATGTGCACACAGCTGTGCTATTTTATAACATGTTCATAATATGTGCATGCAAATTATAAAATTGTCGTGTCTCTGGACACACGCTGATGCACATGCACCAATGTGCACCCACACACCAGTTTGAAAGTTATCATCCTTGGAGGTAATTTTCAAAGGAGTTATGCACATAAATGCATCATTCTATCATAGGAATTTTCAAAAGCCATTTATTTGTGTAAAGTATACTTATGCAAGTAAATCCTATGGACAATTCAATGGCATATATTGTAGCAATTTTCAAAAGCCCACTTACTCAAGTAAAGTACATTTATATGTGTAAAACCCAATTTTAAGTGAGTAAATGCTTTTTAAAATTAGGTCCATAATAAATACATATCTATCTCATGCTTATTCATCAGGGGTGTCCTAAAAACCTGACCAGTGTGCAGAGCTCAGACATCAGAGGTTCCCGAACCCTGATATACAATGAAAACTTCATTTGTATGGAATGGCATCTTACTTACAAAACTACTAGTGGTTGCTTGATTTAACCCAACAGATCCAATCATTTGTGTTCTAATTCAGATCTGACCTGAATCTTGACTAAATTGTAAACCTGGCTGAATATCTGCAAACTTTGGTGACATTTCAGGGATGAAAGGGTCAAAATCTGAGTTTCTGCTACAGAAATTTCATTGACTTTCAGCAATAGGTTGAAAGTTGCAATTTCTGGACAGCCTCTTCTATTCACAGTTAAAAGTGTGCATGTTTTTGACCAATGCACATACTTTTCACTTGTGGACAGAAAGGGCAATCATAAAATTCTCGATCTCCACTATAAAATGCTATTTTACCAACAAAAAGAGATTTCATTATTGTCTTTTTAATGGTTTTGTGACTAGGATTTTGAAGAGCTATGCTTCCTTCAACAGGTCAGTGCAAAATGATATAAGGATGACAAAGTCTGAGTATTTAAGTAAATTGTAGGCTGACTTTCATCATCATTGTTTGTTTTTCAAAGTCAGAAAGAACTTTAAAGAAACAGGATAGGGGAAGAAGATGCAACTACTCTATATAGGTAAAAATTGATTCTTTGGTTTAGACGTGAAGGATTTAGAAGTGCTCCTGGGAGGCACATGGCCCAGGAGCATGGATAAGGTGACCCTGAAGCGCCCCCAAGTCCCTCCCGTTTATTCTTTTCAGACCCCTGGCATCTTCTTGGCCTCCCTTGGTCTCAGTGGGATTTCGACTAGCTGGGAATGATGACTACCAGAGAGAGGGTTGGGAGGGGATGGATTAGGCAGGTAGGCTTATGGTGGAGGCTTGGAAGGAAGGACTAAATTAGGAGGGGATAAGGGGGAAGGGCAAAGTGGTTTATCCACACTCTCTGACCATTGATTCCCAGGAACTCTTTTAAATTCGTCACACATTTAAAGTAGTATTTCTCAAATGCAGTCCTGGTAGCACACCTAATGGGTTGGATTTTCATGATATCCACTCTGAGGTCAATATTCAAAGCCATGTAGACAAATAACTCACAAGTTATCTAACTGGTTTTCATTATTTCCCTTGTTTATCCAGCTAAACGTTAGCTGGATTAATCTTTATCAACCTAAGGATTAGCTGAATAAGAAAGGCCCATATTGGGCGATGTAACAGGGCAGGGCTCAGTTAGCTAAATAACTTATCTGGCTAGCTCTAATATTTGGAGTTAGCCAGATAAGTTATTTGGTTAACTCAAGACTTGTCTGACAGTAGGTCTAAGGTTATCCAAGAATGTGTTCTCGGAAGACTACAGTGTTCTCGGAAGACTACAGTGATAGGGGTATACTACCATCCACCTGGTCAAGATGGTGAGATGGACAGTGAAATGCTAAGAGAAATTAGGGAAGCTAACCAAATTGGTAGTGCAGTAATAATGGGAGACTTCAATTACCCCAATATAGACTGGGTAAATGTATCATCGGGTCACGCTAGAGAGATAACGTTCCTGGATGGAATAAATGATAGCTTTATGGAGCAATTGGTTCAGGAACCGATGAGAGAGGGAGCAATTTTAGATCTAATTCTCAGTGGAGCACAGGACTTGGTGAGAGAGGTAACGGTGGTGGGGCCGCTTGGCAATAGTGATCATAAAATGATCAAATTTGATTTAATGACTGGAAAAGGAACAGTGTGCAAATCCAAGGCTCTCGTGCTAAACTTTCAAAAGGGAAACTTTGATAAAATGAGAAAAATTGTTAGAAAAAAACTGAAAGGAGCAGCTACAAAAGTAAAAAATGTCCAAGAGGCATGGTCATTGTTAAAAAATACCATTCTAGAAGCACAGTCCAGATGTATTCCACACATTAAGAAAGGTGGAAAGAAGGCAAAACGATTACCGGCATGGTTAAAAGGGGAGGTGAAAGAAGCTATTTTAGCCAAAAGATCTTCATTCAAAAATTGGAAGAAGGATCCAACAGAAGAAAATAGGATAAAGCATAAACATTGGCAAGTTAAATGTAAGACATTGATAAGACAGGCTAAGAGAGAATTTGAAAAGAAGTTGGCTGTAGAGGCGAAAACTCACAGTAAAAACTTTTTTAAATATATCCGAAGCAGAAAGCCTGTGAGGGAGTCAGTTGGACCGTTAGATGATCGAGGGGTTAAAGGGGCACTTAGAGAAGATAAGGCCATCGCGGAAAGATTAAATGATTTCTTTGCTTCGGTGTTTACTGAAGAGGATGTTGGGGAGGTACCCGTAATGGAGAAGGTTTTCATGGGTAATGATTCAGATGGACTGAATCAAATCACGGTGAACCTAGAAGATGTGGTAGGCCTGTTTGACAAACTGAAGAGTAGTAAATCACCTGGACCGGATGGTATACACCCCAGAGTTCTGAAGGAACTAAAAAATGAAATTTCAGACCTATTAGTTAAAATTTGTAATTTATCATTAAAATCAACCATTGTACCTGAAGACTGGAGGATAGCAAATGTAACCCCAATATTTAAAAAGGGCTCCAGGGGCGATCCGGGAAACTACAGACCGGTTAGCCTGACTTCAGTGCCAGGAAAAATAGTGGAAAGTGTTCTAAACATCAAAATCACAGAACATATAGAAAGACATGGTTTAATGGAACAAAGTCAGCATGGCTTTACCCAGGGCAACTCTTGCCTCACAAATCTGCTTCACTTTTTTGAAGGAGTTAATAAACATGTGGATAAAGGTGAACCGGTAGATATAGTATACTTGGATTTTCAGAAGGCGTTTGACAAAGTTCCTCATGAGAGGCTTCTAGGAAAAGTAAAAAGTCATGGGATAGGTGGCGATGTCCTTTCGTGGATTGCAAACTGGCTAAAAGACAGGAAACAGAGAGTAGGATTAAATGGGCAATTTTCTCAGTGGAAGGGAGTGGACAGTGGAGTGCCTCAGGGATCTGTATTGGGACCCTTACTGTTCAATATATTTATAAATGATCTGGAAAGAAATACGACGAGTGAGATAATCAAATTTGCAGATGACACAAAATTGTTCAGAGTAGTTAAATCACAAGCAGATTGTGATAAATTGCAGGAAGACCTTGTGAGACTGGAAAATTGGGCATCCAAATGGCAGATGAAATTTAATGTGGATAAGTGCAAGGTGATGCATATAGGGAAAAATAACCCATGCTATAATTACACGATGTTGGGTTCCATATTAGCTGCTACAACCCAAGAAAGAGATCTAGGTGTCATAGTGGATAACACATTGAAATCGTCAGTTCAGTGTTCTGCGGCAGTCAAAAAAGCAAACAGAATGTTGGGAATTATTAGAAAAGGAATGATGAATAAAACGGAAAATGTCATAATGCCTCTGTATCGCTCCATGGTGAGACCGCACCTTGAATACTGTGTACAATTCTGGTCGCCACATCTCAAAAAAGATATAATTGCGATGGAGAAGGTACAGAGAAGGGCTACCAAAACGATAAGGGGAATGGAACAACTCCCCTATGAGGAAAGACTAAAGAGGTTAGGACTTTTCAGCTTGGAGAAGAGACGACTGAGGGGGGATATGATAGAGGTGTTTAAAATCATGAGAGGTCTAGAACGGGTAGATGTGAATCGGTTATTTACTCTTTCGGATAGTAGAAAGACTAGGGGACACTCCATGAAGTTAGCATGGGGCACATTTAAAACTAATCGGAGAAAGTTCTTTTTTACTCAACGCACAATTAAACTCTGGAATTTGTTGCCAGAGAATGTGGTTTGTGCAGTTAGTATAGCTGTGTTTAAAAAAGGATTGGATAAGTTCTTGGAGGAGAAGTCCATTACCTATACCTACTATTAAGTTCACTTAGAGAATAGCCACTGCCATTAGCAATGGTTACATGGAATAGACTTAGTTTTTGGGTACTTGCCAGGTTCTTATGGCCTGGATTGGCTACTGTTGGAAACAGGATGCTGGGCTTGATGGACCCTTGGTCTGACCCAGTATGGCATTTTCTTATGTTTCTTATGTTTCTTATATAACTTAAGACTTATCTGGCTATATTCAAATTCCACCTCCTCCCTCCCACCCGAGCTGGACCAAGCCTGCTTCCTCTTCCCCAAAGTGTCTGCCATCTCAATTTTAAAAACCTTTATGTGCTGGGGGTCCGTGCCGTTCTCTCTTCCACTTCCTGCTCCTAGGCACCAATTTTTTTTTTAATCTATTTGTCTCCAGGGCCCCCACTCCTCCACCTCCTTTAAACCTTGCCCTCCCTGTAACTTACATTTAGGTTTTTCTTCAGCCCAGCTCATGGTAGCGTCCTAACACAATGCGGGTTGTGCACTTCTGCCATCACTAGGCAGCTACAATGGAACCGGGAGCTCAGGTGGAAGGGAGGAGGAGGACTAGTTAGGGCCTGTAGGCCCACAATGTTTTGTTTTTTTAACAGCACTTTCCACTTAACCAGCTATATTCTTTTGAATATAGCCAGTTCTGACTAAAATTATCCAGCTGACCACAGCCTGGCTTGAGGCAATGTATACATCTATTTTATCAATAAAAATGTGGCCCTGTTTTATCCCAACATTGTATGTACATTAGGTATGCCCACAAAGGGAAAGGGAATCCATTTGCCTATATTAAGACAAGTGAGGAAGACGAATAAGTAGAATTTGCAGTTGTAGAAAGGCTATGGAGCCACGTGACTAAAAGACACAGTAAGAATTTTTAGCTTGCATGCTAAAACAATTTTTAATGTACATGCTAAAATAATCTTTCGCAGCCTAGTCACTAATATAATGCAGAGCATATACCTGTTGAAAGAATCACACTAAAGGAAGCATAAAACTATTACCAGGTACAAGCTCTACATCTCTAAATCCCCCATTCTAACTGACCGTAAGTGCAAGACCCAACAAAACAAATTTTCCATGAGAGCCCTCCAACAACTAAAACTGTCCTTTCTCCAAAACATATTTTCCTCCTATCTTATACCCCAGCAAAAATAACTGCCTCCAGCAAACCTTTCCTCTTATCTTACCTCTAGCAACAAAAACTGACCTCAGCCCTTATCTCTCCCTCCCCGATAGCAAATCTGTCCTTCCGATCCCAGCCCTCCATCCCTAATACCACTGTTCCAAATTCCCCTCCTTGACAAATAAAGATTGCCTCCAGGGCCCCTCCCCCTTCACTCCATCTTGCATTCTTTCTTGCCCCTTCGGAATGCACACTTACCCCTTCTGTCGACACTCAAGTCTTCACTGGCAGGAGGGAATCCAGATCATTCCTGATGATAGTACTCACACTAGTGCTGCTAGATGGCCCAGTGGCTCAGTGGCATTGCTGTGCACTGTCATGTGGAAAGACCTCGCTTAAATCCCTGAGTTGGTCATCCATGCCCAGGTCAGCTAGGACTGGGAGTTATGGTCATCCCTCAATGCTGTCACCTAGTGGTAGAATTCAGGGGGGACAACTGGTGCATGACACCTGGCCAAGGACTTTCACTCCAATGACTATATTGGGTATGCAAATGGATAAAAGCACCAGGTAGTTGCAAATGAAAGCTCATTTTACCAGGATCCATCCCAATTCCGGTCCTGACAGAGCTGGAACCCAAAGAAGCAGGAATATCCTGGCAGGTAAAAATAAATGGTGCAGTTTAGCAGCACTTCACAGCGTACGACTCTTCTGTGGCTCATCAGGTCAGACTGGATGTTAATTCTGAAATCCAAATCAATACACAGACATCGAACCTATAACTACCTCAATGACTGCTTTATTTGTAAATGAATTCTCTGTAACCTATTAACATTCTTTAAGCACGTCAACATGACTGGGTTTCTGGGTCTTGCATTTATGAAGATTATTACATACTAGTACAAGGGCCTTTTAAGAACTTCAGGGAAGTTTAGAGTTATACCCCTAACCTCCCTCTGCCCCCGCGAATGGCCTTTTTCTCAGCCTCAGATAGAAAGTGGACATACTTTTCATAGCAGTTAAGAGGATTCAAATTGTTACACTGTGAGGATAACTTTCAAACAACAATGGGATGTGGTGACATATATGTGCATATATGGCCACAAGCAGATCTACCCTAGCATTTTATAGCTCAAGCATATCATAAACATGCATCTTATAAAATACAAGTATCTCTACCCCACAACATATCCACATATGTTGGCTTCCGAGGGAATACATGCAATGCATGGAAAGAATGTATATCAATGCATAGAATATGCAGAATTTTCCCACCTATTTAAAAAAATATGGGGTAGATTTTAAAAGGATGTGCACGCGGTTCCCGGTGCACGCACATGGATGTGCCAATTTTATAACATGGGGGCTCGTGTTATAACATCCATTAGCCAAATCCACACGCGCATGTGCAAGCGGCGCACACAAGGGGGGTGAATTTTAGTAAATTACGCGCGGAGACGCAATCAGGCCTTCCCCAGTTCCCTCCCAGTCCACTCCAATTAAGGAACGGACTGGGAGGGAACTTTCCTATCCTTACCGCTTCCCTTATTCACCCCGAGGCATAATCTAACCCTAACTGACCCAGCCCGCCTCCATCCCACCCCGCCCCTCCCTGCCTAGACCACGCTCCCCTGGCCTGCCCTTTTCCAGGGCCCGGCACTTGTGCATGTATCAGGACTTATGCACATGGCCGGGCCCTTTTGAAAATGCACGTGGTGCATGCAGGGCCCGGCTACAAGCATAAGTCCCGTTTTTTACACGTGCGGCCCTTTCCAAATGTGCCCGTATATGTGCATATGTTGTTTTACGTGCGAAAATAAAGTAGTACTTAGTCACGTATATCGGGATTTGTGCATGTTAATTCTGTATATTTTCAAACAGGTACGTGTCTAGGAGCTTACCAGTTTTACCAATTAGTCCACCAGTTCACCCAGTCCTGTTTCAAGTCATCAAGGTCTTCCTGATTCTTCAGCCTGAAGGACCAAGAGTTCACCCAGACCTCCCACCCAGTCAGTACTACACAATAAACACATTTAATTAGCCAGTTTATTAGTAGATGTAAAGGGGTAGATTTTAAAAAGCATTTACTCGAGCAAAACTGGTTTTTGCTCGAGTAAATACACTTTACTCAAGTAAGTGGGCTTTTCAAAATTGCTACAATATATGCCATTGAATTGTCCATAGGATTTACTCAAGTAAGTGCACTTTACTCGAGTAAATAGCTTTTGAAAATTGCTACGATAGTATGTCACATTTACATGCGTAACTCCTTTGAAAATGACCCCCTTAGTGCACAAGTAAGTTTGCAAATGTATGTGCATAAGTGTCCTTTAAAAGAGCAACTTAGGTGCTTAAGTGTTAATTGAACTCTAGAACACCCTAAGACTAGCCCTTTTTTTACATATTTATATGTGCGCACAAAAGTGAAAATACATGTGCATGGTTCACTTTTATAAAATACGGAATATGCGACTATAAGCTATGGGGCAGATTTTCAAAGGGGTACACGCGTAAGATACTTGTGTAGTCCCCAAAAGCATGCCCCAAGCTCCCTCTGCGCGCGCCGAGCCTATGTTGAATAGGTTCGGCAGTGCATGCAAGCCCCGGGCCGCGTGTGAGTCCCAGAGCTTTCCTGGGGGCGTGTCAGGGGTGTGTTGCGATGGCGCGTCATCCGGGGCGGGGGCGCGGGCGTGGTTCCAGCCTGGGGGCGTTTCGGGGGTGGGGCCGAGGCCTCCGAAACTGCTCCTCGGGCAGGTGTAACTTTGCCAACAAAAGTAGGGGGGGTTTAGATAGGGCTGGGGGGGTGGGTTAGGTAGGGGAGGGGAGGGGAAGGTGCAGGGGGTGGAAGGAAAGTTCCCTCCCGATTTCGGAGCGGCTTCGGAGGGAACGGAGGCAGGCTGCATGGCTCGGCGCACGCAGGCTGCCGATTTTGCGCAGCCTTGCGCACGCCGACCCCGGATTTTAAAAGATACGCGTGGTTAAGCACGTATCTATTAAAATCCGGCATACTTTTGTCTGCGCCGGTCGTGCGAACAAAAGTATGCGCGGGCGCAGTTTTTTAAAATCTACCCCTATATACACACGTGTAAGCCTTTTCAAACATGTAAAGTTTTGAAGGTTCTCCCTGCATGTGTACTTTTACCTGCAGAGAGACCAGACAGTGTTACAAAGCACGCTTTACAAATATACACATCTGTTCATCTGCGGGAAATGTGTAGGAATTTACAGTATTTCCGTGTCCCCTGTGAAATGCATTTAAATTGTATTTCATAGTTAAGGACAATTTTTGGTGGGATACTGACTCTGAGAGTGGACCCTAAGGAAATGAAACCAGTCATTAAATCCCACCAAAATGAAGTGCCAAGATGGTTTCCAGAGTGTGCACAAATGTGACAAATTATATAGTAAAGTTAGGGGTGTCCAAGAAAGTTCAAATATTTTTTGCAATTTTTGTTTTAAGAAAAAAGTTGCAGATTCTTCAACTTGTCAAACCTGCATCAGAGTTTGAGCGAGTTCCCCTGACCAGCTGGGCATGCAGTTGTGAGATTCAATGTGGATTCTCTCACATTGATAAACCCATGGCAAATATGCATCAAAATTTCAAATCCTCAGAAAATGTGAGTAAAATGCAAACATTCCATGGAATTTAAACATTTGTCTGGTTGCAATTTTCTTCTTATCTCTAATTACACACCAAGTACGGTCAATAGTAAAGTAACACAAGTTTTTTTTCCCAAATAGCTATTTTTATAAAGAGTTTGTTCTGGAGATATTTAGAGCTGGCAATTATCTATTCTGCACAGCTTGCAAAATATATTATTTGGAGTGTTTATGCAGCTTTATTTGTACCATAGAGGACTCTACCCCAGATCTGTTTACTCCCATTCTGGGTAGAAATAAGTTAGAGCCACCTCTATTTTTTTTTCTCAGCAATCCCATTAGTTTCCCTGGAAGAAGCGTTGCTAAATTTTTCTTCACTTCTCATGGAAAATCATGGAAGTCAAATTGGGTATCCCTCTGTCCTTTTACTCTTTAATATTCCATTCATCAGGAATATTTAAAGTATATCAGGACAAAGATCTCAAATCTTTCTTGCCACTTTTAAAAAGACAGAGCCACTCTCTTTGCTGGAAATCATCTTGGCACTCATCTTTTTCAAATCACTTTGGCAGACACTACCTACATAAGCATCCTATCATGCTCACTAATTACACCTGATCCTCCCCATCATTCATATCTCATACCCACCTCATCTCTCACGTGTGATTTGGATTTTAGATTTACATACACAACGTGTACCTACACTGTACACTTGCACGCATATTCCTGCTCTCATACCCAACCATCTTGCACATGCCTTTCCTTTTCATGCAAAAAAATAAATTACCAACGAGGAAACACAAATACGCTACTAACATTAAAAAGGGAATTAGTATCAGAAAAACATGTGTTCTTTATCAAATAATCCATGGGCACTTGCATGCAATGGGCTTCAACCAGCATCATAGAGAAGAGCACCCAGTTCACGTCACACATACTTTTTTCCATGTTCTCATAACCTATCAAATAATTATTTATTTTCTTAATCTCTTACTCATCATTTTTTTTATTTTTGTAATCCTAATATACCTTTCCCCCACCAAACATTTTTAATTACTTATTTTTTGTTGAAAAAAAACTCCTTTAGATTTCAACTTGATGACTACAGTGCTTAAACGTCATTCCAAAACACTTCCAACATTGACAGTGTTTCGGCACCTTACATGCCTTCTTCAGGGGAAGCAAAATCATTCTCTAATTTGGCCGTTCCAGCTCATAAAACAGACTGAGAAAAAATAGCGGAACGGCCAAATTAGAGAATGATTTTGCTTCCCCTGAAAAAGGCAAAAAAAGTTCCGAAACATTGTGAATGTTGGGAGTCTTTTGGAATGAGACTTAAGCACCATAGTCACCAAGCTGAAATCTAAAGGAATTTTTTCAACAAAAAATAAGTAATTTAAAAAATTGGGGGGGGGGGGGGGGGTAAAGGTATTTTAAGATTGCCAAAATGAAAAAGAGTGATGAGTAAGAGATTAGGAAAATAAAAAATTGCTTGATAGGTTAGGTGCCCTTCTGTATGATGCTGGTTGACGCTCATTGGGGCAGATTTTAAAAGCCCTATGCACGCGTAAATCCAGCTGGATTTACGCGCGCAGAGGGGTTATGTGCACCGAGCCTATTTTGCATATGCCCGGTGACAAGCGCAAGCCCCGGGATGCACATATGTCCCGGGGCTTGAAAAAAGGGGCGGGGAGTGGGCAGTCCGGGGCAGGGTAAGGGCATGGCCAGAGGCCTTCATAGGGCTGCTAAGCTGGGGGATCGCGCACCGGCACTCGACCGGCACGCACAACCTACGCCTGCCCAGAGGCAGGCGCAACTTCTAAAATAAAGGTCAAGGGGGGTTTTTAGGTAGGGATGGGGTGAGGTTTAGGGAGGGGAAGGGAAGGGAAGGGAGGGGAAGGTGGCGGGGGCGGAAGGAAAGTTCCCTCCGAGGCCGCTCCGATTTTGGAGTGGCCTCGGAGGGAACAGGGAAAGCCATCGGGGCTCCCTTAGGGCTCGGCATGCACAAGGTTTACAAGTGGCCACCCCATTGCACGCGCCAACCCCAGATTTTATAACATGTGCGCGGCTGCGCGTGCATGTTATAAAATCAGGCGTAGATTTGTGGGCGCCGGGTTGCGCGCACAAATCTACGCCCGCGCGTAGGTATTAAAATCTGCCCCATTGCGCGCAAGAGCTTGTGGATTATTTGATAAAGAGCACATCTTTGTCTGATACTAATTCCCTTTTTAATGTTAGTAGCAAATTTGTGTTTCCTCGCCGATAATTTATTTTTTTTACTTTTGAACGCGAGGCTTTTTGCTATTTCATTTATGATATAAGTTTTCCCGTCGATAGCAGGGCTGAATTAGCCATGCTGTCATGGGATCTGTCCATCAGGTCCAGGAGGCGGAGCTTGATAAAGCAGAGGTTAGACTTTTAGTCCCTCTGCGGCTGCGCGTGGGTTCCCGCGCAGGAAGTACAGATTCTCCTCAGTCTGTTTTTCCGCGCGCCAGAACGCACGCGGAGCTTGTCTTCTCGTCAAGAAAATGTCAAAATCAGGATTTAAACGTTGCCGATGCGGCAGAGTAATGGCGAAAACAGATGGTCATGACCGCTGTTATCGCTGCCGCGGCGTACATCATAAAATTAAAGAATGCGAATTTTGTGCCAAAATGTCGCCAAGAGCGCAAAAGCAGAGGGCCTACCGCATTCAGGAACTTCTAACCACCTCGGACCCTTCTGAAGTTCAGTCTTCACCGGGACCAGTGAAGACGGGTCACCATCAAAAGAAAAGACCGACTTCCTGTGGAAATATCTCCGAAAAAAGTCAGGGCTCTGACTTTCAACGTGGTAGGTCCCCCTTTCGAGAACCGCATTCTTCATCTTCCAAGCGCGCCAAACACGGCGCAGGGCGTTTCTTACATTCAAGTAAGTCAGCACATGGACATACGCGCCATACTACGGCGCAGGAGCGTACACCGCCCTCTTTGTCGGCGTAACAACGTAAAAGGATTTCAAAACCACACAAACATTCTTCTGCGCGGTCAGCGGCGCAACTCTTCACTGCGCAACCGGCGCCGGTAGTGGATCTAACTGGCATGGCGCAGCATACTTTAGCGCAGTCGACGCCAACACCTTCTGCGCAGTCTACTTCATCTGCGCAGACGGCACCGCAAGGAAGACCTTCTCCAGCGCAGGCAACTGCGCAGTCTACGCCAGCGCACTCGGCACTTCATCAAGCTTCGGCGCACTTGTCCGCGCATTCTACTGCGCAGCCGGCGCAGAACCCAATATCCGCGCCGATACTACTGAAGAGTTCGTCAATTCATGAATCAGAGACTATCCGCATACCTAATGCACCCACGGACATTATAGAGTCTGTGGAAACCCAGGCAAAGTCTTGGTCTCTTAAAAAGGGAGTTAAGGAGAGTACACACCCTCCGAAAGAATGGTATTCTCTTTCAGGGAAATCAAATCGTGAGGAGTTGGTACAAGGCATTCAATCATTACTGGTCCACCGTAAAAGGAAACGTCACTCCTCTCATTCAGCTGCTTCATCCAGCTCTCACCCTACTTCTAAGACCTCATCTCACAAACGCAAGAGTCGTCATAGCTCACACACTCGAACTCACCGTCAACGAGAACGGACGCATTCTCATCGTTCTCCAATTGATCCACTGACGTCTAAAATGTCTATACGAGCGCATTCATCATCAGTCTCGTCTTCTCAGTCTAAATCGATCACTAAGACGTCGAGTTCCCGATCACCTTCTCACCGGTCATTATCTAAAAGTAGGTCCCACACTCCGGCACCTGGATCTCCTCCACCGCAACCTGGAAGCCACGCTGCTCAACGACCACAAATGCCGGCACATGCTAAGGAAGCATTTTTTCAGCTTTCCCAGTCCTTGTCCGGTTTCTTTGAGACTATGGAGTCCGCTTTTAACATGCCTCCTCAAGGTGACCTGCAAGAAACTACTAGCAAATTACCACAGGTAGTCTCTACACATCAGAAGCAACCAATATCTCCTGCTTCAGCTCATCGTCTTTCACCCTCAATAAGCGCACATACGATTCAAGATTCTCATTCACCGTCTCCATCCCTTTCACCTTCCTCTTCAACGGGATTTCCTTCTGACCCTCTTGAACAACCGTCGGAACCCTACTCGCCACCAGAAGATCTCACATATCCCCGATTTTTAGAAAAAATGGGACAGATCTTAAAATTGCCATTACAAAAAGAGGCAGACCCACGTGCTGAAACCCTGGGTCTCCTTCATATCTTCGATACTCCAGGTGAACCTCTTTCTATCCCACCTCACGAACTACTTCATCAAGTTCTCCTGAAGTCGTGGGAAACGCCTCAGTCTATTACGGCTGTTTCACGAAAATCTGATCTTAAGTTCCGTATGAAAAAGGAACCACCTTATTCCCTGCCACAGCTTCCACATGAGTCCATTGTGGTCGAGTCTGCTATGCAGCGTTTTAAAAAGATGAGATCACATTCTTCGTACCCACCAAATAAGGATAACCGATATTTGGATGAAGTGGGAAGAAAGATATTTCAAAATTCCATGTTGACTACCAGGATCTTAAATCATCAATTCTATATGGTTCAATATCTGTATGATTGCATTCAGGCAACCAAAGGGCTTCTATCGACTTCGGCTACAAATGCCCCACAAACTCTACATGATATGGAGGAGTGCACGAGGCATCTCCTCCGATCCATTTATGAAGGGATGGAAACTTCTTCAAGAGCATCCACAGTTTCCATCGCGGCTCGTCGTACTGCATGGCTTCGTTCCAGTTCAATTAGGGAAGATGTCCATCACAAACTATCTAATCTCCCTTGTATTGGAGACAATCTTTTTGGAACCAAACTCCAAGAAACAGTAGGGAAGCTCAAAGATGAAGCCATAGCAGTCCAATCCCTACAATCATCTACAACATCTCAGTTTCCCAGACGCAGTTATCCGGCTAATCGCCGTTCAAATTATGGTCGCAGACCTTACCGGTCCTATCAACCATACAGACCTCCGACTTATCCTACTTATCAACGACCGCAGCAGCAGTCTCAACAATCACAATCCACCCGTCGGGGAAGAACCCGTACTCAACGCCCGCAACAACAACTCTCCACGACTACGCCTAAACCTACGCAGTCTTTTTGATTTTGCAGCCACCACTTTCCCTCCATGCTCCGCCAGGAAGGATTCAGGCATGCTTTACGAAATGGCAATGGATTACATCCGACCAATGGGTATTGCAGATAGTCCAAACCGGTTACCAGTTGCAGTTTCTACACAAACCGAACCTGCCGCACTTTCCCCCGAACCAATTTACAAATTCACAGAACCAACTGCAGTCGGAAGTCTCCTCTCTTCTTCAAGTACGAGCCATCAAGAAGCTATCGCAGTCCCAAGTCAACAAGGGGTTTTACTCCCCTTACTTCCTTGTGCCAAAGAAAACAAGAGGACATTGCCCCATTCTAGAATTGAGAGAGCTCAACAAATTCCTGGTAAAGGAAAAATTCAAGATGGTGTCTTTGAAGACAATTCTCCCTCTACTGCAACCCAACGATTGGATGTGCTCCATCGACCTCAAGGATGCCTATACTCACATACCAATCCATCCCAACTCCTGGAAATACCTGTGTTTCACATACCAGAACACTCATTACCAGTACAAAGTTCTACCCTTCGGCCTCTCAGCGGCTCCCAGGGTCTTTACCAAGTGCAAGGTGGTAGTGGTGGCTCATCTCCGGAAACAAGGCATGACAATTTTTCCGTATCTCGACGACTGGTTGGTAGTAGCTCAATCAAAAGAAACGCTACTAGACCATCTTCACATAATAATCACCTGTCTACAGGAATTGGGGCTGATCATCAATTTCTCGAAATCCCATCTTCAACCAACACAGCAGCTGATGTTCATAGGAGCCCATCTTGACACCATACGGTGCAGAGCTTACCTTCCGCTAGAAAGACAGCTTCTATTGCAGCCCCTACTTCAACATCTTCGCAGAAATCTTTCAACAACCGCGAGGCACTTGTTAGTAGTCTTGGGGCATATGGCGGCAGCCAATTTTACGGTCTCCAACACCAGGCTCCATATGAGATGGCTGCAGTGGGGATTAAAACGTCAATGGAAACAGCACACTCAACCATTGACTCACACGATCACAATTACTGCAGCCATGCAGCAAGACATCTCATGGTGGATGAACCCCACCGTTCTATCCAAGGGAGCGTTATTTCGCAGTCCAAATCACGACTTAGTCCTGACTACGGACGCCTCAAGAAAGGGCTGGGGAGCTCATCTGGAGGTCTACGAGATACAAGGTCTCTGGAGCCCCGCCGAACAGATTCTACAGATCAATTTATTGGAACTCAGAGCGATCAGGAAGGCACTTTTGGCTTTTCAAACTTATCTAAAAGGTCGCAGGGTGATGATTTATATGGACAACCAGGTGGCCATGTTTTATGTCAACAAGCAAGGAGGAACGGGGTCCTGGCCCCTATGCAAGGAAACTCTGTTAATCTACCAACATGCACACCTCCATTGCATTCATCTACAGGCCACCTACCTGCCTGGAGTGGACAACGTGAGAGCGGACAGACTAAGCCGCATATTCCACCCTCACGAATGGGCTCTCCATGTGGAGGTCGCCCAACATGTATTCAAACAGTGGGGAACCCCCATAATTGACCTCATCGCGATGGAGAACAATGCACAACTTCCTCGTTTCTGCTCCATACGACCCAGTCTCCACAGGGAAGCTCAAGACGCTTTCCTACTGTCTTGGTCGCAGGATCTTCTATATGCTTTTCCTCCAATTCCTCTCATATCCAAAACAATCCAGAAGTGCATGGAGGACAAAGCCTTCTTAATCCTCATTGCCCCAGCATGGCCTCGTCAACCATGGTACAGTTTCCTCCTCCGCCTGTCACAAGAACCTCCTCTTCTACTTCCACAACGTCCAGATCTCTTAGTTCAAGATCAAGGAACCTTACTACACCCCATGCATGCATCTCTTCATTTGACAGCATGGCTATTGAACGGAGCACTTTAACCGATTACAATATCTCAGACCGTGCTCAATTGATTTTATTGGAATCCAGAAAGTTATCCACCAGACGAAAATATCAGTATAAATGGCATCGCTATTCCATTTGGTGTACCAAACACGGTTTACAACCAAGCAATTGCCCTCCAGAGAAATTACTAGATTACCTATGTACACTTTTTAACGCAAAAAGGGATGATATGCTATGAAAATGACCCCCTAAGTTAGCCAAAAGTATCGATCCAGCTAACTCAACAAGGATATTTGCCACAGAATATCCCCAGTTATCTTAAAGTTAACTAGATAAATATATCCGGCCAACTTTAAGACAGCGCAATGGAATGACCTGAGTTAGCCTCATAATTTAGATGGGGCTAACTCCAAATATCGGAGTTAGCCACGCTACTGAATATCCCTAAATATCTTAAATTTAGCTGGATAAGTATATCCAGCCAACTTTAGGACAGCCCTACGGTGCGACCAGAATTAGTCACATAACTTATGCAGCTAACTTTGCTCCATCCAGTAATGCCTTCCACCTGTTAGAGAATTTAGCCGCAAATGGCTTTGAATATAGCCAGGTAGCACTAGCAATTAGATGGATGACTTTTGTTATCCATCTAAATGGCTTTTGAATATCTACTTCCTTAAATCTTTTCTTAACAACAACATTGCACTGTTCTTGCTTCTAATCCAGAATGACTTTGCTAACAGGTAATAATTAGTGACTTTAATTTTCTCTTTGTGTCAGTATTTTCTCTTTCTTTTATTATGGATAATACCTTGTATTCTCCCTCATAATGAATGATCCATCTTTCTATATTGTGAGTTTGGAAGAGTCTATTATGTTTTGCTTTTTCTTTTATTTCACTTTGTATTTTTTTACTTTTTTCTTGTATAAAATATCCTATTTACTGTCAGGTGGAAGTTCTGTTCATATTTTGTTATATTAAATTCTATAATTAAAGAGTATTAAAAGGAAAGAATGTGTGAACATCTTAAAAATATCATTGAACCCACTGAATTTGTGTGTTGTTTTTTAGTTTGTGAACAGTTTTTTAAATAAATGAGAGTCTATTGGCAAATCCCAGTCAATGGACTGCCGTAGATTTGCTGAATATCCTGTAAAGAAAACATACTCCTCATAAAAAATGTTATATTCCTTGGTCAAAACCACTGATTATTTATTTTTTATACCTCAAACAGACTGAAATCTCGATTTCAGTTTGATCAAACTGTTTTGTATACCTCTACTCATTATTCCATTCATTAGCTATGCAGAGCATCATTACTAGCAGCTTTCATTGTGTTCCTCGAGCCAAGAGTGTCATGTTCCTCTAAATATTAGTTGCCTGTTTCTTCATTGTGTCATAATTCATCATCATCATCATTATTTGTTTATTTACATTCCTTCTTGCTCCTCTGGAGTCTTATGTTCTTATGTTCCTTCTCAGAGCCCAAAGCAGATAAGAATGATGCAAAAAACAATGGAGCTGTGCAGGGGCATTTTATTTTCAATTTGCTTCATTTTCTAAACTTCAGGCTTTTTTAAAATTCAGGTTTCAGTTTGCTTAATGTTTATTTTAGTTTCTTTCATTTACTGAACCGTAATAAACATTGCATAACATTTAAAAATCCCATAACAAACAAAAAAACCTGTCTCCCTTTGGCAGTATGAAATATTAACCCCCTGGTCTTCCCCATATTTATGTATTTTAAAAAGATGTATTACCTATGCTCTACAGTGATTGAAGTGGAGTATAATCAAACATTCATAAAATAACAAAATATACTCATGTACAAATTGATCTCATGTATAAGTCGAGGCTATTTTTTGGGCCCCAGAATCAAATTTTAACAGACACCTGTAGGTAAGTCAAGAGTAAAACCTAGGGGGCTTATGAAATGGTGAAATCATACTGAGAAACAAACCGATAACTTAAGAAAATCGCTTTTATTTATTTTTTTTAAAGCAGAATAAAGTGTCTCATAAGAAACATTATCATTTAACAACTTAAGAAAATGTCCCTGCTGAATGAATCCTCCATGGCTGCCCTCCCTGTTTGAATCTTTCCCTCCCCCCTCATGGCCATCACTGCTGTCTGGATCCTTCCCTCCTTCTCTCCACTATGGCTGCCGCTCCTATTTGAATCCTTCTCCCTCCCAATTCCTTAACTTACCCACTGCTATCTGGACAAGATGACGCTTGCATTTGCTCAGAAACATCCTTCATCCTCCCCCATGGTGTCCCAGTATAGCAGTAGAACAGCTTCACTCCCCAAAGCTCTTCTGGATACCTTAACTTAAAGCTTGCTGCTTCTATGAGGATGACAATGGCACTTACAGTCACTCAGGCATGTCCTCCCTCCTCTCCCCACAGGGTCCCAGTGGTGTGCTTTGAACCATGTGGTTCTAAGTATGTCAATCAGACCCTGGCTTGGAAGGAGGAGAGGATATGCCTGAGCAACCTCAGGTCCTGTCTTCCTTCTGATAGCAGTGAGCGAGTGAGTTAAGGAATAGGGAGGGGTGCAGTCTGAATGCCTCAATGAAACATCACAGGGGAGGGAGGAGGGCATACCTTAGCAACTGTAAGTGCCATCATTGTCTTCATAGCAGCAGGTAAGTTAAGGGAGGAGAAGGAGTGTGTGAACGATTCAATCATGCATCTTGAATTACGGTACCAACATTAATGTGGATTGACTTCTGGATAAGACGACAGCAATTTTAAGGATTGATTTTTGGGGTAAAATTTCTCGACTTATACATGAGTATATATGGTAATATATAGTATATCAAACACACATTCAACAAACATATCCAAATAAAATAAATAAAACAAAAATACACAACTATAAAATATATACAAAAATAAAAGCATAAAACAAAAACAATAAATAATGAAAAACCTACTCGAAAAACAAATAAAAACTATTGCATAATAACAAAATGTTAGCGGCATCGTCCGTGGCAGGCCACGACCGGGACCGGGTGTCATGGCCGCCGGCCGCAGCCGACCGCGACTGAGGCAAGGCCGACGGGCGCAGCACAACTAACTCACCCAGATCGCCGGGTAGGGTTGAGGGTGCCTGCGGGGGCAGGCAGCCCTGCTTCTTTCTTTCTCGGCCGCTGCCATCGCTGATTTGGCAGCGTGGCTCCGCGGCGACCCGGCTCCTCCTCCTCTGCTCTTAGAGCCGCACGCGTGGCTGAAGGATATCCTTAAAGGAGCCATGACAGGAAGTGTCATGGCTCCCCCTGAAGCTCCTCCCCTGGCTTCCTGTACTTAAGGCAAGGGCTGAGCATTCAGTTCTTGCCTTGGTATTAAAGTTCCTTCCTGAGTGTGTTCCTGGCTCCTGGTTCTTCGTTCTTCACTCCGCTCTTCTTCCCTGCTCCGTGGATTGATTCTTGGCTTCTGACCTCTGAACTGGTGGATATGTCTTCTCCTGGCTTGATCCTGGTACGGCGTTGGACCTTCTTCTGGCATGATCCCAGAACGGCGTTGGACCCTTCTCCTGGCTTGACCCCGGTACGGCTCTGGACCCTTCTCCCGCTTTGACCCTGGACTGGACTCAGATCCCGCTGGTATATTGATTTTCGGACTGGCTTTGGACTCTTCTTCGACTCCGTCCTCAGACTGACTCGACCTGCTGGAGGCGCCAGCCATCTGGAACCCACGACCTGCAGGAGGCGCCTGCATCCAGACCTTCTACAGTCTTCAGAGGAGTCGCCTAAGTCCCAGCAGCCGGACCCCTGCTGGCTCCTCCTGGGGGGGGTTGCGTGCTTCCAGGGTGAAGTCTTCTAGCAAGTCTCTTCAGTCCAAGAGGCCTTGCCCTTCGATGGTAGTCATCTACCTCGAAACAAGGGTCCACTGTCATAACACAAAATGCATAGCATAGTCTGATTATCTAAAAGCCTCATGGAAGAGGTGTGTTTTTAGATATTTTTTAAACTGTCTCAAATCGGGAATAAGGTAAAGGCATTCAGGTAGTGAGAAAGCTCAATCTCGGATCTTGGATAAATGAGCGAATTTAGGAGATGAATTTCTAATAAAGATTTATTAGCCAAATGAAGTGACTAAGTCAGTCTATAAATTTTCAAAGTAGAGTTAAGCTATGGAATTAAAGGATTATTCAACAACTTATGTTCTCAATTGTATAGGCAACCAATGAAGAATATAAAGAACCAGAGAAATATGTTCATGCATTGATGCACCTATGAGATCATGGGCAGCTGAGTTTTGTACCATCTGTAATGCCCTCACTTAACAAGCCAGAAGGTCGAGTAGGAAGGCATTGAAGAAACAAGTGAGGGAAAATTCTATGCCTGTAAAACAGATCAAAAAATCACCATGGCTAAATAAAGGTTTTAATCTGTGTAACATCCTTAGTTTTAGAAAAGTTGAAGATACTTCTCCCTTTATATTGGGGTGCATTGATAGGGAGGCATCAACAATAACCTCCAAGTTTCTAGCTTGAGTTTTTATAGAAAGTAAAAACTATCAAATGTAAAATGTGAAGGGAAAAATAACCCATGCTGTAGTTACACAATCAGGCCGATTCTGTAAAGTGCTCAGGAAAATGGGCACTCAGTGTTGAGCACCCACACTCCCAACGTGTGCCCAGCCATCTCTCCTCGGTGCACAATCCTGTACTTAAATGAAGGGTCACACTAAAAAGGAGGCACTAGGGACAATAGTGCACCCCTAGCACCTCCTTAGCAGTGGAAACCCAGGAGAGTTGGCTGTTCAGAAAATCGACACATTTTTACGAGCATCCATTTTCCGAACCCGCTGACAGCCACAGGTTAGGAAAATGGATGCTCGTAAAATTGAGTTTACGTTTTCCTAAACTGACTAACCAGCACTTTTTTTAAAATTTACTTTTTATCTTTTTTTTTACTTTTTGGTACCTCTGACATAATATCACTATGATATTAACTCAAAAGATGTACAGAAAAAGCAATATTTTCTGCCACATATTTTTTTTTGTATCCCGGGCAAATGACTAATAGCCTCATCAACATGCATTTGCATGTGATGAGCGCTATTAGTTTCGGTGGGGGTTGAATGTGCTTTTTCAACCGGTTAAACTCCTTACAGTAAAAAGGGTAGTGGATGCACATCGAAAATACGTGTCCAACAGCGGGTTAAACAGTGTGCTCAGCTGAGTGCACTTTATAGTATCAGCCTGATTGTTAGGTTCCACATTTGGAGTTACCACCCAGAAAAAAGATCTAGGCATCATAGTGAATAGTACATTGAAATTGTCAGATCAGTGTACTGCGGTGGTCAAAAAAGCAAACAAAATGTTAGGAATTATTAGGAAGAGAATGGTGAATAAAAGAATGTCATAATGCCTCTCTATCTGTCCATGATAAACCCGCTACTTAAATGCTGTGTGCAGTTTTGGTCGCTGCATCTCAAAAAAGATATAGTTGCACTGGAGAAGGTACAGAGAAGGGCAACTAAAATGATAAAATGGATGGAACAGCTCCCCTATGAGGAAAGTCTAAAGAGGTTAGGGCTGTTCAGCTTGGAGATGAGATGGCTGAGGGGGGATATGATAGAGGTCTATAAAATCATGAGAGGACTAGAGCGGGTAAATGTGAATCAGTTATTTACTCTTTCTGATAATGGAAAGACTAGGGCATGAAATTAGCAAATAGAACATTTAAAACAAATCAGAGAAAATTATTTTTCACTCAACTCACAATTAAGCTCTAGAATTCATTGCCAAAGGATGTGGTTAGGGTAGTTAGTGCAGATGGGTTTAAAAAAGATTTGGACAAGTTCCTGGAGGAGAAGTCTATAAACTTCCCTAAGTTATTCCCTAAGTTGACTTAGGGAATAAGCACTAGGGATGTGCATTCGTTTGCGACGAAATAGGAAATATAGACGGTATTTCCTATTTCATTGCGGTTCGGGAGGTCCCCGAAACAATAGGAAATCCCATGAAATTTCATGTGGGATTTTCAGGGGGGTGGGAGAAATGAGAAATATGCCTGATCAGACAACCAACATTGAGAAGGAAAATACCCAGACGCCTCTGCTGTTCTGTGGCCTGTCAGAGGTGAATGAACTCTGAGTGACTTGAGCATGACTTGCAGAATGTCCCTGAGCAGGTAGACCAGCTGGCACCATGAAGGGACGGGCTATTCAATGGGTCACAACGAAGAAACCAACGCGGGAGCTTCAGGCACTATTCTGTTGAAATCTCACTGGACAAGATCATTAACAGAACACAAGGATTATCTGGAGAGTGGGGGCAAATAGGCTACATCTGGGAAAACTTGTCAGGGCAGTTCAGGGATAGGTTGTCATGACAACAACATGATGTGTCTCTGTAAATGAGTCTTTGGGCAGTCACGTAATTCTAGAAACTTCGACAATACTGTATGTTTAACTATAAAAGAAGGGTCACTTCCTGTATCCAATGAGATGCTGGTCAGTTTGTAAGACAAAGGGCACCCAGTATCCAGCATCTCCCAAGAACACTTATAATGCCAAATAAAATGTACTTTATACCTTTTACTGAGTCTAAGTGTTCTTGTGTCCCTGGCCCTAAGCATGTACTATCCTATCTAATAAACGAAGCTTGACCGACGTGCCCGCAAATGCGCAGTAGAGAGCAGCTCTACTGCGCATGTGCGGGCGAGCACGTCGTTCTTAGGCAGCGTCAAAAAAAAAACAACATGGCGGCGGCGGCGGTAGCGGTAGCGGGCGGCGGCACCTGCGGTAGCGGCAGCGGGCGGTAGCGGTAGCGGCGGCGGGCGGTGGTAGCGGTAGCGGCGGCGGCGGGCAGCGGCGGTAGCGGGTAGCGGGCGGCAGTAGCGGTAGCGGCAGGTAGCGGTAGCGGCAGCGGCCAGGAGAGAGGGAGGGACTGAGTGAGAGTGGGAGGGAGGGACTGAGTGAGAGGGAGGGATTGAGTGAGGGGGAGGGGCTGGGAGGGAGGGATTGAGTGAGGGGGAGGGGCTGTGAGGGACGGACTGAGTGAGAGGGAGGGGCTGGGAGGGAGGGGAGAGTGAGAATGAGGGAGAGGTGAGAGTCAGGGCCGCAGCGGCGAAGACGGGCGGCAGCAGTGAGGGAGGAGAGAGAGAGGGAGGGACTGAGTGAGAGGGGAGGAGAGAGAGGGAGTGGGAGTGGGACTGAGTGAGAGGGAGGGAGTGGGAGTGTGAGAGGGGGGAGGGGGGGAGGGAGGGGAGTGGGACTGAGTGAGAGGGAGAGGGGGGAGTGAGTGGGACTGAGGGAGGGGGGGAGGGACTGAGTGGTGGGGGGAGGGAGTGAGTGGGACTGAGGGAGGGGGGGAGGGAGTGAGTGGTGGGGGGGGGGAGGGACTGGGACTGAGGGAGTGAGTGGGACTGAGTGAGAGGGATAGAGGAGGGAGGGAGAGAGGGGGGTGGGAGTGAGTGAGACTGAGTGGGAGGGAGGGACTGAGTGGGAGGAGAGGGAGGGTGGGGAGGAGTGGGTGAGTGTGAGGGAGGGAGGTAGGGGGTGGTGAAGAGTGAGGGGAGAGAGAATGAGGGGGAGGTGAGAGACAGAGGGATGTAGCCCGTTTTAACGGGCTTAACGGCTTGTTATGTACAGAAAGGGCACACAAAAAAAAACCCAAACCCACCCCAACCCTTCAGATTTAATTAATTACAATCCCCCACCCTCTCGACCCCCCCAAAACTTGCCTAAAGTCCTTGGTGGTCCAGCAGGGGTCCCAGGAGCAATCTCCCCTTCTTGGGCCGTCGGCTGCCACTAATCAAAATGGCACTGATGGCTCTTTGCCCTTACCATGTGACAGGGGCTATCGGTGCCATTGGCCAGCCCCTGTCACATGGTAGGAGCAATGGATGGCCTGCGCCAATTTTTAAGATTGCACTGGCCGTCCATTGCTCTTACCATGTGATAGATTCCAGCCAATGGCACCGATAGCCCCTGTCACATGGTAAGGGCAAAGGGCCATCAGCGCCATTTTGTTTACTGGCAACTGATGGCCCGAGAGTGGGAGATCACTCCCGGGACCCCCGCTGGACCACCAAGGACTTTAGGCAAGTTTTTTTGGGGGTTGGGAGGTTGAGGGATTGTAATTAATTGCATCTGAAGGGTTGGGGTGAGGTTTTTTTTTCAGATCGGGACAGCCGAAAAAAATCGGCCCAAACCGTGGGAAACAAAAATTCCCGCCGCGGGCCAATAACAAAGGCCAAACCAAAAGATTCAGCTGAATCACATCTCAAATAGGCACTGCTATTACTGGCATTAGTTGCATGAGATCTATTTAATGTTTGGATACTTGTCAGGTACTTATAGCCTAGATTGGCTACTGTTGGAAACAGGATGCTGGGCTTGATGGACCCTTGGTCTGACCCAGTATGGCAACTTCTTATGTTCTTATGGGACACCTTAAATGAGAAAGCTACACAGAAAAATGAACTCAGACTTATCAGTATTCAGTATCAGTCTATTATTGTGAGGCCATTTCTTAATGATGGACAAATAAAGAGATAGATACTAAAATGTCAGAAGATTTAACAGGTTAAAAAAATCTGGATATTATCCTTGTACAATTTATATGAAAGACCCAACATCACAAAAAACTTTCAAGTGGGGTTAAATACATATTGAAAAGTATCCAGGATAATGTGGAACCTTGTGGAACATCTGTAGTAACTTGTTGCCAGGTAGAGTGATTATTTGACTTTCTTGGTTACTTAAAAAGGAAGTAAACCAGGCCAGCACTGTACATCCTATCTCAACCTCAACCAATGGTGAAAGCAAGATGTCATGATTTATAGTATCAAAATTTGCTGTTAGAACTATCAACACCAGCAAATTGTTAGTGCCCTGATCAAACCCATAATGTACAGAGTCAAAAATAGACAACAGTAAAGCTTCCATTAAAAATTTCTTACAGAAGCCAAATTGTTGTACGTCCAGAATATCATGGCCATCAGTGAATTCAGTCAATTGCTTCAGAGCAACTGATTCAATGATCTTTATAGAAAATGGAAAGGAAGAAATTATATAGTGATTGGCCAGTGCTGTAACTCCAAACCTGTTTTATATTTTTTGACAAAGGACGAATGGCCGCTTGTTTCAAATCTGCAGGTAATTGTCCCTCAGACAATGATAAGTTAACAATAGTGATGATAATTAGAGCAAGATCTTCCTTAAGAGCTCTAAACAGACCAGGTGAACAGAGATTTAGAAAACATGTAGCCTAATTCAAATTACTAATAACCTCAGTAATCTCAGCGATGGAAATAGAAGAAAAAGAATCCCAAAGTACCTCCACTTTACTTTGCCTAGCATAATTTAAGACAAGATGAAAAACTACTACATAAATCAGCTATATTTTTTAGCAAAAAAATTCTGAAAAAGCCTTCGGTAAACCTGGCTGTGGCACAAGAAAATCATCCTCAGGAGGATGCCGAGATGAACTTGTCAAATTCTTCACTGTCATAAATAGTTCCTGAGTATCATTCATAGCAGACTGTATACATTTACAGATGGATTTTAAAAGCCCAAAGTGCACCAAAGCCAGGAGATGTGCGAGCATCTCAGGCTAGTATTCGCCGCATGGATTTTAAGAGCTGCCCGAGGTCATGCATATCTCCTGGTACATGCACAAATTGGGAAGTCAAAATAGGAGCGGGGCAGAGTCTGGGCAGGGCAAGGGCAGGACATGGGCTTTCTAGGTCTGTAACCGGAAGTTGCGCAAGAGTATTTACACACACAGGGACATGGTGGGTCCTCTACTGTGTAACTTTACTTCTGCTGTGGATGGTGTGTGACTTTTAAAATAGAAAAATCAGAGCTAGTCAGTAGGATTTGAAGGGTCGGGGCTAATAGGGTAAAAGGGAGGAAGGTTAATTAGGGGGGTTAAGAAGTCCTAGCCTTTATCTGGGCAAACTGGGAATGGACTGGGGAAACTGGTAATTGGGTCAGTGCGCATATCTAATAAAATCCCTCCATTTACATGGTAGAGCCAGCATTTGAGCACTCGAGAGCGCGTCCATACAAAATTGCACGCACATGTACACATGTACAGCTGGTTTTATATCATATGCACATATGGTATAAAATGGCCTTGTCCATTCGCGCAAGCCAGCATACGCATGTATATGTACGCCCGCCCGGCTCTTTAACAGCTACCGTCCCTGAGAAAAAGACAAGTTTGGCATCATTTACCATGGGTCTGTCACCCTGAAATTGAGGTGAAAGTCTATGATGCCATTTTTGCTCCACTCTATGAAGAGTCCTTATAGCTGTTTTCTAATCTTGTGAAAACCATGGTACGGACCAACACTGGCTTCAGTGGAGCTCACTGCTCCGTAATAGAACCAAGGATGGAATTTAGGCTCTGAACTGATTGCATAACAGCTGAACAAATAATATTGGGGAGGTGCAGGGTCACCTAGGCATGAAACTTATCAGTATCAATAAGAACCCACTTCAGAATTATGTGGGCAGGCTTAGTAGTCAAAGGCTGACAGACCAAAACTGTAAAACAGATTTATATAAATAAAGATCTGACCAAGGAACCTTTTCAATTACAGGGTTAAAATATTTAGAGAAATAAGCAGGATTATAAGAAAATCAAATCTAAAAAAATGCCCATGTCTATGTGTCAATTCTTGAATCTGCTGAGTCCAATCAAAAGAAGACATTATGTTCAGTATTGTCTCACAAGATGAAGAAAAAGGTTGCACATCCACGTGTAGATTAAAATCACCTAACACTATGGTAGACGATAACTCAATATTCAAATCTGATAGAAATTCAATATAAGGCAAACAATTATGTAGCAAAAGGCCAGGAGGGCAGTATGTTCCCACCCAACCCCTGCAGGGATAAATTATTTCTTGCTGGACTCACCAAGTAGAAAGGGGCAAGAGTGATCTCCATCCACTCCTGACTTGGTAGGTTCTGGCTGGAAAATAGTGTCAGCCGACCCCTAAGTTGGTGCCATTTTATTGTATAGCCTTATAATATGCCAAACAACAAAATGGTACCAGGCAAGCCAGCATCATTTTCCAAGCATGACTTGGTAAGGCAAGACTGACTGGGGATAGCTCCTCCCCCTTTCTACTTGGCAAGTTGGCAGATCCCAGTAAGCTGTAAGGCATCTTTTTGTGGGGAGGTAATCTATGGGGAATGACCTGGGTGGGTAATTTTTTTGTCTTTTTTTTTGTGACTCTTTAGGGGGGTTTTTTTGTTGACTTTCCAAAACAAAAGTCAACAAAAATACCCAGAATTTCAGGGAGGGGAGGGGTGTACACGCACCCTTCCTGGCTATTTAAAATTTGTGTAGCTCCCGTGCAACTCACTTACACACATATGTGGCTGTTTTTGTATGCAGAAGGCTTTTAAAATCTACCACTTTGCTTACAACCTTTTCAGGCACCTTTTCTATACTTATTCTACCTACAACAGACTGCTAGCATAGGATTAGCATTTAATTATTGCTAATAGTGATGATAATTTAATTATAATTATTATGAATTATTTATACAAGTGCATACCAGATGTACGCAGCACTGTACAAAGACAAGCAGCCCTCTGAACCAGCAGGACAAGCTGAACAGACAGAATAGATGCTTGTTCAGGTCCTGCTCAAACAAATGTAAGTATGGCTTCTAGACAAAGGACCTGCCACTAAGCCATTAAATTATCGCAGATAAGGCAGTGTTTCTGTGACTGTCTGATGATAATTACCAACTACCAACTGCAAGGTAGTCAGAGCTTGAACTGCTAATCCTTTTGAGTTTTGCAATGAGCTTCAGCTCTCCACCTCCAGCAAGTGCATCTATTTATATTTCACTGAGAGCCCCCAAGTGGCCCCTGCTTATCTGCAGCTTAAGATTTGTTATGCTTTTGGTCTGACTCCTCAGAGTTAAGGGGCTGAGGGGGGTGTCAGGAAATCTGATAAAACAGCATTCCTCTTCTTCATTTACTATTCTTTATTTATTTGGTGCTAGGAAGAAAAAAAATGCAACTATTAATGTTTAGGAAAGTCACTGCAATTCAAAAAATAATAATCATTCAGTTCCTATAGCTTGCTCTTTGAATAGAGCACTTGATTCGATTACATGTGATTCAAGTGGCCAGATGGTTTTCCTACCTTATTTTGTCACTGATTAAACAGATTTATAAATAATTAAATTTTTCACAGAAGAATGATCTTGCCAAGATGTTGTGGTTAAGCCAACACCGATTTGTTGCTCTAAGATCTGCTTTCTCCTGTTCAGAAAGTTAAATGCTTGCTGCTTTCTGCAGCAGTGCTTGGCATTGACGTATGGTGCTTAGCTCCTTAAACGAGCAGGTTTTTTGCCACCATCCTGCAATCAAACTGTTATGAAACCTGATCTTTAAGAACTTGATGAGGCCGTTTGGCTAGCAGTCGCATTTCTTGCCTCTCCTCGGCAGTGGCACATGCTTATTTATCACACCCCCATAAATCCCTCTCTGTCTACTTGAAAAATAAAAGTACAGTATTGAACTACAGACACGTAATACTGATGAAGATAAATGGCGTTCATTAAATGCATGTACACTTCAGACTTTTCCATTTTGTTTGTAAAAAAGATTAAAATCACATTACACCATTTTGTGAGCTTTAGTTCTGTAAGGTTGAGTGGTCACAGTGGAAGAGGTCAACCACCTAACACGATTAATCACCAATTAGTCAAGAGCTCAGGTGGATGCTATTCGTGCCAGTTATTGAGATACTAAGCAATCCCTGGGATATGAAATTAACTTAACCTTGAGATTTCATTTAGCTTTAAGTCACCTGCTATAGAGATTTAAGGTGTGCGTGTTAGCTCTGTTTCTTAGCTAGGTTACCTTCTCTTCCTATTTTCTTTTTGCCCAAATATATTTTGTTTCTTACATTTCACTTGTTAGCATACTAGATAGCAGCAGATAAGGACCAGCCAGTTCTCCCAGTCTTCACGGTTCTAGCTACGGGTGCATCCCAGCTCTCTCAATTAGTAGCATCTAATAATAATGCTATAGAAATTACAAGTAGGCAGCTGTAAGAGCTTGACTGCCCGCAGGACCTGGCTCCCTAATCCATTTCAGTTCTGGTGCCATCCTTATCCCTCACAGGGTGCACGCTTCCACTGATTGTGCTATAATCACATGTTTACTCCTGCTGGCACAATAGCACGGCAGTGCCCTGAGCCTCTTAAATTCGTAATCATGAAGTGGCTAAAGACGAGCAGCTCTCCACACAACCTCAAAATATTGCGCATCCCCTGGAATCAAATAAAAAATCAGGGCAAAGAAAGAACTCTCACCGCCGTATTTCCTTAAACGGGCAATCGGCTTATGTGAGAAACATTTTATTATTCAGTGGTGTTCCTATTACTGCTGCTAGGCCAAGAAAAGCCAGAAAGGTTGGCTATGCCTCTGTATTTTGGGCTGGGTTTCTCTGCGCCTGCAGTTTTTTTTTCAAAGTATCCGCTAATGCAGGGACCTGGAACAGACGGCTCTCTTTTACGGTGACCGCACTCTGTAATGTCACCAACTGAGAAATGTCACCCTACACCGTGAGATTCTTCAGGAAGTGATAAGAATTAGCCCAACACTGCTGCCCCTTGTTCCCGGAGCAAAATCCTCTTGTCAGATTAGTGGGACAATGACATTTCTCAAATGTCTGCACTTTGTATGAGGAAACAAGCCACTTACCAAGTTTAAACAGCAGCACTCTCCACACATCCTCTCACTGAATGGCCGAGCGACGCCTTTAAGCCGGTGCCCGAATCGATTCTCGGTGGATTTCACTGTGGGGGAAGGCACCTCTCTTTGCAGGTCAACACCGGTTCGAAGCCAGTGCCCTCATTTCCAAACTCACTGTGCAAACAGGTTGATTAAGAGCTGTACCGTGTAGAGATGCATGCGATTTCACGCGACAGGTTTTGCTTTAAGAGAATGTGATGCACATCTCGGGCATTTTGCCTTGAGCACTGGAGAAGAGTGTGTTGGATCTGATTAAAGCACGCCCCGGAGCGATTGTTGTGCACCGAGATTCACAACATTTTTGCTTTTAGAATAAACACACTAAGGGGCTGAATTAGAACAAGTTTGAAAGTAATAAGTAGTAGCGCCAATCATCGAAGCGTGTTGAATAAATTAATGGCTAAATCTTATTTCCTGCACATTGTTTCTCCTGGCTGCCCTCAAGGATAAAATCGCAGTGGAGTAAATTTCAGTAATCCACTCGGTGGTCTGATAGCTGGCTAAATTATTGCTGACTAAATTTAGGGAATTTCAGTTACAACCTAGTTGACCTAGTTTAATTTTTCCAGCTATAATTTAGTCAGCTAACTGGCTGCTGAGTGTCTTAAGGAAATATTTTTCATACGTTCTCCCTCTCTCTCTCTTTGCCTGACATCCCCAACGTGCCAACCAGCCTTATGATCACCCTCATATCTGTCCGGCACCTCCAACCAGTGGCGTATCCAGAATTGATTTTTTGGGTGGGCACAAGGTTAACATGGGTGGGCTGTAGGCATGCAGGTCTACTAGTTTTTTTTTACTGATAAATAATGCCAAATTATGCAGCATAGCATTCACATCTACGCCTAAGTATGAGGTTTACTTAATGATACAAACATAATTCACGGTGATTTGTGGTACTTTAGCCTTCTTATTATTACGATTTTATACACGGCTCCTACCTGTCCATAAATTTTGAGAGAGCGGTTGTGTTGCTTATATTTAAATTGCTAACATCTCAAAATATAGATATATATTTTTACCTTTGTTGTCTGATCTTTGTATTTTTCTAATCAGTTGGTCCTGGTCTCTTTTTCCCATTTTTTCCCTTATAGCTCATTTCCTAATTCCTTTTCAGTGTCTTTCTTCTATTACTGTCTTCTTCCCTTCCACACACACACACACACACACATACACATACACGCTTTCTCTCACAGACTCCCTCTCACACACTCAAGCTGTCACTCTCATATGCTCTCCCCCCCCCCCCCCCACAAGCTCACATTCTCTGCAGACACACATACAAGTTCTCACTTTCTCACCCCTCCCCAGGCTTATATTCTTATGCACACACAGATGCACATCCAGGCACCCATTCTCACCCACACACATAAACCCAGACTCCCATTCTCACCCACACATATTCAAGCTCCCATTCTCATCCATACATATACACATTTAAGGTCCTATTCTCACCCACACATACACACATTCAAGCACCCATTCTTATCCACATATTCAAGCTTCCATTCTCACCCACCCACACAAACCCAGGCTCTCATTCTCACCCATATATACACACATTCAAGCTCCCATTCTCACCCACCCACAAACCCAGGCTCCCATTCTCAACCACACATACACACATTCAAGCTCCCATTCTCACCCACCCACAAACCCAGGCTCCCATTCTCAACCACACATACACACATTCAAGCTCCCATTCTCACCCACCCACAAACCCAGGCTCCCATTCTCAACCACACATACACACATTCGAGCTCCCATTCACCCACATATTCAAGCTTCCATTCTCACCCACATACACACCCAGGCTCCAGTTTTCACCCACACACACTCCCATTCTCATCCACACATACACATTCAAGCACGTGCACAGCTTCCGCTTTCTCCCCCAGAGCAGGAAGATCAGCTGCCTCTCCTGCTGCCACCGGCCTCCTGCTATCTTCGGGCGTCGGGCCGTACAGCCCGCCGAACTTCCTGTCGGGGGGGGGGAGCGGAAGCGCAGCGCACAACGTCCGCTTCCTCCCTCCCCCTCCCCCAAGCAGGAAGATCGGCCCAACGCCCGAAGATAGCAGGAGGCCGGTGGCAGCAGGAGAGGCAGCTGATCTTCCTGCTCTGGGGGAGAAAGTGGAAGCTGTGCGTGGCGCTTCTGCTCCCCCACCCCCAAACAGGAAGTTCGGCGGGCCGTTTGGCCCGAAGATAGCAGAACGGGTGGCAGCAGGAGAGGCAGCTGATCTTCCTGCGTTGGGGGGAGGAAGCGGAAGCTGCGCGCGGCGCTTCCACACACCCCCCCCCCCCCGAACAGGAAGACCGGTTGGCCATATGGCCGCAGCAGCGCTTCCCCATGTGTGCCATGATGGCGCGCGAGGCGTGGGTTCTCTTGTTCGCTGTTGCGGGGATGGGATCCCGCGACAGCCTTGCAGTTCTGGTGCCAGTTGGGTGGGCCTGGGTCTAAGTTGGGTGGGCACCTGCCCACCCAGGCCCACCCGTGGCTACGCCACTGCCTCCAACATGGAAGCCGACCATCCCCCAGACTCTCAATCTCTCACCCTCCTTACCCAGCACCCTCCCCCCGCCATCACTCAATTTATTTATTAAAAATGTACATGCTGCTTCCCCAGTCTTGAATGATCATCTAGTGTACAAATTTGCATAGATAATTCCATGATAAAAAATAATATACAATTACAAAGAAACAGAAATCATCCAAACGAAAGAACTGATGAAACTACAAAATATCCAAGTGGACCCATGATCTTTCCCACATCTGTCCAGCACCAACCCACTTGCAGATGAGTAATCTCCATCTCTTCCTCCTTGCCTGATGTGCAAACCAATCCTACCCTGTACCCACAATCTTTCTCCCAGGTACTGTGCTGGGCACGTCCAGAGATTGGCCATGGCTGCCTATAAAATAACACTAGCCAACTAACAAGGTCAGTCATCAAACCGCGATGTAGCTTTATCGCGTGCATTAAGTGCTGCCAGGACCTAACTCCACTCAAACCCCACCCACATTCCTCCCCTTCCCCTAATTTGAATTGTACCACCGTGATGTGGCTGGTATCGCGTGTTTACAGCAGCCTAAGGGGAGTACTTAGGACTAGGGATGTGAATCGTTTTTATAACGAATTGAAATATCGTACGATATTTCTTAATTCGTGATATATCAGTTAAAATGAGAAACGAACACTTTTCCCCCCGAATTTTCGTGAAAATCATTTTTCGGGTTAGTGTGAGCTAACTCCCATTAGTGCACACTAACAAAAAAACGGTTATTTTTGTTATTTTTTGTTACTTTTTGTATTTTTTGTTAGTGAGCGCTAACTCCCGTTAGCGCGCACTAAGCCAAAAAATGATTTTTACTAAAAAAAAAATGCAGATCCACGTGAAAACGAGATTTTCCCGCAGCCACACAAACCTGAAAGTGCAAACGATTGGGCAGCCAATGCACATCCCTACTTAGGACAGGGGTGGCCAACCCATGGCTCAGGAGCTACATGTGGCTCTTTCATATGCAAAATATGGTTCTTGCCCTCCTTGCCACATGGTAACTGAATAGCACTGCAGAGGATAGATGGCAGGGACCAGAGAGGAAGTACACTCAATAGAACAGAGCAGAAAAGAGCCATTCTGCTCCAGCGTCCCTTCCCTCTCCTGACCTGACAGTGCTGCTTGTTGCTGCAGAGACAGAAGAGGAGGAGCTGGAGCTGGGATTAGAGAGTTCTCTCTACTACTCATCTGACTTTTCCTCCCCTCTGACCCATTTGAAATCAGCCACAGTGGGAATAGGAGTGGGTGAAGTTGGAGCTGACAGGAGAGCAAAGAAGAGCCAGTCAGCTTCATGCTCCAGGCACACCCCCCCCCCCCCCCCCATCTTGTCCAACCTTCCACCCCACCTGCTCTCTGGTTTGCTGTCTGGAAGGGAAAGTTTGGCGTGTACACAGCTCAAAACCCAGTAGCTCAATGTATGCCCATGAATTGGGAATTAGATGACAGCAGGAGGAAGGAGGTAATCACCCAAAGCTCCCGTCAAGCAAGGGAAAGGTGGTGAATTTTGAAAGAAGTAAGGGGAGGAGGGATGAATGTAGTTAATACTTGGGGGGGGGGGGAGGGCAGTGCATAAAGGAAAAGTCATGCAAGAGGGGGTGAATACGTCTGAGAACAGTGACATGAAAAGAGGTAAATGTTGCAAGAGTTGGGAAACAACATACTTAGGAGCTTATGCTGTGGGGAAGATGGGGAGGGGGTGATCATTGTTTCCTTCTCCAGCCCCCTGAAGTCAACAATGAAATTAGACAATCTGGCATCTTATTCCTCCTCAAAGTCCATGCTGTCACATGTTCTGCAACAGTTGTGAGGGGACTAGGGCTTGGGTGGGGGAAATGGGGAAAGTGAGAGCCAGAATAGTGTGTTGTATGAGAGCCATGTAGGGGGAATAGAGGTGGCATGAGAGAGTTGGGGATGGGAGTGGAATGGGGTTCAAACGAAAGGGGAACGGCAGTAGAAGGGTGTGAGAGAGCCGGGGGGGGGGAGGAGGGCACGTGTACAAGAAAGTCAGCGGTTGTGATTGTGGGGAGAGAGAGGGGGAGGGTGAAAAAACAGAAATAGCATCAGGGTGGGCCAGAGGTGGTGATGAGCATGTGTGTGTGAGAGAGAGAGAGAACAGCAGAAGGGATAAAGGGGAGAGAGGGTGGGGATAGGTGACAATCATAGGTAATGAAGGTTGAAGGGAGCACAAGAGAGAGAGAGGGTTGAAGGAAGAGGGTGGCAACAGAGCCAGAAGGGGTATTGGGACTGGGGGGAGAATGGAAGCTAGAGTTGTGATGGAGAAGGGGTGAGAGAGATAGAAATGATGATTGGAGGGGGAAGGAGAGACATAGAGGGGCTGCAGTGCAAAAGGGGGTGGATGCTTCTATGGAGAGTAGAGATGTGAATCGTGTCCTCGATCGTCTTAACGATCGATTTCGGCTGGGAGGGGGAGGGAATCGTATTGTTGCCGTTTGGGTGTTTAAAATATCGTGAAAATCGTTAAAATCGTGAGCCGGCACACTAAAACCCCCTAAAACCCACCCCCGACCCTTTAAATTAAATCCCCCACCCTCCCGAACCCCCCCCCCCCCCAAATGCCTTAAATTACCTGGGGGTCCAGCGGCGGTCCGGAACGGGCTCCTGCAATTGAATTGTGTTGTCTTCAGCTGGCGCCATTTTGCAAAATGGCGGCCGCAAAATGGCGGCGGCCATAGACCAACACGATTCGACTGCAGGAGGTCGTTCCGGACCCCCGCTGGACTTTTGGCAAGTATTGTGGGGGTCAGGAGGCCCCTCCAAGCTGGCCAAAAGTCCCTGGGGGTCCAGCGGGGGTCCGGGAGCGATCTCCTGCCGCGAATCGTTTTCCGTACGGAAAATGGCGCCGGCAGGAGATCGACTGCAGGAGGTCGTTCAGCGGCGGTCCGGAACCCCCGCTGAATGACCTCCTGCAGTCGATCTCCTGCCGGCGCCATTTTCCGTATGGAAAACGATTCGCGGCAGGAGATCGCTCCCGGACCCCCGCTGGACCCCCAGGGACTTTTGGCCAGCTTGGGGGGGCCTCCTGACCCCCACAAGACTTGCCAAAAGTCCAGCGGGGGTCCGGAACGATCTCCTGCAGTCGAATCGTGTTGGTCTATGGCCGCCGCCATTTTGTGGCCGCCATTTTGCAAAATGGCGCCGGCTGAAGACAACACAATTCAATTGCAGGCGCCCATTCCGGACCGCCGCTGGACCCCCAGGTAATTTAAGGCATTTGGGGGGGGTTCGGGAGGGTGGGGGATTTAATTTAAAGGGTTGGGGGTGGGTTTTAGGGGGTTTTAGTGTGCCGGTTTTCCTGCCATTGGTTTAGGACAAGTAAGTAAGTTCCTGCCCTCCCCCTTCCCCCGATTTACGATTTTTTAACGATAAATCGGGGGAATTGGTATTGTATCGTGGCCCTAACGATTTTTGACGATTTAAAATATATCGGACGATATTTTAAATCGTCAAAAAACGATTCACATCCCTAATGGAGAGTGACTTGGAAAGGGGTGAATGTTTGGTCAGAGGAAGTGGGTTGGTATGTGAAAGCCAGAATGGGTTATGGTGGAGGGTATATGTGAGAAAGCCAGAGGGAGAGAGAGAATAAGAGGGAGTGGAGCAGGGGAGATACTGGAGGTAGATAGAGGGTGAGGCTGGGGACAGATTAGCACAAGGGCTGGGGAGAAAGGTGTTAAAGTTGGAGCCACTGAGCCCCTGTCATTGCTCTTGTGGAGTTTGAGGTATGCTATGCTGGGGCTGATTGAGCGGCAGTGATGTGGACAAGAGAGAAACAGACAGACAGGCAGTGGGCAGTGCATAGGGGGAGAGAAAGAAGATGCTGGTCAGAGACAGGTGGGGACAAAATGGGAGGACTGAGAGAGAGAGACCGGTGGGAGGACTGTGAGACTGGGGGAACAGAATGGGACTGAGAGAGAAAGATGGGTGGAGTAATTGCGAGAGACTGATGGGGACAGGGTAGGGAACTGAGAGAGGGACTGGTGGGAACAGGATGAGAAGATTGAAAGATTTGGGGGACAGGTGTAGATATTGTGAAAAACTTGTGAGAAGAATAAAAGAGGGACAATTGGGACCAGAAGGAAATTGAGACAAATGGGTGGGGACAGGGTTGGGGAAAGATGAAAAGAGAGACTGGTGAGGGGATTGAGAGAAACTGTGGAGGCAGGATGAGTAGATTGAGAGAAGGAGAGAAGGAGAGATACTGTTGGAAAGGGGCCTCCCCTCCCTTCCCCCCCCCCCCACCCCACACACTCTTCATCTTTTGAAAACGTGAGGCTCTCTGGTACTGTGCATCCCGATTTCTTGGCTCTTGTGAAAAGTTGGCCACCTCGACTTAGGAGAGAAAAGTCACATTCCCCACAGCAAAATCTTTAGGTAACGTCTTTCCCAAGGTGTTACCGTCATATTCTCTGTTTGTAGGGACTACTAGACCAACCTTATTGAGCTTTTTGAAGCATATTAGTAACAAACCTATTATGGGAAGATAAAATGAAGGAATTAGTATTAATTTTCTTAAAGCATTTGATGCCATGCCCCATGTAAATGTGATTTTCAAATTACAGAAGATGGGGTCTAGAAAACTATCTGAGTGGGTAACGACCTGATTTCAGGGGATAAGATGAGAGGGTCATATCTGATGGCAGATACTCCGGAATAGGTGACAGTATGGTCATAATGAGATTAGTGCTTGGATTGTTGATATTTAATATTTTTTAGTAATGATCTAAAAGAAACAATAAGCTACAAGTTTTCCATATTTGCAGTTGATAGTAAAATGCATCACAGTAAAGAATTGTAAATTGTAAGTTCCAGCTTATCCAGCTAAGTGGTGGCATTTGAATATCCGGCCGCATTCAGCAGCTGCCACTTAACTACTTAGCTAGAAAAGTAGTTATCCAGTTATCTGGCTAAGTGGTAGATGAGATGCGTGCATAATTGTGAAGACCTGGTTATCTGGCTAATTATTAGGCAGGATAAGTAATGATACTGAAACTTATCTGGCTTAGAGGGTCATTCATCAAATCGTGACTTAAACATGAAAATTAGGAAATGGGGAGCGGTTAGGGTGGGGTTTGGGCGGGTTAGAAAAAATTTGATTCTGGTAGCACTATGGGGGCGATGGTGTGCAGCGCGGCAGTAACAGCAGTGGGCGAAAATGCACTGCCATGATACAGCCAGCTGCAAATATAAATGTGAATCAGTTATTTACTCTTTTGGATAATAGAAGGGGTCTAGGGGGCACTCCATGAAGTTAGCATGTAGCACATTTAAAATTAATCAGAGAAAATTCTGTTTCACTCAATGCACAATTAAACTCTGGAATTTGTTGCCAGGGGATGTGGTTAGTGCAATTAGTGTAGCTGGGTTTAAAAACGGTTTGGATAAGTTCCTTGAGGAAAAATCCATAAACTTCTATTATGGTAATTAATCAGCAATAGTAGCATGTGTTTTTCTAATATTTGGGTACTTGCCAGGTACTTGTGAATTGGATTGGCCACTGTTAGAAACAGGATACTGGGCTTGATGGACCCTTGGTCTGACCCATTATGGCATATCTTATATTCTTATGTTCTTATGCTTCTCCGCCGCTTTTCTGGTCGCGGCTCATCACTCTCTACTTAGCTGCTATCAAGCTAGGTCCAGAGTGCATTGTACAAATCTCATCCTTGTTTACCCTTCCTCACTCCAAATCACATCAAATCTTCACTGATGTCTACTGTGGTGTTTGTACTTCTGATTGTGCATGTAAAGCTGCCCCCCAAAACCCTAGGTCACCACCAAAACCTAACCTTGAGTTACTAGTTGACCCTCCTACAGTGGTATAAATAGTTTATTTATATGAGAGCCTTATAAAGAGGTTTTCTCTTTTTCTCTCTCTTTCTCTCCAGCCTAAATTGCAATAAAATAGCACACAGTGCAGCATCTTGCAAATTACCCTAACTATGCCCCTTTTTTTTTTTATCACAGGCATTATTCATGCAAAAGTTATAACAAAATGATGAATCTGTCTTAACTAGCTGGTTATTCTTTAAAAATGGAAATCACAGATTTTACAAATACTTATAGATATCCCAGGCAAATAAAGAAAGAAATTGGTGCTGATTGTGAACAAGCATCTGGAAAGATACTTGAGGACACAGTGATAGGTAAGTGCAATTTCTTTTTTATAAATTGGGTAGGACTTGCTAATATTAACCAAGGAAAAGACTTGCTTATAATAGCTGATGATTAGCTAGCAAAATCAAACAGTAACATGGGATCATGTTGGTATATATTAAACAGTAGGGGTGTGCATTCGTTTTGAACTTAAATGTAAAACGCAACTTTTTTTTTTTTTTTAACTTAAAAAAGTGATGAGGCGTAAACGATCGGATTTCCAACTTATTCAACATAGCGGACCCGCGGGGAATCACGTGACGCGGCGTCACTCCGACGTGGCGCCGACGTCACGTGATTCCCCTCGGGTTCGCTCCCGGACCCTCGTTGGGCCCAAAAGGAACTTTTGGCCAGCTTGGGGGGCCTCCTGACCCCCCCAAGCTGGCCAAAAGTTCCTTTTGGGCCCAACGAGGGTCCCGGAGCGGACCCGAGGGGAATCACGTGACGCCGTGTCACTCCGACGTGACGCCGACCTGACGTGCTCCTTGCAAAGGAGTTCAGAAATGGCGTCCTGACCCCGCTGGACCACCAGGGAGTTTTGGTAAGTCTTGGGGGGGGGGGGGGATTAAGGCGGGTGAGGGGTTTAAATTTTTATTTGCACATATGGACATAGACTCAACTTATGGAATTCTCCATATGTCCATATTGACCGCAAATGACCCCCCCTTTCGACTTATGGACTTATGAACTTAAACTTTTGGTCTGCACATCCCTATTAAACAGGGCAGTGTTTCTCAAGCCCATCCTAAAATATCCCCAGCCAATCTGGTTTCCAGAAGATCCTCAATGAACATGAAAGAGATAGATTTGGATGCAGATCTGTCTCACGCATATTATTGTGGATCTCCTGAAAACCAAACTGGCTAAGGGGCTCCCAGCAGACTGGCTTGAGAAACACTGAAACAGGGCAGAGACGCCAGGAACAAAGATGTCATACTACAACAGAATAGATTGGGATGGTCAACTGCAGTCCTTAAGAGCCACAAACAGGCCTATTTTTTCAGGATATCCACAATCAATATGCATGAGATAGCTTTGCACGTTCTGCCTCCATTGTATGTAAATCTACCTTATGCATATTCATTGTGGATATCCTGGAAAATCATGGCTATTTGTGGGTCTTGAAGACCAGAGTTGGCCACTCCTGGTATAGGATCCTTATTGGGACATACTGAGTGCTATTGTAATATTTCAGTTTTTTATCAAAGATGTTTATTGTGATTTAACATATGTTTGAAATGTGGGGGCTTTTTTATTCAGAGCATTCCTTCACATAAATAATATTGAAGGGTTGGATAAAAGTGAGATTATTTAGTGGCTGTGTTTTTTTCAGGAGAGGCTGATTGGGTTTTACCCCGCCATTAATACAGACTTGTGCTCCTGTATTTCTTAGACAAATAAGAACTACAACTCTATGCATACATAAGAAGACAGAAGCTTACTTATGCAGAAAGATGTCAAGGCTGAGGATGTTTTCCTTTCAGAAGAGATGACTGACTAGGGATTTAATGAAGCCTTCAGGGACTTTCTACAGGATCGTTCTTCAGGAACAGCAAACAAAACAAGAGAAAATCCTCTCAGGTTACAAAGCAATACATTTTACCACACTCAGAGCAGGGCTGGGAGTAGAAACGGCAGCAGCAGGCGTACTCTCCCTCCTTTGAGGTCCTCCAATATGTTCTGCCCCTCACTCCCATCCATCATCCCTAACCTCCAGCCACCTTTCATGCTCTGCCCCCTTACATCTCCTACCCCCCTCCAGAACTTATTCAGTTTTAAAGCCTGGTCTCTCTTTAGTTTGTTTCCACTCCCTCTCGTCAACTATTTCCCCATTTCTCCCTCCTCTTTCATGCTCATTTATCCATCCCATGCCATTTCACTTTCTTTCTCTCTCCTCCTCTGTCGTTCTCTCCTCCCTTCTCATCACACGTCTTCTCCCTCCACAGGGAGCGGTTTCATTGCTATGCAGGGTGAGACAGTCGCCTCAGATGACAAAATTGGGGTGGGGGGAGGGGCAGCAGCAATTGCCCCCCAAAGCACCCCTGCATCAATGCCCTCACTTTCCAACCGGCCAAGGAGAGAGATCCACACGGCAGCACGGTTTGATGATTGCCGGCGAGGCTCCCATACCACAGCAGTAAGAAGAGAGAGACCTACACAGCAGCACAGCTAGATGATGATGATGATGATGACCTACCAGCAAGGTTTCCCAACCCTCACAAGCAGGAGGAAGACCGACAACAGCGTGGTAAGCAGTCAATGGGAGGAGGAATAAGACCAGGAAGGGGGAGGGGAAAAGAAAAGGGGGTGAGTGCATGAGAGGGAAGGGAAGGATAGGAAAGCAGAAGAGGGTAAGTGAGAGGGAAGGAAAGGGAAAGACTTGTATGGGTGATTCTGAGAGAAGGGATGGAAAGGGGAAGGTGGGTGTGAGTGAGAAATGTCGGACGGGAGGGCATGAGAGAGGGAGGGAAGGGAAAGGCGAGTGTGAGTTAAGAGGGCAGGCAAACAAAGGAGAAGAGAAAGATGGAAGAGAGGAGTAAAAGGAAAAGAGGGGGAAAAGGAGAGGGGTAGGAGGAAACAGAGGAAAGGAGTGAGGGAACAAGGCTGGGGGCGGTGGGTGGGAAAGACTGCACCACACACAGACCTCCACCGTTATTCCCACTTCCCTGCATGGCAGATGTTGGCGGTGGGGGGGAGTGGAAGGCAGGATGTAGGGCTCCCAGGAGTGTGGTAGGGTTGCTAGCTTTCTAGAAATATTATCACTGACACTACCTGACACAATGTAGGAATCCTGATCCCTGGCTCCCTGAAAGGGGCAGACTCTGAGGGATTCCCACTCAGTAAACCTCCAAGGGGGACCCTACCCTTTTCCCCCCGCCCTCTCAATGATTTGACCTTCATTGTGCCCTGGTGGGGGGGGGGGGGGGGGGTGTCAACTCTTGCCTCAGACAGCAGATTGCCTTGAGTCACCCTGTCCCTCCAGACTCCTTTCTCATTTCCGGATCTCATATCAACCCCTCTATGTTGTTTCTTTTCTTTGTTACTTTCTCTGTCTTTCATCTCCCTTCTTTCAGGTTATAGCTATGGTCAAAGCAGTAGAAAGCAGGCAGAATGGTGAATGGTGGCAACATGTTTTTACAAGAAATTCAGGGGACCTGTGATTAGATGCTTCATGGCATTTGAAAATGTATATCCTGCAAAAGCTGGGTAATTTTGACCACGCATGTGAAGGTCCATTATTAACCGAGCAGCTTAGTAACAGAGGGTACTGATACAGCATTTCAAGTTTTGCTGGAGAAAGAATTTTGTATTGGTTATTTGGCTATTTTTGTATGATGTGATTGCTTTGTTGTTGGAGGCATGTGATCCTAGTCATTAGGGATGTGCAGAGCAAAATTTTATGTTCATATTTTTTATGTCCGAAAGGGGGTCCCACTTGCGGCCAATATGGACATAAAAAAAATCCAATGAGTTGGGTATATGTACATATGTGCAAAAAAAAAATTAAACCCCCTCACCCTCCTTAATCCCCCCCCCAGACTTACCACAACTCCCTGGTGATCGAGCGAGGAGTGAGGACGTCATTTCTGCAATCCTTGGCGAGAAGCATGTGACGTCGGTGGCACGTCGAGTGACGCGGCGTCACGTGATTCCCGGCTCGTTCGCGCCGGACGGCTCGTTCGGCCCAAAAAGAACTTTTTGATTCATACACATATAGCAGGCAGTCACTGCTATATGTGTATGAAGTCAGAAGTTTTGTTGATTCATACACATATAGCAGGCAGTCACTTTTGTTAGAAAAAAAGGACACAGTGGCATCAAAACCCCAGACACACAGAGGGGTGAAGCAATGAAGCATAGTGGTCTACATCTTATAGAGTGAGGGGTAAGGCGGCAAAAAGAGTGTCATCAACATCCCAAGGCATCATTAGAAAGCAGAGACCACCATCAACTGTGGCAAGAACACCCGAAGGCACTAAACGAGGGGCAAAGGTCACCATCAATAGTAGCAAGGACACCCCCAAGGCAACATGAGAGAGGCAAACGGCACTATTAACAGGTGCAAGAAAACACCATGGCACCAGAAGACAGGCACAGTGCCCCATTAACAGAGGCATGGAGTGGAGGAGTAGCCTAGTGGTTAGAGCTGTAGGCTATGAACCAGGGAAGCCAGGGTTCAAATCCCACTACCAAACCTTGAGATTTTGGGCAAGTCACTTTACCCTCCATTGCCTCAGGTATAAACTTAAATTGTAAACCCATCTGGGGATAGGGAAAATACCTACAGTACCTGCATGTAATCCAATAAATAAATAAATGAACACCTCAAGGCGCCTAAAAAGAAGTAAATTGCAACAAGAACAATGGTAAGAACAGTGCAAGAAACAGCATCAACAGTGCTCAAAAGGTACCATGAGCAAGCAAAGGGCACCAGCAAAAGTGGTATTATGGCCCCTAGGCATCTAAGAGGGGTAAATGCACTAATAAAAGTAAGAGGAACAGTTCAAGGCATAGAGTGAGAGGTAAGGCAGAAAACACAGTAGCATAAATACCCCAAGGCACCATGAGAGGGGCAAATCAGCATCAACAATGTCAAAAACACCCCAAGGCAGCTGAAGAAAGCAAAGAGCACCAACAACAGTGACAAGAAAAGCAGCACCAACAGTGGCATAAACACCCCAAGGCATAGAGTGAGGCGTAGAGCATCAAGTACAGTGGCATCAAAACCAAAAGGCATCTTGAGAAGAGCAAGGGCAACCATAACTGGCACGAACAGCCCAGGGCAACAAAAGAACAGCAAAGCAGCACCAACAGTGGCATGAATACCCCAAGACACCCTGAAAGGGGAAAAATGGTACCAGCAGAGGCATGATAAGAGTCAAGAGCGGCTAGATAAGAACAGTAACTGAAGATGGTGCTGAATCAGGAGAAAGGCAGGGCACAAAGCCTAGCCAGAACAACAGCGGCAGGCCTCAGGATCCAAAGAGGACCTGAGAAGGATAAGGTTTTATCTTTTCTTTTTATATGGTTTTGTTTTTGGGCAAAAGCACCACAGTAAGAGAGAGGAAAGGTAGGAGGAACAGACCAGGCACTACACTTCCAACCTAGTTCCTTATCTACACCAGACATGCCGGGCCCGGGTCACATTAGAAGGCTACCACGATCTGAGCTAAAGAGAAAGTAATCTTTAAGGTACAGGGAGGGTAAGGGTGGGCGTGGAGGAAAGAGGGGGGCCCTCAGATTTTACAAATTTTAAAAGCAAGTCAGGAACTTGAGCAGAGGGTGGGGGGAAGGGGAGATTAGCACTGACCCCTGGCCTCTATATATATATTTTTTTTTAATATCGATTTGGGCTCTTAGGGGAGGATGCAGCAGTCACACCATGAAGTTTGGACTGAGGGAGGAGGATTTAGTCGGGGGCCTGTATGCAAGCATTTTCGGGGTTTTTTCCATTAGGTTTGCCACTTAATCAGATATCTTTTGAAGCTATCTGGTTAAGTGTCTGGTTATCCGGCCACACAATTAACCTAGCCAGATATACCCGATATTCGGGCAGGTTAGCTGGATATCTCAGCCCCTCCCCGGAATGCCCTCAAATTGTCCCTTTTTTATCTGGCTAAATTCTAACCAAGTAAGGGCTGAATATAGCTAGGCATGCCATTTAGATGGATAACTGTAAGACTAACCATCTAAATGGCTTTTAGATATGGACCCCTGTTTTTCTAGCAGTTTCTGTACTTTATCAATAATAATTTTTCCAATGTAACTATTTCTAGCAAAATCAATTTTTCTAAGTGAGAAGCAATATCCAATCTGAACTGGCTGTGACTAGCTAAAACCTATCTCCAGTTTCTTAATTTCTAAGGTTCACTACCAGTCAGAGCAAATACAAAGCAGTATAAATTATTCTAATTCTATAAAACCTCGACATGGCCCATGTTTTACCCTGAGGCTGTGTCAGTAGAGAAAACAAAATCTACAAAATTAATAAAAACATAGATCAAGGACAGAACTAATGAATGTTATACACAGCAAAGCATCAAAACAATAAAAGTAGCAAACTCACCCATAAGTAACTGGCATCAGATATTTAATAGCTTGAAAGCCCAGAACGACAGGTTATGCCTGAGTCAGAGCACCTCTTATTGTTTTGTTTTGTTGCATTATTACATGATTGCATTTTTGTCCCAATCCAAAACCCTCCTTCCATTTTTTAGCTCTTCCACTTTTGCTCTTTAGGTTGAATGTGTTTTCATCTGATTGGACTATGTGTACCAGTGTCTTCCTCCATTCATGATTTCAGGGCTGATTTTGCTTTGATATTGATTCTGCATCCATGATAGGCTCTCTGCAGTCACATGGTTTTCATTCATGATTTCTTATGAACTCTGACTAAAGTGCCTCTTTTGATTGGTGGAGGAGGACTGTATGTTCTGATTGGTTACCTTGTTCATGTGATTTTATGACATACTGTTTTGAAACTCTTTAAGCTCTTGTAAGGTGATTCTCTGACTCTTTAAGTCATGCTCTGTTGTTCTGATCTTTCAAACTACTAACTAGATATATGACACCGGTTACTTGTCAGTGAGTTACTTAACATTTTAATGTTTTGTTGTGTATGGATTTCATTGGCTCTGTCCTTGATTTATGTTTTTATTAAGTTTGCAGATTTTGATGTCCCTCTCAAAGCAGCCTCAGCATAAAACATGGACTATATCAGGGGGCATACTGTACGTGAGCCTGACATTTGCTTCGTTAAAGGATTTTTATTATATCAATTAAAAAAAACCTTTGTTGGACCCTTCTATTCATATGCTACACACCTGTCTTCCTATTTCAGGAGAGTTCATTCCGCAGTGGCCATGGAGGTGGTAGATAAAGTTGAGAGAGGACGTGATAGCTGACATGGTGGTGCTCAAGCTGACAGTACTGTAGGGGGTGCCTATTTTTTCCTGAATTGCATCCCCACTGTCTTTTTATCTCTGGTACCCCCGTTCCCTCATCTTAGCCACCAGTGTCTCCTTCCAGTATATTAGACCATGGAGCTGAAGAGCAATACATTGGAGCTGAAGAGCAATACATTGAAGAGCAATGCATTGGGTCACAATGCATGGCTAGCATGTAAGTATCCTTTTAAGTGAGGAGTTTGAGCCTGTCTTGCACCTGCTGCTGCAAAGTGTCCACAAACAGCAACAGCTCTGGTGCCATTTCCTGTTGCAATCAGAAACTTCCAACTTCTCCTCCAGGATATTGACTATGAGGATGGCCTGACCCAGGATGGCTTTTGTGGAACTGAGATCTTCCATTGCCTCCTCGAAGGATTTTATCTGTGTCATCTGTAGCCAAAATGATGTCCCGGGGGTGATCCTCACCTAACTCGTTTTTCAGAGACAAGTCATGAAGGGCTGTCAATTGCTCCACTAATCTCTGCAACATCAGATACTGATAGGTGGAATTCCAACTGGTGCCTACATCTTGAATAAGCCAGTGCAGAGATGTATCCACTGCTTCCAGCTTGTCATGAAGCTACTGCCCACTGTTCAAGCACCGGTGAGAAATCCCTGCTATTTTCCTGTACCTTTCTATCAGTTCCTTTAAAGGGCATCCTTTACTGCTAGGTGCAGCAAGTATGCAAAGCAACAGATCCCCTCCTAGCTCCTATCTTCCACTGTCTTTTTCATACTAGCACCACTCTCTGCCAGCACTCTGTCATTGTCCATAATGCTGCCTAAGATATTGACTAATGTATGGCTGATATCCATCACCTAGGTATGCAGCACAGGTCCTCTCTACCCTGCTGATTCACTCCCAATAGAGCTACTATCTGCACCTGCCTTGGCTTACTACCACCAATGTGCCATCAAGGAGAAGTCGATAAACATAGAATTCTGGCTGGCACAGATATTGCCAGCGTAATGGATACTAACTCTCTCCACGCTGTCCAGCTGTGCCTGCATGTGAGCATAGCACTGAACATGCAGGACTGGGATAACCTGTCTACTGAAGGTTGACTAGAAGGGCACTTTGTAATTGGGAGTTAAGAGGTACAGCTGCCACTTCAATCCCACCTTCTTCATGATCTGCAGGGCTCGTCATCCAGGGCAGTTATTTCCACAATGTACTAGGCCACTACCTTTAATCATGTCTGCCTCTGCAGTGATGTGCTAAAACACCCCATCTGCTCCATGATGACTTTCCACTGATGTGGGTTTGGGCACTATTAGTACTTGCATGTTACTTCACTGTAACAGGCAAAAGGGTTGGCTTAGGAAACAGTCTTCCCCTTTTCTCTGGCTGTCCTGCTGCTGCTGCTGCTTTAGTGGTAGATGGAATCTCCAGACTAGTCCTGGCTGTCTCCTCTGAAGCCCATGCTAATGGGGCCGATGCAATATTTAAATTAGGGGGTCATGTTAGCAAGGATGCGCTAGGGTCGCTTGCGTACGGCAGTCACGAAAACCGACACCAAGGCTGAGAGGCACTAGGAAGGGGGTGGGGTTGGTTGATGGAGCGATGGGCCACATATACCTTGGGATGGGTAGGGGGCTGTGTGGAGCCCTGGGAAGGAAGCGCTTCGTCTGTTTTATTAATTTTCTTCAGCTCATCCAGAGATGTGAGTGGAACCTGGAGGGGAAGAAGGGAGGAGAGGAGGGTGCATAATCCCCATGGGCTTCTAAAACCAACGCTGGGTTTATCAGCAGCGGTTTTCCTTAGCGGCGGACAGCCACAAAAACCGATGCTGATTAATTCGGCATCGATTTTTGTGATGGGCCCGATCATCACATTTTTTTTCTTTTATTTCTTTTCTTTTTATTCTTTATTCGATGCGCGCCTGCTCCTGGCAGGCGTTAATAGATGACAGTTGAATGTGCATTGGAGACGCACATTCAACTGTCTCCAATGCACAGTTGAATGTGCATTGGAGACGCACATTTTTATTTATGCATCAGGAGTGAATGCCTAATAGCCTTATTCATATGCATTTGCATGTGAATTGCGCTATTGCATTCACTCCACGTTAGATGCGCATTAAATAAGTGCTAATCCCCTTATTGCATTAGGGATTGATTAGCGCTTATTTTACCCACGTCAAACTGCACATTAACAGTGTGCTCGGCTCAATGCACCATATTGCATCGGCCCCAATGTGTGTTCTTTTCTCAAAGGATGCTGTATGCCACTGCTTGTAAGATGGACCAGTATCGTTCCTCTTACAGCAGTGAATGCATTCTGCAAAATATTTGTCCTCCCTAACTCTGCCTCCATGCCTCTGATGTCATGAGGGATTTCCTCTCTCTCTTTCTCTGCATCTTTGGGAGTTGCTGAAAGGCCAGGGTTATCTCTCACACTCTCCAGTACTTGCTCTTCCTGAGGAGTGGGGAGGGGGAGGGGGGAGTAATTTTTGTCCTTGTGAAATCACTTTCTGCTTCCTGCAGCTGCTCACTAGAGGATAGCATGCTAGTAACTAAACTCTTCAATCCTTCCTGAATTATAAGAACTGCCATATTGGGTTAGACCAAGGGTCCATCAAGCCCAGTATCCTGTTTCTAAGAGTGGTCAATCCAGGTCACAAGCACCTGGCAGTATCCCAAATAGTTCACTATCCTCTGAGCCTGAGAATCCCTCACATGATTCACCTGCATCAGTACTTCTTCACGTGTCTGTTGCAGTCTCTGCTCAGGATGAATCAGAGGGCAGGGCTGTACTGTTTGGGGTGTACCACTCTTAGTGTCCCTGCCCTTCTCTGTTGCTGCCATGCTCCACTGACTCTGCCTTCTTGTGCCCCTGCCCCATAGGAGCAGAGATGCTCTTCCAGCTTGAGCTGCTTCTTGCCCAACCCTGTCTGTGATTTCCCACTGCTACAAAAAATCTCTATCCTGCTCTTATCATTATTATCATCAGTTGTCCTATTAACCTTTGATCCCTTTGGAACTAAAACCTTCCCTCTTCCTTTCCCATTATCAGGGGTGATTCTATCATGAGGCAGGGTGAGGTGGCAGCTTCAGGCGGCAGAAATTTGGAGCGGCAAAAAATGCACCTCCAAGACACCTCTACTGCCGCCTCACCCTGCCTCCAAAGTCAAACATTGGATCGGGCAGGATAAACCAAAGCCCTGTCCGATCTGCTCAGTAGCAACCCCAGGCAGCAGGAGTCGCGTTTTCCCGACGTCATCTCCTGCTGCCATGAGATTGGGCCTGCAGCAGGAGTTGACATCGGGAGAAACGCAACAGTCATCTTCTTCTGCTGCAAGACTGGCCCTGCGGCAGCAGGAGATGGCACGCAGGTAAAGTGGAGCGCCAGGGAAAGGGGGAGAGGGGATGCAATCGGGGCACATGGACAGGGGGTACCATCTCTGACCACCTCGGAGGGCTGGGCTTGGCTCCCTTGAGAAAATATTTTGGAGCCTCCACCTTTGCACAAATTGGCAGCTCTGGAAACTACCTGCTGGAGGGATTATGCTGCCAGTGGGCACCGGGCTAGAAGCTTTTTAGTTAATGTATGGCTTTTATTTGAACCAATCAGCGGTTGGTTTTAATTGGGCTGAACCAAGACCTGGATTACTTGCCTAGGTTTTTCTTGACTCGAGCCTCTTTACAAGGTTGGGCAGGGGGGCAGGGGGGGGGGGTCAGCAACTGTACCCTGGCATAAACTACTGTGACCATTACTATTCGTTTCTGAGGTGCTGTTAGATGTGCTGAAGAGACAGTCCAGGCTAGGCAGAGCTTATAATGCAGACAAGGGCATTAGCACTGAATGTGTGACTAAAGGTCTGCTGCTCGGGTTCTGGTGTGAGACTTTGCCCTCAACTGGTCAGTTCCGAATGGGCACCTACAGTAGAGCTCTGGCAGCTCGGCCCTGCTCCCCCGCCGGCAGCCATGCTGAAGAAGTCCGACGTGATGGTGGGGGCTGCTGGGGGACACGAACGTCGCTGCTGCACCGCCGCGTGGAGAAGATGGTGAGCAGGGTGGGAGGCGCCTTCTACCTGAAGCAGTGGGGGCCGCACAACATCTCCGTCTGGGACACGGCAGGTAAAGCGGAGTAAGGAAAGGGGGAGAGAGGAATGCGATCGTGGCGCATGGACAGGGGGTACCATCTCTGATCAGTCTCGCTGCAGCAGGAGATGACAGTCATGACCTAAGAGAGGAGGAGGAGGATGTGGTGGCTGAAAAAACGGTCTAGGCCCTATGGGCGGGTTTGGGTGCCTGCCTGTGTGTGTGCGTGGGTGGGTGACTGCCTGCCTGGGTAGATGGGTGACTGCTTGTGTGTGTTGGAGGGGATGAGAGCCTGTGTGTGTGTAGGTGAGAGGCTGTGTGGGTGTGGGAGACCTTGTGTGTGTGTCTGTAGGTGTCGACGAGAGGGTGAGAGCCTGTGTGTGGGTGTGTATGTGTAACTGCTTGGGTATGGGTGGGTGAATGAATGGGTGCTTTCCTGGGGTCGATGGCACGAGTGCAGGAGATCACTCCCGGACCCCCACTGGACCCCCAGGGACTTTTGGCCAGCTTGGGGGGGCCTCCTGACCCCCACAAGACTTGCCAAAAGTCCAGTGGGGGTCCGGGAGCGACCTCCTGCACTCGGGCCGTATTGCCAGTATTCAAAATGGCGCCGGCACTACCTTTGCCCTCACTATGTCACAGGGGCTGACGGTCGGTGACATAGTGAGGGCAAAGGCTAGCGGCTGCCAGTACTCAAAATGGCGCCGGCAGACAGAGAGAAAACAACTAAAGCTCATAAGCAGGAGTCATGGATGGGCCAAGCAGCCAGAGGTCACAAAGACCCCCCCCCCCCCATCCTTGGAAGAGAGAGGAGGACAGTAGGAGACAGAGAAAAATGTTGACACTGGCAGACAGCTTGGCACACAGACATGGCAGTTCTCTCCCCAAAGAAATGGGGAGGGGGAGGAAAACCTGCAATGTGGCAAAAGACACTCCACCCACCATGTGATTATGCTTGAGCTTATGCATATTTATCAGCTGGAAAGTATAAGACAAAGAAGACAAAGAAGAAGAAAGAGGTAAAGAAAAAACCCTGAGGGGGAACGCTGAGGATGACCCAGCAAGCGAAGGACCTCCTGAAGGTTGAGAAATCAAGAACCTGTGGTGAAGCATCCCTGCGAGCGAAAGGGGAGCCAGAATCAGACCAGCACTCCCTGCTATCAAGTGGAAGAAGACCAGGTGTGGCCAAGAGACCTGGGTGGGAAACCGGAGACCCCTGCTCAGGTGTGGAGAGTACCACAGAATCTGAAATGGTGCGGGGCAAGAGCCAGCCCCAGGCAGCCCGACTAGTACCAGAGCCAGAAGCCTGTCTCCTTCCAGGACCACCTGCCCACCCTGCCAGTACCAAGCCCAGGAAGCAAACCTCTTCTGCCCACATTCTCCAAACCTCCAGCTAGCGTCTGCTTCAGAGGTGAACAGAGAGGTATCACCTGAAGCTGGGACCAAGGGTAAGCAAGTTGGCCATAACTATTAATATAACAAGCAGGCTAAAGTTTATGGCATGTGTGAAATCACCCATGATACAGAACTTTCTTTAGGGAAAACTGGTGCTTAGTGGCCAGGATGCTAGAGACAGGAATTGTTGTTAATTTCTAAATGCTGTATCATGCCAAATCTGATAAATAAAAGTCTGTTTCTGAGGAGAATACACATTGTCTTTTCCTGACTTAGGATCATGAGGTATGGTGGGAGGGCAATTTGAAGTGTCCTGTAGAAGACAGGTCCCTGCACCCCTAACCTTGCTTACAGGGATGTTAGTCACCCTAAAACTTTGCATCATTTAACAAAAATTAGCCTTATAGATAGATACCACTTTTTAAAAATCATTTACATGGACAAATAGGTATTTACCAGGGTAGCTTGGTCTGGCTGAAACTTGTGCTCATCAGTGTAGCTAAAAGAACATGTGGGCTATCATAACAGGCATACTTTTAGCCAGATTATAAAGAGGCTTCCCTAGGGATGTGTTAGGGCAAGAGAGGAAATAGTGCACATACATTTGCATTTTCAAAGGCATGTGAGCTGTTTATTCATGATCAGCTGCTTGCAGACAAAGCATGTGCATTTGATATATGCACATACCTGAGGCAATTCAAAATTGCACCCCATAATCTCTATCCAACTACTTTTGTTCTCTATCTAACTAGTTCTGCATAGGTGACTTATAAACAGAGGGCTCAAAGTACAGTGTGGGCCCCTAAAGTGACTGGTTGGGCTAGAAACTGGTTGACTGGAATGTGTCAAAGTGTAATGGTAAATAGGGGGGTGTGCAGCCTCAAATCTTTTTTAATTTTTATTTCCCTCTTCCCCAGATTTCATTTCATTGAATGTTTATTTTGTTTCTATTTCTTTTCAGAATGCAACCAAACATTTTAAAAAAAAAAAGAAACGGGGCCTGCCCAGGCCCACCAGTGTCCCCTCACTCTCCACAATAAAACCCCAAGTGCTGAGAATCACCCTGTCCCCCATTTATCCCATCTGTGGGGATCCAGATGGGCAGGAGGAATGCTCATGTATCTCCTTCCCCGATGAAGTCCACATGACAATAGCGTGGCTGATTAGTGCTACAGTCTGATGTTAAAAACAGCGCTGGTCAGCCTGGTGCCATAGTGTGACATCAAAATTATTGACACACAGCCTGGTGCCATAGTATGACTTCAAAATATTCCTTGTCAGGGCTAGTCAGTACCATTTTCTTGTACTGCTACATAAATATATGGCCGTACAAGAAAATGGGGCTGGCTGCTGGCTGACCATGAGAAGGAGCCATTTTGATGTCACTTTGGTGCCGAGTTGGCCGGTGCATTTTTGTCATGCTAGGGCTTGAGTGAGCCACACCATTGCCATATGGACTGCATTGAGGCAGGAGGTGAATGGGCATTACTCCTGTACAGCTGGACCCCCACGGATGGACTATGTGGGGGTCGGATGGTTCCCAGAGTCCAGTATCTTAATCTTTTGGGTGGGAGACAATTGGAAGTCCTGGTTGGTGGCCTCAGGTTATTCCAGTGTGTGTGTGGGGGGCTTGAGTTGACCCTGGGAGGCTTCAGGGAGGCATTGGGAGCCCTTGAGGAAGTCTCTAGTCTTCTCTGGAGAATTTTTCTTTTTTATATTTTTAAAACAAAATGTAAGTAAACCAACAACATTCTGTTAGTGTTTGCTTCTTCCATTTCATTTTAAAAACATCATGAAACGAAACAGAAAATGTTGTTGAAATTTCAAACAAATGCATATCCCTAATGGTAAATGTATTTCATGCTGGGGAAATGTAGTGTTGCAGTGGTGAGCTGCAGGGATCAGTCCTTGGCTTGGTTCTGTTTAACATTTTGTAAATTACCTTTTTTGGATTACACCAAAATCTACAACAGGAGATAAAGTTTGATAACAATAGAATTAATGGAATTCAAAAGGACATGGAATAAACACAGAGGATCCCTAATGGTCTGAGGATGGAAATGAAGGGGTAACCTATTGCTAATACGTTTAGATGTAATGGGGTAGATATTGAAAGACTAGCTGGCTAAGGGGCCGATGCAATAAGGTGCGCTGAGCCAAGCGCACTCTTAATGAGCAGTTGGACGCGGGTAGAATAGGCACCAATCAATCCCCTAATGCAATAAGGGGATTAGTGCCTATTCAACGTGCATCTAATGCGGAGTAAATGTAATAGCGCTCTTCACATGCAAATGCATGTGAATGAGGCTATTAGGCATTCACTCCCAATGCAAAAAGAAAAATGTGCGTCTCTGAGTTTAACGGCATCGGTTTTCATTACCGGTGGACAGCCACGAAAACCGATGCCAATAAACCCGGTGTTGGTTTTCGTAATTAGGTCGCTGAAAACCGCCGCCAAGTTTATCAGTGTCGGTTTTCGTGGCTGTCCGCCGCTAAGGAAAACCGACACTGATAAACCCGGCGTTGGTTTTCGTGACTGCCGTACGCGGCAGGCCCGTGCCACCCATTGCTGGAGCTCCTTGTCAATCGCATGGTTTTATATCACTGGGTCAGTGTCAGTGGATCCTGGCTGGAGGAGCATGGCTATGATCTCCCCCCTCCCTCGACTCTGTGTAAAATGTGAAATCGTAGCTGGCTGGCGAATGGAGATGGCTGCGCTGTAAAAGTCTGCAGCAGAGCATGGACAGGGGGGCTCCCCCCACCGCCGGCCCGGAGCAGGAGAGGATGGAGAACCGACCCATTCCAGTGCATCATGTGCAGCTGCACGGGGGAGCGCCATGGGGCTTCACGCTGAAGGGGGGCTGGAGCATGGGGAGCACCTCATTGTCTCCAAGGTAAGGGGGCCGAGAGTTTGTCGCAATCAGTGCTGCAAGGAAGCAGCATTGGCCAACACTGGGTTTATCGGCGTCGGTTTTCGTGACCGGCGTACGGCAGTCACGATGTTTCCTCTCTTTCCTAGCATATCAGGAGGTACTGGGATCCAGGCCAGCTCATCAGCGCTGGGATCTTAACTTTATATCACGGTAAATTACACTGAAAACCGCAGTTGCAATTAATTTGCTGCCAAGCCATTTCTGCCTTGAGAAGCCATTTCCAACCGTATGGGTTCGCATTAGCTAACACGACCGCCCCTAATTTAAATATTGCATGGTGCCCCCCTTTGGGGCGCCATGCGCGCATTAAGAGAGCGGGCGCTGACTGTTCAGTGCCCCCTTTCTACGCGCCTTTATTCCATCGGCCCCTAAGTAACTTAACTGGATATAGCTTGTCCAGCTAAGTTACAAGGATATTCAGTAGCATGGCTATGCTGCTGAATATCCATGCATAAAGCACTACTTAGTTGGATAAATGTTATACGGTTAAGTTTAGTCCTGTTATTGAGAATGTCTAGCTTAGCTGGTTAATCTATCTGGCTAAGTCTCAATATTGCTACTTAGCTGGATAACTTATCTGGCTAACTAGCTCCACCATGATCCACATGGTGCCCAACCACAAGTTAGCCAGCTAGCAGGATAAGTGACTTATTCAGCTATCTAGTGGCCGCTGAATGTATTCGGATATTCAGGGGCTACTAGATAGCCACATAAGTCCTACTTATTCGGCTATCTGGCTGTTGACTATTGGGCTCAACATTTCTGAAATGGGTAGCCTTCACGGATCTGCCATTACTACCCTTAACAAAGAGGGCATAGAGGGTAACCTGCATGGATCAACAGTTACTAAACTTAATAGAAGACACAGGAGTTAACTTGCATGGAGCGGAAGCTACTACCCTTAACAGAAGACACAGGGGGGTAACCTGCGTGGAGTGACAGTTACCACCTAGGCAACTTGCCAGGCAGAATAGATGGGCCATTTGGATCTTTATCTGCCATCATTAACTATGTTACTATGCTATATTACTATGTAATTTTATAGCATTTAAGAAGGGCATCAAGATGTGTTTATTTAGGATATTTTATCTTTGAATATGGGATAAAGGTTGTTATATAAAATTAGCATCCAGGGAATCATCAAGGTTTTTATTATGTATATAATTTACGCAGCATGGGGAACATTATGATGTTCTATTTTATTATGCTTGCTGTGAATTTGATAATGAATAGATATGGAAAATCAACGATGTCTGAATTTTTGTGATTTTAAAATTGGTAAATCACCTCCAGCTGTCAATGCAGTGGAAATGATACCGAAATCTAAATAATTAAACAAACAAACAGGATAGACGCCAGAGAAGATGTGGAAAACATGAGGGGGGGGAGGGGGGGAGAGATAGTGGAATTGATTTGGAGATCTGCGGCAAAATAAATGCAGAGTTATGCTTTTGTGTTCAAAAATCTCAAGGGAGCAGTACAGTATAGGAGGTGAAGTTCTGTGCAGAAAACAAGAGTGGGATCTGGGGGTGATATTATCTGATGATCTTAAGGCAGCCAAACAGGTAGCCAATAGCCTTGCCCTTACTATGTCACAAGGGCTACCGGTGCCATTGGTCAGCCCCTGTCACATGGCAGGAGCACAAGATGGCGCCGATGGCCATGTGACAGGGGCTGACCAATGACACCGGTAGCCCCTGTGACATAGTAGGGCAAAGGCTATCGGCGCCATTTTGAACTGGTACCGAGGGTGTGAGAGTGCTCCCGGAGCCCCGCTGGACCACCAGGGAGTTTTGGTAAGTCTTGGGGTGGTCAGGAGGGTGGAGGGTTGTAGTAAATTTAATTTTAGCCAGGTAACGAATAGGATTCGACGTATAACCGTATCGGGACGCCATACGGACGTATGTAGCGTATCTGCCCCCCCCCCCCCCCCCCCCCGACGAATACGTATCCCGAATGCAACGTATGGCGTCCCTCTGCACATCCCTAATTGGCATGGCCCAATGGGCCAGTTACATTGGTCACGTGTCATTTCTTCTCAGACTCCACTGCTTTCTTTGTGGCTCAACTGCACTAGCAGTTAGTTCCTTGTCTCTGTGTGCAGACATTCTGGTCTTCAATTTCAGAAGGAGCAAAGGCAGACTGGTAGTTGTTGCAGGTGAGCCAGCACCTTAATGACCCTTGCCTGCTGCATATATTTGAAAAAAATTAAACGCTGCTGTTTCCCAGTCAGAGCACTGCCTGCCTCTCTTTGATGCTCCAGTTGGAGCTGCATTGTCCTGGCCACAGCCTACCTTCCTGTCTCTCCCACCTCTTTTGTTTTGGTTTTTTTTACTAACTGGCAGGCCGATACAGTACAGTGCACTCTGACTGTGCACCCTCCGACTTAATATCATGGCAATATTAAGTCGGAGGTCCCGAAGAGTAAAAAAAGTTTTGAAAAAAATTGGAAGTCGGCCGGCGGCTGTTGTACAAAAAAACAATAAAAAAACACAAATCTTTGTGTTTTTTTCTATCATTCAGTTTAAAAAAATGAAAAGAAATGACATAGACAAATGACATAGATATTATCTCTGTCATTTCAAATGAAGGCACGTTCCTAGTGCTATCTGCTTTAGTCACTCAGAGGACATGCTCTGACATTGTTCTATTCCCTGTTTCCTTCCTGCTCTTTTCTGAGCTTCTAGCTCTAGCTGCCTCTGCCTATCTTGGGCCTAGGTGCCTTGAGCTGTCATACGCAGCTTCTGGTGAAGAATAGCCACCGTTTCTTCCTCCCTCCTGCCTAATTGCCATATTAGGGCACTAACCTCAGCTGCGAGGTATGAAAACCAATACAAAGGCAAGAGCAGCCAGGAGGTGTCACTGCTGGGTGATAGCTAGGACTCCTTCTCAAGGATGGTGAACACTTCCTCCATAGTATTTCCAGTCCTGGATGGCTTAAGGGGCGTGAACCAGGCTGACCCATTTCTGCTATCTTTTTGATAATGCTTAAATGAACGTTGTGTGTGAGCTGAATATTCTAAAAATGGGTTGCAGGCATACAGATGGGTCATGTCTAACAGTATTTTCAAGCTTCTAGTATGTGCCTGAACATTGATAATTTATGTGTGGCAGATAGTGAAGAATGATTACAGATGTCATTGGTTGCAGATGTTATAGAGAAGTTACTCTGTATCGCAGGATTTCGGTAGGGGGGTTTGTGGATTTTGAGTTAAGCAGAGTGTAAATGATATAGGATTTTTATATGTGCACAAGCAGGTCATATTTTAATGCACTGTTGACTTGCCTTTGTTTACTGTAGATATTTACATTCTCCAATTCTTCCTCATGCAGAAATTTTTTGGACAGCCGTGACAGGTCTTAGCAGCATTGTAATGGGAAAGAGCTGAGACAATGTGCGTGGAAGTTTGTTAATCTGGGCAAATATTCAGCTATGAAATGAAAGGCCGGCACTTTTGCTAACCATCTGGCTCTTCTTACAGTGCCATTTGCTGTTACCCTTTAGTTGAGAACAAAGCAGTCAAAGGCGTAAGATCAGACTTGGAAAAAGGAATGTTCTGCCTTACAGCTGAGTCTTAAAGCAACGTACTGAAGGACATGTTGCTAGGATCTCTTCCTTCTGTTGATTTTATTCCTTGTTCTCCTTGCTCTTTTGTGTAACTGATATTATACTGCATTATATTTAAGTATTTATTCATAGATAGATAGATAACGTTGTGCCCTTTATAAAGACCACACACACCCTATTTTCATTTGTCTCCTCTCCTGGCTTCTGCTGCAAGTAGGATGCTTGCATATGTTTGCTGATAAAGAGAAGCACCCAAATTTACTAAAAGAGGTTTTACAAACTTTTAAGGCAATAAGCACTGAGCAGCCAGTGGTAATAGAAACTGAAGTGAATGGAAAAAGGTTTCTGGCTGCTGCTTCTTTTAGGCAGCCCAAGTGTCTGCTGCAGGCAGTCCTCCTCCACATCAAGGCAACAGGTTACCTGCAGCTGCTTCCCTCTTCTCAGTGCTCAGTAGGGATGTGAATCGTTTTTTGACTATTTAAAATATCATCCGATATATTTTAAATCGTCAAAACTCGTTAGAGGCGATATATAATAGGAATTCCCCCGATTTATCGTCAAAAATCGTAAATCGGGGGAAGGGGGAGGGCGGGAAAACCAGCACACTAAAACAACCCTAATACCCACCCCGACCCTTTAAAATAAATCCCCCACCCTCCCGAACCCCCCCAAAATGTCTTAAATTACCTGGGGTCCAGTGGGGGGGTCCCGGTGTGATCTTCCACTCTCGGGCCATGGGTGCGTTGATAGAAATGGCGCCGGCGCCATTTTGGTTCCTGTCCCCCGATGTCACGAGCATAGGAGATCGCTCCCGGACCCCCGCTGGACCCCCAGGGATTTTGGCCAGCTTGGGAGGCCTCCTGACCCCCACAAGACTTGCCAAAAGTCCAGCAGGGGTCCAGGAACGACTTCCTGCACTCGAATCGTGTTGCCGTACGGCTGGCGCCATTTTGCAAAATGGCGCCGGCCATATGGCCATTTTGCAATACGGCAACACGATTCGAGTGCAGGAGGTCGTTCCCAGACCCCCGCTGGACTTTTGGCAAGTCTTGTGGGGGTCAGGAGGCCCCCCCAAGTTGGCCAAAAGTCCCTGGGGGTCCAGCTGGGGTCCGGGAGCGATCTCCTACGCTCGTGACGTCGGGGGACAGGAACCAAAATGGCGCCGACGCTACCTTTGCCCTGTCATATGACAGGGCAAAGGTAGCGCCGGCGCCATTTCTATCAACGCACCCGTGGCCCGAGAGTGGAACATCACACCGGGTCCCCCCCACTGGACCCCAGGTAATTTAAGACATTTTGGGGGGGTTCGGGAGGGTGGGGGATTTATTTTAAAGGGTCAGGGTGGGTTTTAGGGTTGTTTTAGTGTGCCGGTTTTCCCGCCCTCCCCCGATTTACGATTTACATGATATTTAAAAAAACAAAACTGCGACGATCCGATTCCCTCCCCCCCCCCCAGCCGAAATCGATCGTTAAGACGATCGATCACACGATTCACATCTCTAGTGCTCAGGGCTCCGTTACCCTCAGTGCGTGAACTTATTTTTCAAAGGCCGAATAATGTTTTTCAATTTGTTTTTTTCTCACCAATTTATTATTTGGTTAATACCATTTCATTACCATATTGTATTTTCCTTTTATTGTATTAATTGAGCTGTGTCTGTGGATAGGTGATTTAAAAATGTAAACAAATAAATAAATATCCATGGGGTTATGCAGTTCATATGGAGTACCATGTTCTGCGTGAAACATGATTCGTGGCAGACCTTACATTTATATTTATATTGACTCATGGAAAAAAAAAATCTAGCTTGTGCTATTTGTTTTATTCAGTAACTTCAGGTGTTATTTTGATTGCTACATTTTTTTTTGCTTTTTTGTTTTTGCCTGATTTGCCTTCTGCAGAATTTGGCTAGCAGTTCACTCTGAAACTGTTCCAACCCTGCTCACCTCCATTAATATGAAATAGCTGGGGGTTGGAAAAGTTGAGGTTCTATGGAGCTTCTTTTCTGGCCAACAGAGTTGTTTCCCCAGGTAGGCCCCAGTCTCCTCCCTCTAAAACATGAACATAAGAACATAAGAAAATGCCATACTGGGTCAGACCAAGGGTCCATCAAGCCCAGCATCCTGCTTCCAACAGTGGCTAATCCAGGCCACAAGAACCTGGCAAGTACCCAAAAACTAAGTCTATTCCATGTTACCATTGCTAATGGCAGTGGCTATTCTCTAGGTGAACTTAATAGCAGGTAATGGACTTCTCCAAGAACTTATCCAATCCATTTTTAGCACAGCTATACTAACTGCACTAACCACATCCTCTGGCAACAAATTCCAGAGTTTAATTGTGTGTTGAGTAAAAAGAACTTTCTCCGATTAGTTTTAAATGTGCCCCATGCTAACTTCATGGAGTGCCCCCTAGTCTTTCTACTATCCGAAAGAGTAAATAACCAATTCACATCTACCCGTTCTAGACCTCTCATGATTTTAAACACCTAGTCATTGCATTGGCAGTCCTTGATGGGGTAAAATGAGGGCTCACAGACAATGCATCCTTTTGAAATCCAATAGAGATGTGAATCGTGTGATCGATCGTCTTAACGATCGATTTCGGCTGGGGGGGGGAGGGAATCGGATCGTTGCAGTTTTGTTTTTTTAAATATCGTGTAAATCGTAAATCGGGAAGGGCGGGAAAACCGGCACACTACAACAACCCTAAAACCCAACCCGACCCTTTAAAATAAATCCCCCACCCTCCCGAACCCCCCAAAATGTCTTAAATTACCTGGGGTCCAGTGGGGGGGGTCCCGGTGTGATCTTCCACTCTCGGGCACACTAAAACAACCCTAAAACACACCCCGACCCTTTAAAATAAATCCCCCACCCTCCCGAACCCCCCCAAAATGTCTTAAATTACCTGGGGTCCAGTGGGGGGGACCCGGTGTGATGTTCCACTCTCGGGCCACGGGTGCGTTGATAGAAATGGCGCCGGTGCTACCTTTGCCCTGTCATATGACAGGGCAAAGGTAGCGCCGGCGCCATTTTGGTTCCTGTCCCCCGAAGTCACGAGCGTAGGAGATCGCTCCCGGACCCCCACTAGACCCCCAGGGACTTTTGGCCAGCTTGGGGGGCCTCCTGACCCCCACAAAACTTGCCAAAATTCCAGCGGGGGTCCGGGAACGACCTCCTGCACTCGAATCGTGTTGCCGTATTGCAAAATGGCGTCGGCCGTACGGCAACACGATTCGAGTGCAGGAGGTCGTTCCCGGACCCCCGCTGGACTTTTGGCAAGTCTTGTGGGGGTCAGGAGGCCCCCCAAGCTGGCCAAAAGTCCCTGGGGGTCCAGTGGGGGTCCGGGAATGACCTCCTGCACTCGAATCGTGTTGCCGTACGGCCGGCGCCATTTTGCAAAATGGCGCCGGCCATATGGCCATATTGCCGTACGGCCGGCAACACGATTCGAGTGCAGGAGGTCGTTCCCGGACCCCCGCTGGACCCCCAGGGACTTTTGGCCAGCTTGGGGGGGCCTCCTGACCCCCACAAGACTTGCCAAAAGTCCAGCGGGGGTCCGGGAACGACCTCCTACACTTGAATCGTGTTGCCGTACGGCCGGCGCCATTTTGTAATATGGCAATATGGCCATATGGCCGGCGCCATTTTGCAAAATGGCGCCGGCTGTACGGCAACACGATTCGAGTGCAGGTCGTTCCCGGACCCCCGCTGGACTTTTGTCAAGTCTTGTGGGGGTCAGGAGGCCCCCCCCAAGCTGGCCAAAAGTCCCTGGGGGTCCAGCGGGGGTCCGGGAGCGATCTCCTATGCTCGTGACGTCGGGGGACAGGAACCAAAATGGCACCGGCGCTACCATTGCCCTGTCATATGACAGGGCAAAGGTAGCGCCGACGCCATTTCTATCAACGCACCCGTGGCCCGAGAGTGGAAGATCACACCGGGACCCCCCACTGGACCCCAGGTAATTTAAGACATTTTGGGGGGGTTCGGGAGGGTGGGGGATTTATTTTAAAGGGTCGGGGTGGGTTTTAGGGTTGTTTTAGTGTGCCGGTTTTCCCGCCATCTCCCTTCCCCTCCCCCTTCCTCCGATTTACAATTTTTGACGATAAATCAGGGGAATTCCTATTATATATCGCCTCTAACGATTTTTGACGATTTAAAATATATCGGACGATATTTTAAATCGTCAAAAAACGATTCACATCCCTAAAATCCAGCATGCATTCACACTAAATTTCATCCATAGATGCTGCTAGTGTCTAGGGATGTGTTTCGGGGTGTTTACTGTCAAATTTCATTTTTATAGTGGTTCGGGAGGATGTTATTTTGTGTTTCCCTCAGTTCAGAGTTAATGCGCACTAACGGGGCTTAGGGCGCACTAACTTCATGTCTTCTAAAGAGACAATAAGGAGACAGCCAATGGGAATGCAGAACTATACCTCTAGCTAACGAACAACTCCCCAATTGACACTTTTTAACTTATTGGTAACATTTTTTGTTAGTGCACGCTAACAACCAGTTAGTACGCCCTAAGTCCTATTAGGGCATTCTAACTCCGAAATCAGAAAACTAGATAGTAAACACTAACGGGGCTTAATGTGCACTAAGTCTGTACACAAGAAAACTATAGTTGTGCACACTAAAGGGACTTAGTGCGCACTAACATGTGGTTAGTGCGCACTAACATAAAATATGAAATTCCATGGAATTTTGTCAATATTTATTCATTTCTGGACACTCGAAATACAATGAAATAGACAATGTTGTTGCCATTGTCTATTTCGTTTAGAATGGATGCACATCCCTACTAGTGTGCAATGGGATTTCCTACTCCAGGGACTCTGAGTAGTGCCCCCTTCTCTCCCAATCTAATGAGCAAAAGGTTGGTCTAGAAACTGAACTCATGTCTCCTGCATTGGGGGGGGGGGGGGGGGGGTTTGCCACTAATTCCATGCCATAAGGAAAAGGCTAATTTTACCCCAATGTATGCATGGAAATGTTGTACTGCTTGAAATCTGAACTACAAATCTATGCATACCTTGAGGTAACATCAGAGCTGGATTATCTTATTTCTTATATAACACCCTACCCCACTCCAACAGGGTATATAAAGTGATGGAATGGGACTTTCATGTGGACCTGTATGCTAAAAACATGAGTAACCCCATCATGCTGTTCTCTGATTAGATAGTAAAGATTTCTTATTAACTTCCCTCTTAGAAACTCTGTTCCCGTGCATTCCAATAGTGCTGGCTAAAGAAGAGTAACTGACACCATGATTCAAACACAAAATATGAACTTTATTCTCCGGATGAACCAGCAAGCAACTATATGCTTGGATGTGAAAGAATTTACATTTGTAACCACGGAATATATCAGAATTTTATGAGTTTCACAGTCAGGTGAATCACATATATTAGCCAAATCCTTCTAGGAGCATAGTAATTACATCACCACTTACACCATTATTTATTCACTTTGGACTAAACTGTTGCGGTCAGGTGGTGGACCCTTGGGCTGGCCTAGGAGAGTGGGAGGATGGTAGATGAGGGCTCTCTGCTGCGAGGCAGTAGGCCGGTAGGCGGTGTCAAGCCGAGCTAGGAAGAGAGTCTTCGTCTTGGAAGCCTGCGGACCCCCGAGAGGAGCTCGTGAGGTCCCAGGCTGCTGGGACTTAGGTGATCACTGATGGGAAGACGACGACTTCACCCTGGAGACCCGTGGACCCCCTGAGAGGAGCTCGTGGGGTCCCGGACCGCTGGGACTTAGGAGATCACTGAGGCGAGATGAGGCACGAAGGTCCGAGGTTGAGGCAGGCGGCAGGAACCGAGGTCAGTAGCAGGCAGAGGTCAGGAACCGAAGGAACAGGCTGAAGATCCGGAGGCAAGAATCCGGATCCGGAACTGGAGATCCAGGCAGGAGCAGAGGATCCAAGCTGGAAACGAGGGTCCAAGCAGGAGTCGAGGGTCCAAGCTGGAAGCAGAGATCCAGGCACTGCAGCAAGAGGAACTTGTTGCAAAGCAATTTCCTGTAAGCAGATGCCGGCTTAAATACAAGCCAGCGTCTGACGTCATTTTGGGGGCGGGCCGTGATCCGGGGGAAAAGCCCTTTAAATTGGGCTTCCCCGCTCGCGCGTGCCCCGAAGGGGTGAGGTCACGTTCAGGGACTCGGTGGCGTCTCCCTCGTGGAGACGCCACCGCGAGAAGGCCTGAGCAGGCCCGACAAGGAGCGTGAGGGAAATACACACAAAATAGATGCCTTAAAATGTCCGTTGGAAGCTTTATTAAGGAGACTTACAGGTCCAATGCACAATATGCCCGACTCAGGCCGAGTTTCGCCCCCTCGCGGGGGCTGCCTCAGGGGCTTAGTGAAATAATCTTTTCTATGTATATGGAAGATCTTATTACCAATTGATTTTCTTCTGATTAAATAGTTGCAATATGAGAATTGATAATATAAATGCAAATTCCACATGGGGTGTAATGAAGACAGTGAATGACATTGTACTTCTTGTGGACTCCAAAGCTGAATGGAACTCTAGGCAGCAAATGATAGATCTTAGGTGTTGTGACCGGCAGCAAGTCAGTCTCCTTCTCAATGGAACAAGGAGTGTGCCTCATCGCGGGCCTCCTGAAAGGCGATTCCCCAGCGCTGCCAGCCCGGAGCGGAAGGTAAGGACCCGGTCGCAAGCCATGCGACCGGGACCGCAACACTAAACAACTGTTAATTTACATTCCCAATCTCTTCTCAAACATACTTCTAACCCAACTCTGTGTGGTGGACATGGACACTTGGACCGAGGTAGAGTAGATACAACCTGCAAGGAGAAGGAGTCCTGCAGGTCCCCACCATTGGCTGGTGGAGGTGACTGTGGCATAGGCCCAACTAAAGCTTCACCTATACCAGCCCTCATATCCCCTAAAATTCAGCCCTCATATGCTGGGGCCAGCAGGACAGGCACGGGCCTCTGCAGTGGAGGTGAGGATCCATCATAATCATTGAGTCGCAGGCCAATGTCTGGAGCAGGCTGAAGACAGGTGGAGCCAGAGACAGGCAGTGGTCAGGGAAGGTAGCGATCAGCATAGACTAGGTCCAGGCAGAATCTAGGGCAATAGAAGAGGACCAGAAGGCTCATCTGCATACTGCTCCCAGCATCCCCAGGAGAGGACTCCAGAGGTCACAGTGAGCGATCCAGGGTTTGAACTCCACAGCCCCAGCTTCCAGAGGCCCCGCACCCTTTGCAGTAGAAGAGGACAGGAAGTTCGCACCTAACAGCGTGCAAATCTCAAACCTTTCAATCTTTGAGTGAAGATCAATTTAATGGTGGTTAAAGAGAATTGGTAAGTATAGCTTTGAGAAATCTTTGGACTTAAAAATGTTTGGAGAAAGGTAACATAGTAGGATATCTTTTTTAGAGTTTGTGTGTGTCTGAGATAATAAGCAAGCCAGAGGAAATTAATTCTAGTGTCTATCTTTACCACCCACTCAACCCTTGATTTTTAGGTAGGAGACGCTTTCTCATTAAAAATCAATCAGGCTCTTATCTAAATCATACTATTGCACCAACCCTTATTGAGAGTTTAATCATCCCCTTGTAGGACACTAACTGATTAATTATTAAATACACCAGTAAATTTAAAGTACTCTAATTCCAGCTCCCCTAGTATCCTAAACTTAACTAGGAACTCAACAAAATTAAGATGAAGGCAACAGTCCAGCAGCAAGAAAGGGGCTTTCCAGTTTTTGCATTGAGTGTCACATTTATGATTTTTTACCTGCCGGTGAGAGATTGAATGTGTGCACCTGGTACAAAGAGCTCCTAGTTCTCAGGGGATGAGTCTTATCCCTGAGAGCCAGGAGCTGACTTGGAGGAGCTGATGCAATCAGAGACATTCATAAAACCTTCAGGGACATAGTAGCCAATTCCCAAATCCAGTCTGGCAGCCTCAATGCTACCTTGGATCAGAAAGGTCTCCCAGTTGGAGAACATCATCCTGGTGTACCAGGAAGTGATCCTGCAACAATGACCTGCTCTCCAGGTGATGTATTGTCCTCTTACACTGAGGACAAGACTCCAAGGGCTACTGCCCAGGAGGGAAAGGTTAGGCCGGCCATCATAGTTAGTGATTTGATTTTTAGAAATGTAGATAGCAGGGTGGCTGGTGGATGTGAGGACCGCTTGCTAACTTGCCTGCCTGGCACGAAGGTGACTGACCTCATGCGTCACTTAGATAGGATTATAGACAGTGCTAGGGAGGAATCGGCTGTCATGGTACATGTGGGCACCAATGACATAGGAAAATGTGGGAGAGAGGTTTTAGAAGCCAAATTTAGGATTTTAGGTTGAAAGTTGAAACCCAGAACCTCCAGGGTGGCATTCTCTGAAATGCTTCCTGTTCCACGTGCAGGTCCCCAGAGGCAGGCAGAGCTCTGGAGTCTCAATGCATGGATGAGATGATGGTGCAGGGAAGAGGGATTCAGTTTTGTAAGGAACTGGGGAACCTTTCGGGGAAGGGGGAGACTTTTCTGAAAGGATGGGTTCCACTTTAACCAGAGTGGAACCAAGCTGCTGGCACTAACTTTAAAAAAAAAAGAGCAGCTTTTAAACTAGAACAAGGGGGAAAGTTGACAGTCACTCAGCAGTGCATGGTTCGTAGGAATTTATCCTTGAAGGATACTAATGAAACAGGAGAGTTAGGGCATTCCAAGAGAGAGATTCCAATAAAAGCAAACATAGTCCATAGGCCTATATGTAAAAAATCACCTGAGCCAAAGATTTCCAAATTATCCCTATCAACTGAAAAGCAGGTTGTTAATACAAACAAAAACACTCTTTGAAATGGCTGTATGTCAATGCCAGAAATCTGAGAAGTAAGATGGGACAATGTGTATAGCAGTAAATGATGAGACTGATATAATTGGCATCTCAGTAGAAGGAGGATAACCAATGGAACAGTGCTTTAACAGGGTACAAATCGTATTGCAATGATAGGGAGGATCATATTGGTGGGGTGAGGCACTTTATGTCTGGGAGGGTATAGAGTCCAACAGGATAAAAATCATACAAAAGACTAAATGCTCAGTAGAATCTTTATGGGTAAGAGTATAGTGATAGGAGTATACTACCGTCCACCTGGACAAAATGGCCAGACAGATGAAATGCTAAGAGAAATCAGGGAAGCTAACCAATTTGGCAGTGCAGTAATAATGGGAGATTTCAATACCCCAATATTGACTGGGTAAATGTAACATCAGGACATGCTAGAGACATAAAGTTCCTGGATGTAATAAACAAGTGCTTCATGGAGCAATTGGTTTAGGAACCAACGAGAGAGGGAGCTATTTTAGATTTAATTCTTAGTGGATCGCAGGATTTAGTGAGAGAGGGAATGGTGGTGGGGCCACTTTGTAATAGTGATCATCACATGGTCAAATTTGAACTAATAACTGGAAGGGGGACAATAAGTAAATCTACAGCTCTAACACTAAATTTTCAAAAGGGAAATTTTGAAAAAATGAGGAAAATAGAAAAAAAATGAAAGGTGCAGCTGCAAAGGTTAAAAGTGTTCAACAGGCATAGATATTGTTTAAAAATTCAATCTTAGATGCGCAGTCCAAATGTATTCCATGCATTAAGAAAGGTGGAAGGAAGGCAAAACGATTACTAGCATAGTTAAAAGGTGAGGTGAAAGAGGTTATTTTAGCCAAAAAAAACATCCTTCAAAAATTGGAAGAAGGATCCATCTGATGAAAATAGGGAACAGCATAAGCATTGTCAAGTTAAGTGGAAAACATTGATAAGACAGGCAAAGAGAGAATTTGAAATGAAGTTGGCTGTAGAGGCAAAAACTCATAATAAAAACTTTTAAAAATATATTCAAAGCAAGAAACCTGTGAGGGAGTCAGTTGGACCATTAGATGACCGAGGGGTTAAAGGGCTGTTAGGGAAGATAAGACCATTGCAGAACGATTAAATGAATTCTTTGCTTCTATGTTTACTAATGAGGATGTTGGGGAGATACCAGTTCCAGAGATAGTTTTCAAAGGTGATGAGTCAGATGAACTGAACCAAATCACTGTGAACCTGGAAGATGTAATAGGCCAGCTTGACAAACTAAAGAATAGCAAATCATCTGGACCAGATGGTATGCATCCTAGGATTCTGAAGGAACTAAAAAATGAAATTTCAGATCTATTAGTTAAAATTTGTAACCTATCATTAACATTATCCATGAAGTTAGCAATTAGCACATTTAAAACTAATCGGAGAAAATTCTTTTTCACTCAATGCACAATTAAGCTCTGGAATTTGTTGCCAGAGGATGTGGTTAGTGAGGATAGGGTAGCTGAGTTTAAAAAAGGTTTGGATAAGTTCTTGGAGGAGAAGTCCCTTAACTGCTATTAATCAAGTTGACTTAGGGAATGGCCTATGCTATTACTGGCATCAGTAGTATGGGATCTTTTTAGTTTTTGGGTACTTGCCAGGTTCTTGTAGCCTGGTTTGGCCTCTGTTGGAAACAGGATGCTAGGCTTGATGAACCCTTGGTCTGAACCAGCATGACGATTTCTTATGCTCTTAGGCAATGGTCGATGGCAGGTTGAGTTCAATCAAGGTCAAGGTCCAGGCAGGGGTCAATAGCAGGTGGAGTTCAATCAAGGTTGAGAGGCAAGCTGAAGTCAAAACCAGAAATCCAACCAAAGGGAGCTGGGCTGGAGAGGCAGGCAGGAGACTAGGAATACAGAAGGCAGAAGGCTGAAGAACAGGACTGAAGACTGACCAAGAAGAAGAAGATAAGGATCGGAGACATGAAGTGATGACTGACCACATAGAAGCAAAGACATACTAGGGCGAAGACATGAACTCAGGATCACAGACCATGAATGCAGGAACAAGAGCGGAGACTCAGGAACAAGGAACAGGCATGCTGGAGCACGTTGAGGCAATTAGCTGTACCTGGTGATAGTCGTCATATTGTCAAGGCTTTGGAGGGGCATCTTGTGTAGTCTTTTAAAGTGCAGAGGGGGTGATATTATCACAAGGCACCTCTCTCAGATTCCTGTCATTGGCCCTTTAAATCCCATGCAGTCAACACGTGTGCGCCGCCGCACCCTAGGGCTGCCAGAGAGCAGAGTTAGCGGAGTTCTGACGCATGTACTGAGTGGCATGCGGATGTGCGGCAGCACAGCCTGCTGCCGCATTGGGAGAAGGAGACTGGCATCAGGGCAGCTCCGGGGAGTTCCGGCGTCAGAGGTAAGTGTGGCAGCTCGGGGGAGGAAGCCAAGAACAACACTCTGTGTAGGAAAGGGGGTTCACTCTTCAGCATACCCATACAAAATTCACATCCAAAAAGGTTCTAATGCTCTTCACATTTACATATTCTACTATGGTCTTTGACCTTCCATAAAGATCTCCACCACACCTTTCCTAGGTTCAGGTTCCCTAGACCACTGCACTTCAAGGGACACTCTGGGGCACTCCTTTCCTGGACTGACCCCAATCCAGAACACCTGGTCCACTTCCTCAGGAAGAAGAATGGGCTCTACTTCTCTTAATCTCCTGGTCAGTTCCTTGGGAGTAGGAAAACCCCACTCATGCTGCTCCATGGCTATATGCCTCTCCCCTTCAGGGGAAGAGCCCCTGCAGGGCCTTACTCCCATTTGGGAGGATCCCTGGCCCACTAGCCCGCAGGCTGACTACTCCAGTAGATCACATATCTGGAGGTCCCTGTTACCCATCCTAGCCTGGAAAGGGTAGGAACGAAAAGGGCAAACACCTGCCAAAACTCCACATTGTTATGCCTCCCACTTCCTTCAGTAGCCAATCATAGAGTTTAAATATTTAAGGATGAACAAACCATTCTTCAACTTCACATCATCACATTTAATACAATGTTTACTCATAAAACACCATCTGGTGGTCATTTACTAGTACCACCATAAGAGACTGTAACAGATCTATAAACATTGGGGCCATTTTCCAAAGAGTTTAGGCTCCTAGGTTTGGGGGTAGGCTCCTAGAATGGCCCTTTTGAAAATGTATTAGGTTTGAGTGTCTAAATTTAGGCTCCAAGTTTCATTAGGTTCCTAATTTTAGAAGCCTAAAAAGTGGGTGCCTACAGAGGTGGAGTTCAGGGCAGGGAATCAAAGTTAGGAGCTAAGCACTGATTTTCAGAACTAGGCACCTAATTTAGGGCCATACATTTAGGGAAATAAATAGCAGGCTTAAATTTAGGTGCTTAATCTTTAGGATTCTAAATTTATATGAATTTTCAGCTGAAAACTTAGGCACGTAAGTTTGGCTGAAAATAGTCACCTAATTTAGGGACCTAAATTTAGAGACCTAAATTTAGGTGCTCAATTTTTTTGGGTTTGTTTTTTTTTTTAAATATTGGCCCCCTTTTTTCAAACAATGTTAAACATGAGTATCCCCCACCCAACAGCATCTTGTACAGATGCCAAGCTCAAAAAGAGTGCACCATCACTGGGGTTTCCCTACACTTGTGAGATTGAATTATTGGCGACCTTATCTGCATGGCAGTGCACAGAGCTGTCAGTGAGCCATCGAGCTAGCTGGTTGTTGACGTTGAGTATTTGGGTGCAATGCAGGTGCCCAAGGATGAGAACAATCTGCCCTTGTCAGGGGCCGGAGCATCTAGAATGGTATTTACCAGATAAGGTTTTTGCTACATATCTCCAGCAGGAATCCTGTATTACGGTGAGTGACTAAACATATACTTCCCTGATATTTCTGCTTTTACATCATTTGTCCATGATTTGTGCTTACCTCAAAGATGTATCATGACCTTGTACTTGTTTCCTGTGCCAGGGTGTCATTTTGAAATTAAGTCACACCTGGTGTTCCTGAAAATCTTATACATCAGCCCTTTGGAAGACAGATGCTGCAGATGCAAGGTCAACTGGGATGCTTGAAGGCTAGCCTAAAAATGCTTTGAGTTTGCACAATAAAGATTCCCCACTGCTTGTTCGCTGGATTTCATCTCGACATATTCTTCCTCATAACTGAGAATTGTACTAAGCAGATGGCAAGTGCAATCAGCAATAAGCATGCTTCTCACTACTGATATAACCAGTAACTGTGCAAAATAGCAATGTATTCTATCTCATTTCCGATAACCAGGGCAGCCGCAGCTAACCCAGAACGGGGGGAGGAGGGGGATTTTCCCTTCAAATTCACACTGAACGAACGTACACAATAAGGAGACGGGCATTGGAATACATTTTAGTTGCACTTTTAGTCACCTAACAAACTAACCATATTTAACCTAAGTAGCTAAGTCCTCCTAATTACAGAATTATACCCATGATCATGGACAAAAAGGAGTGGGGGAGGAGGAGGAGGCACTTTTGGGAACCTATCAAGGATTCATCTCTGGACCACTTGGCCACCATGATGAGCAAGCAAGGTCACAGCCCTTCCGGGAGGATACCTGACATCTTCCAGCAAGGCTGCCAGCCCTCTGTGCCCTGCATACCAGGGCCAAATCGACTCAGGTGACAGGGAGATCCTAGCCATGCTTGTGAAGTCAGTGCTGGTATCTTTGGTCTGCTTCTGAACTAAAGACCCATCATAGACTCAGGTATTAAAAGGTGGACAATAATGACTAGAGTGGTAACTTTGCAACATTACACTGAGCTTACAGGGTATAAAAATAACACGGGCTAACTAGACAGTCATATCTAAGAACAGATAGTTCACAGGTAAGTAATGACAGGAGAGCAGGCAGGATTTGACTGTGTCAGTGGCATGAGAAGCGAGAGGGAAGCAGGCTAGCTCCCAGCCCGTACCTGTTGATAAACCCCATGCCCCCCAGCTCACCCTTGTCCCTTCCCAAGGATTTGAATTGCCCAGTGGAGTTACAGGGGGGGCAACACCCTCTCCTCCAATCCCTCGCCCCCTCCTAGCAAGCACACTGAGTAGACGTGGGGCGGGGTAGGCCTGGAGCAGATCAGTGTAACACAAGGTCTGGGGCCAATGACATCATCAGAACAGGTAGCCAATGCCATCAGAGATAGCAATGCTCTGGCCAAGGGTGTGGCCCAGAGATCACCCACATACCGCAAGGCCCAGAAAGATCGCAGCAGCGGATGCTGCCAAGGCGGACCAGCAATAAAAACCCCCAAGGATCCTGCCATCCCCCCCCCCCCCCCTTTCCTGGGCACACAATACCCGCAGCATTCACACATTTGTTGCAGCGTTGTGTTTTATTTCAATAAGAATGTTTGCTGGTGCTATGGGCAAAGGACTAAGGAATGAATTCAGAACTTTTAAATGTTGCATATCCTCTGCTCATGTCTGCCATGTTGGCTGAAAACACACAAACCTGCCACCCCGATTGACTGAATATTGCCAATCTGCACTACTGACCCTAAGCCTGCTAGGTACGGTATACCAACCTCAGGCAGGTGCTACACCAACCTCCTGCAGTTCTGGGATTCTCCAGAGGAGAAGTCACCAGTCATATTAAACTCCTTTTGCTCTGTGCAAGTACTTTTAATGCTTGTTAAATATCAGGATATGCATTTCATACAATTTGTGTCAATCATTTCAGAACCCAGTTTTCCGGAGTTGAATTTGCTGTGCACTTACTCTGCTTTCTTCCTCTCAGTGGCAAGCATTGTGTATGTTTTCCAGTTACTTTTTCATTCCCTGACTTATTCCTGCTTTGTTATGTATATGGTAAGAACTGCAAGCTACTTCTACATTCAACGAATTCACAAGCGGCTCATGGTGAAAAGGGAAGTCAGCAGACTATATATGAGGTGATATTACCAATCAATAAATGCATGTGAAAAAAGTACTCCAGCCCAGCCAGTACCCCAAAATGTACCTGGAATTGAATTCCTTTTGCTGGGCAGCCCATGTGCAAACAGAGCCTTTCTGATTTGCTATCCCTGACATTCTCCCGAAAATACAGAATAATAAAGATGCTGAAAAGGATCTCAGATTGCTGGAGGGCTTGATACGCGAGGGGATGCAAAAGATTATCCTCTTGGAGAAGGGATGAAGGGCACAATGTATGATTAATGGCAGTTCCTTTTTTTTTTTTTTGTGGGTGCGTGTCACTGAACAAGGCAAAGAAAGAAGACAAAGGATGCTGACACCTCAAGGAAGGAATTAAACATTGGACTGCATTTATTAAAGATGCAAAAAGATCCCCGACTTGATGAAGATAAGGCATCTTTTGCGTTCCTACAATGTGCATGCTCCTTGCCTAGAAAAGCTCGAAATCTGTTACCGAAGTAATGTATATGAGTTGTGTAGAGTAATCTGCTGCCAATTTAATGATCAGGGTTTTTTTTTTTTCACTAACTCTGCATCACTTGGTGGGAACACTCTTTGAACCTTATTTAATAAAGAGTTTTACCATTGGTGCTGAATAATAAAATGTCCTTTTTGAACAAGGCTCTTTGTTTTCAGAAAATATTCTCCCAAGGTACTCCCATAGGATCTTGGAAGGCCTTTTTCGTTACACCTTGCTGGTTGTGCATGCATGGTGTCAAATGCCAATCAGTTTGACAGATTGACATATGTTAGAGTTTAAAAAAACAAATTGCAGGGTTGTGGCCAAGTAGCTCTCTCTGCCTTGCAATCCATGGGAAGGGGAGGGGTACTGGGAGTACAGTTGTATTAGTACTGGGTTCTTGGCACGGTGGCATCTTTGTCCTGTAATCTTAAACGGTGATACAAATTGCATGAGAGGGAGGGTCAGAGGGCTCATAACAACGTAGGGCAAGTTCTGTTTCTTTTATCCTCGGTCATGAGACTGTGCTTGACTGCTTAGATTATTTATTGAAGTAATTATATAAACTGGATGGGGATGGAGGGATGGCTAGGGTGGACCCTAGAGGTATACTGTGATATCGTACTCTTTAATGCTGTAACATTGTATATATGCATCAAATGTTTTAAATGTTTGTAATCCACTCTGAAGTCGTTTACTGCAAAAAGTGGAATATTAATTTTATAGTTTGATTCCTGGATCAAGTCTTTGGCACCCGGGCTCAGCTGGGGATGCTGCGGAGACAGTGTTGTAGAAGGGTAGGGGGAGGGCAGTCACAGTCATCTATAAGGGTAAGCCCTGGTGCCTGGATTTATAGCCCCCATGATGCAGGTTTCTGAAAGGAGTCATGCTTGCCCGGGCTGGGGAAGGGGGGGAGCTATCTATTAAAATGAAGAGAAATTTCCCAAACTGAAGGGAGAAAACCATGAAAGCGGGCACCATCTCCTGTCAGTTTGTAAAGAACTAGAGAGAGAGAGCAGTAAATAAATAAGCTGATGACAACATAGCCTAAGGGAACATACTGGAGGCATCGGCAGCAACGTGGATGCATCAAGAGGTGAAGAGTAGGGATGTGAATCGTTTTTCAACGATTAAAATTATCGTCCGATAATGTTTATATCGTCTTAAATCGTTATAGAACACGATACAATAGAAATTCTAACGATTTATCGTTAAAAATCGTTAAATCGTGTTAGTGCGCACTAACTCGAGTTAGTGCGCACTAACTCCCCATTAGTGCGCACTAACTCGATTTAGTGCGCACTAACTGAAAATGATACAAATAAACACTTTCCAGGTCACTGAAGGTCAGTTAGGAATGAATATGTGTTCCTATTGGCTGGCTGCCCTCTTATCTATTGATGTTACCACTGAGGTGATGGTTGGGGGATGGGAAATGGAACTGGAAACTAACGAACACCAACAGAAAATGAAACAAAGTGTTCACACTTCCCAGGTCAGTAAAGGTCACTTAGGAATGAATATGTATGTATGTATTCCTATTGGCTGGCTGTGCTCTTATCTATTGATGTTACCAATATGGTTGGGGGGATGTGAAATGGAAACAGTTGGAAGCTTGACAAAAAAAGTAATGTAATGATCAGCACTCACCTGACTAGAACTTGTTTGTTTATTATTTTTGTTAGCAGGCACCTGAAATGCTAGTGCATGTTGAATTTGCCAATCACTGTGCATTTTAGAAAGGTGGTCCTGGCTGGAACTGTACACAGTTCAAATATATGTAATTGATTGTTGGTAAGTGTATTTTTTAAGTAGCCACACTGGCACCAGTATGTTTACTTTTCCTCCTACTTAACTCACTAGCTCAGCTTTGTAAGAAGGGCTTCTCTGCTTGTGTGTTGTTTTTGTTTGGTGTGAGGAGAGCAGAAACATCAGATCTTTATTCAATCTACTACAGTCATCTCTTACAGTGCCCTATCCCTATTAATACCAGGAGAGTTGTGATCTTCCTGCACACAGTGCCCTAACCCTGATACCAGTCTGAGACAGCTCCCTCCCTGCATTACTAGTGAGAGGCTGGCTTCACAGACAGGGGGGAGCTGCCTGACCCTCACTCCTGACTTCCCCCATGTCCCAGCTAGTGAATGGTGTGTGGGTGAGAGGGGGGGGGGGGGAGGATGGTGAAGTCTGAGACAGCTCCCTCCCTGCATTACTAGTGAGAGGCTGGCTTCACAGACAGGGGGGAGCTGCCTGACCCTCACTCCTGACTTCCCCCATGTCCCAGCTAGTGAATGGTGTGTGGGGGAGGGGGGGGGGGGGAGGATGGTGAAGTCTGAGACAGCTCCCTCCCTGCATTACTAGTGAGAGGCTGGCTTCACAGACAGGGGGGAGCTGCCTGACCCTCACTCCTGACTTCCCCCATGTCCCAGCTAGTGAATGGTGTGTGGGTGAGGGGGGGGGGAGGATGGTGAAGTCTGAGACAGCTCCCTCCCTGCATTACTAGTGAGAGGCTGGCTTCACAGACAGGGGGGAGCTGCCTGACCCTCACTCCTGACTTCCCCCATGTCCCAGCTAGTGAATGGTGTGTGGGTGAGGGGGGGGGGGGAGGATGGTGAAGTCTGAGACAGCTCCCTCCCTGCATTACTAGTGAGAGGCTGGCTTCACAGACAGGGGGGAGCTGCCTGACCCTCACTCCTGACTTCCCCCATGTCCCAGCTAGTGAATGGTGTGTGGGTGAGGGGGGGGGAGGATGGTGAAGTCTGAGACAGCTCCCTCCCTGCATTACTAGTGAGAGGCTGGCTTCGCAGACAGGGGGGAGCTGCCTGACCCTCACTCCTGACTTCCCCCATGTCCCAGCTAGTGAATGGTGTGTGGGTGAGGGGGGGGGGGGGAGGATGGTGAAGTCTGAGACAGCTCCCTCCCTGCATTACTAGTGAGAGGCTGGCTTCACAGACAGGGGGGAGCTGCCTGACCCTCACTCCTGACTTCCCCCATGTCCCAGCTAGTGAATGGTGTGTGGGTGAGGGGGGGGGGAGGATGGTGAAGTCTGAGACAGCTCCCTCCCTGCATTACTAGTGAGAGGCTGGCTTCACAGACAGGGGGGAGCTGCCTGACCCTCACTCCTGACTTCCCCCATGTCCCAGCTAGTGAATGGTGTGTGGGTGAGGGGGGGGGAGGATGGTGAAGTCTGAGACAGCTCCCTCCCTGCATTACTAGTGAGAGGCTGGCTTCACAGACAGGGGGGAGCTGCCTGACCCTCACTCCTGACTTCCCCCATGTCCCAGCTAGTGAATGGTGTGTGGGTGAGGGGGGGGGGGGAGGATGGTGAAGTCTGAGACAGCTCCCTCCCTGCATTACTAGTGAGAGGCTGGCTTTGCAGACAGGGGGGAGCTGCCTGACCCTCACTCCTGACTTCCCCCATGTCCCAGCTAGTGAATGGTGTGTGGGTGAGGGGGGGGGGAGGATGGTGAAATCTGAGACAGCTCCCTCCCTGCATTACTAGTGAGAGGCTGGCTTCACAGACAGGGGGGAGCTGCCTGACCCTCACTCCTGACTTCCCCCATGTCCCAGCTAGTGAATGGGGTGTGGGTGAGGGGGGGGGAGGATGGTGAAGTCTGAGACAGCTCCCTCCCTGCATTACTAGTGAGAGGCTGGCTTCACAGACAGGGGGGCGCTGCCTGTCCCTCACTCCTGACTTCCCCCATGTCCCAGCTAGTGAATGGTGTGTGGGTGAGGGGGGGGGGGTGGATGGTGAAGTCTGAGACAGCTCCCTCCCTGCATTACTAGTGAGAGGCTGGCTTCACAGACAGGGGGGAGCTGCCTGACCCTCACTCCTGACTTCCCCCATGTCCCAGCTAGTGAATGGTGTGTGGGTAAGGGGGGGGGGAGGAGGATGGTGAAGTCTGAGACAGCTCCCTCCCTGCATTACTAGTGAGAGGCTGGCTTCACAGACAGGGGGGAGCTGCCTGACCCTCACTCCTCCGGGGTATTGTGATCTTCCTGCACACAGTGCCCTATCCCTGATACCAGGGGTGTTGTGATCTTCCTGCATGCAGTGCCCTATCCCTATTAATACCAGGAGTGTTGTGATCTTCCTGCATGCAGTGCCCTATCCCTATTAATACCAGGAGTGTTGTGATCTTCCTGCATGCAGTGCCCTATCCCTGATACCGGGATGTGTGCAAGAAGATCACAACACCCCCGGTATCAAGAATAGGGCACTGTGTGCAGGAAGATCACAACACCCCCAGTATCAGGAATAGGGCACTGTGTGCAGGAAGATCACAACACCCCTGGTATTAGGGATAGGGCACTGTGTGCAGGAAGATCACAACACTCCTGGTATTAATAGGGATAGGGCACTGTGTGCAGGAAGATCACAATACCCCTGGTATCAGGGTTAGGGCACAAGTTCTAGTCACATTGACTGATCACATTACTTGTTTTGTCAAGCTACCAACTGTTTCCATTTCCCATCCCCCATATACTGTCAGTAGGAAACTTGGTAACATGAATAAATAAGAGGGCAGCCAATAGGAATACATATTCATTCCTAAACTGACCTTAACTGACCTGAAAAGTGTCAAATTGTATCATTTTCAGTTAGTGCGCACTAACTCCCAGTTAGTGCGCACTAACTCCCGTTGGTGCGCACTAACTCGAGTTAGTGCGCACTAATCGGAAAAAAACGATTTTTTAACGATTTTTTAACTAAAAAATCGTGCCTAAGACGATTTTCTTGCCCTGCCACACGATTTCTATCGTTAAGACGATATGGAAAACGATTCACATCCCTAGTGAAGAGGATGTTGTCCGAGGCACATATAGCAAACTATCAATTATGGAATTAAAGGGGTTACAGGTAAAAGACACTGATGCATTACACATGCACGGTGAACATCTGTTGTAAAAATAGTATGACATCTCAAGGGCATGCGTTGAATGGCACAGATGTCCAAATGTCCTTGATTGGTGGCAGAGCCTATTGCAAGAATCATAGCGTGCGCCGAGTCCATGAGCCACGTTCATCCACTTTTTAACATTTTCATTGCTTGTGCCTACTGCTGATCCTCTCGCCAGTGCCTCCGTGCCTGTTCGCCACAGCCATATTATAATAATAATAACAGCCATGCGGTTCTCGGCCAGGGACGCTGCTGATTCTCTGTTGCTTATGCGTCTGCACAGACACCATCTCATGATGCTTAATGTGAAAGGTTAAACATAAACAGCTCTAGATACCAGACACCAGCTTGTAATCAAAATACAAGCTTTCTATAATGAATTAATTTATATTTTTGTGGAGTGCTCAGTTGTTTTCTTTGACTGGCTCTGGTTGTTGGAATGAAGCCCTGTTCATTTCCTTTCCTAAAGATGTTTAAAAATGAGTGCTATAGATATATATTTTTTGTTCTGATTCCTATAAAGCAAAATCTTGACATGGGTTCTATTTTTGAAAACCAGATGAAATGGCTTGTGCTGGAATGTATGACACAAGCTTTCTTCTGGAAGGTTCTCTCACCTGTAATTCTCTGAACTGGAGCATTAGCATGGAACACACTAAACTAAATATATATTTAAGTTCAGTTCATATGGGTAACAATGCTGTGTGAAAAGGTTGTGCTTTACATTTCCCATCTAGTTTTTGAAAAGCATAATTTGTGGCAGAAATCTCCATTGTTCCAAAACTATTTTTACAAAAGAACCAGAAAGCTGTGAAGCAGCAAACTTTTTTTTTTTTTTTTTGCTTCTGGGTAACAGGTAGCAAAGCTGGTGCAAGGATATTAAGCACCCAAGGCGAACCTTCAGCCTTGTGCCCCCTCCAGCCCTAGCCTTCACAGGCCCACATACACACAAGTAAAAATTATGCATGTATAATAACAGATTTTTACATGAAAAAGAACATTCAAATATAGTTTTCTGAGATAACAATATCACTTACAGGAGTGCATGTAAATATAATATGCATATTGTATGTCAACCAGAAAACCCTGCTAAAAAGCAAAAAAGACCCTGGGAACCCAAATGGTATTAGGCCTCTTGTAACACATGCTGGGTGCAGGCTTGGAGCTCAAAGCTATGAGTAAAGTGAATTACAATTACAATTTAGTAAACCTCCCTTACCAAAACAGCACTAACTGCCAGCACTCAAATAGTAACAATCATACCTATGAAAAGACAACACTGTAAATATTATACCAGGCTCTGAAACACCATTACAACTCTTATGTATTTTTAAAAATGTATATAACACATCACCAATAAAATTTACAATAAAAGTGGATTACAAATGTAACATGCATAATAAAATCTAACATAAAAACCAATTACCTACAATACAGCATTGCATATGTGGCCAGACCCTCCTGCCTGCCACTAAATATCCTTTGTTCCATTTCCAGAAATATAACATCTTGAGCCATCCATCCCCCTCTTGCCCTCCTCCTCCCTAGGAAAGCAGGGATTGCTTACTCATGCCCTTTATAGCCAGTCATTTTGTGATTTAAGGTGTAGCTAGGTTCATTTTAGAGCAAATAGCAGAGAAGCAAGATGTAGGACTTTTTTCCTCCATGCTGAGGCACCCTGCCTCATCAGGTCTCCCCTTTTTTGTACAGGATTGGCCTCTGTGCACAACCTGCAAGAGGGTCCCTAACATTATGGTTCAGTAACATAGATTTTTGATGGATTTCCCTTTGGGGCAAAAGGGCTCTCAATCCAGAGGACTGAAGATCTGTGAGCACCATTCTACTCCCTAGGTGGGCAAGACCAGTGACAGATCTTTCTGAGTGAGATTTTTGATGGCCAAAATGTATTCTGTTTTTCAAGAAGGAGAATACACTTTTTGTTGTGAAGAGGTTTTTTTTAAGTCACCCCTCTTCACTAGGAGCCTGGCTGGATTAGCAGATTCCCATCCAAAGACTTTTCCACCTGAGGAGTCACCCTTGCAGAGCAGCTTAATAGAGTCAAGGAAGAGCGAGGAGACCCCCATCTGGATTCTCCATTAACCTGGGACCAGGACACAGGGATGGGTGCTCAGGAAGATGCTGGACTGTAAGGTAGGATTTCACTTTGCTAGGAATCCTGGATAAGCCACTGGGGGGAAGCCACCGTGGGAAGCTCAACCAGTGTATTGAAAGAAAAGGACACCTACCCACAGTGAAACACTCTTATCTGTAAAAACATCATCTGTAACTGCTCAAGTATTTAAAAATGTTCTTTTATTTGCCTTAAACTAATCAGTAAATTGGTTATGCACAGCATCTCTCTCCAGGGGCTGCTACAGCTACAAATACCCACCGGACACACTAAAGTTTCTTTCATTGTCTGGGCCATAGACAAGTGTCTCCTCCCATAGAAAGAATCCCCCCCAGGGATCAAGAGTTGAGCTGGGAATAACCAGCTAGAGCAGCCCCAGAGGTTATAAATGTGATTGTGTGCCCTTGTGTCTAAACATTCCAGCTAAGGGTTACACATATACGAAATAACAACTGCCACTGTCACCCTGCAAGGCCACCACTCCACAAATCATAATCCAAATTCTCCATAGCATCAAAAGACAACCCTATTAGAAAACAGAACAAGCCTAGCTGCTATAGAGCCCTACACAGAAACAACACACTAGCAGAATATCTCAAGTTTGATCATGCATGCTGAACACTGACAAACCCTCACCAAATACAGAATAAAGAGATCAGAAAGCAAAAATTAAAAATGTGCAGACAAAACCTGAACTGGAAACCACAACACTAGACACTGTATGCAGCGCAACAATGGGAAAACAGACAGGCTGCATCAAGAATGGCTGTGACCATCCACTTATTTGCCCTATAAAAACAGTTATAAAGCTAGTTAGGATGAAAGAAGACCAGGGATTGATTGGGTCTAACCTTCTTTTGATTGCCAAATACCTTTCACTACATGGTAATACAGGGGAAGACAAAAATGGATCACTGTGCATCTGCATCCAGTTCTGCAACAATGACAAATATTCTTTCCCAACCCCAAATATGGTTATCAACTCAAAATCACTGAAGACACGGTTTTTTTCTAGTGCTCAGTTACTGTGTATCGTCACACTGAGTTGGATAATCTTGGGATTTAAGTATGCGATACATCTGAAGAAAGGATTTGTGCAGATTCGAAAACCCATGAATTGAGCCATCTTCATGATTGGACCCCTGAAAAGTATCACAACCTACTAAAACTCAAGTTTCCCCCAGGGTCAATAAAGTTACTTAAACTTCACTCTAGGAATAGGTGTCCATTCTCTCCCCCGGAAAAGGAGCATTATTACTGAAAAGTGCTTCAGTTTTACATGTCTGCTTCATTTACAGAAGCATTATGAGCAGTTGCAAGTGACCATAGAAAACAATGTATCAATTGAAAGCCCATGTTATATACAGTAGCCTACAGGCAAAGCATGCATACTTTAATAAACCACACTCATATGCATGCAAATTCCTTGGTGAAAGGAGTATTGGGCACCTTACTAGTAAAGGGGTTAAAGAATCAAACAAGAGTTGTGTAAGGGAATTGTTTATCCACAGATCAACTACTAGAGCAAAGGGACACATTGTAAAGACAGAACAAGGAATTTTTAGTATAGATGACCTAGTTTCTCAAATCTTTTTCTCATAAGCCTAGAATGTGGGGAAACGTTTGGTGTTTCATTATTCCAGGAAGACTGGGAGTAATCTACACATGGAGGAATCTCCAGGACAGGAGCAGTGCAGGACTCAGGGAGAGCTGGCTTCTTCAGGTGTGAGCTGCACAGGGCAAGGTCTCCTGCCGGTACCAGCCACCTTCCCCTCGGGTTGAGCCCTGAGGTTCTGGTGGCCGGCAGGACTTAAATGGAAGGCGCGCACAAGGTACCATAGGACACCCACAGGGGCAGAGGTGGCTTCAGGGTACAGAAAGGTCTCCTGAAAAATGGGAGACAGTGAGTGCACCAAACACAGACAGAACGAAAGACCACATGCAGGGTAACACAGTATCAGACAACGACCAGACAGAGCAGTACACAGAACAGGAGGAAGGCCACAATAAAGACCACACAAGGAACAGAAGCAATAAACAGAAAGTCAAACAAGAGCTAAGGCAAATGTTCTAGAGCGACCACAGCAAAGAGTAAAGAAGACTTCAGGATGAGGCAGGAAGTAACTGGAGAGGTAGACTTAAAAAGGCATGGCAGTGCCGCATCATGGAGTCTTCGAGGCACGATCCTGAGCAGCTCTAAGGGTCCCTGCAGGCAAGAGGACCGCACTGCAGCCAGGATCCTCACAGGAACCTGCTGAGTAATGGAAGGAGGGGAGGGCAGCAGAGGAGGATGGGTCAAGGGGAAATGGAGGGCAGAGCAGGTTAAGGGGAGGTAGGGAGTAGAGTAGACAGAGAGGAATTAACCCAACCCCTCCATCCCCAAATATAAAAGTCAAAGTATGCCTATGTAGCCCCTAAGCAGGAAAATCCCTGATTCAGTCCCAAAATTTCACATCTCAAGTTTTGGACTCTTCTTGCACAAATCTCACCAGGATAGCATAACACTCTGAGAATCCAGGCTCTCATGTAGGGGGAAAGGCAGCTTCGAGGCCCTTTTGTGCTCTTCACAGACCTTGTAATCAGCACCGACGATGATCTTTTCAGCAATGATAACCAGGCTGGAAACTGTGTGGGGTGGGTTCCAACCCAGTTTTACCATTAGGTTGCAAAGTGAACTGATGATTTCTTTACAAACGCAAAGATGAAAATAGTTACATAGATTTCCACGACTCGGAACTCCATAAATTTGTGAGCAACTATTTCAGAAAGTGTTCTTCCAATTGCTCCAATTGCTCCAGCCAATTCCTTGAGTATTTGGCTCCTTAATTACTTCTCATCTCTCTACCACTTGAGTCCTTAAGCCATGCTCTTTTTTTCTTCTTAATCTTCAGTCTCTCTCCATGGGAATGGAGGGAACAGTTATCCACATATTTTACCTGCCATGACAGTCCCTGTAGTCTTCACTTTTTTTCTCCGCTCCCAAACGGGCACCTTAGCACACTCCTCTTCTCTAGGGATTCTCCCCGAGCTCATACAGAGTCCTTCAGTTTCTTCTCCCTGAAGATGGATGTGGGTTCACTTGCCCTTGATGACACCTCTTCTTCACGTCCTTTCAAAAGGAAAGGCAATTCTCCTCAAGCAAGCAGCAGCTGAGCCCCGGAACCCTAGAATAAGGCACTCGCTCTTCTTTCTTGTCCCAAATCTCTATGTAGAGAGAACCCCAGAGGTTTAACCCAGGAAAATAATGAAAGTGGTAAAGCATGGGATTTGCTGCCCTTAAAAGGTTTACTCAGTAAATCCAGCTCAAATGTCCAACTAAGAATCCACCCTCTAAGATGGTGGGAGGGATTTACAAAGGATCGGAGCACACCATCTGCTTCTCCCATATGGGGGAGCAACAGCTAAACTTCTGCTTCACTATTCTCTTTGTACTTCCCCCAGAATTTTGGTCCAATCCTTCTGGTAAGGAAACCAGTGGTTCCTTATACCTATGCAGGAGGGGGAAAAATAAACAGTGCAGAAGGAGTAAGGAGGGGAGGGGGGAAAAAGGATAGGATGGGGAGAGAAAGAAGAGGAGATTAGGAGTATGTGAGAGAAAAGGGGGGTTGAGAGTGGTGGGGACAGACAAGTGTATGGGGAGCGACTATGTTGTGGATGGGTTTGTGGGGGAGGGGAGGATGGGAGGAGAGGGAGGAGACTGGTATGGAAGAACTTGGGTTAGGGAGAGGAATGTCTGGTGGAACTCTGAGTGCTTCCCTAGCTTTTGTGTTGGCCAGGACCCCATGAGTCTTCCCTATGTCTGCATCACCAGTTCCTCTCTGGACATTTAAATGCAGACTTGCCAGTCCCACTGTGTTTTGTTGTTTTATTTTTTTGCTGGAGGCACTGCACTTTGTGTTGACCTCAGTGCTCCCAGTCAATTTCTAAAGCCAGCCCCCTATGAATCCACTTTGAGTAGGTATTGTTCAGTTCTGGAGACCACATCCAGAAAAGAACATTCTTAAGGAAATGATTCCCACCGAGACTGTGCATGGCCTGCACTATTAGCGATTCACAGAGAGAGACTGAAGGAGCTAGAGACGTACAACTTAGAAGAAAAAAGGGAAAGGGAAGCTATGATACGCACAAACATCCAAATATCTAAGAGGCTTCAATAAAGCACTAGTAGGAAGCATTTTCCATACTGAAGGATAAGGGGTCACCATATGAAGCGAAGGGGAGGGGAGGGCTCATAAAAAATTGCGAGGAAAATACTTTTTGACTGAGGTGGTGGAGGGCACTTGGAACAGATTTACAGCAGAAGTTATCGGAGCCAACACAGGGGCAGAACTCAAGCACGCGTGGGAAAGGCACAAAGAGGTCAATATGCAAAAGAGACAGGAACCCAAACATTAAGGCACCTATATGACTGAATTTAAAAATGTTTATGGGCTTAGCACCTAAATTTCGGCACATAAATCAAGTTCGCTAAAAAGCTGACGGAGGCAGTGTGGAGCCCCCAAAAAGGCAATTTAATTTAGGTCACCCCAATAGCTGCGCTAACTTTAGGAGCCTCAAGTTAAGGCATCTAAAGTGACATTTAGACATTTATATGTAGCCTTTTAAGGTGCCTTGAATCAGGCGCTGAGCCCTCTTTTGAAATTCAGGCTCGTAGAGAAAAGAGTAGCAGGAGGAGGGATGGAGAAGTTCACAGATCATGTGAAATCTGTGACAATACAGTAGGCAGGCAGAAATGGGCAGACTGGTGGACAAAGTGGTCCTTTTCTGCCATCTGCTCTATTTCTAAGGCCTGCACTGTCTTGCTACATGATAGGCCTGACCTACATCTACTTTTAGCTATTTTAGACAAGGCTCTGCTGTTTATGCAAATTTGCCTAGTCTATGAATTTCTAACAGAAGGTAAAAAAAAAAATGACATGACAAGGTCTCAAATATATATGTAGATATATGCTGAGCCCTGATATGTTTTCTTTGGCAAATCCCTGACACTTTAAAATGTTTTGCAGCAAAATGCAAATCTTAAAATTTTTTACTAAACTTCTAAAGACTTTGTCTATTGGTATAAAACTATGACACAATATTAGTACTAGTGCATTGTGAGATGTCTGTGTGCTTAAACACCAGGTCACAGAATTACTTCACTCGCAAATACTGGCAATGGACAAAGGCTGTTTCATGTTGGGGGATATTCAAAGCCAATCATATATCTGATAAACTATGACACCAATTTTTTCCATGTTACGTTACTCTTACGTTTAATGTTAAGGACGGATACCATAGCTACGGAGGCCTGCTGCACAACAAATAACACAGCGTCTACAACGAAGAGAAAACTGCAGTTATAAGATGTGTTCCCCCTGATGTAGCCATTCGAAACACGGTCCCATGTCGAGGAGTGTGATTTTTATATCACAAGATCCTTTTTATTTGCAAAAAGTTAAAACATTTTCTGCACTGGCCTATGATTAAGTAGAAGGCAATTGCAGGTATTTACATTTGTACCGGGAGTGCCTTTTATAATAGCCACAATAGATGGTAACTAATGATACTAGAAGGAATTGGCTTTGGAAGCACGGATACTATGCCATTAATTCCGCTCTGCTTCTTTTGACTTGTCTTTCAGTATGAAAAAGTCCATCATTGGAAGATTCCATAGACCTTAATCCTCCCAGTTTGATCAGCGTCCAAATGCTTTTGTGTCACCGGGGGGCAAGGGCATTAACTTGTCCTCCAGATTCTCAATCTCAGGCAAAAGACCAAGACGGGGGGAAGTCATCAACTACGTTCTTTTCGCCTGCCTATGAGGAACAGTGTCACGTCATGAAAGGCAGAAACCAAAAGAAAGAGAGAGCATGGGGCCTGGCATCAGCAGAGGCGCCGTTCCCTTGAATGGGAGGGTGGAGCAAGCACCTGGGCAGATGGAACTGAACTCATCCAAAGGCACTTCCAGGTTAAAGCACCTTAAGCTGTAACCCATATTCTTTTTGTGTTATGTTACAATTACTTCCTGCCTTTACCTTCTTCCAGCTATTTTAAGCGTCCAAGTTTTCACTCCTTGTTAAATGTAACTTTGCCTTATTCACCTCTATTGTTATCTACTCTATTTTTTGCTTCAGTTATACCCTTGTTCTATGTAAACCGATCCGATATGGTTATTACTATGAAGGTCGGTATAAAAAAAGTGTTAAATAAATAAATAAATAAATAAAGTCAGGTCTTTTTAAGCTTCCTGTCATAGGGAGAAGGATTTATCTGCAAATGTTAACCCGGAAAACAAACAAACCATGTATTAAGGTGTAGCCACTGTTGCTTTTAATGAGGGCAATATTCAAGAAGACATTTATCTGGTCAAATAACTATTTGCCCAGGTAAATCAGCTGCCCAAAAAATTGCTCACCTTGTACGTCCTTTTACCCACATTTTCCTGGAGGCATTCTTAGGACGGAGAGAGGCAATGACATGTGCAGTTTTGCATTTTCAGATCTGCGCGTGTCGTTTTTCAGGGCAAAAGTATCACGGAGAAAGGCAGTACAGACCCCTGTGGGTACTATTTTCCCTTCGCAATTTTCAAATGGAAAGTGCGTGCACACTTTCCTCATGAGAGCAGGTGCAAAGTTCACAGAGACTTTTGCAGCTGTGCAGATACTTCAAACATTGCCCCCACCAGGTAGAACTACAGTCCCAGATTACAAATTCATCTGATCTTCTGCACCCGTGCACTCCTCACCCTTATTTATTTATAAGAGGGAGAGAGCAGTCAGGTCTGGAAAATGACGACATGAATAATTAGCCATGGACATGATTTTGTAACAAAATTGCACCCCCCCCCCCCCAATTAGTCCAGTATTTTGGGAGGGGTGCACCTTTAGGAATTATAATATGGGCCTTCGCAGTAATGGAGGGGATTGTTTTTGCTTCAGAAATACTGACAGAATGATCTCTTCTGAATGCATTAGAAAAATTCCCAAAAAATTAGACAGAAAAATGGTGATTTTGTTGTATGTCTCAGTCTATTGGCCCTCTTTTTAAGCCCTGGTTGGGCACTTAGGAATTATGCAATGAATGCTCAAGGACTGTGATTTTCCCTTGTACATTCATCTTGTAATGCACTGGATCCTCATCATAATTTGAAAAGGTAGAGATGTGCAAACAATGCGCAGCTGAACATGAACCGGGCAGATGTGGATGGTGTTTAATGGAAATGATGGGCTTTACTGAATTTCCTCCGGCAGACCTGGGCAGAAAGTCAATGATGAGCAGCATTCATTGCTCTCAGGGAATTCGTGGACTGCCCCAGAGCTGCAGCCTGAGCTTTGCAGGCGGAGCAGCAAACGCGTGAGCAGGGAGCAGCTCAGCAGCAGGCGATGGGTACTACCCTGCACTCCTCCTGAAGGAAGAGCTGGTGGGGAGCAGATGACAGCTGCGCCAGCATCCCCTGCCCCTCTCTCCCGCAAATTGAGGGGAAAAAAAACCTCCTGTATGCCTCCAGGTCCAGTCACGAGAACTGGCAGCAAGGAGATCTTCCAGACTGCTTGCTGTCTGTCATCCTTCCCCAAAAACCCAGAGGCAGGTAGCCAGCATTGCCCTCACCCACCACCCTTAGGCCTGAAGGTAGGAGGCTACAGGTGGCACAGCAAACAGAAAGGGCTGTGAGCCAGCTGCGAAGGAGTCTGGCCATGCAGCAGCAGCATTTGGACCGTCCCAGTCTGTGAGGGGGGGCAGACATTTGCAGGGGGACGGGATAAATAAAGAGGCTGCAGTGACTGTAGGGGGGGAGACAGAGTAACTGCAGGAAAGGGGGAGGAAGGTGCACAGATGAAGTAGAATATCTTTCTCCTCCTCCTCCTCTGCTCCTTCCACCTTTTACATTTTCCTCTGCCCCTCCTCTGCTAGCACTTCCAGTTTTTGGGATGGGAAGACGAGATGGGCTGCATGGTCTTTTTTCTGCCACTGTATTTCCCGTCTCACTTTTTCTTGCATGTCCTTGTCACAAATCAGTGACAAGATGTGCAGTAGATCTAAGGGAATCTGACTGGGACCGTGCTATGATTACTTCAGCTACAGCCTCTGGAGTTGGACTCAGACCACTAACTCACTTCATACAGGGGCTCTTTTGAGTTGGATTTGAACTGTAACAAGTTAAGTATCTCTCTTCACTTCTCTCTTCCCCTTCCCTCTCTCTTTCTCTGCCCTCCCTTTATCTCTCATCCTCATCATTATGCTTTCTCCTCACTATCCTCTTCCCTTCCATGAATTTGTGGAATTAATTCCTTACTGTGAATCTCACTGCACACCTCTAGCAAAATCTGAAAACTTTACTTTGGATTATAAGAAAATCTGAAATCCGCTTTGGGGATTTGATAGAATCTGCTTTTTTTTTTTTTTCAGAACAAATTTGATTAATAAACATAATCACATTGCACCTGCATTAAAATCCTTACACTGGATGCTGATGAATTCCAGAGTAAAATTTCAGATTGTATTTTTGGTCTAAAAAGCTTTAAATCACTTAAGCCCCTGATTACATGTCCTCTGTACGAATCCTCAGAATTCATTGTGCTCTATGGACCAATTTTTATTAGCAATACCGGCAAAGCTTCTCATGCCATGGGCCCACAATTTGGAAGCTGCTTCCTCTTCAAATTAGGACCCTTGAGTAGTCTGACTCAATTTGGAAAATCTTGTAAGGCCTGATTATTTAGTCAAGCATTCATGACATAAGTTTTTAATTCATTTTTATTAGGACTAAGGTCCTTTTATTGCACACGAGCTTAGATTCATCAAATTGCTATAAATGTAGCTGAAATAACACCCACAATAAAAAAAAAGGGCATGGTTAGGTTTTTTGAAATGATACCCAAAGTTGTTTTTTAGTTGTTTTTTGTTCTATGTAATTGCTCAAGGGCAAGCTTTTTCACTGTAAACCGGTTTGATTTGTATCTAATGCAAGAAGATCGGTATATAAAAGTAATAAATAAATAAATAAACAATTTCCTATCTACTGCAACGCATAGGCAATGTAGACCTGGCACATTGCGTTATCGCGTCGCACACTACATGAGCACGTGCTGTGTTGCTTCAGCGCATTACGTGTCATTTTATGTGGCGTGCGCGTTGATTTGCGAGGCTTGTTATTTTTCTAGTTTATATATGTACCAGCTTCCTGCAGCTGTCTCTTTGAGGGTGTTTCAGGTGTTTGGAGATAGGAGAGGAGATGAATTGGTAGTACTTGGTAGTTGGCTGGAGGTAGTTAGTGATATCTGAGTGCAATGTCCTGTGGCTTGTTTCTCATCTGTTTCCCTTTCCCTAACATAAGCATAGAAATGATGTCAGAAAAAGACTAAATGGTCCATCTAGTTTGAGCAGCAAGCCCACGGTAGCATCTGTGGGCTTGCTGCTTAACAGTTTCCCAGTCTGTAAAAGTCGAGCCCTCGTTGGTTGCTGTTTGAATCAAATTCACCGTTATCCCTTGCCATTGAAACAGAGAGCAATGTTGGGTTGCTTATTGGTTAAGGGTAATAACCACCGCATCAGCAAGTTACCCCCATGCTTATTTGTTTCCCCAGACCATAGAAGTCGGGGCCTTTGGCCTATGGTCTTAATCTGTGTGTGTGACATGTTTTGTCAGTTTGTCCTTTTTGTCTGTCTGTATTTGTGTTTGGGTGAGGTAGAGGAGTGGTGAGGAGGAGTGATGAGTCATGGTGTGAGGAGGAGGAGGAGGAGTGGTGAGGCGTGGTGAGGAAGAGTGGAGAGGATGGAGCATGAAAGGCAGAGGGAGAGAGAAGGTTGTTGTTGTCTGCAGCGAGCCTCCTCAATAATTCAGTATCCCCCAACCAGTAATCTTGCCACAGACATAATGGGTTTAGGAAGACAGGCCAAGTAAGAAAAGGTGTTCTTATTGGCCCACAAGTTTCAGGTAGGTGTGTCTGATAAAATAACCTTATTTTTTTGCCCGTGATAATCGTCATGATAATAGCCGTGATCTGTGATAATGGCCATGGCCGCACAATGAAAAGATTTTTCCCCTGGTACCGCAAAAAAAAAGGTGTAGTTGTTTCTGATATTAAATCCCTCATTAGTGTGCATTAATCTATCGCTGAATGTGGTAGGACATCTTAATTTGCATAAACTCCTCCCACTTGCATACTAAAATTAAAATGTGCATGCTAGCTTGCATTGATCGCGTGTGAGATTTGCATTAAACCCCATTTAGCGCACGTTTGGGCTCTAACACAATCTGATGAATGATCCGGTTGATTTGTTTGTACTGATTTGGGGATTTTTTCTAGCATTGTATTTTTTGTGATTTGTAATCTTGTGTTGTTTTCGTGATTTTTTTATGTGTTATTTTATTTTTATTATTGTACATCACCTAGAGCTTTAAGTTTCGGAAATTTATACATGTAAGTCAATAAATAAAATGCTGATATTTTTTTATGAGTCATATTTATTTAGTTTTAGCTCACACCTTTTCATTGGTAGCTAAAGGTGAGTTTCCTTCAGGTATAGTAGACACTTCTCTATCCCCAGGGGACTTGCATTTACTAAGGTGCCTTAAAGGTGAATTTTAAAAGCCCAGCATGTGCATTAACTGGAGGATGCACAAAAAATTGGGGGGCATGTTTGCCAACTGTAATTTAAAAAGCACCCAGATACTCACATAAATGCCATGGCCTACACATCTCAAAAATGTCCAAAAAAGGGCAGGGTGTGGGCATGGTCTGAGGGGGGCATGGACATTTTGGGCCTGGCCAAGAGATGCGCACATAAATACTTATGCACCCTAGCACGTGCCAAGGTGCCCCGCCGTATAACTTTACTTCTACTATGGATGACATGTAAGTCATAAAATAAAAAGAAGGAGCCATTTCTGAGGGGTTTAAAGGGCTAGTGGTAACTGGGGGGAGTGTAGACTATCAAACCAAGGGGGGGGGGGAGGGATTGGAGGACCTAGCTGTTAACTGGGCGAACTGGTAGACAAATTAATAAACTGGGAATGGCATGGGTATGTGCCTTTTTTTAAAATCCCCAACTTACATAGTAGAAGCAGGATTTCTGCACCCATGTGCGCACCCATTTAAAATTTGGTGTACATGTGCGCACAGCCATGCCATTTAATAATGTACACATATACGCAGGCAAGTTGTAAAAAAGTCGCATCCCTGGGCACGGGTCTACGCTTTTGCACAAATGTGTGCCCATGCACAGGTTTGAAAGTTGGTGTACCTTAGGTTTTAACAAGTGGTCAACAGCATTTACCACACAGAAAATACCTTAACACAGAATTAATCTGCAGTATTTTAAATACCCGTCACAACATGGGTATTACAATGAGCTGATTTGCATTCAAAATGCAAATCAGACCATTACTATTAGACCTTTATGCAGCTCAAATAATGCGACTTACCTCAAAATTTGCAAGCCATGTTATTTTAACAAAAGTTAGCTACACCTCAAAATCTGTGGCTAACGTTTCCTGGGCGTATCAGGATGTTAACGCACATCCTGATGCTCCCAGGCTCTGGCCTTAAAGGGGTCACCTGGCCTCAGAGCTCCCCCCTTAGTGGAGTGTTAAAATCAGTGAGGGAGGGGGGTGTCTCATGCAGGATTACGTGGCCCAAGTGTTAAAAATAGATTAAGTGCTGGGGTGATTGCCACTCCTCCATTCCCAAGCCCCTCCCAATTTCTTAAAAAAAAAAAAAAAATTCAGTCTCACCAGTTCCATCCATGCTCTCATACCCCTCTCCCCTCCTAATACCTGGATCCACTTACAATTAACCTTTGTGCGCTAGTTTATAGCTATGTAAGTGGTTTTGTGAGCAGCTTAGGGCCTTGGGTATTAAGCACCATATAAATTAATAAATAGTTTGTGTTGGGCCAGCAACTCTATTTTCAAAATGGCACTGACCAGCTTCTCTTTGCCCCTGTCAGGTGATCTAGTGCTGGGTCTTTTAACTTCAGACCAATAGGGTTAATTCAAAGTGAATCGAGGACCTACGGGGAGGGGGAGTATGAAGGGAGCTGGAGAGAGGAGGTGGGAAAGCCTGAGGAGGCAGATCATATTTTTTCAAGAACAAGGGGAGGGGCTACTGCCCAAGTAGTTGATCTAATTTTAATACGTTGACTGTATAATCTGGTGATGGGGGTCTCAGGATACCCCCACTGATTTTGATACTATCAGGGGGAGGGGAGCTCTGAAGCCAAACAGCCCCTTTTAAAGATGGCAGCTTGAGGATGTGGGACTGCCCTTGTGCAGCTAAGCCATGGTATTTTTCCCTGAAGTATTTTACCTGTGCTATTTTACTACTGGGGAAACTTTCAAAAGGGAAAGTTTGAAAAAATGAGAAAAATAGTTAAAAAAAAAAAACTGAAAGGTACAGCTACAAAGGTAAAAAGTGTGCAACAAGTATGGGCATTGTTAAAAAATACCATCCTAGAAGCACAGTCCAGATGTATTCCATGCATTAAGAGAGGTGGAAGGAAGGTCAAACGATTGGCAGCATGGCTAAAAAGTGAGGTGACAGAGGCTATTTTAGCCAAAACATCTTCACTCAAAAATTGGAAGAAGGAACCATCAGAAGAAAATAGGATACAGCATAAGCATTGGCACGTTAAATGTAAGACACTGATAAGACAGGCTAAGAGAGAATTTGAAAAAAAGTTGGCCGCAGAGGTAAAAACTCACAATAAAAACTATTTTAAATATATACAAAGCAGAAAGCCTGCAAGGGATTCAGTTGGACCGTTAGATGATCGAGGGGTTAAAGGGGCACTTAGGGAAGATAAAGTCATCGTGGAAAGATTAAACAATTTCTTTCCTTTGGCATTTACTGAAGAGGATGTTGAGGAGATACCCGTTCTGGAGAAGGTTTTCATGGGTAATGATTCAGATGGACTGAACCAAATCACGGTGAACCTGGACCAGATTGTATACACCCCAGGGTTCTGATAGAACTAAAAAAAATGAAATTTAAGACCTATTTCAATTAATTTGTAACCTATCATTACAATCATCTGTTGTACCTGAAGATTGGAAGATAGCCAATGTATCCTTGGTATTTAAAAAGGGCTCCAGAGGATGATCCAGGAAACTATAGATCAGTGAGCTTAACTTCAGTGCCGGGAAAATCATGGAAACCATTATAAAGAATAAAATCACAAAACATTTAGGTAGATATGGTTTGATGGGACACAGAGAGCATGGATTTACCCAAGGAAAGTCTTGCCTCACAAATCTCCTACATTTTTTGAAAGGGTGAATAAACATGTTGTTGTGGTTCCCGGCCGCGTCAGACCCGGCCGGTCCCTCCTACTTGCTCTCCTCACCACAGCCCGGTGCGGCCCGCTCCACAGCAGGCCGACCGTGGCCTGCCACATGGCTGCGACAGCATCCTCCTCCATCCAGCAGGGGGGCTCTCCCTAGGTGCGCACGCGCACAGGAGGCCCCACCCTTTAAAGGGGCTGTGGCAGGAAAACTCAGGCCGGCCCCGGAAGATGACATCACCAGGGAGGGGTATTTAAACCCCACAGCAGCCTACAGAACTTTGCCTTTGCAACAGGTCATCTCCTTGCTGTTCCAGATGTCCTTTGTTCCAGTCCCTGCCTTGATCCTGTTCCTGGTTCCATTCCTGCTCCTGTTCCAGTCCTTGTGATCCTGCTTCCAGTTCCTGCATTCCTGACTGTGCCTTCGTTCCTGCTTCCAGCCTCGTCCTTGCTCCTCAGTTCCTGCTATCCAGTCCTCGGCTTGATCTCCAGGTTTGACCTCAGCTTATCTCCTCATTTCTGCTTTTCTGCTCATCTCGACCCCTGGCCTGGTTCTTCTTTCTTGACTGTCTGTTGCCTGCCCCGGATCTTCTGCCTGAACTCAGTTTCACTTCTTCGCTGCTTGCCCAGACCCGGACCACTGACCCTGTCTCCTTCATCCACTTCACCTGCTCTCTGAGGCATCCGCACCTACTTCCTGACGGCCCCGGCACCCAAGGGCTCAACCTGCAGGGAACAAGGGCTGGTATAGGTGAAGATCTTGCTGGGTTGTCCTCATCAGCGCCACCTCCCGGAGACGAGATCCATTTGGGGCAATCCCTCAGTGGCCACCACCATTCGCTCCGGCTCAAGGATCCACAAGTACAACACATGTCAGATGTTGATGAAGGTAGGTGGCCTACATTCCACCTACCTTCATCAACATCTGACCCGCTTCCAACTCAGCAGGAAAACTACGAGTGCCCAATGGCTAGCTGCAATAATTTCCCCATCCCCTGCATCCAACACCACACATGCAGACCACCTCACCCCACAAACCACATCCACCCTACTCACCGCAAATCCCTTATCCCCATACTTACCTCAACAATCACACAATTCTTAGGACTAACAACACTAGCCTTAATGTTCTTCAATGCCCAATCACTATCCAAAAAAAACATAATTCTAAACGATCTCCTAATAGACTGTAAACCTGAAATATGTGCCGTCTCAGAGTCCTGGCTAAAGCCTCCGACACCGTCCTCCTCAATCAACTCCCTACTCCCCTTTATGACATTTACTCTATCCCAAGACCAAAGAATAGAAGTGGAGGCCTCCTCCTAGCTGTCAAAAAACATCTCACACTCAAACCCGTCAATATAGAACCCCCCACTAAATTCGAGATTGGACTATTCAAATCCCACGAGCTACAAGTCTGCCTCATTTACGCCTCCCCTGGACTCATTGAACTCAACCCTTCCCCCCTCATTGAATTTATTTTGGACAACATAAACATTGACATGCCAGCTATCATCTTAGGAGACTTTAACCTACATATAGATGTCTCCCCCTACTCATCGTCTTGTGAAGCCTTCATCAACTCCCTCTAGGCCATTGGTTTCCAACAAATCATTTCCTCCCCCACCCACGAAGCAGGGCATACTCTAGATCTCCTGTTCATTAACTCATAGATCCTCTCCCCTAACATGCCCTCCTGCACCATGGTCTGACCATTCCCTCATCACAACCACACTCACCATAAAGACTCCCTCTGTGGCCCAATTTCCTCCCCAAAATACCATCATTTACAGAAAACAATGCCCCAGTGAAGATCTCAGCTCTGCCCTGACCAGTACCCTACACAATCTCGATTGTACCAACCCTGATGCTGCCATTGATTCCTGGAACAAAGTTACTCTAGATATTGCAGACAAACTCTGCCCTCTCATAAGTCTCGAATTAAATCATGCTACAAAAAATCTTAAACCCTGGTACACTATTGAATTAAAACGTCTGAAAAACGAACTTAGACAAAAAGAAAGAGCCTGGCGGAAAGACCCCTCTCTACAGAAAGCATCGATCTTCAAATCCGCCTATCACTACTACAAATCCTCCACCCTAAATGCCAAATGTGACTACTACTCCTAAAAAATTCATGACTACGCCTATAATCCTAAGGCACTCTTCTCAATTGTCACAAAACTCACCAAGCCTGACCCCCCCCCCCCCCCCCCCCCACACACACACACACACTATCCATGATAACGAAGCAAAGAACAAAAGCGAAGTCCTGGCCCTCCACTTCCACAACAAAATATGTAACATCCTTCTCCGATTCCCACCTGACCCCCAGTGTCCACCCCTGGGCCTGCAACCTACTCCTCACACCCTCAACTCCCTTGAACTTACTTCCTCTACTTAAATTACATCCATTCTTAAAAAAATCAAACCTGCAGCTCATCCCTCTGACATGATACACACCAAAGCCCTACTCATGATACCAGACATCATAGCCAAACCATTAGCCACCATTATCAACAGATCACTCTCCTCAGGCAATATCCCTGACTCCCTTAAGCATGCAGTGATCGAACCCCTCCTCAAAAAAACATCCCTTGACCTACAAGACCCAGCTAATTATCGCCCCATCTCCAACTTACCGTTCATCTAAAAAATCATGGAAAAGGTGGTCAACTTCCAGTTAATGGACTACCTTGTAGAAAATAACATACTCCATTCCTCTCAATTCGGATTTCGTAAGCACCTCAAAACAGAAACCCTTTTACTCTCCCTCTTCGATTACCTCATCAAAGGTATGGAACAAGGACAATGCTATGTACTGGCCCTTTTGGACATCTCTGCAGCTTTTGATACAGTAAGCCACACCCAACTCCTCTCCTGCCTAACTGAAATAGGCCTTTCAGGCACTGCACTTCAATGGTTCACTTCCTATCTCTCCAACAAGATAGGCAATACAGAATCCAGCCTCACACTCCCCCCAAGGAGTTCCCCAAGGCTCCTCCTTCTCATCTACTCTCTTCAACATCTACCTTACCCCATTCTGCCTACCTCTATCAAAACTCGACCTCAAATTCTACCTATATGCCGATTATGTACAAATCATTATACCAGTCCATGACACGTTAACCAAGGCACTCAAACACTGGAAAAACTGCCTAGCTTCGATAAACAGCCTCCTGTCCAACATCCACCTTGCCCTTAACCCATCAAAAACTGAACTGCTTCTCATCTCACTACAATCCCCCCCAAAACCTGACATTGCAAATGACCCGGCATACAATTCTTTCCTAATGCAACCCTGCGCTCGTAACCTAGGGGTCCAAATCGACCAACAATTGAACTTAAAAAAATATATCAACAAAATCCTCAAAGAAGGTTATTACAAACTTAATGTGTTCAAAAAATTAAAACCACTTCTCCACCCCAGAGATTTCCGTACGGTCATTCAAGCCACACTCGCCACAAAACTCGACTACTGCACCTCACTCTTCCTAGGCCTCCCTGCCTCCACTCTAAAACCTCTACAATTACTCCAGAATGCAATAGCGAGAACCCTATCCAATGTCCGCAAATATGACCATATTACTCCTATCCTCAAAGACCTGCATTGGCTCCCGATCCATGCACACATCACATATAAAACCCTTACCAAGATTCACAAAGCTATACACACCCATAACGCCAATTGGCTTGAAGAGCCTTTACAACCCAAATGCTCAAAGCGCCTCACCAGAGCATCCAACAATGGGACCCTGCAGGTACCTTCACTAAAAAGTGCACACCTTACATCCACTAGGAACGCGCCTTTTCTATAGCCGGACCAACACAATGGAACTCGCTACCGACCAACCCACGGCTAGAAACATGTCCGTCCAAATTCAGAGCCAACCTAAAATCATGGCTCTTTAAACAAGCCTACTCTCAATAACCTTTATCCTCCGCCCACTCCCCTACCTCTCCTGACTGTTCTTACTAGAATCTTTGTACATGGTCCTGTTATCATCATTCAGGTGATTTTCACTTTATTATGTAAGCATTTGAAGTTTCTGTTTACTTTATATATTCTGACTTGCACATGTATTATGTAAGCATTTGAAGTTATCTGTTACTAATTTTTTACCTCTTCTGTGCTTTTCTCTGTTCCTATTTCGTCCCTTCCCTCTACCTGTTCAATGTACTTTCCATCTCTTGTTACACTGTAAACCGATATGATGTCCCCACGAATATCAGTATAAAAAAGTTATAAATAAATAAATAAATGTGGACAAAGGTGAACCGGTAGATGTGGTGGATTTGGATTTTAAGAAGGCGTTCAACAAACTCCCACATGAGAGGTTTCTAAGAAAATTAAAAAGTAATGGGATAGGAGGTGATGTCCTTTGATGGATTATAAAAGACAGGAAACAAAGTAGAATTAAATGGTCAGTTATCACAGTGGAAAAAGTTAAACAGTGGAGTGCCTCAGGGATCTGTGCTTGGTCCGTGCTTTCTAATATATTTATAAATGATCTGGAAAGGGGTACGACGAGTGAGGTGAGCAGATTTGCGGATAACACAAAATTATGCAGAGTAGTTAAATTCTCAAGCAGATTGTGATGAATTGCAGGAGGACCCTGCAAGACTGGAAGATTGGGCTTCCAAATGGCAGATGAAATTTAAAGGGGACAAGTGCAAAGTGATGCATATAGGGAAAAATAATCCTCGTTGTAGTTACACAATGTTAGGTTCTATCTTAGGAGTTACCACTCAGGAAAGAGATCTAGGCATCATAGTGGATAATACATTGAAATCATAGGTTCAGTGTGCTTTGGTGATCAAAAAAGCAACCAGAATGTTAGGAATTATTAGGAAAGGAATGGCAAATAAAATGATGGATGTCATAATGTCTCTGTATCATTCCATGGTGAGACCGCATCTTGAAAACTGTGTGCAATTCTGGTTGCTGCATTTCAAAAAAGATATAGTTGCACTGGAGAAATTGCAGAGAAGGATGACCAAAATGATAAGAGGCATGAAACGGCTGCCCTATGTGGAAAAGCTAAGGAAGTTAGGGCAGTTCAGTTTGGAGAAGAGACGACTGAGGGGGGATATGATAGAGGTCTACAAAATCATGAAAGAACTTGAACAAGTCAATGTAAATCATGTATTTACTTTCAGATAATAGAAGGACTAGGGGGCACTCCATGAAGTTAGCAAGTAGCTCATTTAAAACAAATCAAAGAAAATTATTTTTCACTCAGCAAACAGTTAAGCTTTGGAATTCATTGCCCAAGGATGTGGTTACAGCGGTTAGTGTAACTTGGTTTAAAAAAGGTTTGGATAAGCTCCTAGAGGAAAAATCCATAAACTGCTATTAATTAAGAATCAATAGTAGCTTGGGATGTATTTAATGTTTGGTAGGGATGTGAATCGTTTTTTGACGATTTAAAACAATCGTCAGATATATTTTAAATCGTCAAAAATCGTTAAGAATCGCGATACAATAGAAATTCCCCCGATTTATCGTGAAAAATCGTAAATCGGGGGAGGGGGGAGGGCGGGGAAAACTGGCACACCAAAAAAACCCCTAAACCCACCCGACCCTATAAAACGAATCCCTTATCTTCCCCCACCCTCCCGAACCCCCCCAAAACTTTTTACGAGTACCTGGTTGTCCAGTGGGGGCACGGGGACCGATCTCCCACTCTCGGTCCATCGGCGCCATTTTGGCTGCCACTCAAAAATGGCGCCGATGGCCCGATAAAAAAAACCCCACCCGACCCTTTAAAAATGACCCCTTAGCTTCCCCCACCCTCCCGATCCCCCCAAAACATACCTGGTGGTCTAGTGGTGGTCCCGGGAGCGATCTCCCATTCTCAGGCCATCGGCTGCCACTCATAAAGATGGCGCCGATGGCCCTTTGCCCTTACCATATGACAGGGTATCCGTGCCATTGGCCAGCCCCTGTCACATGGTAGGAGCACTGGCTGGCCGGCGCCATCTTTAAAGATGGCTGCCGCCTTCGTAAATATGGCCGCCACCATCTTTAAAGATGGTGCCGGCCATCCAGTGCTCCTACCATGTGACAGGAGCCGGCCAATGGCACGGATACCCTGTCATATGGTAAGGGCAAAGGGCCATCGGCGCCATCTTTATGAGTGGCAGCCGACGGCCTGAGAATGGGAGATCGCTCCCGGGACCACCACTAGACCACCAGGTATGTTTTGGGGGGCTCAGGAGGGTGGGGGAAGGTAAGGGGTCGTTTTTAAAGGGTCGGGTGGGTTTGTTTTTTTATCGGGCCATCGGCGCCATTTTTGAGTGGCAGCCAAAATAACGCCAATGGCCCGAGAGCGGGAGATCAGTCCCCGCGCCCCCACTGGACCACCAGGTAATCGTAAAAAGTTTTGGGTGGGTTCGGGAGGGTGGGAGAAGGTAAGGGGTTAATTTTAAAGGGTCAGGCCTCACTACAAAAAAAATAACGATGTGAATCGGAACCAATTCCGATTCACATCACCCATGATCAGATTTTTTCCCCCCTCTAGCCGAACCCGATCGTTAAGACGATCGGGCACACAATTCACATCTCTAATGTTTGGTACTTGCCAGGTACTTGTGACTTGGATTGGCAACTGTTGAACACAGTCTTGATGGTCCTTGGTCTGACCTAGTATGGTATATCTTATGTTCTTATGTACCACTGATTCACAAACCTGTCATACTAAAAAAAAAAACTGCAAGTTAGTCAAACATCTGGTATTTCCCCCTCCATGGAATTATCACATTTTAATAAATAGATCCCTAAGGCATTGGAGGGTGAAGTGGCTTGCCAAAATCAAAAGGGGTGTCAGCAGAACTTGAACCCTGGCTTCCCTGGTTTGCAGGCTGCTGCTCCAACCTTTGGCCATGTCACCTTCTGTGCTACATTATATTTTTCAAAGCAGTACTTACATCTTCATTCCATGCAGATGTTTTTGTTCTTATCTTTTACATTACCAGGTCTGGATTTCTGAACAGGCCCGCTTGGCCTATGGGGGCAACCAATCTTCTACGGGAGGTTTACAGGGGTAAAAGACATGCCACCTCCTGAGCTACTCCTACCTTCTTAGAGGCATATGGGGTCAGAAACCTGTCCAATCCCAACCACTGTGGGGTCAGCTAGAGCCATGTAGTGAGCCATTGTGGTCTGAGGGGAAGATAGCAGGCACCAGGCAGCAACAGAGATCCCTGCAGCCTTCAAGGGGACAGCACTGAGAATCAGAAGAAGAAATATTTGAGGTCCTGCGAGTAGGGGCATGAACATTTTGGGTGGAGAGGGAATGGAACAGAGCCCAGAGGCAGCTGAAAGCTAAATCTATTAAGTAACATGATTGTAAATAGTGGAATCAAATGTCTTTGGCCACTGTTAAATCCACTAAGTCTAGGTAACCTGGCTGCAAACACAAAGCCAACATTGTGGAAGACATTTGAGCAACATGACTTTTTTTGTTTTTAAATGTGATTTATTCTGGTCGATTCTGCAATCAAGCTGCGATAAATTAAGAAAACGGAGTCTCCCAGGGCCTTCAGATTATTTCATCTTCAGGACCTTACACCAGTATTGTCAGCCGTTATAGAAAACACATGGGCATGCTGGTCATTGAAGGGCAGCCAAGGAGGTTTTTTTTTTTTAACTTTTAATACTTTTGGGGGCAAAGGTCAAGCGCATGTAGCAGATTGGAGGGGAGTTAGTAACAATGAAATGCTCTTTGTAGCCAATCCAGCAAAGCAGTCGGAGTTCGTTTTTAAGTACAGTTTTATTGCTTCAAATTAGTAGGGCTGTACAAAGTACAAAGTTTATTTACCAGAGTAGTGGGTTTCTCTTTCAAACTTGTCTACACTGTTTTGCTTTATTGAGAATAGATTGTTAGATTATAAAGCAAGCAAGCAATTACATTTTTTCCCTGTGCATAACAGAGATTGCATTATGTCTCTAGTGCTTTCCTGAGAAGCACTAGAGACAATGCTTTCAGAAAATACATCCATTTGTACGCAGGCTGCTTCCATTCAATATCAGCTTTCAAAACAAAACCCACCCTATAATTGTACACGTTCCCCTCAGATCTGCTCAAGAATGTTATTCAATTTAACCTTTAGCTGGACTAGTCACCTTGTTGCCCTCTTTGTCTATATTAGCATAAAATGGAACCATACATAAAACATTATGTTATGTGGTGTGGATGGGTTTCAAAGTCCGACTGCTGTGATGAATGGGCCTGACTTATCAAGCTGTTTCTTTCTTGGTAAATCAGGCCCGGCCAGAAATCTTTATAGGTTGTAAGAATTTGATTTTGATCAACACACACAAGACGTTACAAGAACTTTCAAGATCACATTGCTCTCAAGAAGGGTCCTCTGTGGCCTTAACAGTTCATGCACTATATCTTTTCTGCAAGTTCAATAAAAGGAATCGCATCCTACAAAAACTACTTGAACTCTGTGCCCCAGAGTAGTCCAAAAATAAATAGGAAATCACCCTAAAATGAAATCTTGAGGTAGACCTCAAATACCTCCTCCTCCCTCTCCTCCACTCCCCACCAGTGAGGCAAGAATATAGCATTTTTGCTTAATTGGTTAAAGCATCTAACAATAAAACATTAGGGGCCATGAGAAGGCCCTCCATGCCCAGCCACAGGAAACCCTTCCTCCCTCTCCGCCCAGACCCAAAGTGCTGCAGGAAGCTCTGCAAAAAAAAAAAGACCTGTGCTGGGCCAATAATGTGAATCTTTCTTACTGCAGCGATCAAAGGTAAAGGTAAGCAGTGAATGTATTCTTACATTATGGTGAGCTTTGGAAAGAATCTTAATACTAATAAAGACAGTTAGTCTCACCCAACCAGATTTATGGTTAACCATTTTATAATAATATAAAAGGAATTTCAATAGATCTAGCTGGGTAAGCAAGGTTTCTGGGGAGTTGTAGCCTTCTGGTTCCCACCTGGTTCATCCTGTAGTTAAGGTTCCATGCTTAGAATGTTGTAAATGTGTGTAACGCACTCAGACTTGAAATAAATCATTACCTGTGTTATGGGGAGCGCTGGGAGAGCGGTCCCCCTTAGAGAGAGTGTGCCCTTGGGCCCCTGGCATGATCCCAGGTGAATCAGGACCATGCCAAGGGTAGGTGTAACGTGGGTGGCGAGAGACAACCCGACCCCCAGCCGGACCTGCACACCGGCAGTCTAAAGTGAGGTACTGCACACCGGCAGTCTGAAGCAGGTGGCTGCACACCGGCAGTCTGAAGCGAGGTACTGCTCACTGGCAGTCTGAAGCAGGGTTGGAACATCAGGATCAGGAACAAACATCAAGGAAGAACAGGAAACATCAGGAACGTGCAAGACACCGGACACCAGGCTAAAACAAACAACGAAGGTCTGATGGAGCGCTGGAAGTGGAGACATCCAGTAACATGTAACTCCAATGCAAAGCAACACATGAGTGCTGGAGAAGAGCTTTTATACCCCAGGAGCAGGAAACTCCCTGGGAAGAGTTAAGATGGGCCGCCCCTTGCTGGCCCTATAAGAATGGAGAGAAGCCGCGGGCTCACCCCTTAGGGAGAAGGGTGTGGCCCAAACCAGAATATCCAGGCTGCAGTGGAGCAGGCCTCGAGTAGGCCCCGAACAACACTGAAGGCCTCCCAGGCCGTGGAGCAGGATCCGGACAATTGCTCAGGTGAGGCCCTGGCTTCGGAGCGGCCTCCAGAGAAAGGTGAGCTGCCTCCTATGGCACAGCTACAGGATGAATCGTAACAACCTGTTTACCATAATATCATGTCTGGCTGCTAGGAAGTAACAAAAGGTATGAGACATCTTTGGTTCAAATCAATATTCTACTTATCTCTACCAGGACAGCAAAAGAATATTCAGCTGTAAGATATGGGCCAGTGATGACTTTGATACCTTGAACGAATGCGCTCCAGATGATGGAGTATTGCCAACATGCATGTTTAAAGGAATCCTGCACGTTATTTTTAAAAATGTTTACGTGTCCCGATCTGAACATTGAATGGCATGTGAACAAATCCTTTTAAACAAATAAAAATGTGGATGTAATAATTGCCCTCTTAACGAACAACGCAAAGCAATTTACAACAGTTAAAATCAACATTTCCCCATTTCCTTAAATGCATGCTCTCATCAACAGCGATTGGATGTTTCTTGCAAGCATACCTTCCTCCTCAGTAATGCATTTCGCAAAGTGCCTTCTTCGCCATCACCACAAACAAATACTACTTGCTCAAGGCAGGAGGAACTGATGTTTTCTTTTAAATAAATTCTATAACTATGTCAGATTACCCAGGGGTTGTTTTTGTAACACAGAATGGAAGGCAAAGGGCACAGTGATTTCAATTTAACTCAAATTGTTTTTCAAAGTATTTTTCAAGTCATGAGCTGTTGTTTTAGCAAATTAGCAAGTTAAGTAATGGACCAAATTGGACAAGATTAAGGGAAGAATTTATGAGAGGGAGCAGAGGGCAATCCTAGTATCAACAAATGTCTCTCTCATATGCGAATCCTGTGTCATTAAGGTATGGAATGCACTACATGCAACAGTTGTCTACAATTAGCTTAATTGAATCACCAGCAGAAAGTACTTTTTTGTTATTAAGCCACTGATAGCTAAAATGAAACAATACCACACATGAACCACATACCCTGAAGGAAAAGAGAAATTGCAGCTCTGTTGCTGACAAATAACATAAAACCTTGAGCTTTGCTGCTTCACAATGCGGAGTTCGTGCCTAACCATGCAACATATAAATCGCCAATTTCTAAGACCCTCATGCTATACAGATTGTTTGAGTGTTGGTTTCCTAATCTGTTCCAGTCATACAAAACAATTTTGTGCCAATCATGCACAGCAACAGACGAACTGAAAGAGTGACATCAAGCCTCAGTTTCTTGGCCGGGAAGGATTAACATAATTAAGATGAATATCCTCCCTCAAATCCTTCTCCCCATCACAGATGCTGTAAGTCTGGAAAGTCAAGGAAAGTTCCAAAAGACCTGGAAATGATTCATTTGGTGAAAAATATGAAACTCCTCTCGCTCATTTTGACTTGGCAACTGCCAATACATAATGGGGAATTAGTGCCTCCTAATATGATTTTATTATAATCTAAACTATTCAACAGGAAACTTACTTGAATGGTTTAGTGCACACATGGTATAACACAGAAGCTCTCTTTGTCTTCTTATTTCTTAGCTGGATTTTAATCGTGACACCAGACAAATAGTTTAGATTTGCAGATGAAGGAAACAGATATCTTTGGTTAAGGATGGGACAAAGGGGCTTGACGCGCCTAAATTCTTCATGGACTGGAGGATGAACAGAGCCAAAAATATGACTGGCGATTGCAGAAACTCAGCAAATCATTGAAGATACATGCCAAATGCCACAGTGCAAGAAAGGTATACAGAGTGTGCAGGAGCAGAAGCCACCAGATGCTCTGTTTATGGCTCCCATACTGCCCACAGGTCTGCTCAATACCTATTCACCCAAATGCACATGAACCTTTTATTTGATTTCAGTAGGGCCCAAATATTGAAAAATGACTAACTCCAACTCCAAGCACTGTCCCAGCTATGCAACAGCCATTACTTTGCATGGAGGTGGTTTTGACACTGTTCATACTTTGAGAGAAAATTAGGAAAGCTGAGTACAAAAAAGCTCTTCTCTTATTACACAACACGCACAAAAATATTTTAACAACTTTTCCCTATTCCTAAACACAGTTGAAAGTTTTCTCTGCATACCTGCATTTAAAGGGCCAGTACCTTTCCCACATATGATCACAGTGCCCGTCCTTTAAAAAGCACTCTGAGCTGCAATTCAGGATATCTCAATTCCATATGCATGAGATAGATTTGCATACAATTGAGGCAGAGTGCATGCAAATCCATCTTATGCATATTCATCAGGTATATGCTGAATATTCATTGGTTTCCAGCCCTCAAGAACTAGAGTTTGACACCCCTGTTGTACAGGTTCTCAGTCTCAACCAAATAGCCATAGGTCACACCCTGAACTTGGATCTTAGCTTAAGGTAAGCTGCTATGACTCCACAGAGTTTTGCTAGTTTTTCTCTGAACTGCATCTACTCTATTTCCATTCAGTGGCCTCACCAATGACTTGTATAAATCTGTGATGTTCCCTATCCCAATTCTCTTTATCAAAGCAGGAGATTAAAATCTACGATGACCTACTGACGAGGATAGCCAATTGTTTCTAGTTTTAATTAGTTGGTATTTCACTCTCTGTGTCTTTTTGTGTGTATCAGTGCATAAGAGGAATAATATAGATTTAAAGTAAATGTCCTACATTAAGCACATTAAAATAATCAAAAGCATGTGATACAGATGCACTGCACAGGATTTTCACATTAAAGTATAATAAAATTTAATTAGAGCACAATCAAAATACAAAATGCTGATACTGGCAAAATATCATACAAAAACTCACAGCCTAGCATACTCAAAGATATTGTATTTAATATATTAGTCAGTGGCTTACATACTTACTGCCAATGTTTTGGTTCCAAAAAAGAACCTTAATCAAGGTATATAACAGTAAAGAGCCTCAAAATGTTCAGTCATATCGCTCAAGTAATGTTACGGCTATGGCTGCTGTGCAACAGCCTCACCATCAGGGGTCCTTCAAGAGCAGGCTCTCCTGGCTGGCCCAATCCATCTGCTCTATGCCCTGGATGTTCCTTTATAACCCTGCCTACCCAAGACTCCAGTGCTTCGGCATCAAACTCGTTTGGGCTCCCTGCTCTAGCCTCGCTGTGTGTGGCCTTCGGGCCTTCTGCCTTGCCTCGCTGTGTGTGGCCTTCGGGCCTTCTGCCTTGTCTCACTGTGTGTGGCCTTCGGGCCTTCTGCCTTGCCTTGCTGTGTGTGGCCTTCAGGCCTACTGCCTTGTCTTGCTGTGTGTGGCCTTCGGGCCTTCTGCCTTGCCTTGCTGCGTGTGTGTGGCCTTCGGGTCTTCTGCCTTGCCTTGCTGTGTGTGTGTGTGGCCTTCGGGTCTCCTGCCTTGCTGTGTGTGTGTGTGTGGCCTTCGGGTCTCCTGCCTTGCCTTGCTGTGTGTGTGTGAGGCCTTCGGGTCTCCTGCCTTGCCTTGCTGTGTGTGTGTGAGGCCTTCGGGTCTCCTGCCTTGCCTTGCTGTGTGTGTGCCCTTCGCGTTTCCTGCCTTGCTGTGTGTGTGTGTGGCCTTCGGGTCTCACCCAGGTCCGTAATCACCAGAAACCACTGCGCTAATCCAAATTAATATCATAGACTGTGTGCGGACGTGAAGGGGTTCAGTCCTCCATCAGGTCCGCAGCATGATGAAACAGCAATGAGGAAATGGAAGCATGGGCCTCCCTCAGGTCCGATCATTGCGACAGCGAGCCCTGTTTTCAACGCTAAAAATTAAAATAAAATTTAAACATGAATCAAAATTAATATTGCAATACAACATCAGGCAATTAAAACTAAAAACAGATAATAGAAATTTAAAAAGGGAGCACGATAATCGGACTGAAACACAGAAGCAGGGCAACGGGAAACAGAGGAGGAAACATGGGTAATTGAAATCAATTAAGTGCACCGGTGGTAAAATCAAGCAGAATAGGTGGAGACGCCCAAGATACAGACGGAAGGCGTCGCTCACATTTACACATATAGTACAAAAAAGTAAGTGTCAATAACTTTGGGGTGGTAGATAATGGATTCATGCTAAAAGTATGATATGAGAATATTGTATTTTAATTCCATTTTATGTATTTAAAGATATGTCAACACTGTGAACCCGATTGGACACAGTAGATTTCTCTCCTGCAGTCCCTGAAGCAGGCACATGGTGCCGAAACATGGCCAATGTCGGGCAGGCAGATCCGAACCCATGAGAAGAGACAAGGGCGGCAGCCTTGATAAGTATATGACAATAAGAACAAACAAGTGGGTCGGATTTAGGGAGAAGGGATTTTATAAGTAAAAAGTAAAAGGAGAAAACAAGAAAAACAGAATAAAAAATACAAAATAAGAATAATTAAAGCATGAATAATAAAGAGTAATACACGGGGCGAATGAGAAGGATAACTAAAAATTGGTTATCCTTGAACAGAGCCACCGTACACAAAAAATACCACCAAACAAGGTTTCCCTTGAATCAGTAGATGTTGGAGAATTGTTTGTGAAGGGAAAGAGGTTAGTTGGTGTATAATTAATTGCATTAGTAGCATGAGATCTTCTTAGTGTTTGGGTAATTGCCAGGTTCTTGTGGCCTGGTTTGGCCTCTGTTGGAAACAGGATGCTGAGCTGGATGGACCCTTGGTCTGACCGAGCATGGCAATTTCTTATGTTCTTATGTTCTTAAGACAAAGAAAGGACCAGAATGAGTTGGAGACTAGAAGAACCCTACTGCTGTTGCCAGTGTAGCAAGAGATGTGCGTAAAGATGGAAAGAAGAGTGGTGAGGGCATTGAAGTGACAGTGTCATTACTTTCTGGAATAATGGGTCATGGGATGGGAAAAAAAACTTTACATGAAGAAAAAGATTTAAAAACAATGGGTTTGTTGGTGACTAATCAACAATTCCAAAGTACAGTATGAAGGAGAACTAAACGACGGTATATAAAAGATTTTAAATAAATAAATAAATAAATAAAGATAAAGAGACATCCAAAAATATTGCATGTGGACCTGTGGTGGTAAATAGGAAGAAATATAGAGGATATGATAACAGGTATAAAATTCAGATCAGAGGGAAGATACTGGCAAGATATTAAAAGAACTGTAGAAAAGATAGAGAAGGCAGAGTGATATGGGAGGAATAGAGGAATTAGCGCTAGTAGAGGAGTCATGGGGAGAACTCTAAGATAGAAAGCAAAAGGGAACTTATAAGCAGTAGTGGCATGAATAGTGATAGACAGATCCCCAGAGAGATGAAGAAGGAGTAGGATAAGCAAGGAGTGTGTGGGTGGGAGGGGGACGGCGGATATTTTTAAAAAATTGCTTGACGTGCTTTGATTATGGATTTGACCATAGAAGCAGTCCTGTGTTTTTTCCTTAATGTCTATGCATCAGTATCCTAGACTGTAAAAAAGTCATGGCTCATGTTGGTTGCCTCTAAATCCAAATTCCTCTTTCCTTCCACACCCCCCACCCCCACCTCCCTCATTTGAAGCAGAGAGCGATGTTGTAGCATCAAAAGCATCAAGGCTTATTGGTTAAGGGTAGTAATCCCATGCCTTTTGTTAAGGGTAGTAACTGCTGCTCTGTTCCATTTACCCCAAAGCTTAACAGTTCCTCAGACTGCAAAAGTCAGGGCCCTTTTTGGTTGCTGTCTGAATCCAATTCCCCTTTTTCCCTGCTGTTGAAGCAGAGAGCAAATTTGGAGTTGCATCAAAAGTATTAAGGCTTATTGGTTAAGAGTAGTAACTGCACACTAGCAAGTTACCTCCATGCATGCTTTCTTCGTTTCCTTTAGGACTTGGCCAAAGAAGCAGTCCTGTGCGTTCTCCCTTATGTCTTCATATCAGTAACCCAGACTATGGAAGTCGGGTACCTCAGTTGTCATCTGAATACAATTACTCCTTTGTCGTCTAAGTAGGGAGCAATGTTGCAGTTGCATTAACAGCCTCAAAGCAAAGCATATTGGTTAAGGGAAGTAATCTCCATGGCTTCTGCTAAGGGTAGTAACTGATGTACCAGCAAATTACTCCGCTGCATGCTTATCTCATTTCTGTCCTCTGTAGAGATCCACAGTGTTTATCCCATGTTACTTTGAATTCTTTGACTGTTTTCTTCTTTACCACCTCCTCTGGAAGTGCATTCCAGGCCTCCATCACTCTCTCCATGAAGAAATATTTCCTGATGTTGGTTCTGAGTAATCCCCTCTGGAGTTTCATTTCATGACCCCTAGTTCTATTGTTTTCTTTCCAACGGAAAAGGTTCAAAATCCATATACCACTGACACCTTTTAGATATCTGAAGGTCTGTATCCTTCCTCCCCTGCACCTCCTCTCTTCCAGGGAATGCATATTCAGATCCTTCAGCCTCTCCTCATAAGTCTTCCGATACAGACCATTTTTGTCACTCTTCTCTGGACTGCCTCCATCCTATCTCTATCCTTTTTGAGATATGAGCTTCAGAACTGAACATAGTACTCGAGGTAAGGCCTCACCAAGGACCTGTACAAGGGCATCTTCACCTCTTTTTTCTAACTGGTTATTCTTCTCTCTATGCAGCCCTCATTCTTCTGGCTTTAGCTATCACCTTGTCACGTTGCTTCGCCATCTTCAGATCCCCAGACACTATTATCCCAAGATCCCTCTCTTGGTCTGTGCACATCAGTCTTTCACCCCCATCACATACAGCTCTTTTGTGTTACCGCATTCCAGATTCATGACTCTGCAATTTTTGGCATTGAATCCTAGCTGCCAAATCTTCGACCACTCTTCAAGCTTTCTTAAAACTCTTTTCATTCTCTCTACTCCTTCAGGTGTGTCCACTCTGTTGCAGATCTTAGTATCATCCACAAATAGACATACTTTACTTTCTATCCCTTCCGCAATGTTGGTTCCAACTCTGATCACTGTGGTACTCCACTTATATGGCTTTCTCTTCAGAATAGGTAGCATTTACCATTACATGCTGTCTCCTATCGGTCAACTGGTTTGTAATCCATGCCACCACCTTGGCACTCACTCCCAAGATTCTAATTTAATTCACAAGCCTTCTATGCGGACCATATGAAAAGCTTTGTTGAAAACAAAGTAGATCACATTGAGCACTCTTCCTCGATCCAATTCTCTAGTCACCCAATCAAAAAAATCAATCAGATTCATCTGAGAGAACATTCCCCTAGTGAATCCATGCTGCTTCAGGTTCAGCAGATTGTAGATAGTTCATAATGCTTTCCTTCAGCACTATCTCCATTAATTTTCACACCACTGAGGTGAGGATAACTGGACTGTAGTTTCTAGCCTCCTCTCTGTTACCACTCTTGTGAAGCAGGATCACCTCCATTCCCATGGCACCACTCCCATTCCCAGAGATCTATTGAAAATGTCCTTCAGCAGCTCTGCCAGCACATCTCTGAGCAACCTCAGAATCTTGTGACGTAGCTCACTTGGCCTCATCCAGACCACTTTCAGTTTCCCTAGCTCTTCCCATACATTCTGTTTCGTTAACAGAGTTTCATCTATTTTGTCCCCGTCTATGGTCTTGTCTACCATCAACGGTCCTTCTCCAGGGTCTTCTTCTTTAGTGAGCACCAAACTGAATATTTGCTTAATATTTCTCCTATTTCTTTGTCTCTCTCCACACATATTTCTTTGTCAACTTTCAATCTCACTAAACCACTTCATACTTTCTTTCTTTCTTTCTCTGATATATCTGAAAAATGGTTTTGTCACATTGCTTTACCTCTTTGGCAATCCTTATTTCCACTTGACCTGCTGCTTTCCTGATTTCTTTCTTTGTCTCCCACAGTTTCACCAGGTATTCTTCCCTGTGTCCTCTTTTTGGGATGCTTTATACTTCTTGAACACTGTCCTTTTTGCCTTTGTTTTTTCAGTCATTTCCTTTGAAAGCCAGATCTGTTTCTTTTTCCTCTTACTCTTATTTACTTTTCTAGCATATAGATTTGTTGCCTTTGTAATAGCTCCTTTCAATTTGTCCCATTGTTGTTCCACCTGGCCCATTATCTCCCAGTCATTCACTTCTTCTTCTAGCAACATTCCCTTTTTGACAAATTCTATTTTTGTGAAATTCAAAACTCTGGATTTTGTGTTGTCTTCTCTGTATCCTGTTTGCAATATCAAATCATACCATCTGATGATCACTGGTGCTCAGATGGACAACTACTCGGCCATTTGAGACATTATCCCCAGGTCAAGTATCACACCCTTCCTCATGGGTTCCATTACCATTTATTTGAACAGAGCACCTTGAAAAGCATCCACTATGTCTTCTGTAATCTTTGTCCTTCCTAAACAAGTTATAGCCAAGGGTGGCCAAATCCCAATCATGAGAGTCAGTGAACCTTGTCTCTGTAACAGTAACAATGTCCAAATCCACTTCCACCATTAGAGACTGCAGGTCTGGGATTTTATTGCCCAGATTATGGGCATTCGTACTCATAGCTTTCCGGTTTCTCTCCTTGGACATCTTTTCTGCCCTAATTAGTTGATTTTGGTTAATTTCTTCACCTACTTCTTGGAGATGTTGGGGGTGACATTTCAATTTCCTTTTTCTAATCACATCTTCTACTTTAAATGCCTTATTATATGAATTGAATTTTTCACTTAGGATCCTTTTTCCTGCCAGAGACAAATATAAGCCATCTTTGACATAGAGCCTCTTACAGTTCAATACAATGCCCCATCCCCCAATTTATCCAAAACCTTCTTCCTTATACCAGGTTTGGAGCCATTCATTGAAATGATTGATATGGCTTAGCCTCTCCTCCCCCTTTCCATGAACAGGTAACACTTCTGAAAAGGCAATATTCTTCTCCATGTGCTTAATCTCCTTCCTCAGAGCTGGAAATCTCTTTGTACATCTTGAATGTTGTTTCTAGCAAGGCCATTGGTTCCAAGATGGATGATAAGCTCAGTTTCAGAGTGCTTACATTCTTCATTGATTGCACTGACTACCATATTATCATTTCTACCAGCTGAGGATCCTGGAAGCTATTTAACTATAGTGTTCCCCTCAAAAAGAATTCCCAAATTAGTGCCTCTGATGACTGAGTCTCTCAGCACAATGAGAATCTTCTTATGGTTTTTGGTTGTGTTATGGAATTTCTGTGTGCAGACTGTGCACTGGGTTTCTTCTTTCCTTTCCCATCCCACATCAGTCTCCATTGCTAGAGCTTCTTCATTTTCCAAAACAGAGAAGGCATTTTGCGCTTGTGTCGTTTGAGAGAGTGGGTATCACTGCATCAAGGTCTTTTCCTACCAGAACCCACTGTAATCCATTTATTCTTGGATTTCTGGAGATTCTGTGCTACACATTTTATTTATTTATTTATTTATTTTTGGTTTTTATATACCGGAAGTTCCTGTATAATATACATATCACTCCGGTTCACAGATAACAGAGATAACTATCGCCGGGATGGCGGTTTACATGGAACATATCGAACAGTAAATCTATTATAAAGTAGAATACAAACTAAGATCTACTAAGAACACATAAATAAAGCAAATAAACATTACAAAATTGCTGTGGGATGGGAGGGTTAAAGATAATAAGATAAGGCTTAAAGATAATAAGTTCTGCCAGATGAAGGAGTATATAAGTCAAACTCCAGCTCACAAGAGACAGAGGTTTGAGCATGCAACCATTTAAGTGAACTGCAGCAATGCAGCTATGTAACTTGAGCTGCCAGACCAGGAAACCCAAAATACCCCTTACTGTGAAGGTGCTTAACTGACCATTGAATAGATGAGTCACAAATTCAGGTAGGGATTTGCATGTTACAGCCCCCTGGTAATTTTGTAGGAAATATCAAAAAAATCAAAGGATTCAAACTCCTAGATTACAGAACCATGCCTGGGAAAGGGATTTATAAGAGAAATGTACTGGAAAACAGTGCTAGGAAGCAAACTTTCACCCTAACAAGGATATTCAGACACTTGGGTGCCGAGTTCCCAGACAACAGAAGATTGGCCAGGCAGGGTAGAGGTGTGTGCACATGGTCCCTCACTATTGTCCTGCCTGGGTCTTGGCCTTTTGGCTGAGAGGTGCCCCATACAGGGTCAGACAACCGATAAAGTAAAAGCCAGGCTGAGAGAAGGTGATTTATCCAGGCTGGGTAAGAGCGCATGACTGGCCGTGAGCTTAGCGGAACTAAAATCACTGAAAGCCGAGACTGCGGAGGGCCAGAACCATTGAATGCTAAAAACAGCCATGATCCTAGTGGAACTGGAAACCCAAGCCAGGGAAAGCCTTCCTACCATTTCTGCGCAAGCAATGCTTTCAAAATCTGTTTATGGGCAGACTGGTGGCATCAGGCAGAACCAGGGCTGTAGCACAGGACTGAAGCTGTAGCAAACTGGAACCCGGCAAGATTGGAACAGGAGCAGTATGGAACAAGGCAGGGCAAGAATGAGGCACTGGACCGAAGTGGTGCGCACTGCAAATTGGGAAGGTCGGAATAAGGCACGCAAGAAGGAATACATGGATGAGAGCTGATTTCCCCACTGGAGTGATGCGAGAACAATGAGGGCTCTCCAAATAGACTCAGTAGCCTTTTTGTTCCCAGAACTTCCTGTTTCCCTTCATCTCCTTCTACCTTACCCCTGACCAAGGCCTTGCCCCAGTAGCGGGGTCAAATGGTTTTCTGATTTGAGTCTTTTGCCCCTGAAGGCTCCACTTTTTGTATAGCCAGCTGGTCTGACAGCTAAGGGCTCTGCCCTTTCTCCTAGCTGATCCCAGTTTAAATCCTCACTCCTACCGTTCCCTGACATGTACTTATGGCTTTGATGAGTTTCTGAAGACAAACAGGCTGATGCAATATCATGCACTGAGCCTAGCGCACAAGTTAACGAGCACTTGAACACACGTTTTGGACGTGCGTCCATAACCCCTGATGCAAAAATGGGATCAGTGCATCCAAAACGCGCATCCAAACTCAATATGTAGCTAATAGCACTAATCACATGTAAATTCCGTGTAGATGAGGCTATTAGCTATTACCCTGTGATGCAAAAAATCCCTGTGCGCTCAAGTTGCACTTTTTAACCCATCAAGTTTTATGCTTGCCTGGAGCAGGCGTAAAGTCTTACCACATGTCAAGGGTGCAACTTAAAAACAAAAAAACTGTTTTTCTGTGGTTCCTCCTACTTAGTATGGTCATGTGATACTAAGTAGGAAGAACCACAAAAAGCAGCACCATGCAAAAAAAAAGTCTTGACATTCAAAAAAAATAAATTTGGGGGCGCATAATATACTCCCACAATATTTATTTATTTATTTATTTATTTATTTTTAATTTTTATATACCGAAGTTCTTGTAGGGACTACAAATCACTCCGGTTTACATAAAACGAAGAACTGCTCAACAGAGAGCTGAGCTTTACATGGAACAGTAGAACATATGGAACAGTATAACTGGTTGACAATTTAACATAGAGCTAAATAAAGAAATAATAGTTTAACTGGTAATAAATAGTAATAAGTAAAGAAATATAATATATTATATAAGCAGTATAACTATTTAACATAGCAATAAATATAAATATAAGCAATGCCAAATATATATATGAAATAAAGTAAATTTTTGATCTCAAAGATAATTGTCCAGTTGCAGAGCTGTGTATATTGTGCCAGTAAATTAGTTGCTACAGAGTAAACTGATGCTCATAAATTGAGCATCTGTTTTGCTAACCTGCACACACAGGGCACTTAATATTAATTTATTCACTGCTTCACTTACTGCTGATTGGGTCATTCACTCTCACATATCAGTGAAAGGACCAATCCCCTTTAGGACAGCCTTCTGAAAGGGGATTGGTCCTTTCACTGACACTTGTCAATGAAAAGGACTAATTGGGACCTGCCCTGCCAGGGGGTGGGGAGGGAGCTCTGGCCAGGCAGTTGTGGTTGCCCAGCCACTTCTCCTGGATGCCCAATGCAGACGCTAGGGATGCACACATTATCCAATGTGTGTCCCTTTTAGCTTGACAGCTCATTTGCATATTGCATCGAGCGCACAAGAGAGGTGGATATGCACGCTTTGGATGCACATCTTTTACATGCATGATATTGCATGGCCTGAAAGAGAGTACTGGTAGATAGCTGTGAGCGAAGTCATGTAGAATATAGTCCTATAGAAGCAAAGATGTATTCTAAGAGAGAAATTGATATGGGGAGAGGTGATAGCAGGGAGAAAGCACTGCTGTAATTACAAGTTATGAAGTGTCTGAAAGTTTCAGAAAGCATTCATAAAATAATGGAAGACTTGCTTATAAATAGCTACTAAGGATGGCTCAAAGATAATAAGCTCTGCCAGATGAAAAGAAATGACTATTTATGGATGTATCAGAATCGTGTTTTCCAGGTTTAAGCCTGTCAGCTGTAGCTTTCCCTTTGCTTCTTGCTTTTTTGTAATTTTTCCTGTGCCTGCTGCTTCATCTGATTATTTTTTTTGTCGGTATTGCCAAAGATAAGACCTATAATGACATTACTTTACTTCAGAAGAAAATTTCTCTCCCTGGTTAGTAACTGTGTTAAAAGGACAGGGCTGATTTTATTTTAACTCCTCATCCATCCTGTGTTCTCTTCACTCTCAGCAGTAAAACATTTGTAAATCTCACAATTTTGTCACTTTTGAATTCTGTTCTTTTCTACTTCATGCCATCTTTTTCTCTCATCTTGGACTATTGTAATCACCTTATTGTTGGTCTCTCTGACTCTGCACTCTTCCTCCTCCAACGTCAATAAGATTCTGATGCGCACCCGCTCTACTGCATTTCACGCTCTCTTGCGACTTCCTTGTTGAGGACTTTGCTTTGGTTCCCTGTTAAATATCACACCAGGTTCAAACTTTTGATTGGCATATTCGTTATCCTATTCCCAGCCATCTCTCTGCTTTACGTTTCTGCTGTAGACCATCTCTGTCTTTGCTTACCATCATGCACTCTTCTCTGTGCCCCTCGCACCAGGCAAGTAATGTTTCCTTTCTGTGTACCAGCTCTGGAACAAACTTCCCATTCATGTCCAAGTTACACATTCATTACATCTTAACTTCTCCGACACCCAATTGAATTTCTCCAGGTTATTGGGGGTAATTTTGTAGTATTTCCAAAAAGCTTGTTTTCCAAAGAGCAAGTTCATGTTGATGCATAAATCTAAAAGTCTGAAGATGGTCTTATTTGTAGCCTTCCTTTTTCCACCAACGCAAAAGATGTAAAACCACTTATCAAATGACATTGACATGTATTGCAGTTATATGAACTATTAAAATAAAATAATTACCCTTGGTTTTTTTTTTATATGGGGGCACAATATCTGTCATCAGCTTTACCTTCATATGGATTAGACATCAGACCAATAATATTCTTAAAGCTCGTTATACTTTTGGGGATTGTTCAGTTTATGTATAATGTATGAGTGGTCAAATAATACAATAATCAAGAAATTATATTAAATTGCATCTGTTTACAAATGGAAAATTATTCATATGTTTTTTTATCTGCTCAGGTGTTCCTGTCTCTTCAAGTATGTCGGCAAAACAAAATGTCCATTGAGAATGCTTCGGTGTGAATTTTCAGTTACATTAAAAATTGAATGTTTCATTGATAGAGTACTGTATTGACAAAGAATAAGTTTTTGAGGATTTAAAGTTCATAGTTTTGGAGTGAGTGAATATGACATGGCAAGGAGGGTGGTGAATGCCTGGAGTGCCCTTCTGAAGATGAAAATAGTGAAGGATTACAAAGGGGCATGGGATAAATACTGTGGATCCGGAAAGGCTAGAGGTTGAAATTAAAGTGCATGGAGGCAACTGGGGGTAACTTGCTGGTGTGGCAGTTGCTACTCTTAACAAATAAGCCTTGATACTATTAATGCAACTCCATCATTGCTCTCTGCTTCAACGGCAGTGGGAAAAAGGGAATTGGATTCAGATAGCAACCAACAAGGACCCTGACTTTTACAGTTTAGGGAACAAATGCACATGGGGGTAACTTGCTGATGTGGCTCTTACTATCCTTAATCACTAAGCCTGACTTTTGATGCAACTCTGACATTGCTCTCTGCTTCCATGGCAACGGTTACGGGAAGCTGGATTCAAACAGCATCCGAGGGCCCTGACTTTTATGGTCTGGGAAACTGATAAAGCAGATACTGGCATAAGCTGATAAAGCTTATGCCAGTATCTGCTGCAGAATGCAGCAGATACTGGCATAAGCTTCTGGGCAGACTGGGTGGATCATTTGGTCCTTTTTCTGCCGTCATTTCTATGTTTCTCTTTCTATGATCCTGTACTCCTTTCAAGATTCTCTCCTCAGACAAATGGTAAGGGATCTCATGAAGGAAGGGGGAAATACTGAACCTGATACCTATAGATGGAGAAAGCATTTCAAATTGTAGGGACACCTTATGTTCCCAACTAAGTAATGTGATCCTGTTGCCATGGCCTTCGTTTGCAACAACAGACAACAGAGCATAGTGGTAAATGGAATTCATTATGAACAAAGAAAGCTGATGGGTGGAATGCCTCAGGCTGCATCCTGGGGTTGGTTCTATTCAGTATATTTCTGGGCAATATTGCAGTGGGGTTGGAAGGGAAAGTTTGTCTCTTTGCAGATGACACCAAGATTTTCAATAGAGTGGACAAACCTGTCTGATAAAGTAGACAGAATGAGACGCAATATAAGTAGGCCGGAGGAGTTGTCAACTTATTTGCATCTAGAAAATTCAGATTTATGGATTTGGAATACAGAAATGCTAGGAAGCAGAACATGATGGGGGGCTGGGATACTGATATCTATCTACCAAGGACGAAAGAGACCTTGGGGGTGATAATAAATGATTTCAAGATAGCAAAACAGTGAGACAGGATGATGGGTAGAGCAAGGGGGATATTAGGGTGCATGGGGAGAGGTATAACTAGTAGAATGAATGAAGTGATTATGCCACTGTATAGGTTGTTAGTGAGAACTTACATGGAGTTTTGTGCATAGTTCTAAAGACTGTACTTCTAGAAGCATAGAAACAGAGTGATAGTGGCCCAGAGAAGAGCTACCAAAATCTTGCACACTCCTCTACACCAAAAGATCTGTGAGATGAAACTAAAGGACCTAAATATGTATATCCTACAGGAATGGAGAGACAGGGGAGATATGATAGAGATATTCAAATACTTGAAAGATATTAATAATATACAAGAAGTAAACCTTTTGCAATGGAAATTGGAAAGAAACTTCTAGAACATGGGAGTCATGAAATGAGGTACTGAGAGGGCAGACTGAGGAGCAATGTCAGGAAATATTTTTTCATGGAAAGGATAATGGATACAGGGAATGCCCTCCCAGAGCTAGAAGTTAAGGCTAAATCAGTAACATACTTAAAAAGGAATGGGATAAGCAGAGAGGATCCTTGGTTGCAAGAAGTGTAGAAACAGAAGAAGCACAACATAGTAACATTATAACATAACCATGAGGTTAGGCAGACTGGTATCAGCAGACTACAATCTGAGAGTAAGGATGAATGGAGAAAGGGTGGTAGCTGGATTTGTCTAGAAAGGCTACAATTTGGGGAGGAGAGGGAATGGTCAACTCTATCTGGCAGTTTTACCACAGCAAGATTGTGTAGTTATTAGTATTTATCAATTGTATTTACTCTTTGTAGAATCAATGTGGAACTATGAGTAAGGTCTGATCCACTATATATAGAAATGAAATGTGATATGATAATTATTTATAATTGTTTAATATGCAATTGCGTGAATAAAACTAGAACTCTTCAGTAAGGCTATGCAGTCATTTCAATGTCTGTGTTTTTGAGGGGTTTTTTAAATTTTTTATTTCATTTAATATTGTGTTGCTACATTCTATCCTGTAAAATTAATTTTAGTGCAAGCAATTTCCATTTAATGTGCACTAAAATGAAATAATGTGTGCTAACATGAAATTGCACACAATACAACAATTTGAGGTCAATATTCAAAATGCATTCAGCACTATTTAGCTGGATAAGTGTAACTTATGCGACTAAGCAGCGGCCATTGAATATGTGCCTATGTTCAGTGGCTGCCGCTTACCCGCATAAGCCACTTATAAGGCTAAAAGGTTAGGTCGCATACGAAATAGGAGTGCAGAGGGAGGATCGGGGCAGAGTGAGTTAGCCACATAACTTATGCAGCTAGCAATATTCGGTCTTAGCCGCATAAGTTAACCAGCTAAGCTAGTCATGCCATAGAGTAGATCTAACTTAGCAGGTAATAACATACGGCTAAACGCAAATTTTTATGCCTATATTCAGCGACATAGCCAAGCTGCTGAATATACCTTGTAATGTCGCTGGATAAGTTATATCCGGACAAGTTACTTAAGCGGCTTGCTTTGAATATTCACCTGTTTATGCAATTTCATGTTAGTTAATGCTAAAACATTTAGAGGTGAATTTTCAAAAGAAGTGCGTGTAAAAAATAATGCGTGCGTGTGCGTAAAATAGCTTCCACGTGCTATTTAAAAACTGCAGCATCTGCACGTATATCAGAGAAGCGCAAGTAAGCTTGTGCATGTAAAAAATGAGGTGGGCCAGAGGCATTCCAGGAAGGGGCAAACAGGTACCTGCATAAGTTGCTATTTTACAACTTGCCAAAGTGACTTGCGTCCACCTTTTACTGATGTAGGTTATCCTAAACATCTCAAAAGTGAAAAAATGACTGGGTGGGGGATCTGGGTGAAATGGGGGACTTCAGACTGAAGAGCCAAGAGGGTATTCATGAGCTGCAAATGGAATGGGCAAACTCATAGACTAATTGGTAAAGCTGGTAATTTCATTGCTGCGCGTATATTAAAAAATCCCCTGACTTGCGAATGTAAAAGCCAACTTATAGGGGATAAATGAATCTAACTAAGAACATAAGAACATAAGAAATTGCCATGCTGGGTCAGACCAAGGGTCCATCAAGCCCAGCATCCTGTTTCCAACAGAGGCCAAACCAGGCCATAAGAACCTGGCAATTACCCAAACACTAAGAAGATCCCATGCTACTGATGCAATTAATAGCAGTGGGCTATTCCCTAAGGGGCGGATTTTAAAAGGGCCGCGCGCCGGCGGCCTATTTTGCATAGGTCGCCGGCGAGCGTAAAGCCCCGGGACACGCATAAGTCCCGGGGCTTTCGAAAAGGGGCGGGAGGGGGCATGCCGCGGCATTTTGGGGGTGGGCCCGGGGGCATGGCACCGGCCCGGGGGAGAGTTCGAGGCCTCCGGACCAGCCCCCAGGACCAGAGGATGGAGCGGGGCTGCCGGCGACGTGCGCAAAGTTAAGGGGGGGGGTTTAGATAGGGCCGCGTATCTTATAAAATCCAGCGTACTTTTTAAAAATCTGCCCCTAAGAAAACTTGATTAATAGCCATTAATGGACTTCTCCTCCAAGAACTTATCCAAACCTTTTTTGAACCCAGCTACACTAACTGCACTAATCACATCCTCTGGCAACAAATTCCAGAGCTTTATTGTGCGTTGAGTGAAAAAGAATTTTCTCCGAGTAGTCTTCAATTTGCTACTTGCTAACTTCATGGAATGCCCCCTAGTCCTTCTATTATTCGAAAGTGTAAATAACCGATTCACATCTACTCATTCAAGACCTCTCATGATCTTAAAGACCTCTATCATATCCCCCCTCAGTCGTCTCTTCTCCAAGCTGAACAGCCCTAACCTCCATCCCCTTTATCATTTTGGTTGCCCTTCTCTGTACCTTCTCCATCGCAGCTATATATTTTTTAAGATGCGGCGACCAGAATTGTACAAGGTGCGGTCTCACCATGAAGCGATATAGAGGCATTATGACATTTTCCATTTTATTAACCATTCCCTTCCTAATAATTCCTAACATTCTGTTTGCTTTTTTGACTGCTGCAGCACACTGAGCCGACGATGTTAAAGTATTATCCACTATGATGCCTAGATCTTTTTCCTGGGTGGCAGCTCTTAATATGGAACCTAACATCATGTAACTACAGCAAGGGTTATTTTTCCCTATATGCAACATGTGTAGCATGAGTAAAATCTATTCAAGTATTCCTTTAAAATCTGAAGTACAAATACGGGGACACATCATTTGCCCATACTTAACCAGCTCAGTAGTGCCTTTTCCGCTATTTAGATGGACAAATATGAACTTTTCTGGATAAACAGCACTTTTCTTTTAGACTTATCTGGTTATCTTACATGCCCAGATAAAATGGAAAAAATTTTAATTAGATAGACAAGTAGCACTTTTCAAATTTATCTGGATAAGTGCTACTATTTCCCTGCATAAATTGGATTTTATCTGGATAAGTGCTGCTTCTTTTCCGAATAAGTCCAAACGTGCGCAGTCGAAATTTTACAAACACAAGCATATGTGTGTGCATATGTACTCGTATTTTCTAACCTGCACATACCATTTGCATGCAGGTTATAAAACACTGCAGTAAATTTGTATTTGCGCATATGATTTTATATGGGCACAAGTGAGCAGTTTTGAAAGTTATCATCTCAAAATGCACTAAAATGAAATTGCTCACGCTAAAATGCACAGAAATGTGCCCTCTAACATGAAACAACAAAAAATGCATATCACTACTCCCTAGAGACGGGCTGGATTGGTATGGCAGGTTTGTGTTGGTAGAGTACCATCTGGAAAGGACATAGAGACCTTGGAGACTAGATATTTAGGCATTTACATTATTACCAAGCTTTGTACCAGGGTGAACCAATGAGGGAATCTTCTTTGCTTATATAACCAAGATGGATGGATACAGAGGAGGAAGATGGCAACAACTGTCTTAGGTAAAGAGTAATATCTTACAACCAGTCACATTTTGTGGCTGACAGCTGGGGTATACCCTTAAGGGTATGGACAGGAACAAATGGGTAAACCGGACAGCCAATTGGTCTTTTTCTCTGCCATCATTGACTGTAAATATGTTCTCTAACTTTTCTTCTTTTCTGTAGTTAGTTTTCGAATTCTTGGTCCCTTCTGGGGATAAGTAACTAATATTCTGTCATCCATCATTTAAATGTGATCCTCGATCTAAAAGTTAAAATGTTTAAGATTGAATAGTAGTGGCACAGCACAGCTCTCCAGCGTCTCCATCGGTTAAGAGTGAACGTATCTTCTGTTGTTAGAGTAGCGAGCATTATTATACTTTGATTCTGTGAGTTTTTATCAAAACTGCAGGTTATATCTCAGGCTAAGGTAATGTGCAGTGACGTCATTCTTACTGATAAAATGATCTTTATTACCTCGAGTCTTCTTCAGTTAATCAAGGGACTGGCCATTGCAAGAAGCAAAAACTCCGGACTTGTATCTTTCTGGCTTTGTAAGGTTCACCTAGAACCGACTTCTGATTAGATTTCACAGAGCTTAAGAATGGAATTCAGCAACACAAATTAAATGCTGGAGGAACCCATCATTTCAGACTGTGAACATTTTGGTAAGTTTTATTTACTGTAGAAGACTTTTACTATTGCAGAATCTTTAACTTGCTGGGGTGAAAATGTTTTTTTAAAAGTCCTGTAGAAGGCAAAGACTTTCTGGATGTCTGCACCAGTGTGACAATAGATCAGCCCTGAAGGCTTACATCAGAAGATTTCAACAGGAACACAGCCTGGCAGATACCGACATAGGATCTGCTCCCATGTAAGCTGCACCCCATAGAATACAGGACTACGCAAGGGAAGTTTCCTCTTCTCAAAACCCCTGGAAGAAGTTTTATCCTTCCCACCACTTAAAGGATTTCTACAAACTGTGATTTTTTAAACGTTATCTCCACTTTGGGGTCCATCGCTGGTCAAAGTAATGAAGTATTTGCTTTATGCAATTTGCATGCCATTACTGTGAAAATCTGCTATCATTACCTCAGTCTTAAGGAGACCCACTTTAGATTCCTCTGAGAACAAATATCATCAGAGTGCAATTTCTCCTTTCATGCCTTTAATGCACAAATTTCCTTTCATCTGCCTTTCAAGCATACTCAAATGAATTGTGTATTATGGTTGCTTTCCCATCTGTCTCAATTTAGGCTCTGACAAATTCCAATCTGGCGTGAGGAAAAGAGCCTACTAGAGAAAGTGCTTCACTCCAAGCTCTTAACTAGTGTGTGTTGCTATCGATGATTTTTCAGAACAGCAAATATTTCAGAAAGTGGACCTGAGTGTACTGTAGACTCCCCACTCACAATATAAGCACTGTACAGTCTCTTTGGAGCAGGCACCAGGGCGCTAGTTATTCCACTTTGCAGGGCGCCGCAGGAATTTCTTTTCTGCAAGTGTCTCTCACCTCCTGTGCCTTGGCCTGAAGGTTTTCATAAACAAGGACCCATGTGTTTTTTTCCTGTGGTTTGGAAAGAAGCCTGTTTGAAGCTTGCTGTGTTATACATGCTCCAGAGGAGAATTTCTTTTCCTTTTTTTCCTAAATGTCATTAATGGCTCAATTAAGTCAGATTCTTAAAGAGAATCTGTAAATATCTTCCTCTGTTTCTCTCTCTCTCTTTATATATATATAATTTGTGAAGTGTTCCATACTTTTAACAGGGAATTGGATTCAAACAGCAACCAACAAGGGCCCTGAGTTTTATGGTGTGGGAAACTGATAAGCATGGGGGTAACCTACAAGGCGCAGCAGATACCACCATAAGCTTGCTGGGCAGACTGGATGGACCATTTGTCCTTTTCTGCCGTCCTTTCTATGTATATATACCCAATGTGTAACAAAAAAGCTACTGTCTTAAGTGTTGTAGCGAAGTAGGAACACATAAACTTTAGAGAAAACACTTTAAAGAAAAATCTTGAAGACAGGGGAAATTATTTTTTTAAAAAGGGGAAAATGCCAGATCATAACCTACTGCCTGGAAGTAGCAAGCAAACTTGTAGGAATGTCACACAAAATGTGCCAACAGGCCTCAAGCAAATGTAATCAACTCTAGCAAAAAAAAAAACCTTGATCATACTGAAATAAAGTCACTTGAATTTTCCTTGTCTGGGTATACATGAGTTAGATCTGGTAGCTAAAGCTGGGTGCATGTTGACTTGCTTTAAACAGAGATGAGTGTGGGCTGGATAAAAAGCAAGGAATAAAAGCATTATCCTTCCACAGTAAGAGGTATTTGTCCTTCCAGTTTTGGAGTAGAGTGTTCTGTTGTATCTACCAGCAAAAATGATATTAACATAACTATGCTGGAAGTGACGACCTCTAGCTTAGCGCTGCTAGAGGTACACACTGGAAGCACACATTTCCAGCGTAGCTGCTTAGCAATGCCAGACGTGCCGGGCCCAGGCTGCGGCAGGATGTTACCATAATCTGGGCTGAAGATGAGAATAAAATGAAAGTAGAGGGGTGGTGGGAGGGGAAGGGTTGGGAGAGGGGCAGAGGGGGGGCCATAGAGAATAATACATTTGAAAATATAGACAGGACCTAGAGCAGGAGGTGAGGGAAGGAGAAATACTGGCCCTCGATCCCCGACCCATATTTTTTTTATTAATTAGATGGGGAGCACTTTGGGGAGGCGTCTTTGGAGCTGGAGTTGGAGGGAGCATTAGGAGGCAGAGGCTAGATAGGGCCAATAGGCTCACAATCTTTTTTTTTCTCAGCACTTCGCCTTTTAACCAGCTATATTCTTCTTCTGAATATAACCGGTTAAGACTAAAGTTATAGCCAGCTAACCATAGCTAGATAACCTTATGCCTAACCACTAACCAGCAATATTCTAAACCACATCTGGTAATGTTTAAAGTTACCTGGCTATAGCTAGCTAAATAACTTTAATCAAGGATATTTAGTGTGTCGTTTATCCCACTAAATATCACAGATAACTTATCCAGCTAGCTTTAGCCGGATAGGTTATCCATTTTCCACATCTTTGAATATTGGTCTCTTAAAGGCCAATATTTAGCCCTACTTAGTCGGATAAGTAGCAACTTATCCGCTATGTGGCTGCTGCTGAACATCTGGTTACGTAGATATCCATATATATTGGGAGCTGGCAATGGACAACTCGAGGCGGGGCAAGACCAAGATTCCAACAGGCCCAGCATCCTGTTTCCAACACTGCCGCTCCATGCAGATTACCCCCATGTTTCTCTTAAGGGTAGTAACTGCCGCTCCGTGCCGGTTAAGCTTTTTTATATATTCCCATCCTCTAGCCTTTTAGGGATCCACAGTGTTTATCCCATGCCCCTTTGAAATCCCTCACAGTTTTAGTCTTCACCAGTTCCTCCAGAAGGGCATTCCAGGCATCTACCGCCCTCTCAGTGAAGAAATATTTTCTGACATTAATTCTAAGTCTTCCTCCCTGGAATTTCAAATCGTGACCCCTAGTTCTACTAAATTGTTTCCAATGGAAAAGGTTTGTTGACGACCATGGATCATTAAAACCTTTCAAGTATCTGAAGGTCTGTATAATATCACCCCCTGTTCCTCCTCTCCTCCAGGGTACACATATTCAGGTTCTTCAACCTCTTCTCATAAGTCATTCGATAGAGACCTCCCACCATTTTGGTTGCCCTTCTCTGGACCGCTTCCATCCTGTCTCTGTCTCCTTTGAGATACGGTCTCCAGAATTAACACAGTACTCCAGGTGAGGTCTCACCAAGGACCTGAACAAGGAGATTATCACCTCCCTTTTCTTACTAGATATTCCTCTCTCTATGCAGCCCAGCATTCTTCTGGCTTTGGCTATTGCCCTGTCACACTGCTTCGTCGACTTCAGGTCGTTAGACACTATCACCCCAAGGTCTGTCTCCTGCTCTATGCAAATCAGCCCTTCACCCCACCAACGCATATAGTTCTTTCAGATTACCACACTCCATATGCATGACTCTGCATTTCTTGGCATTGAATCCTAGCTTAAGGTACTAGGGATGTGAATCGTTTTTCAACGATTAAAATTATCGTCCGATAATGTTTATATCGTCTTAAATCGTTATAGAACACGATACAATAGAAATTCTAACGATTTATCGTTAAAAATCGTTAAATCGTGTTAGTGCGCACTAACTCGAGTTAGTGCGCACTAACTCCGAGTTAGTGCGCACTAACTCCCCGTTAGTGCGCACTAACTCGATTTAGTGCGCACTAACTGAAAATTATACAAATAAACACTTTCCAGGTCACTGAAGGTCAGTTAGGAATGAATATGTGTTCCTATTGGCTGGCTGCCCTCTTATCTATTGATGTTACCAAGGTTACCACTGAGGTGATGGTTGGGGGGATGGGAAATGGAACTGGAAACTAACGAACACCAACAGAAAATGAAACAAAGTGTTCACACTTCCCAGGTCAGTAAAGGTCACTTAGGAATGAATATGTATGTATGTATTCCTATTGGCTGGCTGTGCTCTTATCTATTGATGTTACCAATATGGTTGGGGGGATGTGAAATGGAAACAGTTGGAAGCTTGACAAAAAAAGTAATGTAATGATCAGCACTCACGTGACTAGAACTTGTTTGTTTATTATTTTTGTTAGCAGGTACCTGAAATGCTAGTGCATGTTGAATTTGCCAATCACTGTGCATTTTAGAAAGGTGGTCCTGGCTGGAACTGTACACAGTTCAAATATATGTAATTGATTGTTGGTAAGTGTATTTTTTAAGTAGCCACACTGGCACAAGTATGTTTACTTTTCCTCCTACTTAACTCACTAGCTCAGCTTTGTAAGAAGGGCTTCTCTGCTTGTGTGTTGTTTTTGTTTGGTGTGAGAAGAGCAGAAACATCAGATCTTTATTCAATCTACTACAGTCATCTCTTACAGTGCCCTATCCCTATTAATACCAGGAGTGTTGTGATCTTCCTGCACACAGTGCCCTAACCCTGATACCAGTCTGAGACAGCTCCCTCCCTGCATTACTAGTGAGAGGCTGGCTTCACAGACAGGGGGGAGCTGCCTGACCCTCACTCCTGACTTCCCCCATGTCCCAGCTAGTGAATGGTGTGTGGGTGAGGGGGGGGGGGGAGGATGGTGAAGTCTGAGACAGCTCCCTCCCTGCATTACTAGTGAGAGGCTGGCTTCACAGACAGGGGGGAGCTGCCTGACCCTCACTCCTGACTTCCCCCATGTCCCAGCTAGTGAATGGTGTGTGGGTGAGGGGGGGGGGGGTAGATGGTGAAGTCTGAGACAGCTCCCTCCCTGCATTACTAGTGAGAGGCTGGCTTCACAGACAGGGGGGAGCTGCCTGACCCTCACTCCTGACTTCCCCCATGTCCCAGCTAGTGAATGGTGTGTGGGTGAGGGGGGGGGGAGGATGGTGAAGTCTGAGACAGCTCCCTCCCTGCATTACTAGTGAGAGGCTGGCTTCACAGACAGGGGGGAGCTGCCTGACCCTCACTCCTGACTTCCCCCATGTCCCAGCTAGTGAATGGTGTGTGGGTGAGGGGGGGGGGGATGGTGAAGTCTGAGACAGCTCCCTCCCTGCATTACTAGTGAGAGGCTGGCTTCACAGACAGGGGGGAGCTGCCTGACCCTCACTCCTGACTTCCCCCATGTCCCAGCTAGTGAATGGTGTGTGGGTGAGGGGGGGGGGAGGATGGTGAAGTCTGAGACAGCTCCCTCCCTGCATTACTAGTGAGAGGCTGGCTTCACAGACAGGGGGGAGCTGCCTGACCCTCACTCCTGACTTCCCCCATGTCCCAGCTAGTGAATGGTGTGTGGGTGAGGGGGGGGGAGGATGGTGAAGTCTGAGACAGCTCCCTCCCTGCATTACTAGTGAGAGGCTGGCTTCGCAGACAGGGGGGAGCTGCCTGACCCTCACTCCTGACTTCCCCCATGTCCCAGCTAGTGAATGGTGTGTGGGTGAGGGGGGGGGGAGGATGGTGAAGTCTGAGACAGCTCCATCCCTGCATTACTAGTGAGAGGCTGGCTTCACAGACAGGGGGGAGCTGCCTGACCCTCACTCCTGACTTCCCCCATGTCCCAGCTAGTGAATGGTGTGTGGGTGAGGGGGGGGGGGGGAGGATGGTGAAGTCTGAGACAGCTCCCTCCCTGCATTACTAGTGAGAAGCTGGCTTCACAGACAGGGGGGAGCTGCCTGACCCTCACTCCTGACTTCCCCCATGTCCCAGCTAGTGAATGGTGTGTGGGTGAGGGGGGGGGGGGAGGATGGTGAAGTCTGAGACAGCTCCCTCCCTGCATTACTAGTGAGAGGCTGGCTTCGCAGACAGGGGGGAGCTGCCTGACCCTCACTCCTGACTTCCCCCATGTCCCAGCTAGTGAATGGTGTGTGGGTGAGGGGGGGGGGAGGATGGTGAAGTCTGAGACAGCTCCCTCCCTGCATTACTAGTGAGAGGCTGGCTTCACAGACAGGGGGGAGCTGCCTGACCCTCACTCCTGACTTCCCCCATGTCCCAGCTAGTGAATGGTGTGTGGGTGAGGGGGGGGGTGGATGGTGAAGTCTGAGACAGCTCCCTCCCTGCATTACTAGTGAGAGGCTGGCTTCACAGACAGGGGGGAGCTGCCTGACCCTCACTCCTGACTTCCCCCATGTCCCAGCTAGTGAATGGTGTGTGGGTAAGGGGGGGGGGGAGGATGGTGAAGTCTGAGACAGCTCCCTCCCTGCATTACTAGTGAGAGGCTGGCTTCACAGACAGGGGGGAGCTGCCTGACCCTCACTCCTCCGGGGTATTGTGATCTTCCTGCACACAGTGCCCTATCCCTGATACCAGGGGTGTTGTGATCTTCCTGCATGCAGTGCCCTATCCCTATTAATACCAGGAGTGTTGTGATCTTCCTGCATGCAGTGCCCTATCCCTATTAATACCAGGAGTGTTGTGATCTTCCTGCATGCAGTGCCCTATCCCTGATATCGGGATGTGTGCAAGAAGATCACAACACCCCCGGTATCAGGAATAGGGCACTGTGTGCAGGAAGATCACAACACCCCCAGTATCAGGAATAGGGCACTGTGTGCAGGAAGATCACAACACCCCTGGTATTAGGGATAGGGCACTGTGTGCAGGAAGATCACAACACTCCTGGTATTAATAGGGATAGGGCACTGTGTGCAGGAAGATCACAATACCCCTGGTATCAGGGTTAGGGCACAAGTTCTAGTCACATTGACTGATCACATTACTTGTTTTGTCAAGCTATCAACTGTTTCCATTTCCCATCCCCCATATACTGTCAGTAGGAAACTTGGTAACATGAATAAATAAGAGGGCAGCCAATAGGAATACATATTCATTCCTAAACTGACCTGAAAAGTGTCAAATTGTATCATTTTCAGTTAGTGCGCACTAACTCGACTTAGTGCGCACTAATCGGGAAAAACGATTTTTAACGATTTTTTAACTAAAAAATCGTGCCTAAGACGATTTTCTTGCCCTGCCACACGATTTCTATCGTTAAGACGATATGGAAAACGATTCACATCCCTATAAGGTACACTACACTGAGGGTAAATTTTTATACTATGGTACTCTTCTACCAAGTAGTCAATATCACCAAAAAGAGTCCTCACCCATTTACAAAATGTAATTTCAGAAATCCAATTTATTCATGAAAACACATAAAATAGATCCTGTCTAGACAATAATTCCTAAACTAACACACTCATTCATCCATACCACAAACAAACATATCACAATTCCCATCAACCCCTTCTTTTTATAAAAACAACAAATATATTATATAAAAATCCCAGCACCAATGTGTAACACTGATAGTTAATATAATATCACATGTATCTTACAATCTTTTACTCTTTTAGTTTAAATAGCATTTAATAATACATCACAATAATGCTGCGACAAAACCACTGTGTGTATTGGAACCCGATGTTCTCATGTTCCCGCATTACACACTATACTCTTCTTATCAAACCGGTGACAACGTCCATTGGACCTGCCCGACAAGGAGCCCTTGTTTCGCCCGCTTCATCCGGGCTTCATCAGGGATATTATCGTCACTGTCATCTCAAATTCGATCTGTATTCAATACATATATACATAATAATGACAATCCACCATTCTTACCCCTAAAATCCACTTACTTACCCAAAAAAATTATATAGAAAGGATCTACCTGTGCAAAAGCGCTTTTAATTCTCTGCTGATTAAGATATGCAACATCCGTTGCCGAATTTCAGAGCTTTATATATCATTCAAATCTTCAAGTATATAAGAAAACCATTTCTCAATCCAACATGCTTCCGCTAATTCCAGGGACCAACCCTGTAACCAAAACATAGCGAAAGACATAAATATAATACCAGCAGCTCGGACCATCTCTGGCTACAACGTTTAATCTCCTCTATACTCACATTTCCTCCGGAACTGATGTCATCACGTCTAAACGACAAGAAGTAAAGCCATACGCCCGAACCTAGGCTTATATAGTGTCACTCATTAAATCCTCAACTGGTCGTGAGGTTTACTCATAGGCTTAAACATTAACTCATGTCCAAACACTCTCCATATCCACCATAGTGGCGATCATTAATCCTCACAGAAAGGCTTGCCATTCAATTGGCCCATTAAGTCCATAAGGTACACTTGTCTGCCAATCAAAAATGAATCTTTGCTCTACTCTTCTCAAGACAGCGGATAAATCACCTCCCTGCTGTAGCGTTATTCTTTTAATAACAAAGAATCGTAATTCATCAATCTCATGATTAGCATCTAACCAGTGTTTCACCAAAGGAGCGTTTATTTTTTCCATTTTAATCCTGCTCTTGTGTTCAATGATGCGAAATTTCACAGAGCGCGTGGTTTGTCCTATATAAATCAGAGAGCAGGGACACAAAATTGCATAAACTACTCCTGCTGATTCACAGGTAAATGTATCTGGGAGAATATATGGCCGTTTTAAATTCGGATGACAAAACTGTTGTATCTCTAAGACCTGAGAGCACACTGAACACCGCCCACACTTCGTCTGTCCCGTCATGTAAATATTACTTTCAAGGACATTATATCGAGTCTTAAGATTGTCCCATAATTCCTACGTTTTTCGACAGCAAAAATTGGACTATCTTCAAAAATACTTAAAGGAGCCAACACATTCCAATGATTTTTAATTACATCTCTAATTTTGGAAGATTTAGACGAAAATGGGATCGAACAAATGGTACGAGATGGAGATTCTTTATGAGCTTTAATTAATAAATTGTCTCTGTTCGAGTACAATGCTCTTTTATAAGCTTTTCGGATCACTGATTTGGAGTAACCCCGCGCCAAGAATTGTGGAGACTACAACACAACAAATAGAAATTCTTAATAAGGATATTGAGGTAGAATTATCGAAGTTACAGGAAGATGTTACAAATGGTACGATGGAGAATCAGTTAAAAGATATCCAAGAACAACTGGATGAATACAGAAAAGAAACTAGGTCATTGAAAATTGAGAAATTGAATAGAGATGAGAAGGATTACACAGTGGGATATGTTTACCCATGGATGAATGCAAATAGAAAACGGAGAGGTAGAAAACATGGAGATTTTTCTTCATCTTCTGAGGATTCCACTGAAGAAGTGAGTGGAGATAAAAAGAAAAAAGATAAGAGACGTGTGGGTTTTCAGGCACCAATGATAGACCAAAATGTAGAATGTCATTCATCTGTGACAGCTCCTTTAACTTCCTCTTTTTTAGGATCCAGGGCTCGGGGGGGCAAGAATTTCAGGGGGTCAAGACCCCAGACAGCACATCAGACCTCAACCAACTACAATCTACGCAGGTGACATTAAAGAATTTGATTGTATTTAATCTTTCTACTAAACCCTTGACAGACCCTATGATTTCTTTGTTAAAGGGTTTTCATTTGCGCCTTACGCGAAGTATGATGCGTTTCAGACTAGGGTTGAACTATATAAGTTCTTTAGAAGATTACAGATTAAAGAATTTTTTGGAGACACCCATATGGATATAGGGGGAAATAGATTGTATAAACCTTCACGATGGGTACCACCGACACCCCCCAGTACCCTGTTGCAAGCCTTCCAAACTTTGGTTTTGAGCGATCTTTCTAAGTTAGAGCAAGTTATTGAATTTCCCTCTTATAACTTGTGTAAAGAGGAATGGCAAGCCTTAAAGGCATTACGTGATGATGATTCCATTATCATCACGTCTGCAGATAAAGGAGGAGGAGTGGTTGTCATGGATGAAGGTGACTACCACTCTGAAATTATGAGACAATTAAAGGATGCACAATTTTATAAGGAGTTAACGTATGATCCGACGTCCCAAATACATGAAAAAGTGGATGATCTTTTACAGGAAGCATTGGATGGTAAACTTATTTCGAAGAAGGAATTTAACTTCTTGACAGTTACTCATCCAGTTACCCCCCGTTTCTTTATCCTTCCCAAGGTACACAAATCGCTTACGGTTCCCCCAGGAAGACCTATAGTGTCTGGCATCGGTTCTATTTTAGAACCGTTGGCCAAATACTTAGATAATATATTGCAACCGAAGTTGCAGTCTATACCGTCTTATATCAAAGATTCAATAGACTTTCTCAACCATATAGATCAGCTTTCATCTTTTTCAGAAGAGATCCTGCTATCAACAGCGGATATTACAGCACTTTACACAAATGTACCACAAGATGCAGCGTTAGATATGGTTGAGACAGTGTTGTCTACCATGGGGTTTTCAGATAGGAAATTGGCTTTTTTGTTGAAAATGACAGAATTGGTGTTAACTTGTAATTTTTTCTCTTATAAACATCAACTTTTTTTACAAATATCAGGGATTCCAATGGGATCCCCGATTGCACCCACAGTCGCGTGTTTATATGTAGCTGATTTTGAAAGTAAAATGGTATGTGTCTCTCCATGGTGGGATAAAGTGGTGTGGTGGGTCAGATATATCGATGATATCTTTTTAATTTGGAGGGGTACTATGGACGAATTGAGGATTTTCTGGCAAGAGATTAATGGAGCGAATCCACACTTGAAATTTACTTTTGACATTAGTTCTCGGTTATTGCCTTTTCTGGATATGAAAGTCTATATTGTGGGAAATAGGTTGGCCACTACAATATATAAAAAACCTACAGATAAGAACAATTTGTTACATTCTGATAGCTTTCATTCGAGACAATTAAAAAATAACATCCCTACAGGACAATTCTTGAGATACAGACGACTTTGTTCGTCTGTTGAAGATTTTAAAAAACAATCTTCAGGTTTGAGTGATAAATTCTTGGCGCGGGGTTACTCCAAATCAGTGATCCGAAAAGCTTATAAAAGAGCATTGTACTCGAACAGAGACAATTTATTAATTAAAGCTCATAAAGAATCTCCATCTCGTACCATTTGTTCGATCCCATTTTCGTCTAAATCTTCCAAAATTAGAGATGTAATTAAAAATCATTGGAATGTGTTGGCTCCTTTAAGTATTTTTGAAGATAGTCCAATTTTTGCTGTCGAAAAACGTAGGAATTATGGGACAATCTTAAGACTCGATATAATGTCCTTGAAAGTAATATTTACATGACGGGACAGACGAAGTGTGGGCGGTGTTCAGTGTGCTCTCAGGTCTTAGAGATACAACAGTTTTGTCATCCGAATTTAAAACGGCCATATATTCTCCCAGATACATTTACCTGTGAATCAGCAGGAGTAGTTTATGCAATTTTGTGTCCCTGCTCTCTGATTTATATAGGACAAACCACGCGCTCTGTGAAATTTCGCATCATTGAACACAAGAGCAGGATTAAAATGGAAAAAAATAAACGCTCCTTTGGTGAAACACTGGTTAGATGCTAATCATGAGATTGATGAATTACGATTCTTTGTTATTAAAAGAATAACGCTACAGCAGGGAGGTGATTTATCCGCTGTCTTGAGAAGAGTAGAGCAAAGATTCATTTTTGATTGGCAGACAAGTGTACCTTATGGACTTAATGGGCCAATTGAATGGCAAGCCTTTCTGTGAGGATTAATGATCGCCACTATGGTGGATATGGAGAGTGTTTGGACATGAGTTAATGTTTAAGCCTATGAGTAAACCTCACGACCAGTTGAGGATTTAATGAGTGACACTATATAAGCCTAGGTTCGGGCGTATGGCTTTACTTCTTGTCGTTTAGACGTGATGACATCAGTTCCGGAGGAAATGTGAGTATGGAGGAGATTAAACGTTGTAGCCAGAGATGGTCCGAGCTGCTGGTATTATATTTATGTCTTTCGCTATGTTTTGGTTACAGGGTTGGTCCCTGGAATTAGCGGAAGCATGTTGGATTGAGAAATGGTTTTCTTATATACTTGAAGATTTGAATGATATATAAAGCTCTGAAATTCGGCAACGGATGTTGCATATCTTAATCAGCAGAGAATTAAAAGCGCTTTTGCACAGGTAGATCCTTTCTATATAATTTTTTTGGGTAAGTAAGCGGATTTTAGGGGTAAGAATGGTGGATTGTCATTATTATGTATATATGTATTGAATACAGATCGAATTTGAGATGACAGTGACGATAATATCCCTGATGAAGCCCGGATGAAGCGGGCGAAACAAGGGCTCCTTGTCGGGCAGGTCCAATGGACGTTGTCACCGGTTTGATAAGAAGAGTATAGTGTGTAATGCGGGAACATGAGAACATCGGGTTCCAATACACACAGTGGTTTTGTCGCAGCATTATTGTGATGTATTATTAAATGCTATTTAAACTAAAAGAGTAAAAGATTGTAAGATACATGTGATATTATATTAACTATCAGTGTTACACATTGGTGCTGGGATTTTTATATAATATATTTGTTGTTTTTATAAAAAGAAGGGGTTGATGTGAATTGTGATATGTTTGTTTGTGGTATGGATGAATGAGTGTGTTAGATTGAATCCTAGCTGCCATATCTTCGGCCACTCTTCCAGCTTCCTTAAATCCCGTCTCATTCTCTGTACTCCTTCCAGCATCCCACTCTGTTGTAGATCTTACTATCATTCACAAATAGGCAAACTTTACCATCTATCCCTTCCGCAATGTCACTCACGAAGATGTTGAACAGAACCGGTCCCATCACCGATCCCTGTGGCACTCCACTTAACACCATTTTCTCTTCAGAGTAGGTTCCATTTACTATTATCCGATGTCTTCTATCCATCAACCAGTTTGTAATCCATGCCAACACCTTGGAGCTGACCCCCAAGCTTCTCATTTTGTTGATGAGTCTTCTTTGTGGGACCATATCAAAAGCTTTACTAAAATCCAAGTAAATTACATCGAGCACTCTTCCCTGATTCAGTTCTCTAGTCACTCCATCAAAGAAATCAATTAGATTTGTCTGACAGGACCTTCCCCTGGTGAATCCATGCTGCTTTTGATCAAGCAACCCACCAGATTGTAGATAGTTTACTATCCTTTCCTTCAACAGAGTCTCCATTAATTTTCCTACCACCGAGGTGATGCTAACCATCCTGTAGTTTCTATTGGGCCACCATTAAATGTCTGACATGTTGCATTGGAAGATCTAGCTCATAATTATACCTTTACAATATTTGTGACTCTTGGTTTAAGTTTTCCTTATCATCCTTTAAACTATTTCACTCTTGCCCTACATTACATTGGAAACATATGTACATACATTATTAGCATGTACAACTTAACCTGAACCCACCACACTTGTCTAAAGCCCCCTAGTGATCTCCATGCACATCCTGACCCCATCCCCTCCTTTACTCTCCTTAGTGACTCCTATAAACAACCTGACCTAAACAGACTCCCACCCTAACCCCTAGAGTCCCCTAGTGAAGCCCCATGCACATCCTGTCCTGACCCTACCTCCACTCCCACCTCTGAGAGTCTGCAACTGACCTCACATGAACATCCTGTCCTGACCCTACCCCCATTACCCACATTCTACTTATCCTACATGGATACTAGGCTGTATGGTTGAATAAGCTCCTGATCAAATGTCAGGCCTGCTAGTTCCATTGCATGTTGCAGTGCTCCTCAGTGATGGGGAAGAAGTCCCTCTCATGCTCTGTCACCAGGGATGCAAGATGTATGATTTTCCTCGCAGTGAAGTTAGGCTGACTTACAAGTGCCAGCATTACTGGACACACACCCCTGAAAAAACACAAGTTGCACATCACGTAAGCATGCCTGTGGATGGTATGCAGAAATTTACACATACATTTCAAACTGCATGCGAATGCACACAGTTCACGCACAACATTAAGGTTAAAGTTGCATGTATTTTACATCATGTACATGCATTTAACTGCATTATATAAAATATATGTGCATGAGTGTGTGAGCCCTCCAGTCCCAGTGTCTCACATTCATAAAGGAAATACTGGTAGCTAGGAGATGTGAAGAGGAGCTCCAGAGACAGAAGCACAGTAGGGATGTAGCACAGAAAGTGTTAGGGAGCGGTCCCTATTCCGGGGAGATTTAGTGTGCCCGTGGACCACGGCGCGATTGCAGAAGAACTCAGTGGAAGTGCCGAAGCAGGCGAGACGTGTCCAAGCAAGGGTGGACAGGAGGAAGACCAAGAACCCTGACCCCTGCTGAACCTGAACACACCAGAAGAGACCCAGCAATGCAATGCTGGCCTCTTGGGTAGCCCTCCGGCCACTCGATAGCCCTTTCGGACCTGCCGCTTGGGAACGGCAGATGTGACGGGATGGACAGAGGTCAATGGTACTGAGACAGGAACAAGACAAGGATACCTGGAGACTTGGACGAGATGAGGAGACTTGGAGACTTGGACGAGATGAGGAGACTTGGAGACTTGGACAAGGCAAGGACTAGAACTAGAACCAGGATTCATGGTACTCAAATGTGGATTGAGATACAAGATGCTCAGAGGACTCAGACAAGGATTCAGGATACTTGGAGAACTCAGACAAGGATTCAGACTACTTGGAGGTTTCAGGTATGGGTTCAGGGTTCAGTACTGGGTGATTGCTGTATCGCAGTGCACCCTACAGCCTACCCAGCCATCCATGGCTGGTTGCGGACCACGCTGAAGGCAAAGCAGACTCCAGACGAAGCAGTGGAACTTGAAGCCAGGACATGACAAAGATTCAGGAGAGGCCTGCACCGGGACATGCCCTACATAGCTGCCTGTGGCTGGTTGTGAACCACGCTGAAGCGTAGCAGGTTCTGGAAGAGTCTTAGCATAGACAGAATCAGGCACAGGGAACTCCGAAGACCAGGAACAGGATACAAGACTCAGGATTCAAGACTCGGATTTTGGAACTTGGATTCAGGAACATTAAAAGCAAAGGTCTACTGGAGGCTGGCGCTACAAACGTGAAGGTAGGTGATGTGCCACAAAGCGCCCTATACAGCTCCCATGGGCTGGTCACAGACCATGACAGAGGCAAGTCAGGAAGGATGGATGAAAGGAACCTAGAAGCTGGAGGGAGAACTGGCAAAGAGGGCATCAGGATAGGGACAGGAACGTAGGACACCTTGTACATCAGAACACCAGGGAATCAGGACAACTGAACATCAGGGACCTCTGGAAATGAGGATATCTGGGACGTCTGCAACATGGAGCATAGAACATCAGGTACCTCTGGAGTGGGAACATCGGAACTAGGAACATCCAAAGAGTGGAGCATCTGAAGGCAGGAACATCTTGAAGACAGGACAGACGAGGATGCAGGATCCGACGAGAGACCAGGACATGCAATCAAAGATGAAGATGAAGGATCAGGAACCACAGATGAAAAAAGGGAATTCCCACTTAGAACAGAGTGCCTTGAAGAAGCGAGGATGGATCACGGAGGTCTCCTTGATTGAAGAGCTGGAATGGAGAATCCAGGAGCTGATTAAATCCTTGCAAAGGCAAAGTGAGACTGAAGAGAGGCCCTTCTTATAGTGTTTAAGAGGAGATGCCTCAGGAACATCAGGAGGAGCCACAGGGCCCTGCCCACCGCGGGCCCTTTAAATGAGGAGAAGAGGTGCAGCCGTGCGCCTAGAGTGAGGCACAACCACGGACAGCAGCAGTGGCGACCATGCCACAAAAGAAGGCCCAGATGGTGGCGGCTCCTTGCCATGAAGGAAGAAGATTGATGGCTGCTCCCTGCCGTGAGAAGAGGAGCTCCGGAGTGGCTTCCGGGCCGTGGAAGAGGACCTGGTTGGCGGCAACCTCCAGGCTACAGAGGAAGGACAGCAGCAGCCTCCAGGCTGCATGAAGGAGGGACGTCAGTAGCGGCCTAGCCACAAAGAGGCCCTGAAGTCAGCGACCTCCAGGCCACATGAAGACCTGGTCAGTGGTGGCTCCATCTGCTGCGAGAGTGGCAGGTTCGGCAGCAGCCTCCAAGCTGCAAGGAAAGGAGCACCGGCAGCGGCTTCCAGGCCACGAAGACAGCAGGCATTGGCACTGGTAGTCTCCAGGCCCCACTGCACGGTAAGAGGCTGCTTGTGGGCCTATCCCACAAGCAGCATTGCAACAGAAAGCTTGCCTATCTCAGAAAGTAGTGCAAGCAGGAGCATCACCCTATCAGCTACCAAGTCTTTTTCCATCTCAATATGCTAAAGCCACATTGATTTCAAAAAAACCCATCTCTCCTGAAATAGGCCATAGCTAAAGCAGCTGGCAAGAAACACCATCATCCCAACCCAAAAAAATGAGACAGTAACAGAAATCTCAGTGAAACACTATCTCACAGAACCCATCAAAAATATGAACACAGATGTACTAGCATATTAAGCACAAATGTCCACACTGTGGCCAGACTTAGCCAAAGTGGCTCATTGATATCTTTTCTGCCCACCACTCATTATTTCTTGTGCTTTTCAAATATCAATCTGCCTTTGCTGGGCTTTCCAGAATTTCCATGCAAGTGACAAGATGATCTAAAACCTAAAAGATGATCTTGAATTCCTTGCTGCCATTCTGCCTACCTGCCATGCCTCAGATATACCACCTTAGGGATCTTGCTGCCACATGCCTCCCACCCCACATTTTTTTGTGGTTTTCTATCTTGCTGTCAAGGCCTATCTAGGCTTTTGTGCTGTTTGCAATTCCCTGTACTTACACCTTAGTGGTTTAGACATCATTGTGCTATTTGCAATTCCCCTACTGTGCACCTTGTTGGCTTAGACAAGTTGTGCTATCTACAATTCACCACACTCCATGCCTTGATGGTTTAGATACTTTTGTGCTGTTAGTGATTCACTGCACTTCACACTGTGGTGGTGTAGACACCTTTGTGCTGTTTGCGATGAACTGCATGCCACACCTTGGAGGTTTAGATATCTTGCCATTTACAATTCTCTACAATCCATATCTTGGTAGTTTTGACATTTCTGTGCAGTTTACGATTCCCTACAATGTATGCCTTTCAGGGTATAGATACCTCTTTGCTGTTTGATATTCCTTGCTCTGTATATCTTGTGGATATAGACATGTCTGTGCTGTTTGCGATTCCCCGCTCTATAAGCCGTGGGGATTTGATGCCTTTTTGCCGTTTGTGATTCCCTGCACTGTACAACATGGGGGATTTGACTCCTCTGTGCTGATTGCCCTGTTGCGGTGGTATTCCACCATTGCCAAACACTGCCCACCACGGCTGAACCTGCCATCATGGCCAAGCTATCACCACCTTGCCATAGGTGCATGCATTCACATGTGCATGGATAATAAGGACTCTGTTGTGGGAATCCCTGAGCAGCACCTCCATATGACATCAGCCTCCTGGTCTATATAATCAAATGCCTTACAGCAGTCCCTCACCTCAGCAATGGGTCTCCTGCCTTGCAGTGGATGTTGCATTGAGTTCCTAGTTCCTGTGTCCTGCCTTCCTGATTTCTGCCTTGCCTCATCCAGCCTTGTTTCTACAGCCTTGCCTCATCCAGCCTTGCCTTTTTCAGCCTTACCTTATCCAACCTTGTGTCTCCTGTTTGACTTGTTTAGCCTTGCCTCTCCAGCCTTGCCTTGTCCTGCCATCTCATCCACTGTCTTCTGTATAGCAGAGGTCTTGCTGTCATTCTGATTTTCTACCATGTTCCTGATGCTAAACCTCAGGGGTCTTGCTTCTACTCTGCCTAGCTGCCATGGCCCTGATGAACCACCTTAAGAATCTTGCTGCCCCTCTGACTTTCTGCCATTTCTCTGATGAACTACCTTAGGAGTCTTCTTGCCAGTTTGGCTGCCATACCCTAGTCTACATTAGTCTACAGGTATTCCTGGATTCAGAAGGCTTCTGCTAACTGAATGTTTAGCTGTTTAAAATATTTTAGAGCCAAGTATAGGAGTTGTACATTATTTCATCATTGTGTGCTTTTGGCTTTTGGAGGAGACAGATTTAACTTAAACAAGTAAGGCAATAGACTGCTTTTGTAGTCTTAAGGGGAAAAAAAACCTCTTTTGCTTCTGGCTTTATGCCTATTGGGGGGTGGGGCTGATTGAATTGACTAGCCATAGAACCATTTTGAGGCAGAACAGTCTTTTTGTATACAGACATTTCTGGATTCAGAAGTCTTCCAAAATTGCTAAGTGAACCTTTTGTTGTTTAAAAACTGTTAGAGCCAATAAAGGAATTGTATATAATTGCATTATTGTGTGCCTTTGGTTTTTTTTTTGGAAGGGGCAAATTTTTGTTATGACAAAAAAGTGTGAAATCTAGACTGCTTTTGTAGTTTTGAATAAGTAAGGGAAACCCCCTAACTGTCAGTGGATTAGATAAACTCACAATTAGTGCATGTCAAGGAATATTTGTTCCCTGATATTCTCAACTGCTGAAAGCCCTCCCTCCCTCCCTACCCCGCTATCTACCAATCCCAGAGCTTTCTCTTCTAATGCATTCTTCCTGGAGTACATAATTGCAGTAATTGGTAACAAGATAGTTTGCAAATCTTTAGCAGAATAAAGGAGTTTTCTATTATATAAAATGAAATGATTGTTATTCAATGTAACAACTGTGGTACCTTGGTCTTGAGGCAAACCATATGGAAGCTTAGGGTTTGCTTCATTTGTTCACAACTATCTTCAATGAAAATGGCGTTGACGCACCTTGAAGCTGCATTAGTTAATATAAAAAAGGAATTTGCATCCACCAAGGAAACTTAACCTTCTTTACATCATTCAGGAATCTTTCCCCCACTACCACAGAAGATTGAGAAACCCAGAAACAAGTGGTTTACAGTGGGCTCAGATGGTATAAGACCTGTGACCAAAGACACCCATTCTTCACAATTGTGCCATCCAGATTCCCTCCCCCGCTTGCACAAATCATCCAGAAACCAAATAATAAATGGTTACAGTGGGCTCTGGTAGGTTAAGACTCGTGACATAGAGACACCCACTTTCTCAGTTGGCACAAGTACAACATGCCTTCTCTGTATTGGAAAATGAAGAAACTCTAGCAATGGCTACTTATATCTGAAAGGAAAGAAAATCCCACTGTACACAAAATTCCATAACACAATCAAAAACCATAATATAAAGCATACTGTGCTAGGAGAATCAGTCATCATAGGCACAAATTTGGGAATTCTTTTCAAGGCAAACACTATAGTTACATGCCTCCCAGGATCCTCAGCTGGTACAAATGCAAATCAGATAATCAATGCAATCAATGAAGAAAGTAAGAAATCTTGAAGTTGTCATTATCATCTATCTTGGAACCAATGACCTTGGTAGATTCAGTAACTAAGTGGTAGAGAGAGATTTCCAGACTCCGGGGAAGCAGATTATGCACATGGTGAAAACTATTGCCTTTTCAGAAGTGTTACCTGATCATGGAAAGGGAAAGGAGAGGCTAAGCTATATAGATAATTCCAATGCATGGCTCAAAACCTGGTATAAGGAAGAAAATATTGACTATATTGGGGGCTGAGGCCAGGTATGGAACAGTAAAAGGATCTGTGTCAAACATGGCTCACATGTGTCTGTAGCACAAAACCGATCCTAAGTGAAAAATTCAAATCATATGACATAAGCAATTTAAACTAGAAGATAGGGATAGCAGAAGGAAATTAGACTCTCACCCCCAATAACTCCAAAAAGTGAATGAAGAAATTAACAAAAATCAGCTGAATAGGGCAGAAAAGATGTCCAAGAAGAGAAGCAAGCTGAGGGAGAGAAGCTGGAAAGCTATGAGCAGAAATTATCTTAGTCTAGGCAATAAAATCCCAGGCCTGCAGGCTCTAATGGTGGAAGCAGACAGGGACATTGTTGCTGTTACAGAGACATGGTTCACTGAGTCTAATGATTGGCACATGCCATCATGGGTTATAATTTATTAAGGAAGGACAGAGAGGACAGGAAGGAGGAAGGAATAGTGCTTTATATCAAAAACAATTTTCAGGCAACTGAAATGCAAAGGTCGTGGGGTAGGGAAGAAGCATTATGGGCTATCCTAAAAAAAGAAGATGGTGCTTCCATTTACATGGTGTGGTCTACAGGCCTTTGATTCTGTTAGTGTTTGTAGTAGTTGTGGGTGGATCCTTGGGCCGGTAGCAGATGACCACGCCCCCAGGGGAAGATCCCGAGAGGGACCACCGTTCAGGCTCAGAGTATGGTGACAGACACACATTAATTCTTTTATTAGACAGTATATTGAACCACCAGAGGTGGCAGTAGTGAGCTGGAAGTGCCTGGCTGGGCTGTAGTCCCTCAGATACTGGAACAGTGATCCCTGGATAACTGAGCTGTAGAGAAACTGAATATAGTGAGTAGGCAGGATATGCAGTTCAGGTATAAAACCTAGATGGTAACACACACACAGTAGTCTCTTAGAAGCAGCCCAGGAGCTGGAATGAAGTAGGCCCTCAAGGAGCGAGTACCTGGTTCCAAGGAACGCTCTGAGAGAGAGATGGTAACTCACTGGTGTTGTAGGCAGCGATGACTTCCTGGCAGAAGTGGTTGACAACCTTTTTTCTGTCAGGTCACACCTGAAAGATGGTTCTCATATGCGTGACACACTGAACACATGACCATCATAGGGCTAAATGTAAAAGTACAGTTTGCATCCACAGGAACTCCCCTGACCCACAATTATGGATGTAAAGCAGAATTATGACATTCCCCATACAACTCACCCTACAAAAAATATATTCTGGTTGTAATGTCATCTCAGTTACAGCTCACAAAGTGAGTCACCATTTGAATGCAGGAAAAAAATTTTTTTTTGAAAAAGGAAAGCTTTCCTTTTTCAAAAAAATTTTTTCCTGCATTCAAATGGTGACTCACTTTGTGAGCAGGGAAATATTATTTAAATAATTGCAAAAATTATTTGTATTGGGGGATTATTTAATATATTGATTACATTGTCAATTCCCCAAAAGATATTGGTGCCGTTTTTGAGGTTTTGGTATCTCAGTTACAGCAACACAAACTATCAGGCTCAATAGCTCTACTTATGAAAAGACAGCGGTTTATCACTAATGCATGTCCTCTTGAGAAAATACAACAAATAAGACTGATACAGTAAATACCTCACTTTGGTCACATACACAGAACTGACCTAACATACTACCAGGATCTGCAGTAATGCACATAAACTAATCCACACACAGTTACACCTGTATTATGGAACACACTCAAACAGTAACAACCCTACCTATGAAAAGGCAACACTACAAATATTAAATCAGGCCCTAAACACCAATACACCTCCTATTAGAAAAACAGAACTAGCCAAGCAGCTATAGATCCCAATGCAGAAATAACTGTATAACTATACTAATAAGCAGAATAAATGTTTCACAACTATGAACAGAATAATATCCAACAATTAAAAACTCATAAAAATTATTTAAAATTCTCCAAACACCAATAAAATATTTCAAAACAGCAGACACATCACATAATATTCAGTAATTAAAATGCCAGTCAATCAAGAAAAATAAACTTTAAAAACCACCTTTACTAACCCCCTCCAGCAGCTCTCCTACTCCTCTTCCATGCAGGCCAGTAGCACACACCAGAAGCAGTAGTGGCTGAAGCTCTGTACTCATGGTCCTCTTCCTTAGGGCCCACGACACACACACACATACCCGTTACACCCCCATGACCAGTTTCTGTCTTTCACACACCAATCATCTCCCGACCAGTCTCTCTCTTACATACACACCAGTCACCTTCCCGATTAATCTCTCTCTCTCATGCACACACACACACAGGCTTCTCACTTCCATGTTTTATCTTACATATACAGGCTTCTCACTCCCATACTGTGTCTCACACACACCCATGTTTCTCATTCCTATGCTAGCTCTCTCCACATACACAGGCTTCTCATTCCCATAACCTTCTCCCTGACCAGTCACTTCCATTGTCTCTCCTATATACACACATACATCACCTCTCTGACCAGTTTCTCTCAATCACACACATGCTCTCTCACACACTTTACATAGATGATCTCAATCAAATGCTCTCACACACAGGCTGTCACTCACAGTTACACATGCACACTCTCAATCACACATACATACACATACATTCTCTCACTGGCTGTCTTTCTCTCATTTCCTGCCCCTCCCCCCCCCCCCCCCCCCAGAGCACAAATGGTAGCTGTAGCAGCCTCCTCCTCCAGCCCCCGCAGGCCAAGAAAGAAGATTTTCCTATCGGCCACGGGAGGCTAATTTTGCTGTCTCCTGTGCCGATTTCTGGCTGCTTCTGATTTTGCTTCGGGCACACGCTATTGCCCGGGGCCGACGCTGCCTGACATTACTTTTTGATGCGGCATGGCTCTTTCTTCTTCCTGCGCACCCCACTGCACATCACTTCCTGTTCCGGGGCAGGGGGTCAGGTGCGGGAAGAAGAAAAGGCCAAGCTGCAGTTGCCAGCCTGCACTAACACTGCTGCCGTTCCCATCCAGGCTTGAACGTGCTGATAGCCCGGGCAGCAACGGCAGCAGTGGAAGATTGTCCTTCTCGCTCGGTGAGGGAAGAGCAGCGGGAGACTGGTAGCAAGCGACACACCAGTTGAGAAGCGCTGCTTTAGAGGGAGGGGGTGGCCATTTGGTGTGGGAAGGCCCGAGGTCTGTTAAGCCACGTGAGCCCTGAAGCTGTTTGTTTTTAGATGCAGTTTTGCTGCGGCTTGAGAATGAAAGGAGCCTGCCGCAGAGGAAAGCTGTGGAAGCTGGGAGGTACCCACAAGTTTCATTGGAAATGATTAGAAAAATCCCAATTTTAAAGCTCAAAATAGTAACATAGTAATGACAGCAGATAAAGACCCAATGGTTCATCCAGTCTGCCTAGCATTAACTACTGTTATGTGCAGGTTACCCCATGTTTCTGTTAAGGATAATAACTGCCGCTCCGTGCAGGTTACCCCCAAGCCTTATGTTAAGGGTAGCAATATTTACAATCAAAACTAAGCAACTGTCAAAGCCTTAACAAAATTTCTGCTAGCAACATTTTTAACAGGGTGAGTAATCTTCTTAATAATTCAGAAATGCTGTTTGAATGTGCTTTGCTTTTGGATTTGGCTGTAGAAGCAGCCCTCGCTTTATCCCTAATGTCTGCTTATCAGTACTCTGGACTGTAAAAGTTGGGGCCCAGCGTTGGCTGACTTCTTGATCCAATTCCCCTGTTGACTCAGTGGGAAATGAAAAAAAACCAAAGGACATGAACAAAAAACATGTTTTCATTCAAAAGAGAAAAGTGATTTGTTCCCTTTTCTCTTTCATTTCTTAAGCTGTCTCTTTTTTTGCATTGATAATTTTTTTTATACCATTGAATTAGTCAAAGGTCTACATGGTAAAATGTCCACTTTTAGATGTACTGGGCTTTGATTTAACTTGCTTCTGTACTGTGAAAGATCATTTTTTATTTGGAAGCTTACTAGACCTGACCTAGCAAAGGTTTCTCCTCATGAGCACAAATCCTTTTTGATCTCAGCACACATTTGGGTTCATTTAAGCTTTTACACCACACACTCAGAAAATGGAGTAACCATATGCTGAACTGAATTTGTGCCAAAAAGTTAGTTAAACTTTTATGGTGTTGCAAACATGTTTTTTTTTTGGGTGTAAAATAAGACAAATGAGTATGGAAATGTATGGAATGTATGGTTTTGTGTTCTTTTGGGGGTTCGTGGATTTTCTTAAAGGGTTTAGCAGATTTTTTGGCACTGCGTATGCATTTGTTTCAGCGTGAGAGTATAAAGCCATCTAATTTGTGTTTAAAGGCCTGGTGGGAAGAGAGGTTGCTGACTCGCATACTCTTCTTCTGCTATGGTTGCCAACTGACTGGCATTTCACTAGCCTGGCCATTTATAATTAAGGGAGGCCAGTGGCTAGGGGTCAACAGAATTTTTAAATCAATAATGATCTGATGCCTGCCTGCCTTTCTAGCAGCAGACGCTCACCCCCTGCCCCATTATATGCCTGCATACCTTTCCCAAGCTCCTCTCTCCCGAAGTAGGGCTAGATGCATGGGCAAGTTCTGGGCCCAGCAGCTGCTAGTAGAAAGGGGTGGCAGAGGCAGCAGGTTGTCGGTGAGTGCAGGGACTGTCAGCATGTGGTGGCTCACAGACCCCCAAACTCACTAACAACCTGTTGTCACAGACACCCCTTTCTCCTAACAGATGGACCCAGCACCATCCTCAGCAGCTTCCTTCATTCTGGAAGAGATGAGGCAAGGGGAAGATGGGTGGTGGGAAGAGAAGGCTTGTAGAAATGGAGGAGGGTCCAGAGGGAGTGAAAGTAGAGTGGCCTACTCAGAGTACCTGAAAAAGAGGATATTCAACTCCAAAAAGGAGCACAAAATGTGGGACAAAAATATAACTGAATTTGCATATATAATTAGTAGAAATTGAATATGCAAATATGTTTACATAGATGTGATATTACAAATTATTAATATAATTTAAATGACCAACTAATGCAGATTACAGCATATTTAGAATTCACATACAATCATTCCCTTTCCCAGAACGCTTATCATCTATTTGGGTTCCTAGCCCCATCTCTTACTGTAGCTCCCTACCCCCATAACCTTCTAACTATTTATGGAGATACCCTGCCCCCTCACTCTATTCTATTTCATTCTCCCCCTCTTGCCCCTTTATTCAAACCTTTTTCTCTCTCTCTTCTCTGCCTAGCACCAAGTTCCACAATTCCTGCTCCTATCTCCAGCAGCAGATCCCTAAGTTCCTCCCCTTTACAGAAACAGGTAAAGGTCCCCTCTACTCAGCACCAGGTCCAACTCTCCCACTTGCCTCTCCCTCCTCCCCCTTCTTCTACCCAGCAGCAAATCCCCCCTTCCCCCAACCCTTCTTCATTGCCTATCCCTGCTACCAGTCCCAGGTTCTCTCTCTGGCAATGTGAACACACACTCAAACATACATACATAAGTAGCATAGTAACATGACATAGTAAAGTCGGCAAATAAAGACCAAATGGTCCATCCGGTCTGTCCATCAAGCTGCTCATGGTAGTAACTGCCTCTCCATGCAGATTACCCCTATGCCTTTTGTTAAGGATAGCAACTTCCTCTCCATGCAGGCTACCCCATGCCTTCTGTTAAGAGTAGTAACTGCTGCTCCATGCAGGTTACTCCCATGCCTTCTGTTAAGAGTAGTAACTTCCACTCCATGCAGGCTACCCCATGCCTTCTGTTAAGAGTAGTAACTGCTGCTCCATGCAGGTTACTCCCATGCCTTCTGTTAAGAGTAGTAACTGCTGCTCCATGCAGGTTACCCCCATGCCTTCTGTTAAGAGTAGTAACTGCCATTCCATGCTGGCTACCCCATGCCTTCTGTTAAGAGTAATAACTGCCACTCCATGCAGGTTACCCCATACCTTCTGTTAAGAGTAGTAACTGCTGTTCCATGCAGATTACCCCATGCCTTCTGTTAAGAGTAGTAACTGCTGCTCCATGCAGGTTACCCCCATGCCTTCTGTTAAGAGTAGCAACTGCTGATCCATGCAGGTTACTCCTGTGCCTTCTGTTAAGAGTAGTAACTGCTGCACCATGCAGGTTACCCCCATGCCTTCTGTTAAGAGTAGTAACTGCTGCTCCATGCAGGTTACCCCATGCCTTCTGTTAAGAAGGCATGGGGTAACCTGTTACTACTTCTGTTAAGAAGTAGTAACATGCCTTCTGTTAAGAAGGCATGGTTATCCCATGCCTTCTTAACAGAAGGCATGGGATAACCATGCAGGTTATCCCATGCCTTCTGTTAAGAGTAGTAACTGCCGCTCCATGTAGGTTACCCCCATGCCTTCTATTAAGAGTGGTAACTGCTGCTCCATGCAGGTTACCCCATGCCTTTTGTTAATGGTAGTAACTACAACACTGTGCCATTGGGCAGCCCCTGTCACATGGTAGGGGTAAAGGGCTGCCAGCACCATTTTGATTACTGGTAGCCACCAGCCCAGGAGTGGGAGATTGCTCCCGGGCCCCCTGCTGGACCACCACGGACTTTGGGTGAGTCTTGGGGGGATCAGGAGGATAGAGGGACTTTATATTTAAATAAATTGGAAGAGTTGGGGTGGGTTTTGGGGTGTTTAAAAAACAATTTCCAAAAAAAAAAAAAAAAAGCAATCCCAGGGTCGACTGAAATGACCCAATCCCATTCTGAAAACGAAAATGATCCAAAAAAAAAAAAAAAAGTGTGCACACCTCTAACATTTACTATTACATGCTATCTTCAACAATCAATCAGTTTGCAATCCAATCAATCACCTTGCCGCCCAATCTCAAGCCTCTCATTTTATTCACGAGCCTCCTATGTGGGACAATATCAAAAGATCTTCTGAAATCCAAGTAAATCACATCAAGTGCTTTTCCTTCATCCAGTTCTCTTGCCACCCAATCATAAAAGTCAATCAGATTTGTTTGACAGAACCTTTGCCTGGTGAATTCATGCTGCTTTGGGTCCTGCAACTGACCAGATTGTAGATAGTTCACTATCCTTTCCTTCAGCAGAGTATCCATTAATTTTCCCACTACTGAGGCCTGTAATTTCCAGTCTCCTCTCTGCTACCGTTCTTCTGAAATGGGCCCACAACTGCTTTTCTCCAGTCCTGAAGCATCACTCCTATTTTCGGGGATCTACTAAACAGGTTTTCCAGCGGACCCACCAGCACATCTCTGAGCTCCCTCAGTATCCTAGGATGACCTCATCCAGACCCATGGCTTTCTCCACTTTCAGTTTTCCTGGTTCTTTCCATACATTCTCTTTTGTAAATGGGATTGCAAATAATCCACTCCCATCCACGGTCTTGGCAATCAACGATGGTCCTTCTCCAGGCTCTTCTTTAATGAACACCAAACTGAAGGATTTGTTTAATATTTCTGCTATTTATTTGTCTTTCTCCATACATTACTATTTTCACTTTTCAGTCTCTCTATATCGCCTCCATTCTCTTATGTATCTGAAAAATATTTTGTCACCTCACTTTACCTCTTTGGCAATACTTTCTTCTGCTTGACCTTTTGCTTTCCTGATTTCTTTCTTTGTCTCCTTCAGAGTCACCAGGTATTCTTCTCTGTGTTCCTCTTTTTGGGATGCTTTCTGCTTTCTGAATGCTGTTCTTTTTGCCTTTATTTTTTTAGCCACCTCCTCTGAAAACCAGATCAGTTTCTTTATCCTTTTCCTTTTGCTTATTTTTCAAATATATAAATTTGTTGCCTTTTTTAATAGCTCCTTTTAATTTGGCCTACTGTGTTGCAACTCACACATTTCCTCCCAATCTTCTAGTTCATCCTTCAGGTACATCCACATTTGGACAAAGTCTGTATTTTTGAATTTCAAAGCCTAGATCTCTTTGTAACTTCTTTCTCTTCTGGCTGTAATATTGAACCGTACCGTCTGATGATCACTTGTTCTCATGTGAGTTTCTACCCAGACATCAGAGACACTATCCCCTTTTGTGAGCACTAGGTCGAGTGTCACTCCATACCTTGTGGGTGCCAGTACCATTTGTTGGAACAGAGCCCCTTGAAGAGCATCCACTTTCTCTCTATTTCTCGCAGATTCTGCAGTAGGGATACTCCAATCTATATCTGGCAGATTAAAATCTCCAACATGCAACCCTTCCCCTTTCTTTCCTACCTTTTGGATGTCTTCAACCAGATCTCTGTCCAGTTCCACTGTTTGAGTCGGAGGCCACTCCAGTGTACATGGAAGCACCATCTTTATTTAAGATAGCCCATAATGCTTCTTCCTTACCCCATGTCCCTTGCAATTCATTTGCTTGGAAATTGTTCTTGACATGAAAAGCTACTCCTCCCCCTGTTTGGCCTCCTTGTCCTTCTTTAACAAGTTATAAGATGGAATGGCCATATCCTAGTCATGAGATCTCATTGAACCAGGTTTCTGTAATAACAACAATATCCAAATCTGTCTCCTCCTTTACAGCCTGCAAGTCTGGAATTGTATTGCCCAGACTACGAGCATTTGTGATCACAGCATTCCCCTGGTTTGCTGCTCTTCTTGGTCACCTTTTCTGCTTCTTTGCTTAAGTGTGGAATATTGAGTTGATGAGTTTTATTTTCTCCTCTTACTTCTTCTATTGTCTGAGGGGGACATTCCAATTTTGCTGGCCACCTTCTGCCACCCTCATCCTCTATTTTAAATGTCTGATGTTTTGTGACTGCTTCCACTCCTGCCTCCGCCCCCTCCCCCACAAGTAGGTACTTCAGCAATATTACATTAAGTTCTTGCTCTGGCTGCCAGCCCTTACCCTGCCTGCAGAAGTGACCTTCCCCCCCTCCCCTCCCTGTACCCCATTCTTCCATTCTACTACACACTAGCTGGCTTTGTACACAGTGGGCCCACTGCTTCTCTCCTCTAAGCTCAGGTGAGCTACACACCCATGGACCTTGATGCTTGTAAGTTGTCTTGCAGATAGTGACTGTACCCTTTAAAGTCACCATAAGCACAGGAACTTCCCCAATTCTTTCCTTCCCTTCCTGAAATTGACTTGCCTTCACCTTCAGTGCCACAGAGCTTTCCCATTGGCTTCTCATGTCCTACATAGCCCTGATGATTCCTGATCCTTCCCATATTCTTCTGCTGTCTGCATGCCATGATATTAATTTTTTTTTTAATTATTTTGCTCGGTAGGAGGGCAAGGAGACAGAGAAACAGGACTATGCAGAAGAAACTGAAGGCCAGCAGGAGGAAGGTGAAGGAGCGGGATGGGGATGGGAAGGAGAGGAGGCCTGTACAAGGCAGGAGAAAGAGCGTAGGGAGGATGGAGGAGGGAAAGCGTTCTGTGCTTTGAGGGAATGGAAAGAGAAGAGGAAGAGGGAGAGGGAAGAATATTTGCTATTATTTGGAGGTAGGGTAGACGAGCTTGGTAACCCTTGCTTCTGATAATAAGAATGGCTTTAGAACTGTGCTCTTCAGGAGGAGAGATCCAAGATGGCTCCCTGATCAGTCGCACGTTCAGACGCTCCCGATTTTTTTCCTGTTTTCAGCAAAAAAAATTTTTCTTTTATAAATGCCTAATAAGAGGAAGGGTAAAGTGTGGGTTTACCCACCTGAGCCCACACTGCCAACCGGGCAGCGTGTCGTTCTACAATATGCGACGATGACCGCCTTACCCCAAACAGGAGTCTTGGCGGGTCCGGAACAGGAGAAACGTCCCCACCTGGGGATATATCATTGACCCCGCCGAAACCGTGGGATCAGCCGAGGGCTACCTCTCCAAGCTTCGTTGAGCAAGTGGAGTCGACTGCGGATGACGTCGCAGGTTTGCCTCAGCCGGGTGGGAGTCTCGACGAGGCGGTGGATCAAGGGTCTTCTTCCTCTCCTGCGACTACAAGGGAACTGGCACAGGCTGGAGAGCTTGCCGAGGGTATTCCCCAGAGAACATCAGTAAGAGAAGGAGAAGGTGGAGCGGCAGGAGGTTCGAGAAGCCCCTTCCAGGTAAAAAGACCGGCTGTGTTTACTATTGAGTCACTATGGGACTTAATAGTTGGCATGATTTAATTCACTCGTGAAACGGAGGAGAACTCCCAAAAAATTCTTTACCTGGAAAATCAAATTAAGATAAAGAATGAAGAACAAACTAAAGACATAACACAAGTTAAAAGTGATTTAAAACATCTTTCTGAACTAAGTGCGATGTCTAGGAAAGAACAAGCAGTCTCAATACGTAGACTGGAATCTGTGGAGAATTATTTAAGGCATTTGAATATAAGGGTCTTGAATTTTCCTAAAGTAGTTGGAGAACTACCATTAATAACTTTTAAAAGATATCTGAAGGAAATTCTGAAGATCCCGGAAGAACAGATACCATCAGTGAAGAAAATTTTGTTTTTGAAGCAAAGACAAAGCCAAATCCAGATATCCCCAATAGGGGATATGGGAGATTTTGAGAACTTGTCTGAATACTTAGAGAGTTCAGGTTTAGAAGTGTTGGAAAGACCGGTCTTGTTTGTCTCATTGTACTCAGAGTATGATAAAACCTTAATAATGAAGCATTACTTTAAAGAGATAAATGTTTCCTATTTAGGAGGCCTTATCCGTATATTTCCTGATTTATCCAGAGTAACTCAGTTACGCAGGAAAGATTTCTTGAAAATGCGCCCAGAGGTTCGTACACTGGGGGTGGAATTTCTTTTAAGATACCCAGCAAGATGTGTAATAAAATACTCTGGAAATGTTTATGTATTTTATAATCCTGATCACTTGAGAGAATTTCTAAACGCCAGGAGGGTCATGCCATGATTTGCCCGTGTAAATTAAAGGTTAGGTAAGGCAGGTGAGCTTTGCTTAAGTTAGTTTGTTTCTTTAATTATTTCTCCTTTTGATGTTCCATCTCTCCCCCAATATTTCCTGGGAAAAAGCGATAAGAAAATGTATTTCCTATTTGTTATATAAGGAGAAATATATTGCTTATATGTAAATCTTACGCTGTATTTTCAAGCAAAGATAATTTTGTTTTTGGTATATTGTTAAAACTTAATATATATAAAAAAAAAAAGAACTGTGCTCTTCAAACTTAGGTGGGTCACAGCTCATAAGTAACTGAGTCATGGCTTTGTTATGGCCATGGTACAGCTGCAAAGTTGATCTGGCTCTGCACTATGGCACACTGAAGCTCCAGCTTGTGGTGGAACATCTTGTAGCCATACTTTGTTTTTGTGACCTTTCCTGACCCGAAGACCCCACTAAAAGTGGCTGTGATCAGGGTGGCAAAATTAGACTTAGCTTCTCAGGGCTCACTAAGTGTTATGTTCAGGCTTGTGAACCCTTGGACCGTCTGGTTCGTTCTCTCTGCTAGACCGTTGGTCTGAGGGTGGAAGGCAGAAGTATAGTCCAGAGTGACGTCGAATTTCTGGCAGAGGGCCCTCCAGAATCTGGCAGTGAATTGAGGGCCTCGGTCCAAAAGAATACTCCTTGGTAGGCCATGCAGCCTAAAGATGTGCTGGACGAACAGCTGGGCCAGCTGTGGTGCGGATGGCAACCCTGGGAAAGGCACAAAGTGTTCCATTTTGCTAAACCGGTCAATGACCACCCATATGACAGTGTTCCCACTGGACGATGGCAGGTCGACCACGAAGTCCGTCGCAAGATGGGTCCATGGTTCCGAGGGAGCTGGTAAAGGCTGAAGCAAGTCCGGGGTCGCACCTGGAATCCTCCTGTGAGGGAGGAGCAGGGACATGTGCTGAAGCACGCCCGGGGTTGCATCTGGAATCCTCTTGTGAAGGAGGAGCAGGGATGGCTCCCCATCCGGCGGCCATCCCGGGGACCCGCACCGGAGTGAAGGGCACGAATTCAGGAGCCTGCCCCGATGCTGCTGCGGCGGGTTGCCGCAGCGGGCAAGGTAGGGGGCCGTGGCCACAACCCGCACATGACTGGCAGGACTCTACATAGGACCGGACATCCTTGTTGACCTTAGGCCACCAGTAGTATCGGCGAAGGGTCTGTAATGTCCGGTATTGTCCCGGATGACCGAAACAATGGGAGTCATGAGCCCACGCCAGGACTTGTTTCTGCAGGTGTGGCGGAACCAGAGTTTTCCCAGGAGGGATGGTCGTGGTGGCGGACAGTAGGACCCGTGATGGCTCGATGATGAACTGAGGGTCATCAGGGTTCTCGGTAGTCTCAAAGACTCATGACAAGCCGTCGGCTTTGAGATTCTTCCTGGCAGGTCGATAGCATAGGACAAAGTTGAAACGGGTGAAAAATAACACCCAAAGTGCCTGCCAGGGGTTGAGTCATAAGAACATAAGAAAATGCCATACTGGGTCAGACCAAGGGTCCATCAAGCCCAGCATCCTGCTTCCAACAGTGGCCAATCCAGGCCACAAGAACCTGGCAAGTACCCAAAAACTAAGTCTATTCCATGTTACCATTGCTAATGGCAGTGGCTATTCTCTAGGTGAACTTAATAGCAGGTAATGGACTTCTCCTCCAAGAACTTATCCAATCCTTTTTTAAACACAGCTATACTAACTGCACTAACCACATCCTCTGGCAACAAATTCCAGAGTTTAATTGTGCGTTGAGTAAAAAAGAACTTTCTCCGATTAGTTTTAAATGTGCCCCATGCTAACTTCATGGAGTGCCCCCTATTCTTTCTACTATCCGAAAGAGTAAATAACTGATTCACATCTACCAGTTCTAGACCTCTCATGATTTTAAACGCCTCTATCATATCCCCCCTCAGTCATCTCATCTCCAAGCTGAAAAGTCCTAACCTCTTTATTCTTTCCTCATAGGGGAGCTGTTCCATTCCCCTTATCATTTTGGTAGTCCTTCTCTGTACCTTCTCCATCGCAATTATATCTTTTTTGAGATGCGGCGACCAGAATTGTACACAGTATTCAAGGTGCGGTCTCACCATGGAGTGATACAGAGGCATTATGACATTTTCCGTTTTATTCACCATTCCTTTTCTAATAATTCCCAACATTCTGTTTGCTTTTTTGACTGCCGCAGCACACTGAACCGACGATTTTAAAGTATTATCCACTATGATGCCTAGATCTTTTTCCTGGGTGGTAGCTCCTAACACGGAACCTAACATCGTGTAATTACAGCAAGGGTTATTTTTCCCTATGTGCATCACCTTGCACTTGTCCACATTAAATTTCATCTGCCATTTGGATGCCCAATCTTCCAGTCTTGCAAGGTCCTCCTGTAATGTATCACAGTCTGCCTGTGATTTAACTACTCTGAATAATTTTGTATCATCCGCAAATTTGATAACCTCACTCGTCGTATTCCTTTCCAGATCATTTATATATATATTGAAAAGCACCGGTCCCAATACAGATCCCTGAGGTACTCCACTGTTTACCCTTTTCCACTGAAAATATTGACCATTTAATCCTACTCTCTGTTTCCTGTCTGTTAACCAGTTTGTAATCCACGAAAGGACATCGCCTCCTATCCCATGACTTTTTAGTTTTTGTAGAAGTCTCTCATGAGGGACTTTGTCAAACGCCTTCTGAAAATCCAAATACACTACATCTACCGGTTCACCTTTATCCACATGTTTATTAACCCCTTCAAAAAAATGAAGCAGATTTGTTAGGCAAGACTTCCCTTGGGTAAATCCATGTTGACTGTGTCCCATTAAATCATGTCTTTCTATATGCTCTACAATTTTGATCTTGAGAATAGTTTCCACTATTTTTCCCGGCACCAAAGTCAGGCTCTATTTTGATTTGATACATTACATCTCAATTCCCACATTGTACAAATGTATTAATCTGAAAAATTTATCATACATTTATGTAAACAGTGAACCACAGAATGCAATGAAATTGTGAAAAATGGCGAAAACTGCTGTAACTTTAACAGACAGATGCTGTTTAGTGCAAAAAAAAGGCAAAAAATATTGAGGATAACTTTCAAAGAATTCTGCATGGTGGCATATACAAGTGAATTTGACTGAATAAAGATCTACATTAATATTTTATAACCTACGTGTATCACATGCACAGTTATTCCAAAACATATCTCTACCCCACAGCATAGGAGCATATGTATTTTTTTTACACACAAATACATGCAAGGCTTTGAAACAGGTGAATTTTTGCCAAAGCCGGGAGATATGCGAGTATCTCTGGCTGGCGCACCCCATGCGTATCTCATGGTGCATGCACAATTAGGAAAGGCAAAAAAGGGGCTAGGGCGTGGGCAGGGTCTCGGCTGGGCATGGGCAAGACATGAGTGGTTTGGGTCTGTAACCTTTATTTATTTATTTATTTATTTATTTAACAATTATTTTTATACTGTGTTATCACATGAGGTTAATGCGGTTTACAGGCCATTTAGCACATGTATTAAATATAAAAGCAAAACAAAACAATACCAACGTACACATAAAATGTAAAAAAATAACTTGCCAACAAAACAACATCTGAGGTCTCCATGCTGTATAATTTCTGTGGTCAGATCACTGGGTAATTTATAAGCTCTGGTTAAAATCCTATTATGCCTTCTCTGAAACTATGTTCCCAAAATGCCTGTGGAACAGCCATGTTTAAATATTTTTTTAATTTTCTGCTCCTCTATTGTGCTTTTAATAATTATTTTAAACATAGAAGTGGTATGCTGGCATGCTGTTCCATAATATTAGACCACCTACAGGAAAAGTGTGATCCCTGATCTCACCAAGGTGTGTTAATTTGATAGATGGAACATCAAGGAGCCCTTTATTCTGCGACCTGAGGGACCTGATTGGAATATATACCCTTATACACAGCACCAAGACATGAGTGTTAACATGATTAAGAAGTTTGTGAATAAACATAAGCACTTTGTATTTGATTCTTAAATATATAGGCAACCAATGTAATGTTGCCAAAATTGGGGTGATGTGATCAAATTTCATACATTCTATCAATGACCAGGGCTGCCGAGTTTTGAAGTAATTGCAATTGCCACAAAACTGAGTCAGGAAGAGCCAGGAAGAGGGAACTGCAATAGTCAAGACTCAATAGCAATAATGCTTGCAATATAAATCTAAAGTCTTTGGTCTCTAAAAATGGTTTTAGCGATTTCAGCAGGTGGATCTTACCTTACCTGAACAAACAAGAGATTTAACAAGGATAGACATTGTTAGACGAACGTATAACAAAACCCTTAAGTCTCTAGAAGATGTTGAAATCTTCAGTGTAAGATTATTTAAATGAATCCCAACATTCTAAGGGAAACTTTTAGTTCTTGAGTGTAAAATGATTTCTGTCTTAGAGAGATTCAGAACCAAGCAATTGTGAGACATCCAATTTGGATGGTATCTAAATAGATTTTCAGATAATCAACAGAGGAGGCAAGAGTACCTTATACCGGAATAAAGAATTGTATAACTTCAGCATAAATTATAAAGAATAATCATAATCCGGCCAATAATTTACACAATGGAATTAAATAGATGTTAAAATTTCCAAGAGAGCAGAGCCCTGTAGCACCCCAATGGAAACCTCCAAACATTCAGAATGGTTTTTACCTATAGATATCTGTTGGGTTCTGTCACTCAGATATGATGTAAACCATGATAAAGGATGACCATCAATTCTCAGAGTTTTTAAACAATGGATTGTACTGAATGCAGCTGATATATGTCTAAATGGACTAACAAGTAGTCCTGAACGTTGTCAAAACCCCATAGGATGGTGAAACAGACAGATAGTAAAAGAGTCGGTGAACCTGAATTGATTTGGGAATAGTAGTGAGTTATCCTTTAGAAAATTGGAAAGCCGAGTCAAAACTAAGTTTTCAATCAGCATGGCAATAAAAGGAAGAGGGGAGATTGGATGGTAGTTATTTAAGATACCAGGCTCTTTTAATCAAACTGGGCAAATAGCCCTCAGTAAAGGACAAATTCACAATAGATGAAAGAGTTGGAGCAATTACTTCTTTAATGGTTTTCAACATATTGACAGAGATAGGATTCAATGTATAAGGGGCAGGGTTTAATTTAGCAATGGCTTGCTGAACTTCCATGGTGGAGGACAAATCGAACTCATCCCATCTTGGAAATACAGCCATACAAGATTCTTCAAAGTTCAAATTGGTAGCGGGTAAGGATTGAATTAAATTTTCAAATTTGTCATTGAAAAAGCTGGCAAACATATCACAAATCAGGTTAATGTTGTGTACTAGACCTGAATCTTAGGATTTAGTTTACCTTTTTACTGTGTTAAATAAAATATGACTATTAAAGAAGCAGCATGAATTTTCTTAGTGTAAAACTCATTTTTCCTGTTATTAATGGCATGTCTTTATTTATCTAAAGTTATTCTATAACATTCTAAATTTGAAGGGAATTTGTCTTGTCGCCATGTTCTCTCTTTTTTTCCGAAGCAGGCTTTTAAACTTTAAATCTTCATTGTATCATGGAGGTGAACTAACAAAGCTTTTAATGATAGTTACAGTTTTTAATGGAGCTAAAGTATCAATAATGTCAATATTAATGCTAAAAGATCAATAGCCTGATCACAACATTCAAATGTAACATACTGCAATTTGTCAAGGAAGTAGTTTTTTAAATCCTCATCGTCAACATGACCTCTTTTTTCAAACTGTAAAGTTTCAGGTTCATGCTGGGAGGCAGAAGGTCTAAATTTAGCCTTAAATGAAATCAGGTAATTGTCCGACCAGGGGATGGTGGTAATGTGTACAGAGTCCCTATCAAAAGAGACAATGGGGTTGATTTTCGAAACGTGCCTGTGGTTCTTTGCATGTGCACATGGATGCGGCTATTTTATAATATGCGTGTGTCGGCACGTGCATGTTATAAAATATGATTCCCACACGCACATGTGAGCCAGATTTTAAGGTCCATGCGTGTATGTGCAGGCGGGTGGCCTCTCTCGCACGCAATGGTGGGGGGTCGATTTTAAAAAAATACATGTGGCGACACTAGTAGAGTTTTCCCAGTTCATATTATATAACAGAATCGTATTTTAAAACATGCACGGGCCACTGTGCGCATGTTATACAATAACCGCATCCATGTGCGTGCACCAGGAATCAACCCCATTCTCTCTATTGATAAAGACTCTGTTCACGTTACCACCATCCCCTGGTCGGACAATTGCCTGATTTCATTTAAGACTAAATTTAGATGGTCTGCCTCTCGGCATGAACATCCCTATCCCCCTAACTACCCTTCCTTCCTTCTCCCCTCTCATCCCCGACCCCTAACTGCTACCTAAAATGTTTTATTACTTATTGTTCCTTTGGAGCAGAAGTAACTTCAGTGCGCCAGCCGGCTGCTAGCACACACTTCCCCGGGACAGGGCCTGTCTGCTGCCCGATTGGACCCTGCCCCTCGGCCCATCCCTTTTCAATGGGCTGACACTTCTGTGCATTATCGGGAGATATGCGCATGGCCAGGCCATTTCTAAAATGCGCTCGGCATGAGCACGGCCCAGCCACGCACGTATCCCTGGGATTTTACGCGTGCAGGCTTTTTAAAATTCGGGCTATAGTCTTGATTTGAAAAAACTAAATCAAGCATATAATCTGCCAAAAGGTAAATTTTAAAGCCCATGCGCTCAGGCACACATGGACGCTGCGATTTTTACATCGGCGCCAGTGCGCGCGTGTGTGGGCAAGTGGCACCTTGCATGCACAAGGGGGGGATTTTTAAAAAATACACATGGAGACGTGATTGGGCCTACATCAGTTCCCTCCCAGTCCGCTCCAATTGGAATTTACTTCATCTGAATAGATTAAATAAGTTGTGCGCCAGCCAGCTGTCGGCGCGCACGTCCTCGGAACAGGGCCTAATGGCCCCTGTACCGGTTGGTCCCCGCCTCACCTAGACCTTGCCCCCCAGGCCTGGCTCTTTCAAAGAGCCCACACTTCTGCAGGTACCGGGGAATATGCGCGTGGCTGGGCTGTTTTTAAAATGCTTTGGCACATGCACGGCCCGGCCACACGCTGATCCCCCAGATTTTGCGTGCACCGGGCTTTTAAAATTTGGGCTCATGTGCGTTGGGCCAAAAATGAACTGAGAGAAGCCAATAGCTGACATGGAGCTCAAGCATGCACCGGGGTCCCCTACTGCTTAACTTTACTTCTGCTATGATTGTGTGTAAGTAATGAAGCAAAAACAATGAGGCTAGTTACTGGGCCTTTAAGGGTTGGGGCTGAAAGGATAAAAGGGAGGGATATTAACTAGGGGGTTTAGGAAGTCCTATTCTTTACCTGGGCGAATTGGGTACGGACTGGGGAAACTGATAATTGCGTTGGCCCGCGTATCTAATAAAATCCCGCCTACTCATGTGGTAAAGCCGGCATTTGCGCACACATGCGTGCGTCCATATAAAATTGTGCGCACATGAACGTGCGTACAGCTGATTTTATATCATGTATGCATAAATTTACTTCTGCTATGGATGGCGTGCAAGTCTTAAAACAAAACAATATAGGCATGTCAGTAGGGTTTACAGGGTCGAGGTTAAGAGAGGAAAAGAAAGGCTATTTAAATAGAGGGGTTAGGAAGGCCTATCCCTTACCTGGGAGAACTGGGAATGATGTAGTTTCACTGGAAATTGCGTCTGCGTGCGTTCCTATTAAAGTCCCCCCACTTACGATGTAGAGGAGGCATTTGCACGCACATGCGCACGTCCAAATAAAACTGTGTGCACATGTATACGTGTTCAGACTATTTTATACCATGTGAATATACATATGTATGTTATAAAATGGCTATGTCTCTGGACGCAAGCTGACATATGAGCATATGTGTGGACTAGTATTAAAGTTACCATCTGTATGTATTGTATTTCATAGAGTATATGAAGACAGGAAAAGGGCCAAGAACCATCATGAAAACAGAAAACAAAAAAAACTGTGGTATCAGATACTTACAAATCAAAAAAATGGCATTAATTTGCCAAATGATTCCAAATCTTTTTTAATTTGTCAGACTGTTAGTTAAACATGTCAGATGCATCCTTAAGATAGGCGTCTACACAGATATTTTTTTTTTATGCAGTAATTTATGAAATGTTTAAATCAAAGTGTACTTTTCAAAAAAATCCTTGAAACTCAATAAGATGGAATGGATCAATTCATTTCTAAAATGATCAGATGACTATAATAATATCTCAAGTGGACAAATATTTTTTTAATGACAAACCTCAAACTTAAAAAAAAATGTCTCAAAAATAAAATATTTTTTTTCAAAAATGAATTTTGGAGACCACATTTCCACCTTGGTTTGCAGCAGCAGAAAATTTGGAGTGGAAAGATGCCTAGGCAAGGACAGTTTACTTTTGTAAATGGCAAGAAACAGCCTTCTTGCTGATAATATCAGAGCCAAGGTGAAGCAGTAAGATATCATAATTAAGTTACAATTTGCGATCTCTTGAAAACAGTCTTATAATGCTAAACTGTAATTGTAATTTAAGTTTGAGTCAGACCCTTTTACCTGGCAAACCAATACTCAATGAGTATTACAGTGCATAATCAATAACAAAATATAATATAATAAACAAATAATAGGAAAATATAAAAATAAAGCATTAAAAAGGCTAGGATCTCTGAAACTGTGAAAACATTAACTAAAGTAGCAATGAGCCCATTAGTTCTCCTAAAAAAAAATGTAATAAAAGTCAAAACGTTTCATTTATTAAACTTATAAAATGAGGCCTTGAATTATTCTCTATGTTTTAATTGCCAAATGAATCAAAGATGGGAGCTTACTAGTACTGCTACTGAAAATGTCCTCATATTGTTTCTCTTCTAGAGAGGAGCAGCTCTTGTGGTTTTGCTTTGCTACCCCTCAGTGACTGTCAGTATAATATGGAAATAACACATCAGTAATCAAGCTATATCTGTTTGTAGAAAGCTTCTTTGCGTAATTTAGCATTCTTATTTAAGTATCTTAAACTTTATGTAGAAGGGGGTAGATTTAATGAGGACAGTTCTGGTAAAGGGAATTCCTTGAGGATACAGTGAAGATAGGCATAATGAGAGGATTCATCCACTGCAGGGTGGATCCTTAGACCTGCTAGTATGAATGGTGACTCGGTGAACCACTGGGGGCAGGGGGGGGGGGGGCGGAGCTCGCTGGTAGTTCTGAGGAATTGGTCTAAGGGAATGGTGAGAGGCAGCCATGGGCTGATGCTCGTTGGGCTCCTAGAAGGGAGAGGGTTGTTTTCCTTCTTCCTCCATTTTTTGAAGTGGAAGGGGATTCAGTGGGGAACATGTGCTGTCCAGATCCAAGAAGGGATCCTGTTTATTCCATGGGTGAAGGAAGAAAGCAAGGTCTTGCCAAGGCGTTGTGCGACACTCATCAGGTACAGTGATATATAATTCTTGTATGGGAGAAGAGGATTTTCCTGGAGTCCAAAATTTTCCGGAGGGGAAGAAACCCTTGGGAGAATTAGCAGGGATCCAAGTACTCAGTGGTTTGAATATTTGCTTCTTTGCCTTTTGGGACTGCGCTGAAATGATTCTTGGATACAGCCTTTGTCTATTTTTGAACTTTGGACTGTCTTTTAATTTTGTAGCTGCTGAACTTTAGAGTTTATTCAGTAAACTATTTTTTGTTCTAAAACACAACGCTAGGTATGGATTGGTTTTTGTACTGAGTGTGATCCCCTGCACCTTTCCGTGCATTTTCCAGATGATGCAATAAGTTGTTCTGTGCTCAGCTCTGAACTGTGTTCCCCGTGAAGGGTTTGGGGGTTATATTTACAAAATCTAAGGTAACCTCAATAAAACTTGATTTGCTTTAAACATGCATAAATATATGAAACGCAATGTCACACACATACATACGCACACACAGGCACAGCCTTCCAACATTTAGAGGAAATTCTACTATACAGAAGCAGCTAGGTAAAAGTCAAACACAGACTCTGAAACACAACTCATGTAGAAACTGTTATAGGTCCAAAAATATATTTACAGTCTATTACAAAGATAACAAATGGAAGTGTCTATATAATGGTGATATGCTAAAGTAAATACTTTTTTTTACAGATTTTTCTTTAAAGGATAAGTTTGTAAAATCACACTGTTTTTTCTAATCATCAAAGAAATAAATAAAAAGATCAGGAATAATGTACAATGATCTAAAATAACAAGGAAAAAAAAAACAAGCTGAGTTTTCTGTAGCCATCTTTGGTCCTAAATATGGGAATATACATTATGAAGCACTGAAAATACCTGTTTCTTTTTTTGTGATGCTCTGCCAGTAAAATAGAAAAATATAGTGCATTTTCAGTGTATTCAGAGCCCACTACAGAAAAATGTGTGTACAAAAACAAGACAGTATAAATAAAAATTTACAAGCTTTACAGAGGAACATTTACAATTTTTTGTGGACGTCCACATTATCAAACATAACCAATTTATGACCGATCCCTGGGATCTTTCTCTATCAGTTTCTATATAAACAGCCCAATTCTCTTTGGAAGTACAGTAAATCACTTCTAGGGTAGTTTATAGTTTTTCGTGCTTTCTCATGTTCTAAAAGTAGTTCTCGTAGTTTATAATTCTGCTATATACTATGCAGTATTCATCTGTAAAAACACACATTGTTATTGCTTATGACAGTGTCCAACACTTCGGCACAAAAGAATGAATAATAATTTAAAAGAAAAGGCAAGGCCTTTCTTTTCACACTCCCTGTATAGAAAAACTGGAACACCAAACTTGTTTTTGCTAGCGTTCCAAAATAGATGATGTTAGGGTGCGGTGAATGTGTGCGCCCCGAGCTGCAACAGTTTGGAAAACTATGGATTGCCATTTGCATCAAGCTCCACAGTACTACTATAAAACTGAAAAGCTTACAACACAGAATCTCATATAAAATGCATGACGGTTATTTGTCTCCAATTTGCTATTATGGAACATTGAAAAGTCAACTCTGTGTGCTCAGATTAAATATTTTTATTGTACTGGATGACTCTATCCAGTTTCATGGACAGCCCACCCTTTATCCTCCTCACTCCCCCTACACCTCGTGATTATTTTACAGATCTGGATCTGAAACTGGAGATGCCCATCCTAACTGTGTTTATTAAAATCATTTTGGAAATTGTTTTTCATTTGTTAAAGGTGCTTGGAACAAATTGGGTTATATTATTGCTTCAATTGATTTTTTTTTTTAACATAGCACATGTTGGACATTACAAAAATATTAAAAAAAATAACAGAGCTCTTTTCGACCTGCAATTTTCTGTCTGTCTGCCTATTTTATCAAACAATGGCAAATCACACTATGGACGTAAACAGAATCAAACAGCACAGAAAGGGGACAGTCATGTTCTCATAGAAATATATTTTTCAATCATGCTATGTATGTTTTCAGAAATTCAAGAATCCTTCAGAGATCTCCCAACAAAATGATGAAGTCACGTAATCAGCACTAAAATTGGCCAAAGATGTAGACAGCATTACTAAAAGGAAGGGCTTTATGAAGAATGAACCCAAATGATAAAAAAAAAGAGGATTCATAAATCACAGATTTAAGGAAAATATTTTGCTGAATTTAACAATAAGATCATGGTTTAGTCTGACAAATATAATCTATTTCTTTAAATTCTTTATGTACAGTACATTTTAAAAAGTCTTGCTGATAAAAAGGAGGTTAGAGAAATCAAGGTGTTTTTATAGGTTTTTTTTTCAGGTAGTACTTCGTTTTTCTTCTTATTGTCACTGCTATATTCCTAAGCCACCGCTGGTGGATTCTGTTTCCTTCTCTTGCAACTTCTGGGTGGCACTTGGGAGTTCAAGTCTGCAGGTGTTTGTCCACTCTAGGAAGTAGTGAAGAGGACATGGGAGACCAAGTGTCTTCTAGCAGCTGTTCATGTGTACAGAAGGCCAGTGCTGTTGTCTCAAAAGTCTGTCAGCTCCCTGATAAGGGAGAAATGTTTTATCACACCTGGATGCCGGTGCCGTGTAAATGTAGCATTTGTGCTCTCATAGTCTGAATACTGCTCATGATTTTCTTCTGATGACCCACCAGTGTGATGCCTAAGCTCAGCACATCCCTGGAAAGCAAACAAATGAATACGTGTACACTTATTCAGTCTAAACAAGGACAAAAAATTAACAACATTGCTGCAGGAACTGCATACTTCACATGGTACATTCAAAGATACCAAAATCTATACAGCTAAAGAACATTTTATATCTAAATCACTTTGCAGAACAGTGTCCACACACACACACACACACACACACACACACACACACACTCAACTGAATATTATCTAAATAGCTTTGTTAAATTTGGTGAAATTAGTTCCATGCAATAAAGGTTATGATTCATTATGCCAAATTAAGTCTGTATTATTCATTTAGATGACTAGATTGATTTTTAATTAATACTTAATGCAAAAATTAACTCATTCAAAAGACCAAACACAATCTTAAAATAATGCTACAAACATGAGATAATTTCAAACAACCAGAATTGAGAACGTCAATAAAAGTAGAAAAAAATGCATTGGGGAAAATCCTGGTTTCTGATTGGTTAAAGCTGCAATATTTTCTGCGATATGCACAGTACTTCAATATTCTCCCAGAGAAAACTAGTTCAGAGTGGCCAGAAGATTCCACACTTGTATCTTTGTGTAAATATATCTGTGGTACAATAGAAAAATGCCCATGGAAAGGCTGGTTATGGCAGGATAATATTGTCCCGAAAGTTCTAGTAATTGTATCGATTCTGGAGGAGACTGGAACCTTTGTAAATTGTGATACTTCTTATTGGACAAATAGAAAAGAAAGAGTTACATGGACTTTTGAAACCATATAGCTCCCCTCTTCTGATGTATCCCAGATACATGCAAACCACAAACTGAAACAGGGATGGCCCTAGGTGGTGTATGAAGGGTGCCAAAATCAGGGCAGTCAGAGCTGCAAAACACTTAAGGCAGCAATAACAGGAAGGAAAACCAGTGTAAAGCCTCTGAGCTGGTGCACAATCACAGACCCTGCATTGCCCCTCAGGTTTACAAGCCCTATTCTGATTTTCCTTCCTATTTCAGCTGCCTGAACATCTGTCTGGCCCGAGACCAACCAGGAGAAGTGGGTTGGAGAGAACCCAGGAAAGGGCCATTGGAGGGGGAGAGAAGCCAACAAGCAGAAAGGGGCCACTGATGGGGAGAGGATCCATCACAAGAATGCCCCATAGGGAAAAGGTGTGTGGGGGGGGGAGATCTGTTGCTCTGTGGAGCCATTGGGTACAGGTGAGAGATCCCACTACTAGGAAAAGGGCCATGGAGAGAGAAAGAGAGAGAGGACCTATCACCCCAGAAGAAGCAGCCATCGGGAGGTGGGTTTGAAGATCCATCACTTGGGAAGAGGCCACTGAGAAGAATGTTGGGGGGGGGGGGGGGCATGGAAGGACTTATCTCACAGGAAAAGGCCATGAGGGGAGAGAGGATCCATTTCCCAGGAAGGGATTATGGGCAGTGCTTACTGTTTAAATCAGGCACCACTCTTCTCACAGACAGGGATCCACTCCTGCTTCATCTAAACAGAGTGCCAATGGAGCTTAAACCACCCCTGAATTTAGGGCAGATTAAAATTGCTGAACCTTAGTATTTATTCATTTTTTAAATTAATTTATTGAATATCTCTCCTACCTCATACTGTAATACTCTAGGCATGTTATAATCTCAGCAAACATAAAATTACAGCATTTCTATTTCCACACATCTAAGATCAACGACACACACTCAACATACTCACTAACAAATGAACTCACTAGACAACATACAAATAAAAAATTATGCCTAACATTATTCAAAGTCCCTAATGGTAAATTAGTAAAAACAAAACCTAACCCCATTACCAGTTCACCCCCACTATTAAGGAAAACATCCCTCACTAACCCTAGTCAACAGCCCATACAAAAATCCCACACCACATCCAACTACAGTCTCACCTTTGAAAATTAAACAGCATCACTCAAACCTGTCCAACATCCCCATCTAAACTCCCACCCCAAGTAAACCTAGTCACCCAACCACTTGAACTGCTTCTTTACTCTTGATTTCCAATGTTGTGTTTTTTTAAAATTCTATCTTGAATTTCAACATTGTGTTTTTCCCAACATTTCCACTAGAAGACTGTTCCATGTATTGCCTATCATTTCTGGGGAAAAAACAAATCCTTCCTTAAGTTTCTTCAGGGTCTAGCCTCGTCCATCCTCATAGCATGAGTAAGGTGGGAGGGTGAATGGAGCCCTTGTGAGATGTTTTGAGTGTATTGTATATCATACATTATCACTGTTGATGAATCACACTGAACCAGGCTCACTACAATGGAATTGTAGAATATATGTTTTTTTTATCAAATGAAACTTTTCTTAAATGACTCTTCCTGCAAAAAATGCTTCCTTCTTGTTAACAAAATGCCTTCATCATGTCCTCTCCACCTTCCCTCCTCTCCTAAAGGGTTTTTGGTTCTGAATTTGTGAACATAAGATTAGCTATGCTGGGTCAGGTCAAGGTCCATTGAACCCAGCAGATCGGCAGATCCCCAGTAGTTGAATTTATGGTTTATATTCTTCGATGCCTCTTATCTTTCTATATCCCTCCAGATTTGTGGCTTCCTGAACGGGATACAAAACTCCAGTTGAGGTTTGCCACTTCATTTTTCTGCTGGCACTTTCCATTGTTTTCTCAGTTGGAAACTTTGAGGCTATCAGATATTTTTATCCCCAGATCTCCCTCCTGTTTTCTATACTTCACTCCTGTTATCTTTTGGTTCTTTCTGCCCAAAGGCATGATTGCATTCTTTTGTGCATTTTATGCTGGCAAATGAGCATATGGATTTGTTTGCCTGCTATTTCCCCCATTGACATAGGGGAAACAGTAGGCAAATACACAAACTAAATAACTCAAGGAGGTGTATACTGGTGTCTGTGATGGCCATACTGAAGAGAAGGCACAGGGGCTGCTTTGGCAGAAAACCACTGAGCAGAGTATAGGATGATGTGGCTATATACCAATCATGGGGAAAAGGGGCATGGTTAGGCTACTTTTCTTGGTACTGCAACAGTATTTTACCACAACGTATGTACATTAGATTATCACAATTGGCATTTTGAGTGGCTGCTGGGGAGGGAGAGGGAGAGGGAGAGGGAGAGAGAGAGAGAGAGAGAGAGAGAGACTCTAAAGGCTCACAAAAAAAGTTAACTATTTATACCACTGTAAGAGGGGGTACTAGTAACTCGGGGTGAGGTTTGTGGGGGTGAGTTGGGTTTTGGGGGACAGTTTTACATGCACAGTCATACATATGAACAGCGCAGTTACCATCAGTGAAGATTTAATATGATTTGGAGTGATGAAAGGTGAAAGAAGAGATCTGTTCCATGTTCTCTCTACCTAGCTTGATTGCAGCTAGGTAGAGAGTGCATCGTTTGGTAGAGAAAACATGGTACAAATCTACTCTTCTTTCACCTTTCATCACTCCAAACTGATGTAACTGTGCTGTTCGTATATATGACTGTGCATGTAAAACTGCCCCCCAAAACCCAACTCAATCCAAAAACCTCACCCCGAGTTTATCATGCCCCCTCTTACAGCGATATAAAAAGTTCAGATATAAGTGAGGCTCCACAGAGGCTCTCTCTCTCCCGTTCCCTTCTCTCCCCCCTCCCCTCTCGAACCACGTTAAAAATGTTTTTGACCAGTAACACACAAATAACGCAGGCAACAACACACAGAAAAAAGGTGTAGTTATTTTTGGCATTAAAACCTGTGTTTCTATGCATTACTCTATTTCATGCCACGCTAACTGACCCTCATTTCCATTTACTCCTCCCATTTGAATACAAATAAAAAATTTGCATACGCAATTTGCAATGCGGTATTTATCGCATGTGTTATTGCAGGCGTTAGGGCAATAATGCCCTAATGCGATTTGATAAATGATCCTCACAGTTTTCAGTGTATCACATATCTGCAATTATGAAAAATTAAATCGATAAACACCTCAAGTTCTCCTGAAGAAATGAAAATTGGTTCTTACCTGCTAATTTTCGTTCCTGTAATACCACAGATCAGTCCAGAAAAGTGGGTTGTGTATCCCTACCAGCAAGTGGAGTCAGAGAACAATTAGAACTTTGGGCACTGCTACATAACGAGAGTGCCACCTGCAGTCTCTCAGTATTGACCTGTACCCAAGTCCATGCTAACAGAACTAAATAACGAAGGGTAACACCCAACCAAATTTCCAGACTACCACTTCGTCACTGGCAAAAACCAGACCGAACAACAGCTAAAAACTGCTCCATGAATCATATCTGCAAAAAAGGAGCTTCAAAAATAAAAAACTTAAGCAGGTTCTGACCAAGACAGTCTTTCGGTATCTGAAGAAAGGGGTGGGCCTCTGGACTGATCTGTGGTATTACAGGAACAAAAATTAGCAGGTAAGAACCAATTTTCATTTCCTGAACATACTCAGATCAGTCCAGAAAAATGGGATGTACCAAAGCCACCCTACACTGGGCGGGAACCTGAAAGACCCGCACGAAGCACACTCTCCCCGAAGGACGGTTCATCAGAAGCCTTAACGTCCAATCGGTAATGAAACATAGGAACATAGAAACATAGAAATGACGGCAGAAGAAGACCAAACGGCCCATCCAATCTGCCCAGCAACCTTCACACATTTTTTTTCTCATACTTATCTGTTTCTCTTAGCTCTTTGGTTCAATTTCCCTTCCACCCCCACCATTGATGTAGAGAGCAGTGATGGAGCTGCATCCAAGTGAAATATCAAGCTTGATTAGTTAGGGGTAGTAACCGCCGCAATAAGCAAGCTACACCCATGCTTATTTGTTTTACCCAGACTATGTTATTCAGCCCTTATTGGTTGTTTTTCTTCTCCCCTGCCGTTGAAGCAGAGAGCTATACTGGATATGCGTGAAGTATCAGTTTTTCTTCTCCCCTGCCGTTGAAGCAGAGAGCTGTGCTGGATATGCGTGAAGTATCAGTTTTTCTTCTCCCCTGCTGTTGAAGCAGAGAGCTGTGCTGGATATACGTGAAGTATCAGTTTTTCTTCTCCCCTGCTGTTGAAGCAGAGAGCTGTGCTGGATATGCGTGAAGTATCAGTTTTTCTTCTCCCCTGCTGTTGAAGCAGAGAGCTGTGCTGGATATGCGTGAAGTATCAGTTTTTCTTCTCCCCTGCAGTTGAAGCAGAGAGCTGTGCTGGATATGCGTGAAGTATCCGTTTTTCTTCTCCCCTGCCGTTGAAGCAGAGAGCTGTGCTGGATATGCGTGAAGTATCAGTTTTTCTTCTCCCCTGCCGTTGAAGCAGAGAGCTGTGCTGGATATGTGTGAAGTATCAGTTTTTCTTCTCCCCTGCCGTTGAAGCAGAGAGCTATGCTGGTTATGCGTGAAGTATCAGTTTTTCTTCTCCCCTGCCGTTGAAACAGAGAGCTATGCTGGATATGCATTGAAAGTGAAGTATCAGGCTTATTTGGTTTGGGATAGTAACCGCCATAACAAGCCAGCTACTCCCCGCTTTGTGAGTGCAAATCCTTTTTTCCACATTTCCTCTTGCTGTTGAAGCTTAGAGCGATGTTGGAGTCACAGTAACCATGTGTATGTTTATTGAATAAGGGTATTATCTCCAGGCAGTAGCCGTCATTCTGGCGAGCCACCCACTCTTCATTGACAGCCTCTTGACTTTATGGATCCACAATGTTTATACCATGCCCCTTTGAAGTCCTTCACAGTTCTGGTCTTCACCACTTCCTCCGGAAGGGCATTCCAGGCATCTACCACCCTCTCCGTGAAGAAATACTTCCTGACATTGGTTCTGAATCTTCCTCCCTGGAGCTTCAAATCGTGACCTCTGGTTCTGCTGATTTTTTTCCTATGGAAAAGGTTTCTCGTTGTCTTTGGATCATTAAAACCTTTCAAGTATCTGAAAGTCTGTATCATATCACCTCTGCTCCTCCTTTCCTCCAGGGTGTACATATTTAGATTCTTCAATCTCTCCTCATAAGTCATTTGATGAAGACCTTCCACCTTTTTGGTTGCCCTTCTCTGGACCGCCTTGATCTTGTCTCTGTCTCTTTGTAGATACGGTCTCCAGAACTGAACACAGTACTCCAGGTGAGGCCTCACCAAGGACCTGTACAAGGGGATAATCACTTCCCTTTTCTTACTTAATGTTTCGTAAAAGTGTGAATAGACAACCACACCGCCGCCCTACAGATCTCCTGAGGCGATAGTAACTGACACTCTGCCCAGGAGGTAGCCTGAGCCCTAGTGGAATGAGCTCTGAGACCCAAAGGCAACAGAGGCCCTCGGGCTATGTATGCCATGCAAATGGCTTCCTTAATCCACTGAGATATGGTTGCCTTTGAGTCTTTGTCCCCCTTCTTTGGGCCACCAAAGAGAACGAACAAATGATCAGAATGTCTGAAGTCATTGGTAACCTCCAGATAAAGCAATAAGGTGCGCCACACATCCAAAAGATGAAGGTCTCTGTTCTGAGAAGACTCCCGGGACCAGTTAGGGAACCCCGGAAGCTCCACAGTTTGATTGACGTGAAAGGCTGAAACCACCTTAGGGACAAAGGATGGAATCGTACATAACGATACTCGATAGCACATTTAACACTAATCGGAGAAAATTCTTTTTCACTCAACGCACAATAAAGATCTGGAATTTGTTGCCAGAGGATGTTGTTAGTGCAGTTAGTGTAGCTGGGTTCAAAAAAGGTTTGGATAAGTTCTTGGAGGAGAAGTCCATTAACGGCTATTAATCAAGTTTACTTAGGGAATAGCCACTGCTATTAACTGCATCAGTAGCATGGGATCTTCTTAGTGTTTGGATAATTGCCAGGTTCTTGTGGCCTGGTTTGGCCTCTGTTGGAAACAGAATGCTGGACTTGATGGACCCTTGGTCTGACCCAGCATGGCAATTTCTTATGTTCTTATGTTTTTATGTAAATCCGAAGAAAAGGTTCCCGACAAGACAGAGCCTGCAACTCTGAGATCCGATGGGCCGAGAAAATGGCCACCAAAAACATCATTTTCAAAGTCAGATTTTTCAGGGAAACTCCACGAAGAGGCTCAAAAGAAGCGCCACATAGAACTCGCAGGACTAAATTCAAACTCCAATCCAGACACACTGAACGGATGGGAGGGCGCAAATGTTTGACCCCCTTAAGAAACCGAGCAATATCCGGATGCGCTGCCAGCGAACAGCCGTCAAAGTTTCCCCGCAAGGCACCTAGAGCTGCAACTTGTACACAAAGGGAATTGAACGCCAAGCCCTTAGCGAGGCCCTGTTGCAGAAAGTCAAGCACCAAAGGAACATGCACCGCTAAAGGGTCACAGGAATGCTGATGACACCACGTCTCAAAAAGCTTCCAAACACTCACATAGGCGGGTGGAAATGACTTGTTCTGAATAACCCAAGCGTAAACGTCGCCTCTCAAAAACCAAGCCGCGAGAGAGAAGCGATCCTCCCGATCCGAAAATATGGGCCCTCTTGGAGCAGATGCTTTAGATGAGCCAGTTGAAGTGGATCCTCTAGAGCCAAGCGTACCAGATCCGCAAACCTCAGATGACGTGGCCACTCTGGCGCCACCAGAATCACCTTTCCCGGGTGCCGCTCTATACGACGGAGAAGCCGACCTATGAGGGGCCAGGGCGGGATGGCATACAGCAGAATCCCCATGGGCCAAGGACACACAAGAGCGTCTATGCCCACCGAGCCCTGTTCTCGGCGATGGCTGAAAAAATGAACTGTTTTTGTGTTCGCCTGCGTTGCCATTACATCCAGCTGAGGAGTTCCCCATCTGGCGCAAATGAGATTCCACACCTCATGAGATAGTTCCCATTCCCCTGGGTCTAGTTGCTGACGGCTGAGATAATCGGCTTCCACATTCTCTACTCCCGCGACATGGGATGTGGCAATGCCCTTGAGATGGTGCTCCACCCAGGTGAACAGAAGACGTGCCTCCAGTGCTATGGCGGGACATTGAGTCCCGCCTTGCTGGTTGATGTACGCCACTGTTGTCGCATTGTCCGAGAAGACTCACAACATTCTGCCCTGGATCCAGGGAAGAAACGCCCGCAGGGCCAGACGTACAGGCCTGATCTCAAGCTGTTTTATGGACCAGGAACTTTCCATCACCGACCAGAGCACTTGGGCGGACCTGTCTGCACACCTGTCTGCACACACCGCCCCCCAACCTGAGAGGCTAGCATCGGTGGAAATTATCAGCCAATTCAGAGTGTCCAAATCCACCTTCCGTTCCAGATTGTCCAGTGACAGCCAGCATGACAGACTGGCTCTGGTTTCCGGAAGTAGAGGTATTGGTAGATGGACTTGCTCTGACATTGGGCTCCAGCGAGGCAAAAACACACACTGTAAAGGTCTTAAGTGAGCGAATACCCAAGGAACCAAGTCCAAGGTTGAAGCCATGGAGCCCAGGACCTGAAGATGATGCCACACTGGGATTTTTCCTTCGAAAAAGGGAATGTATTTGTTCCTGCAACTTCCCTATTCGGTCCGCCACTAGAAACACTTTGCCCAGCAAGGTATCTAATTGTGCTCCGAGATAAATCAAGTTCTGAGTGGGTTCCAAGTGACTCTTCTGCACATTGATTACCCAACTTAGAGATTGCAATGTGAACATCACCATGTGCACCGATCTCTCGCAGTCCTCCCGAGACTGGCAGCCGACTCCTGGACCCAACAAGACAGACCCTCTGCATGAGGCTAGAGTAAACTGCCGCCCGAAGGCTTAGCGTGGCAACCTCGAATGCTTGCTTCAACTGGATCTCCAGCTTGCGGTCCTGCATATCCTTAAGGGCAGCCACCCCAGCAACAGGAATAGTGGTCTTTTTCGTGACTGCCGAGACCGCGGCGTCCACCTTTGGAATCTTCAGTAAATCCAAAACATCAGACGATAACAGGTACAGTTTCACCATAGCTCTGCCCACCTTCAAGCCGGAATCCGGAGTCTCCCACTCCTGGGTCACTAGTTTGCGATCCTTCTTAGGCAGAGGAAAAGATGTTGTGGGACCCCTAATGCCATTGAGGACTGGATTGATGCCCTCATTGTCAGACTCTTCTTGAGAAACCTTAAGTCCCAGAACGTCAAGAACCTAGGGAACAGACGCACCACGCTGGGGTCATCCCCCTACACAGGAGGGTCATTGGGCTCATTCGGATCATCATTATCCACATCAGCCGGATCCGTGTACCCTGGGGAGAATCCCCTGTGGGGTGAGCCTGATCAGAGCAGTGCTGACGAGGGTCCGTACCCCAACCTCTTTTCTCAGGCGGGTCCGAACTTGCCCCCAGGAGACTGGGCCGCTTTAACGCTAAGCGTTTCCTTGCCAGGAAAGCCTGGTGCATAAGGAGGACAAATTCTGGGGAAAACCCCTCCAGGTCCCCCTCCCCCACTGGAGAGTCGGCTGGGGTGATATCTTCAGTTCCCCCGTTGAGGTCTTCCCTCACCGGGGCTAGAACAGGCAGAAAATCCTCTTCCCGTGAAGCCGAAGGCAAGACAGACGTTCCTTCCCCGAGGGAGGAGGCAAGAAGCCCTGAAGAGCCCTCTAACCCCGGGGAACACGTTGCACATAAGGAGGCCGCATCTAATGCCTGGCCACGTGACCAACTCATGCGGCAGGCCTGCAATTCTGTTTTCAGTCCCATCCGCAGCAGCGTGCCGATAGTCTGAAGTAAAATAGAAAAGGGCGCGAATAAAAAAAGAAAAGCTCGGAGCTGCGACGTAGAGAAAATTTCAGTCAGGCAGGACCAAAAAAAACAAACGTTTCGTGCTGCGGGCTGAGGAGAAAAAAATGCGCACAGCGTGCCGTGGGAAAGGAGCCTGTTTATAGTGAAATCGCAAGGCCCCCAGCAGGGAAGCGGCGAGTAAACGAGGCACACAGAGAAAAACTCACCCTTGCTCTCAGAAAACGACCTGGAGCCCCGGGAGCTGAGGGGAACACTGCTGACAGCTTCCCCGCCCGACCTTAAAAGACCCGGTCCCTCCTGCACCTCTCCTTATTTCAGCACTGAAGACTATCAGTCAGCCGCAGTGAAAACAGCTCTTTTTTTTTTTTTTAAATTAAACTTTACCAAGACACAGAGAAAAGCTGTTGCAGGAGACAAGGGAGCAGCTGTAGCAGAGACGGTGGTGAGTAGCCAGGAGCCCCTGGTCTTCAGACACCGAACTGTGGCGGGCGAAACCCTGACAGGAATATCCAATTCCCCGGACGTCCGGCTTCTACTGAGGGATGGCCCACGAAGGCGCCTAACACCTCAGGAAGTGACCGTAAACCAAAAAATTAAATTCAAACTAAATAAATAAAAAATAGAACTAAAGACTGCAGGTGTGCATCTGTACCACCCGCTGGAGTCAGAAATACTGAGGGACTGCAGGTGGCACTCTCGTTATGTAGCAGTGCCCAAAGTTCTAATTGTTCTCTGACTCCACCTGCTGGCAGGGACACACAACCCATTTTTCCACTTTTCTGGACTGATCTGGGTATGTTCAGGAATGATTTCTCATAAAAGTCTATGCATTTTACAATAAAGATCATTATTCTTCTACATTTTTCCATTTCACTAATGAGATTGTTTCACTGACTGCACTCATTCATAATTCAGGATCCCGCCCCCACTCCAAAATATCCTACAACAACACAAAAAAATATAAACCTAACCATGCAGAAAGTTCTGATTGAGTTTTATTCCCAGCAAAATAAGAATGCCTAATAATTGGAACTTGCCCTTTAATCCACAGAAGAAGATCAAACTTACTCAATAGTCATTCTGGCTACCGATTCCAGGGAGCTGTAGCCTGCTGCAGTGAAGTTGTCCTTATACCTTTCCATCTTGATGGCTTCTAACCAGTCTCCCACTGAGCAGAACGCAGTAAAATCGGGAGTGTTCTGATCCAGAAGAGGGCTGATTGGTCTAGGCAAAAGGAGAGAAGGAAACAATTGTTTCCAAAATTAACAAAGTCACGTTGAATATTTTTTTCCCTTTTTGTTGTTATTTGGCAAAATCAGTGTTGACAAAAGTTGATTATTAAATACCTATAAAGTATGCCATGTTACTATTTATTTATAGCTTTGCTATCATGAGTAGACGTGACTAAACTGCAACAGACAAGTCTACCTCATAAACAAGAAAATTCCTGAGTATAATAGGTAAGGGTTCCTTAAGGATGAACAGAGGTGATATTACCTCTGTATAAATCACTGGTGAGCTCTCATCTGGAGAATTGTGTCAAATTCTGGAGGCTGAATCTCCAAAAAGATAGCAACAGAACTGTCAGTTCATAAAAGGACCATCACAATGGTGTACTGTCTGTACCACAAGCCCTATAAGCCGAGTTTTAAGGAGCTAAATACTTATACTCTATGACAGAGTCATTAAAATATCTTGAAAGTCTATATAATGCTCAAGAGGTAGGAATTATTAACTGAAAAGGAAATTTTAGAAAAAGGGTTCAGCTAAAGGAGATTAGACTCAAGAGTGAAATGTAAATATTTCTTTACAGAGAGTATGGAACAATCTCTCAAGGGAGGTGGTGAAGGCAAAACCCCCCAAAAAACAAACAGTATTAGAATCCAACAAAGCATGAGGCAAGCACAAAGTAACCTTAGTAGTAGGGATGTGAGGGTGAAGCTGGAGGTCAATTGCAATCTCATAATTGCAACAGGAAAGAAAAATGAGCAGACTAGACAGGCCTTGTGGTCTTTGTCTGCTGCCATATTCTATGTCACTATGAACTGAACCTCATAGGCTATTCTTATGTAAACAAATAGGAAACCACATTTTAGGCATGGAAAATGTAATACGATCTCATTTATGTTGACTGTACACGTATTAAGGCCTTCTATATTTCATTAGACAAAATGTTTGATCAACTATTTTTGTAGATAAATGAAAACAATCTTTAACATATCTCACCCTTTATAATTATATAAATAACATCCTTTTAAAAATTATTCTTAAAAACATTTAGGAGTGTTCATTTTGCAGTTTATCTTGTCTATGTAGCATGGACAAATAAATATACATTTTAAATGCAAACTGTTATGTTGATGAAGAAGGGTGTGGAACCCTTGTCCAAGGGGGAGTTGGCGTTACCTGAGAGGGCGAACCCCCACAGGTCCCTACCGTCGGGAGGCGAGGCTGAGATGACGCAGGGGCCAGCTGGAGCTTCACCAATACCAGCCACTTTCCTCGCGGGTTGAGCCTTTGGGTGCGTAGGGCCAGCTGGTCTTAGGTGGGCCCCTGTGAAGACGATAGAATCACAGCCGGAAGAATCGCCGATAGACCATCCAAGGTCAGAAGCCAGAGGGTCGCTGATAGCCAGTCCGAAGTCAGATGCCAGAAGGTACGTCCGTGGGAGCCAAGGGATGAAGCAGGAACAGGAACAGGACTTGGAAGGCAGGAACAAGACTCAAAAGGCAGGAACAGCACTCAGAAGGCAGGAATAGGACTTGGAAGGCAGGAACAGGACTCGGAGCACCAAAGAAGCACAGGAGACCTCACCAAGGTGAAGCAGACTCATTGCCAAGTCAAGAAACAGTAAGAGGAAGCTCCTTCAAATAGTTCCCAGTCTCTGACGTCATCTAGGGGGCTGGACAGAGTTGTTCGTAGCTGGCCCTTTAAGGAGGAGGGCCCGGCCCGGAAGGGGCTGCTGTTGGCATCGGCCTGCGGCGTTGAGCCGTGAAGACAGGGTCCGAGGTCGGCTCTCCAGCCACGGGAGACGGTGCAGCCTTGGTGGCACCGCTGCAAGAGAGGACGGGGCTGGCTGCGAGCGGCGGGGGCGTCTCCCCGCTATGTGCCCGACGCCTGCAGAGATGGTAAGAGGGGCCAGGCGCGGATGGCCACGGCTGGTGCGTCTAACAGAAACCTGTCTATGGACCTGATTCACTAAGACTTTTTTCCATTTTGTGTCTATGTGAAAAATCATAGCAAATCAGATCCTAGGTGTATGAAGAAAGTGCCATAATTTCTCTCTCAAACTACTAAATGTAATCCTGGCATGTATCTTACCTACTACAGGTCCCAAGTGGAGTTTTCAGGCTGTTTGGGTTCCGAATCATTTTGTCCAGAATACCAACAATTTGTTCAAATTTTGGCCTTTCACTTCGTTCTTTTTGCCAGCAATCCAACATTAATTGGTGAAGACCTGCTGGGCAATCCATTGGTGCTGGCAGACGATAACCCTCTTCAATGGCTTTAATTACCTATGAACCAAAATACAATTGTGTGGTCAAACAGTTTCAATTCAACAAAATCATCCTTAAAACTCTTGAAGATTATTAATACTCTTAAGAATCTTAGAAATATATTACTGAAAAAAACCTCAATGACTTGTGTCTCACATATTCATGCTCCTATAACAAACTATTTTTTACTGTGAAAAAATAATCCAGAGATCCTCAAATATAGGCCATATAAGTAATCAGGACATCCACAATGAATGGTCATGAGATATAGCTGCAAAAAGCTGGACAGTGAACCAAATTAACTGGTGTATTTTGGTTATCTTGAATGTCCGCCCTTCTGATGACTCCTAAGGATTAGAGATGGGGAATGCCTGAGAAAAAATGGCAGTTAAATTCACAAAGGGTAAAAAACAAAAACTTGTAGGTGAACAAATTAATGAAAATCATGTGCTAAAAGGTGTTGCTGCCAGTGTGTTTCTCTGTTTAAGACTTATTCAGGTCGATATTCAAAGGCATTTATCTGGATAACTTGTGAATTATATGGATAAACACTGTATTTTCAGTAGCATGGCACTTATCTAGATACATTTTATCTGGATAAGTCATTATCTGGATAAAATATATTTGCGTGTGGGAAGTATTTTGAGGGCATTCTGGGACACAGTTGAGTTAGCCAAATAACCTTTTTGGCTAATTCTAGAGAAGGCCAAAGAGTAGGAGTATAGATATATGAGAATGTGTTCCCCATATAACGTTACCTTAACTGGCTAACCCATACCCCAGAAAAAATTTGACAAAACCCACCAACTTAAAAAAAAATTAAAAGCAGTTGTAGTGGCCTGATCCTGGCTCCTCCTTCTTCCATGATATTCTCTTCCAAATCACCAAGTCCCCTCCTGCCTCCCACCCACTGGCAAACTTTTTCACACCCTTTGGACCTCTTCCTCTCTGAAACCCCAGCTGGAAATGCAGGAGTGTTGTACCTGCTCCCAACCATGACAATAATGCTGGAAGCGTATGATAATAATGTTGCTGTGAGAGACTCGGTTATCTGGAAAAATACTAGTGGTTTATTTTATTTATTTAGATTTATATTCCACTTTTCACACTTTTTTCAGCACTTCAAAGTGGAGTACATTCAGGTACTGTAGGTATTTCCCTATCCCCAGAGGGCTTACAATATAGGGGAGTCATTTTGTAAAGCTTTTTGCGTGCAATAGCTTGTTAGAGGCAGAGTCCGCAATGTCTTCGCTGGTGACGATAAGGTAAGCCATGTTATTCTTGCCAGTAGCGCACCCAATAGCACCAACTTTCACGGTGGCGCTATTGGGTGCGAAAGCAGGCAGCGATAACACCGCGGTGATGCGATGGCTGCCGGCTTTCGCAGGCCTGTCCCCCGTTTTCGCAGGATTCACCATTCTGCGATAGAATGGTGAATCCAGGCCTAAGATTGTACCTGAGGCAATGGAGGATAAAGTGACTTGCCCAAGGTCACATGGAGTGACAGCGGGACTTGAACCCTGGTCTCCTGGTTCGTAGCCTACCACTAGGCTACTTCTCACCGTCATTTATATATTTTGCTTTTTTTTTTTTTTTTTTTTGCAATGACTGCGGGTTAGACGTCTTTGAAAATACATACATAAATAAAATAATAAAATGTTTTCTGGGATGGAGGGCTGAGGTATTGGTCATCAAGGTCAGCACACATTTTTTTTTTAAATATGTACTGTGCTAATGCTTAATTGGCTATATCCTTTAAATATAGCTGGTTAAGGTAAAGTTATTTGGCAACATGTTTTCAGCTAACTTTAAACCTAACAGGCAATACTGAAAAATGATGAAATCATAAAATGGTTTCAAAACCGTATGGCTAGTGAGGAACTCACAGAAACATAAAGCCCGGAATTTCAAAGGCCCGCACGCAAGGCCCGGCCACGTGGGTAAACTCCGGAACGCACACAAGTGCCGGGCTTCTCCAAAGGGGAGGGCTTGGGGGCGGGATCTGGGCAGGGAGGAGAGGGGTTGGGTTGGATCAGTGCCATTCTACCCTGTTCCAGGGAAGTGCGAGCTGGCAGATTACTTCTGCTCCAGAGGAGCAATAAGTAATGAACAAAACAAAAATTAAGTACATAGGAAGGGGTTAAGGGTTGGGGAGGAGAGGAGAGGAGAGGAGAGGAAAGGAGAGGAGAGGAGAGGAAAGGGTAGGAAGGTTAGGTAGGGGGGGTAGGGAAGTTCCCTCCCATTCTGTCCTTAATTGGAGTGGACTGGGAGGGAACTGGGGAAGGCCCGATTGCTTTTCCGCGTGCATTAATTGAAAATCTGCACCCCAGGCGCATGCTGCCTGCACATGCGCGCAGATATCATATTTTGTAAAATGCATATGCTGATGTGCGTGTGTTATATAATAGCCGCATCCATGTGCGTGCGCTGGGAACCGTGCGAACATGGACGAGCGCGCGCTCCTTTGAAACTTGAACCCAAAGTCAAATACCTACTCATTATACAAAAATATTTTTAAAAATTCTTTATTCAACTGTTAAAACATAACAAAAGTGAATAATAAAGATAACCAATTGCAAAAAAATACAAAAAAAACTACATAAATATCAACAATTCAAGAAAGAAAAAGAGAAAAAAATTATTGAAAGGGAAAAAAGGAAAAGAAAAAGATGGGAAGAAAGAAAAGGGTTTTTTTCAAAAGATTTAAAAAGGAAACAGTACTCAGACCGTTTACAAAACAGCTGAATAACACATCTTCATAATGCTTCTTCAACAATTCTCCAGATGGCCTATGGATATCATCAAGAGACAACACTGGTAGAAATGAAGGATTTACTCATCAAGGTAACCCAACATGTTTCGCCTTTAAGGGCTTCATCAGGGATGTCAGCATTCAAATAGGATATATATATTATATATATCAATATTTCCCATCAGTATCCTCACAACAAGAGCAAATCCAAAGCCCACTGCATTGAGACAGACACTGCCACACCAAATATGTCACTGGAATGAAACAAACAAAACAGCCTTCATCAGCAAAAACTGACCTCTGCACGCTGATGATATTGACCTCATCATGTGCATGTTTGGCTGTGATGACTGTAAGATGATGGAGGAGACCAGATCTGAACAGTCTAAGCTGTGGCAGAGTTTTAAAAATACACCAGCAGTACTTTTTATTAACTTGTTAGAAAATACCTACACATATTATATTTATAGTTACTTTCTAATATTTAAAAAATAAAATAAAAAAATGTTGGGGGAAAGGAGCTCCTATAGCTGATTGCTTCAACCGTGGTAGAGTTACAGCAACCTGATTCACCGAAAGTCCCTGGAACTTTATAATAACAAATTCACCTCTGAGCATCTAAGAAATTGTAATAATTAAAATCCTGATGCTATCCAAAAGACTTTAAAAGCAAAGGGGCAGATTTTTAAAATTACGCGCGGGGGGGGGGGGGGGGGGGGGGTACATTTGTGCGTGCTACCCGGCGCGCACAAATATACACCCGATTTTATAACATACGCATGCTACCGCTGGTATCTTATAAAATCAGGGGTCAGTGTGCAAGAGGGTGCACACATGTGCACCTTGCGCTCGCCGAGCCCTAGGGGAAGCCCGATGGCTTTCCCCGTTCCCTCCAAGGCCGCTCCGAAATCGGAGCGTCCTTGGAGGGAACTTTCTTTTTGTTCCCCCCACCTTTCCCTCCCTTCCCCTATCTAACCCACCCCCCAGCCCTACCAAAATCTCCCCCTACCTTATTTTGTTGAGTTGTGTTGGGGGACTCGGCCACGCCCCCGGAGCGCCGCCACGCCCCAGACACGCCCTGGACTGCGGCCCCGACCACTCCCCGCCCATATGCGCGCCCCGGGCTTGCGCGCGCCGCCGAGCCTATGCAAAATAGGCTTGGCGCGCGCAGGGGGGGGGCGGGGGGGGTTTAAGGGTTATACGCGTAACCCTTTTAAAATCCACCCCAAAATATGTAATGGAAACAAGTAGTCATAGAAAAAGAGTGTTGCAGCATCGGGGCTGTCCTTGAAGGGGGGAGAGGCGGAGACAAGTTGAAGCAACAGCCCTGTGCCGTGCACTTTGTGGCAGGGGTCCCTATCTTCCACAGTAGCTCCATCCTGAACATTATGGGCCGGATTTTAAGAGAGGTACGCGCGTAACCCTTTTAAAACCCCCCTGCGCGCGCCGAGCCTATTTTGCATAGGCTCGGCGGCGCGCGCAAGCCCCGGGCCGGCGCCATCTTAAAAAATGGCGCGGGTCATCCATTGCTCCTACTATGTGACAGGGGCCGGCCAATGGCACTGATAGCCCCTGTAACACGGTAAGGGCCAAGGACCATCGGCGCCATTTTGATTAGTGGCAGCCGACAGCCCGAGAGGGGGACATCACTCCCGGGACCCCCGCTGGACCACCAGGGACTTTAGGCAAGTTTTTGGGAAGTCAGGAGGGTGGGGTATTGTAAATAACTAGATCTAAAGGGTCGGGGTGGGTTTGGGTTTTCTTTTTCTGTGTGCCTTTTCTGCCCCCCCCCACCAAAAAAAAACGTAAAGAAAACCGCATGAAAATTTCGTGGGGTTTCCTATCATTTTCGGGGACCCCCGATACATGACGGATTAGAAAATATTGTACGATATTTTCATCCGTCAAAAAAACGATGCACATCCCTACTGTAGTGTAAGACACTCTCCACTTATGGATAATGCACAGAAACCTGTCAATATAAGATGATACATTTATACTGGTCTAGCTTGAAGCATTTCTTCACTAGCTATTGGGAGCTAATATTCTCTTCATCTGTTCAAACCAGACAGCACAGAAACTATGGTTAAAGGCTGCTCTGGGCTTTGCCCTATAAAAAAATCAGCTGTGATAAATAAAACTGTGTGGACATCTACAATTTTTGTGATTATAATATCCTCAAATATCAAATGCACTTGAGTATGCATGCAAAAGTATAAGGAGGACAAAAATTAAAAAAAAAAAATACAGCCAAATTCTGAATCAATAGGTTATATAGGATTAAAGGTCAATAAGTAAGTTGCAGGTGACACCTTTTTATAGGATCCATGCAATACATTTATATATTTTGCCTGTCTGCCCTGTTTGTTCTTAAGTCAGTGATATGTATTTTATACCACAATCTACTTACAATGATGTGTTGAATTAGGTGGATTAAAAAAACTTAAATGACTAACTAGGTGCTGAGAGCTTTGCCTCCTCCATCAGATCTGTGCAAAATGAGCTAGACTGGGCAGCTGGCAGGCCTGATGGCTCTGCAAAGGCGACGGTGGGTTGTTCCTGTTCTCCACCAATTTTTGGGATACACTTTGGGTAAGTGGATAAAACTCCTAAATCCCCCTTGCCAGGGTTGACAATTTTATTCTTTCCCCTCCTCCACCTCCCTTTATCTCTTCCCAACTGCCAGGGAGTTTCACTCGGTCAGGCATAGGCCCCCATCTCAGATAAGGCTGGATTTCGTGTGGTCCCCTGAGGATGAAAAGGGCCATAAATTGTGATCACGTGGCAGCCTCCCGCCATGCTGATCTCAGCTTTAAACAAAACTGGGCATGAAGTTGCCAAAACACGATAGCAAATTATAGGGTTGCCTTGCAATGGCTACATTTCTTTTCAAAGCCGTAAAAATAAAGAACAGAATAAAACCCCACATAGATAGAACCTTATCTGAAAAAAAATGTTCTTTGCAAGATGAGGAATTGTAGTGATGTGTGCTACTATCTAAGCATACAGACAGTAACAAGGCAGACTTTAAAAGGATAAAGGCACTTAAAATTGACAAGGTGCTAGGTCAAAACTGTAAACATCCAAGAAGTTTAAAGGATGTGGGGACAGAAATTAGAGACATTTTATCATTTTTACAAGCTTATATTGTTTAGAAGAAATTCTTTGTAGATTAGAAAGCCAGTAAGGTAACGACCTGATTTGAAAATAGACTCCTGGGCACCAGGTCCAGCTGCTTTGATACCAGTCGTAAAGAAGGTCTTGCAAACTATTTTAAAGGTCCAAACTGGTCAACAGCTGCATCATGAAAGGTTAAGGATTGCTGGCATGGATCATAGCAGGGAAGGCTACGCCTCATTAACTTGCAGCAGTATATTGAGAGTTCAACCATAAGGACAGGAGGAAAAAAATACAGTGACTGTAGCAGACAGTATTTTAGAGAGTTTGAAATTGGAGGCAAATTTCCAAGTTGCTAGAAACAGAAGAAGAACACATCTGACAACAAGCAATAAAGCAGAGAGTAAACTGCCCTTTTTTAAATTGGAAACATCTGGAGACTGTTTTTGATCACCTAATTTTGATTTTTAATGCTTACAATGGGGATTGCGAAAACTAATGTAAAATTTTATACAAGTATAATTAATGCATAAGCCAGATTTCGAAATTACAAACTTGAGAGCAAAATCTTTTTGTCAAGCATACAAACGGCATTCCCAAAAGGCATCACTTGAGATAGAAATAATAAAATACTAGAGAGAACTAAGAAAGTTTGTGAATATGACAGCCTCATTCAAACCATGAACCACATTTCTTAAACATCTAATGAAATAAATGGTAAAGCTAAAGCGTTGTGAGACCGACTATGCACACCATATGGACTCTCACTTTGATAAGGGGCATAATGAAAGCACAAAAGGAATTACATAAGACATAGCAATGCATTTAAAAGAAAAACAAACCAAAAAAAACAAAAAAAAACCCCACAACATAATTCTAATTTGATTTTATAGTACCCCCTAACCCACACCCCCAACAGGAAATGTTCATAGTTTAAAGGATTGTGCCACCTCAGTGATGAGTAAGTTAATGCAGTATTTCCCACAGGTGTGCCTTCAGAACTGATCAGCTGTGCCACAGAAAAGTCACCACTGTCTAACATTCAGATCCAGACCAGCACCTCACAGCAAAAATTAGAGCTCAGTGGTGGTTCTTAAACATGTAGAAGCTCCCTTTTGAGAACATGTGTACACAGGCATGAACATTGTTAAAAAAAACATCTTAGAAACGCAATCTAGATATATTCCACGCATTAAAAAAAGGTGCAAGGAAGGCCACACAATTGCCAGCATGGTTAAAAGGTGAGGTGAAAGAAGCTATTTTAGTCAAAGGCTCTTCCTTCAAAAACTGGAAGAAGGATCCAACTGAAGAAAATAGGAAAAAGCATAAACATTGGCAAGTTAAGTTTTAAACATTGCTAGCATAGGCTAAAAGAGAATTTGAAAAGAAGGTGGCTGTACATACAAAAACTCATAATAAAAACTTTTTTAAATACATCCACAGCAGGAAGTCTGCAAGGGAGTCGGTTGGACCATTAGATGACCAAGGGGTTAAAGCAGCACTTAGGGAAGATAAGGCCATTGCAGAAAGACTAAATGAATTCTTTGCTTCAGTATTTACTGAGGAGGATGTTGGGGAGATACTGGTTCTGAAAACAGTTTTCAAGAGTGACTATTCAGATGAACTGACACAAATCATGGTGAATCTGAAAGGTGTAGTAGGCCAGATTGACAAACTGAAAAGTAGCTAATCACGTAGACCGCATGGTATACATCCCAGGGCTCTGAAAGAACTAAAAAATTATATTTCAGACCTATTACCAGTAATTTGTAACTTATTATTAAAATCATCCATTGTACCTGAAGACTGGAAGGTGGCCAATGTAACCCTGATATATAAAAAGGGCTCCAGAGGTGATCCAGGAAACTATAGACCAGTGAGCCTGACTCCTGGGAAAAATCGTGGAAACTATTATAAAGAATAAAATCACAGAACACTTAGATACACATGACTTAATGGGACACAGCAAGCATTGATTTACCCAAAGGAAGTCTTGCCACACAAACCTACTTCATTTTTTTGATAAACGTTAATAAACGTGGAAAAAGGTAAACAGTGGAGTGCCTCAGGGATTTGTACTTGGGCCAGTGCATTTTTTAATTTATTTATAAATGATCCTGATAGGGTACGATGAGTGAGGTGATCATATTTGCAGATGTTACAAAATTATTCAAGCGAATTGTGATAAATTGCAGGAGGACCTTGTGAAACTAGAAGACTGTGTGTCCATATGGCAGATGAAATATAATGTGGACAAGTGCATGGTGATGCATATAGGGAAAAATAACCCAGGCTGCAGCTACATGATGTTAGGTTCCATATTAGGAACTACCACTCAGGAAAAAGATCTGGGAATCATAGTGGATAATACATTGAAATCATCGGGTCAGTGTGCTGTGGAGGTCAAAAAAATAAACAGAATTTTAGGAATTATTAGGAAGGGAATGGCAAATAAAAAGGAGGCTGTCATAATGCCTCTGTATCGCTCAATGGTTAGACCGCACCTTGAATAATTTGTGCAATTCTGGTCACCTCATCTCAAAAAAGATTCAGATGCACTGGAGAAACTACAGAGAAGGGTGACCAAAATAATAAAGGACATGGAATGGCTCCCCTTGAGAAAAGGCTAAAGAGGTTAGGGCTGTTCAGTTTGGAGAAGAGACGGCTGAGGGGGAATATGACAGAGGTCTAAAAAAGCATGAAAGGACTTGATTGGGTAAATGTGAAATGATTATTTACTGTTTCAGATAATACAAGGACTAGAGGGCACTCCATGAACTTAGCAAGTTGCACATTTAAAACAAATTGGTGCAAGCATGTTTGTGTGTATAGATTTATGTGTGCATTTTCAAAAATCGAAAGTACGCACATCAATGGTATCCCCGTCCCCAACTCTGTGATTGCCCCCTTCTTGGAAAGCCTCTTTCTAGAGTGATTAAAAATCTCTTTTGTGTGTACTTTTATGGACCCAACTTCCAAGGCAATTTTCAAAAGCCCATTTACGTGCGTAGAACTGCATTTTTATGCAGATAAATACTTTTGAAAATCGAGCCCTAAAACTCTAAATCCACAATTGAGGATGAAGTGCTGTGTCAAACACTTGATCAAATTCAAACCAATCTAGAGATCTGCCATTCTCTTTCACTTCCATTTCCTTCACCATAGGGCTTGCATAAGTTAATAAAAATGATTTCAAATTATTACACTTCTCAGAAATTCCTAATCTCTCACCACAATCTTGCTTCTGTACTATTGTGGCTAAGAGATCCCAATTTGGGTGGGGGGGGGGGGAGGTTATGAGACTTGAGAAATGGGTTCAAGGATCTGGGGAGAAAGGAAAGATAAGAAGAAGGAAAATTCCAGGATCTGGGAGATAGAATCTAAGATCAATGAAGAGGGATCTGAATTGTGGGGGTAGCGGATGTGGCTTGGGGGGGGGAGGGGGGGGGGGAAGAGGCATGTGTCCCCTACATGCTCTGGCCCTGCTTTCTCTTCCTTCACCTCATAAACCTCGCGCCTCTTCTTTAACTCTCACACCCAGTCTAACATACACAAGCACACATCCAGCACCAATCCCTTCTTTCTCTCTCACACGCACAAACCCTGCTCCCTCCCCTTTCCCTGCCATTCCCCTCCCCTTTCCCTGCCATTCCCCTCTCTCTCTCACACACACATGGAAACGCGCCATCAAACCGATCCCCTCTCTTCTCCTTGCTTCTCTCCTCACAGCCCAACCATCCCCTACTCATCCCCTCCCAACCTTGCCAAACTGATCCCCCTTTTACTCTGTCTACTCCAGACTCACCTTCTCCACTGCTACCTCAGAATGACAGGAAGGAAGGAAGGGACTGGATTGGGGAGCGGAGGAGCTCTTCTTTGCTCTGCTATTGCCTGCTCCAGGCTCAACCCCCCTCCCATCCTCTTCACTTAGTGCTGCCTGGGAGTGGAGGGGCAGGATCAGGAAGCAGAGCTCTGTTCTCTGCTGAATGAAATTAGCATAACTGGAACAAATCGTCTGCCAGCTTGCTGCCCGGAGATTTCTGCTTTCCTAGGCACAGGCCTAGTGCACTTATTGACAAATCCAGGACTAAATGTACATATGAGACACCATATTTATATTGAACTTTTGTATATAATTATTCTCCTCTATCTCTTTCTATTTCTTACATTCCCAGTTCATTAGCCCTTGTTAATTGTAACTGCTTCTCTTCATCACGTTATTTATGTTTTTTGGTTGTATTATCCGCACCCCTGTTTTCTGTAAACCGACATGATGTGAACGAGTTCATGAATGCCGGTATAAAAAAACCTTAAATAAATAAATAAATAAATAAATAAATAAATAAATGTTACGGAAAGCAGCTATTGTGAATTTCCTGATACAGTAGAATTTCCTTGATTTTCTTTTCATCCCATCACAAAGTGAGATGGACGTTTGAGCTCTTTAAGCCAGGCAATATCCATTTGATATGTTTTTTGGGTTTTTTTTTGTGCATTTCTGGCATGTTTTAGATTAGTGGGTTGTTGGGTGGGGAAAGGAAGCTCGACTGAATTTGCTGATACAGATTTCTTCTGCATTTTAAACTTTATTTTTCTTCCAAAGGTAGTTAGCTTTGCCTTAGTCATCTCATATTCCTGTCAGACCTCTTTATGTGTTTGAATCAAGTACAGAAGGAAGGTGTCAAAGAACTGAAACTCTTCTGGGTATCTGGGGAATGTAAATATTTCTCTGGCTCTGCCCCAAGGATTTGTTTGCCCGTGTTTTGACAGTCCATGAAATCTCTGACACTGAGTCCTGTCAAATATTAAAAACTTTCCACTCTGCCAAACCGACTTATCATTAACTCTTTTTTTTTCCTTTCTATTTTCCTCTAACTGTGATGTCGATCATTTGCTCCAAGGAGAAAAAATATAAACAACTGGGTCAAATTACATTAGTTGGCCAATTCAAACTCTTTACTATGTGTAAAATTTTCCTATTTAAAAATACTGAGGATAAACAACAAAAAAAAAGTTATGAAAGTGAAAACTAATCCCAGGACTATGAGAAGAACACCACACATACATTTCAAAATGGCAGATAAAGGACATTCATACCTACAACCCCTATATTAGAGCAAGAATACTGTAACTATTTAGGAGGGGATTACTTTATTGTTTATATATACAAATAGATAGATATAGATAGATATATAAATATAGATAGATAGATAGATTTGTAATTGTATAAGTTTTACGCTGTTGCATACCACCCTGGGCAGGCTTGTTCCTCACAGAGTGGTATATAAATAGCAAATGAAATTTAGAACTTATAAATGGGAACACATTTATAATCATAGCCCTCATAAATTTGGAATACCATTTTTCAAACAAAGTCTTCCCCTCTTCTCTTTCAAGCTTGTGCCTTTACCCATGCAGACAACATCCCCCTCCCTTTTTCCTATTAATTGTATGCCTTTACCAAAATGCAACATTTTTATATCACCACATATTCAGGCCATGTTCCAGTTGTAAGGTACAAAGAAGTGACATTTGTTTTTGCCCAATACAAATACATTTATTTCATAAATTTGCTGTTTTTCTGATGTCCTTAAACCAGATCATGCCTGCTGCTATGAGAGAAGGCAGTCCACACCATAAAGAAGTGAAGAGTGATATTTAGGTAGTAAGAATTTAAAGAAGGGCCTTATTCACTTAGACTGTTCTACCATTCTGTGTCTATGGGAAAATAGCTCAGTGAATCAGGCCTTTTGACCTAAATTTACATGTTCCAATAATAATAAAACGGTATAAATATTTAATTTCTGAGAATTATAAGACATATTTAATTTTAAATGGGCCCAGAAGCTAGACAGAATAGTCACACTGGTTATAATAAGAATTTCCAGTTGAATAAGGGCAAAAATGTTACATGTGTGCTCAGAACCAGGCCCATAATATGAACCTATTAAAAATAAATAAATAAATAAAAACAGTTCAAGCCTGCTAGGCAGATGCAGTGTATATATGAGTAACTACAGGACCTAATTCACTAATGCTTTTCTGCCATGCTGTGTCCATAGGAAAAGACCTTGGTCAATTAGGCTGTTTATCAGCTAAGGTACATTTTTACTGTCTTTTTAAATTACCGATTGGCTTGCAATTTCTATGTAAGCAAACCAATAGAAATTGAGCATTTTTTTGAGACAAAATCACTTTAAAAACACAGTTGGCAATGCTGGAAACATTTAATTTTATGCAACTCTTTCTACGCATTGCAAAAAATGCTTGTTTTTTCTAGCCGGAAAAAAACCCATTAAAGAGCATAATTAATCACATGTGCATTAGAACCCTAATATTAATGGAAGACACATATACATATATAAAATACTGTATGTTTGCTTCCAGCTACTTGCATGTGGTGCTGCTAACCTAAAAAATCAAAGGGTAAATAATATATGCAACAATGTTTAATAATAATCAGAGTCCTGAATCACAGAACTTAATACAGGAGACTTTTGTACGTTGTGATACCCTTTTCAGGAGGGATCTTTTTTGATATTGCAAGTTCACATTTTGTAACATCATATTTTTTAATGCTTTCTTAAAAGGTATCAAAACACACAGAGATTCCATTTTTTCTCTGGAACCAATGCAGTTAATAGAAACCTGCACTGCCAAACTTCTTACAGCATGAAATTTTTAAGTATAATTGCAATTATTTAGGTAAATTAATGAGATGTACATTAGTAGCTCAGTGTTAAAGACTAAACCATAATACACACGTACAACTAGTATGTGTGTGTCCAACTATTTTCCATATGGTTTTCTACTTCAAAATCAAAAGCACCCATCAAGGAAATTTAGAACAGTTAGCCCCTTAATTCATGCCCCGGGAGCATCGGGACCTGTGTTTGTATCCCAATGCTTACAGGGAAAGTTAGCTAAAATTCATGAGGTGAGGCATGAACATAACGCAGCTTGTGATTTTTCAGGCAAGCCATGTTATTTTATCAACATGAAATTGCCTAGTAATGAGCTATTGTGCACGTATTTGCATGGCATTTGAATGCAAATCAGACAATTACATTACCTGCGGATATCTGGGGTGAAATACCACACATTACTGCTGCACAAAAGCATTTACTGTGTGGTAAATGCCTAACGCAGCTTAAGTAAATTACCCCCTTAATTTGAGATTAGAGATTCATACACCAAAAACTCAGAGACCAAACTATAGAACTTGAATTTTTGTTGGTAGAAATCTCAATGACTTTCGTCACTGCTATCACATCAGGGACTACACTGATAAGGGACTACAATAACGTAATAAGGTCACCACCAACAGAAATGCAAGCTCCTAAATTAGATGGGTTTGAGTTATTTACTGTTTTCAGCATGTATCTAACTGCAGAGAATTCAGGCCCCTTGATATTAGGGAGCTATAATCGTTTTAAACGAAGTAGACAATTGAAACAAAATTGTAAATTTCATCTTGTTTTGGGAGCGCTACAAAACTAAATAAAAAACTTCAGAAAATTTGGTAATTCGTGTTAGTATGTCCTAACAGGACTTAGTGCACCCTAACTGGATGTTAGAGCACACTACTTGAAAATGTTACCGATAAGTTAAAAAGTGTCAACTGGGAAGCAGTTCATTAGATAGAGGTATGGTTCCGCATTCCCATTGGTTATTTCCTTAGTTACTTGTTTGTGTTGCCAAGATTGTGGGGGGATGGCCAGTGCCTGGTAACAAATGTAGTCAAGCAAGTGATGTAATAATAGCATCAGGTTCTAGTCAGCAAAAGCTAAAGCATGTAATGCAAATGTCTATTTTGAATTTGTCAATCCTTTGTATTTTAGGAAAGGGACCCTGGCATTTTGGGATATGAATACTTTGAATTCCCCTGGTATGTGCTCTGTGTTTGAGGGGGGGGGGGGAGTTGACTGATGAGAGGAAAAGGGACTGGGGTAACTGTATGAGGTGACAGATGGGAGAGAGACAGTATGGGGTGGTTGACTGGTGAGAGAGAGGCAACCTGGTGTCTATGTAGGTGACTGCTGAGAGGGGGAGTGACTGGGGTGAAGGGTGGGAAAAAGACTGGTTGGGATTATAACTGATGAGAAAGAAGCTGCCTGGTGTGTTTGTGAGTGACTGGTGAGAGAAGGAATGACTGGGATGACTGTATGTGTTGACAGGTGGGAGAGAGACTGGGTGGGGTGGTAACTTGTAAGAGAGAGGCAGCCTAGTGTGGGTGTCGGGGGGAGGGGTGACTGAAGGGTGAAGGGAATGACTGTATGGGGTAACAGGTCATCTCCCACACACACACGAGGCTGCCTTTCTCTCACCAGTCACCACCCCAACCAGTCTCTGTCCCACCTGTCACCCCATAAGTCACCCCAGTCACCCCACATACAGCAGGATGCCTCTCTTTTACCAGTCACCATTCCAACCAGGCTGTCTCCCACCTGTCACCCCATAAGTCACCACAGTTACTCCCTCTTACCAGTCACCTCTCACACACACCAGCCTGCCTCTCTCATCAGTGAACACTACATTCAGTTTCTTCCCCCCCCCCTCCCCAAAATCACCCCATAGTCATCCCAGTCATTTCCTATCTCACTGGTCACACGTACACACACACCAGGCTGCTTCTCTCACACCAGTCACCACCCCATCCAGTCTCTCTCCCAGCTGTCACCCCATACAATCACCCCAGTCACTTCCCATCTCACCATTCACCCCACACACCAGGGGAATTCAAAGTATGTATATCCCAAAATTCCAGGACCCCTTTCCTTAAATACAAAGGATTAGCAAATTCAAAATATGGGTTTGCATTACATGCTTTTGCTGATTAAAACTTGATGTCATTATTATATCACTTGTCTACATTTGTTACCAGGCATTGGGCTATATGCCCCACAAACACCACCTTGCAACCTTGGCAGCACAAACAAGTAACTAAGGAGACAGCCAATGGGAATGCAGAACCATACCTCTAGCTAACAAACTGCTCTCTAATTACACTTTTTAATAACTTATCGGTAAAATTTTAGTGAGAACTAACTCAGAAATTAGGGAAATCCAAAATAAACACCCCCCAACCATTTTAAAAACAAAAACTGACGACACAAAACAAAAATGATGCACATACAAAAAACCCCTCCTCTACTTGATATATAGTGCACTCAACCTAGACACTGCTTGTATCTCACACTAATTTTATTCAAAGTTAAGATACATATATAACAAATATGTGCATAAACATGTGGATAGATAGTTACACTAATTATGGACTAATACATAATTCTGCTGTACGGTTTTAACAAATGAATAATTTGAATGAATAAAATAACATGATTTTTAATATATTTATATATTTTATATACTGAACACATATATATGCATGCAAAGTCTTTTGTGTACCCATATATACTTATCAGCTACTAAATTAATCTATAAACTTACATCCTGATTTGACATGTCCCAGTAAGGCCTCTCTCCGTAAGACATAACTTCCCACATAACTATTCCATAGCTCCATACGTCACTGGCTGATGTAAATTTGCGATACTGAATTGCTTCTGGAGCTGTCCATCGGACTGGAATTTTTCCACCCTAGGTAGAAAAAAGAGGCTAATTATTGAACCAGATTTAAACTTCCAATGTTCTTCTTTTTTACTATTATTTATAAAACTTGAAAAAACATCTTGCTAAAAAGACAAAGAATTCATACATTAGTTTACTATGCCAAGCCTTCTTCACTAACAGTTTTTATGCAAATAATTCAGATTTACAATGCAAATAGAGATATTTACTGTACTCTACGTGGACATATTACTTAGAAGTCATTATTAGTGCATTATACATTTGATCACATTGATTTATTTTGTAATAGGTAATCCTTATTTCATTGACAAAAGTTTGGTTGTTCCACATATATATTAAGATCTAACCAAGATAGGGGTGTGCAGGGGTAAATTAATTTCATTTTTGGGAGGATTTTTCTCCATGAATTTCATTTCATTTAATGTTTAATTTGTTTATTTTGTTTAAAAAAAAAGAATCAAATTTTAAACCTCCCCAAAAAAATAAATGGAAATGGGGTCGTCCAAGGACTCCTGTCCCCATCACTCAACCCTTCTACTTAGAAAAAAGCCAGGGCCAGGATCCCCCCCAGGCCCCAACTTACCAGGTATGATGGAGATCTGATGGATAGGCCTTGGGCCAGACTGAAGCCTCAATTTTGCGTTGGCCAATGCCACGGTAGGCCACTGTGACCTCAGTCTAGGCTGTACAAAAGACTGAGGCTCGGAGGCCTGGTTCTGATGCCTTGGCATAGGCCAATGCCTTGGTGTAGGCCCAACACTGGGGCCTCGGCCTTGGACAGGTAGCATCACTTGATCCTCGGCCTAGCACAAATTCCAGGCCCAGGCATTGCTGCATAGCAAAATGTCACCTTCTGCTGAGGAGGATGCACTAGAGTTAATTTACTCTGGCGCATCTGCAGCGAATGCTGTCATTGGCAGAAGAAAGACAACAAGACGAGGACCCTTATGGCCAGCACTCCAGCCTTGGGGCCTTGGCCTGACCTGAGCTGAGGCCCCGGTCTCGGAGCCTGGTCTCTGGGCTGGGCCCAGCATGAGGATAGTTCCTAGGCCTAGGTGCCAGGATTTGGTATCTGCACCAGGCCCTGGCATTGGGACTCAGCCTCCAGGCCAGGCCCCGTGTTGGGCCTGGGTTGAGGCCAAGATGTCAGGACATGGCCTTTAGACCGGGCCATGGAATTGGGTCTGGACTTGGGTTCTGGCCTAGGCTGAGATGTCGAGATGTGGTCTCCAGGCTGGGCCATGGCATCAGTCCAAAGTATCAAGGCTGGGCCATGGCATCAGCCGAAGTATCAAGGAACAGCCTTCAGGCTGAGCCCTGACATTGGGCCTGAACTTAGGCCTAGGACCAGAACCAAGCATTGGGATCCGGCCTGCCATAGCATTGGATACCCGATGGATTAGGTAAGTGGGGGTCGGGAAATTTCTGACCCTAGCAAATTTTGTTTTTGGGGGGGAGCTTGGGTATTTGCTTGCATCTCAGCTTTGGCCCCAGCTTTGGCCCAGGTCTACGCCAAGATCCTGCTGTCATGCTCAGGCCTAGGCCATGGCCCTTACTTTAAGCCTTGGCCTATGCCCTAGGTGAGGTCAAGGGTCAATGGAAGTTTTAACCAAATGAAACAAATAAGATTCATTTCATTTGGGGGACCCTCAATTAATTTCAGTGCCCCCCCCAAATGAAATGAACTGGCCCTTACTTGTCGCTTTTTGCAAATTTGGTTAAAACTGATACACATCCCTAATGCAAGAATGTAGGAAAAAATGCGCCAAGAAGGTCTTGCTCCGGGTGCAATGTTTTAAATCTATTTTCTAATGGTGCAAAATGTTAAATATTTTGTTTTTTGAGCATTCACAACTTTATTTTTTCTTAAACTATAAAAAGCTAGACATGTCCTGTTTGTTGGTTTAGTAGCTTGAATACTAGAAGTTGGTTTTTTTGTAATTTACTTTTTATGAGGGTATTTCAAATATAAGCAAACTTTCCAATACAATCATATAATCCCCTCCATAGAGAGGCTCCCCATCCCCCTGCCCCCAAAAATCAATTATTTAGGTAATTCAGGCTATAATCCTTGTCCCAAACTTGAACTGATGTCCAAGCACGAACAAAGAAAGAGACAGAATGTCTTCTTACTATGGTCAACTGTTCCATTTGATAAATTCCCCATAATCTATTATACAATAGAATTCATACTAAGTTGGTCCTTCTGCTTCCAATGTGCCATAATTTGCTTGTCCCTCTACTATAATTTACTTTTCTTTTTCTTAATGCTCTATGCTCAAGAACTATATCTTAGTGGAATGTTTTTCATTTAATTCTATTTTCGGTTAATACTGGATGTAGTCTTGCTTTCCAATGCAAGTTTATTCTTGTGAAAACCTTACATTAAAATAAAAATTTAAATACAAATATTCAGGATTAAAACAAGCTATGAGATTTTTGGAACTGATTTAAATGAAAAGCCACTATGACCAGCTCTGGTTAGAGAAACAGATAATTTGGGGAAACATTAATATTATCATGAATTCCAAATGGTCACTTTGGCATCCATGATTAAGAAGCTTAAGGCTAGAAGGCCTGATTCACCTCCATGTGAAGCAGAGAAAAATTAATGCTAAAAATGTATTTGCTACATCAGGCAAACACATTTATTCATATCCTCTCATTGGTGAAAAGCCTCATGTATTCTAAAACATGCAATAAACCTCCTTGATTTGGTGTATTAGTCTGACCTGCATCTCACTAGCATAAAACATTGCTGGTTTCATCACAGTCAGGCTGATGCAATACCATGTACTAGCCACTCCATACTGCTTAACTCATGACTGGACACATGTTTTAGACATGCGTCCATAATCCCTGATCCAATATGGGGATTAGCACGTCCAAATCACCACATAGCTAATAGCACTCATCACATACAAATTCATGTAGATAAGGCTTTTAGCCAATCTTCACGATTCAATACATTTTCCACGTGGCTAATGTGCCCTTGCAACGCGACAAATTTTATGCCAGCTCTAGTTCAAGGGTGCATTAAAAGAAAGAAAAATCCTGCTTTCTGTGATTCCTCCTAATAGTATTGTAGTGATACCAAGTAGGAGGAACCAAATGAAGCAGAATTTAATTTTTTTTAAAAGTCTTAAAAAAAATGTCTTGATGTCCAATAAACACACAAGATACACAGTCCAGGCCGTGTATCTTGTGCATGTATATGTCGGTAGCGAGAGAAAATGGACACTCGTAGATTGAGTGTCTGTTTTCCCAAACAGGTTGACAGCCACCTCTCCTCTGTGCTCGATGCCAAGGAGGCGCTAGGGATGCACATTTGTCCCTAGCTCCTCCTTTTTAGTGTGACCCCTCATTTAAATATTGGATTGTGCACCCAGGAGCGGTGGCTGGGAGCGCGTTAGGAAAGCGGGCTCTCAACACTGAGCGCCTGTTTTCTGCACACATTTATTGAATCGACCTGTACATAATCCTTGTTACCCCTTTTTGAAAATGCAAAGATGGTAGGCTGATGCTAGCAACATCTGGAATTGTGTGAAGGACACACACAGGGACAGTAACCTTCAAATGGGTGCATATATGCACACCTATGTCGGCGCACAGCCAGGGATGCAGGGATTTTATAATTTACACGCACATACGCAAGCATGTTATAAAATTGCTTGGACGCACGTACAAATGCCCTCAATTTTAAGCTTCTGCATATCCAGCCAAATAAACCGGGTTTCACCCGTGTAAGTCAGGGAATTTTAAAACTGTTATGCATCCATGCCATGACCAGTTTCACCAGCTCATCCTCCAATTTGCCCAGTGTACTGCTAGGTCCTCAAGACCCCTGGTTTAATAGCCTGCACTCTCTCCAGTTAACTCAGAGCCCCTCAAACTATTCTGCGATGCTTGGAACTGGATTTTTTTAGACTTACACTTCATCAATAGCAGATGTAAAGTTATGTGGCACTGTACCTCGGTGCGCGCCTGGGTGCATAAGTATTTTCGCAGATGTGTGGACATCTGGGAAGCTTTTAAAATACTCGAGCACGTGCAAAATTCATCTTTAGGATGCTCATGATTAGATGTTGGTGTGACACAAGTTGGCCTTGTATACAGTATATACCTGCTGCTCTGCTGTTTGTACCTGTGTGAGTGTACTCTGCCGTCCTTTATAGTCTATGTTTTGGGTGTAGGTCTATTACGTGCAAAAGGAATGCATGGGCTGTGTCTGTGTGAGCGTTTGTGTGTAGAGTGAGTTTAATTACTGAAATTTCTACAACCTGTTTTGTCCTTTGTTACATTATATAGTAGTATAGTAAATGATGGCAGATAAGGACTATGTGGTCTATCCAATCTGCCTAGCAAGATGTTCAGTGTAGTAACTGGCACTCTGTGTAAGTTACCCCCTCACCTTGTTTAGGGTTGTAATTGTTGCTCCGTCTAGGTTACGAGGCTGTGCTGTGAATCTGTCAGTGTTAGAGAACAAGTGCCAGTAGTGTGACACTCAGTGCTGCAGTGTCTCTAATTTTCCCACACACAATCAGAGTGGCACTGGCACAGTTAGTGGGCATAATAATACTACTGGAAAATACTAAATCATTTTAATCCTCACATCCCAGTGACAGAATCAAACCTGTCAGGGATAGGAAAGACAAAGTAGCAAGAACCTAAAAAGTAGCGCTTAGGATGCTATTTCCACTTTGGGTGTCAGTTTGTCACTTGAGATGCCATCAAGGTTCATGTCATTGTTGCTAATGCCCTCTTTTAGAGGCTTGAGGTGTTTTTCCCACACTTGCTTTCTTCTTTCTTTTTCATTTGGAAAGCCCATTTCACAAGAAAATCCAAATTCCACCCTGCACCATGGGGGTCTTAGTGACACTCAACCTTACTTCCATACCCAGACCATGAATCTTGCAGTTTTCTTTGCTACTGTGCCTTGCGGTCGTTCCCCAGTCCTTACTTATACCTTGCCAATCTGAGGGGAGGGGGAGGGGGCTGCTTTGCTCTTTATTTTTTTTTTAATTTTTAATTTTGCACTTTTCAATATTTGATACATTCAAACTTTTTTCATAAATGCAGGAGTAAGAATTAAACAAACATACATATTTATCCTAAACATTTCCCAAGCCCAAAAAGCTCAAACTCAAATTCTTTTCCCCATGTTACAAAACTAGAGAGGGAGAGTGTCAGAGCAAAATTATTACAATACAGCAATTACAAAACTGTAACAGTTATAATAGAGAAAGATTCTCAGAAATTCCTTCATACACCAACTTTCAATAGATGTTATTATTCAGCCACTATTCCTTGATTCCTTCGGTTCTCAAGGTATTCAGCTAATGGCTCAGGCTCATAATATACAAACTTTTTCCCTTCAACTTTCAATACACATTTACAAGGAAACCTGATATTAGCTTGAAACCCAAAGGTTCTTGCTTGATTAGCAAGAATTAGAAATTTCTTCCGTCTTATCTGTGTCTCTGGTGAAACATCCGGATAAAACCAGACTTTTTGTCCCAAATATAGCATAGATCTTTTAGCTAGAAATATTTTAAGCACATTATCTCTTTCTTCCAAATATTTAAATTTTACCAACAAAGTCCCACGCATCTCTACTTGAGAGGTATACGAGGATTCTATTAACTCCGTCACGTTCAATGAAGCTCCTTCTGATGGTAAATTCCCTTGTGGGGATTTCTCTCCTTTTTTCATAAAGAAATAGGCCTTTTGGATTGCGGGTAACTTTTCTGCAGATATTGATAGTATCTCTTGGAAGTAATTTTTCAATTGCTCCTTCGGAGAAGTCATTTTGCATTTAGGAAAGTTTATAATTCGTAAGTTATTATATCTCAAGGCATTTTCAATACTTTCCACCTTCTTTACAAGCAAATTTTCTCCTTTTATTATTGTAAGTTGCACTTTCTTAATCTGGCATATTTCTTCCTCTACTTTAATCATCTTGGTAGAATGTTGGTTAATTTCTGGAGTTAAATTACATATAGAAGTTTGCATGTCCTTTATATTTGAAGATAGATTTAATATTACTTTTTGCATAGTCATTATTGCCTGCCATATAGATTCATTTGTGACAACTTTAGGTTTTTCCATCGCTAAGAGAGGGGACAAATTTAAAGCTTGAGGTGCAAAAATACCTTGATTTTCTTGGTCTCTCGGTATAGTGGCTGTTTCCTTGGCTGGACCGGCCATTTTCTCGCCAGGCCCCGCTCGATTTGCTCCACCATTTTCTTCCGCCCGGGGAGAGGAGGTAAAAGGAACCTCCTGATCTTCAATTACCGCCGTCCCTCCTGCGGCTCCCTCTCCGACTGGGCTCCAATCTGGGGACGCCATCCGTCCTCGGGTAGAACCTGGGTAAGCGGCAGTGTCGGCGTATCCGGGTGGAGTGGGGGTAGTTGGAGCCCCGGGACTGAGCGTGACGTCTCCCTGGGGCAGAGGCGTTTGCTCCCCGCCTTGCTGCCCAACGGGACTCTCCGGGGCATTTTGCTCTGAGATAGGGTGGAAACCCGTCAAAGTAGTCTGAGTTAACGCGGGTCTCGAGGGGGTCGGGACTCCCTCTCTCACCCGTCCTTTCCGCTTCGTGTGAGGCATCCCGAGGGGGCCTTAACAGGAAACAAAGTTACAATATAGAAAGCAGCTTTGCGGAGCTCACAACCCAGCGTCTTTCTCCAGCGCCTGCTTTGCTCTTTAATCAGTGCCTGCCTTGGGTTTTTTTCTGCCACCTTTTCTGCTTCGTTCTCCCTCCCTGCTGCCTGAAGATGCTATTGCCACTTTTGGTGCCAGGTTGCCACTCGAGATACCATCAAGGGCTCATATCACTGTTGCTGGTACCCTTTTTTGAAGTCCTAGGATGTTCTTCCAACACTTGTTTTATTCTTCATTTATGTTATTCTGGCCTGGGGTGTTTTGACCCCAAAACACAACATTAAAAACAGTAAAAAAACAAGCAAACAGAGATTTCCCTATCACGGCACAATACCTGTTTACTACTACTTTCCTTCCTCCAGCCCCTACATAGTCTCAGTCTGGTTCTCCCACTCTGATGATTGATTACACTGGGGTGGCTTATTTAAAAAAAGCCCTCATTCAGAGGAAGAAATACTGGCACAAGACAAAAGATGCTCGAGAGAAACCATTTATTATGCTAAAGGTCATAAGAGGTTAAAATATTAAGAAAGAATTCATCAAAAACCACAAAATCAGGAAATGCAAAAGCCACAGTTCAACTACAGAATATAGGAAACATTTTCTATTTTTTTAAAAAAAGAAAAGAAACACTTTCACAATGATAAACTTCCTGTCTTTGCAAAACTGTTTCCAAGTAATATCATTTGCATTTGGGAAAGCCCATTTTACAAGAAAAGCCAAACTCTGCCCTGCACCTTGGGGGTCTTTGTGCCACTTAACCTTGCCCAGACCTTGAATCTTGTAGTTCTCTTTGCATTGTGCCTGGCTGTCGTACCCCAGACCTTACACACATTGCTAGTCTGGGGAGGGGGGGGGGTGCCTTGCACCTCTTATGTTGCTTTGGAGTCTTGAAGCACTGTTTGTGCTGCTTGGCTCCTTTACCAGTGCCTGCTTTTTCTGCTTCATTCCACCCTCAGGCCGCCTTAAAATGCTATTGCTACTTTGGGTGCCAGTTGAAATGCCATCAAAAGTTCATGTCACTGTTGCTGGTATGCTCTTATGATGCCGTGGGATGTTCTTCCCATACTTGCTTTCTTCTTGGTTTGTTATACTTGGGTGTTTTGTCCCCGGAACAATAATTTGAAAAAGTCAAGATACCGGTTTCACTACCAGGGCTCGGTGGCACCTGTAAATTTCATAGTTCTTCATTTCCTTCTAAAATCTCAGCCTGGTTCTCCTACCCCATTGAGAATTATTGAATACACTGGGGTAGTTTTTGTCCAAAAAAGCCCTCATTCTGAAGGACAAAATAGAGACAGAAGTCAAAAAAGGCTCAAGACTAACCATTTTGATGTCCTGAATGTGATAACAGAATAGTGCGAGAGATTTCATGCAAAACCAGAAAATCAGGAGATGCAACAGCCTGAGATCAACTAAATAATATAAGTCATGGTTCCTAAATAAAGTGGCCCTCACCTCTTTCCAGGAAAACCACACTACAATCATTAGAGAAACCACTTCCATGTACTGAATGTGATATAATTTTCACAGGCCCAGCCCATTCTACAAGAAAATCTAATCACCAACCGCACCTTGCAGGTCTTTATGCCACTCAGTCTTGCTTCCATGGCCAAATCTTACAAATTAGAGTTCTCTTTGCCACACTGCCTTTCTGTCGGACCCCACACCTTGCCATTCGGGGACGGGGGGTAGAGGTTCTACTTTGCACCTCTCATGGTGCTTTGGCTTCTTCAAGCCACTCTTTGCCCTGCTTTACCGATTTATTAGTGCCTGCCTTATAGGTTTCTCTGATACCTTTTCTGCTTTGTTCATCCTTCATGCTGCCTCAGAATACTAATGACACATTGGGTTCCACGCTGTCTTCGCGGAGTCCACTCCAGTGCTGCCCCGACTCCTCCCCTTCTGGTGGCTACTCTTCCCCGACTCCTCCCCGATCTAGCTATCGCACGTTAAAAAAGTCCCTTTTTGCGTGCGCTAGCTTTAGAAAATAAGCCCCATAGACTGGAAATTTCCTGTAAATGCTTCCCTGATTGACTTTAATGGCAAAGAAAAATGAATCAAACTAAAAAATGTTTTGTTTTAAAATTAAAGAAATGAATTCGGGTCTCCACAAAATGAATTTTTAAATGAAACAATTTTTCACTCCTGGTGAACACCCTTAGGGGTAGATTTTAAAAGAAGCGCGCATGGCCTACATGTGCGCATGCTACCCGAGGGCAGCGTGCACAAGGGGGGCGAAATCAGCAACTTTCGCATGGCGACACATTGGGGCCTTCCGCAGTTCCCTCCCAGTCCGCTCCTTTCCCTACCCCCTACCCAGGCCTCCCTTCCCCTTCCTGTCTCCTCCCCACCCCCTAAACCTAATCTCCCATACCTTTTTTTTGTTCTGTATGTTGCTGCTCCTCCAGGGCAGAAGCAACTTGAACAGGTCGGCTGACTGCCGGCGCGCACTCCCCCGGCACAGTGGCAAATGGCCGCTGTACTGGTGCCTCTAGCCCCGCCCCTCCCTGCCCACCAGACCACCCCTCTCTACCCCCCGGACAGTCCCCTTTTCAGGCCCCGGCACTTACTCACGTCCCAAGGTTTACACGCATGGCTGGGCCCATTTGAAAATGGGCCCGGTGCGCATAAGGCCCGAGATTTAAGCGTGCCGAGGTTTTAAAATCCGGCCATAAGGTTCCACTGTCAGTGAAGAAACTAAAACTGAAAAGAGATTGGATATTTCAGCAAGACAATGATCTGAAATATACCTCAAAATCAACCACAAAGTACTTATAGGAAAGAAAGATGAAGGTTTTCGAATGGCCTTCATAGTCCCGAGACTTGAATATTATTGAAAAAATCAAACATGAAGTGCATGCAAGGAGACCTAAGAATATCTTTCAGTTAGAAGTGTTCTGCAAGGAAGAGTGGGAATAAATTCCAAAAGCAATAGGAATGTAGCTATAGGAAACATTTAGAAGCTGCTATTTCTGCCAAGGGAGATGTTCAAAATTTTGTACAGGGCATATTCACTTTATTATTATTTTTAAACAGTTAAAATCAGAAAATAAATCATTGTTTTGCTTTAAAAATTGCAGAAAGATATCATGTCCAAATAAACCACACAAACATTTAAAAAGTCAAAAAATGGATCTTATGTTTATCACACAGATTAACAGAGAAAATGTTTCTTACAAGAAAGACAAATTGCTTCTATTAAACTGTATTGCAAGCATAAGATCCATTTTTCACTTTTTGCTTCAATTGTTTTGTGGTTCAATTAGACAATATTACCTTTTTCTACCTTCCATTTTATTTGGTCTATTTACTGGGGGTTGGTATTACTGCTTGTGTCTTCACCTTATTTTTGCTGATGGTTAACTTTGTAATATGTGGTGGTTGTGTCAGCTTCTGTTGAATTAAAGATTCATTGAAACATAAAATTTGACCGGGGTGCCTAAACATTGCATACAACTGTATTACATAACATTTTTTACAGGACCATTTCAAGGTCAATTGTTCTCCATCATTATTGGTTCCTTCTTCAAGTTATAAGAAACTGCTTCAGTTAACATCATGATAGTATGCAGTCATCGTATTATATCACTATTTGAAAGTGATAGAATTCCAGATGTCATCATGTTGGCTAACTGAATCATGCTATTATCTGAAGGAATCAAGGCATTTGTGAAACAAAATATTATTTGTTACATAGCACTTGCATTGTTCATCCTGCATCAAAAAGACATGCCAAGCAAATGGTATGGACAACCAAAGACTCGCTGAAGATGATAAATGGAGGCTACCTGACATGATCCATTCATTTCCTAACTGCACATGTTATTTCATACTGCAAATGGATGATGTCTAGCACAAATATATATGAATGGTGGTAAGCCAGTTCAAGAAGTACAGAAGGTGACCTGCTGTCAGGTGTGTTTTTTCTTTTTTTTTATTATTATATATTTAATCATTTTACAAAAAATAATTCAAATATTCCACTTGAATGGCAAGGTATAGTGTGAGATACATTTGCCAAGAAAAATGAAAATTATAAAAAGAAAATATCAAGTCACACATTAGCTTCAAGTCCTCAGAAAAAAGGGGGATCCAAATACACAACCCCAGGAAAATTAATTAGCAATCAGAAAGAAAAGACTAGCTTAAAAGGGATAGCTAATTACAAGAGGATTTATTACTGACCGTCTGCACTCCATCTATGCAAAGGGAGATGAACTAAGGCTAGCCCCACATTTATTACTCAAGAAAGCAGTTAATTGAGATGATGAAAGAAAACATAAGTAACATCATGATATTTAATCACAAATTTACGAAGAAATTTAAGAAGGAGAAAAGCCCCAAGTTGAAGAACCTGGGGTTTCAAAAGAATTAATTGCCTTCTCCTCTTCTGTTTGTCTGGCAAAATCAGGGAAAATCTGTACTTTTAAATTTAGGAAAGATTCTATAAGATGGCGAAAGTACATCTTGAGAATCCAATCTCTATCAGATTCTAATAAGGAAAAAATAAAAGTAGCCGGAGTTACTATGGGCCTTATTTTCTAAGGCTATCGCACCCCTGCGCTACCTACATTGGGGCGGAGTTGGCACCGGAAAATGAGGAGTCGGGGTGTCACCGGGGATGACTCTGCGAGGACGGCGCGGACAGTGAAAAGGTAAGGAGCCTTTTCGCTGCCTATTTCGCACCGCGGCAGTGCGATCGTTGCCGGCTAGCGCAGGACCGCCTCCCCGTTTTGCCTCCCCGCCCCCCGTTACACCGGATTTTCTAAGTTCTGCGAGCTTAGAAAATCCGCCCCTATGTTTCCTTCAGATGTTTCCAAAATTGTAGTAAGATTCTAAGTATCAGGCTTTATAGGTGAAAGTACCTGCATATTATTTGAAACTGAGGAGTCTTTCTTAAAAAGAGGCATATAATAAATCCTTGATATTACTGGAAAAGCTTGCTCAGGTATTTTAAGGATATCCATTAAAAATCTCTTCCATATATCCTTAGGTGGTACTAAAGGTTCCTTGGGAAAATTTATACAGCAGAGATTTCTCCCTCAAAGTTGATTTTCCATAGACTAAATTTTATTAGATAAATAGCGAATTTTCTGTATGCAACGCCTGCTGTAAAACAAGAGAAGCCTCCAGCTGACTTTTAAAATTTTTACAGATTCCTTTATTCTCATCAGACTCTTTTTCTAATTGTTTCAAATGAGAGTCAAATGTATTAATAGCAGAAAAAAGTGGTGAAATTTTAATAGCGATATTGTGGTTTGTCGTTTGAATTGCTTCCCATATAGATTCCAAGGTAAACTGCTGGGGTCTTACCAGCTCCAAAGATTTGATCTGAAGGGGGCTCAGCCAAAGGACCTCTGGACTGCCATGGAGCAACACTGCCAGTAACCTCCCCTGGAATGCCAAGAGTCTCCAATGGTAGTGGGGCAGATCAAGCAGGAACCTCGGGCTCAGAATGAGGCAAATGAACTGCAACTAGTTCGGAGGATTCATCACCTCATTGGGGTTCCTGCAACCGTGCCTCAGCAGGATTAGCAGGGAGGGGGGTCCTCTGCCACGGGGACAAAGAGGTAGTCAGCTCAGGGAGGTGTTTGGGTGTATCTTCCTCCCGATTCACTTCTAACGAGCTCCCACACAGAGCTTCAGCTCCCCAGTGCACATGTGCGTCCATGGGTCCGATCAGAGAGTAAGAGAAGGGAGCCACCGAAGCCTCGTGCTCCCGAGCCCTCCATTTATAGCAGAATGCGGCATTCAGACCAAGCAAGTACGCCATCTTGGATCCCCCTGTTTTTTTAAAGATGTTACTTTGTGCTTGACACATCTGGTCAATTCTGGGAACCTTGAGACTTGAGCAATGTGATTAACATCTCCCCTGAAGAAGACAGGTTCTTTCGAAACACTGCAGTGTTGGGTTCGACATTTGCTAAGAAAACATCAGCGCTCAAGGATTTCTATGTTTCCTGCACGTTAAAAGGAAGAATAATTTGAATTCCATTCAAGATAAGTATAGAACCTAATGTTTTTTATGAAGTTGAAATTATGATATTATGAAGTTTTTAATGTGCAAAAGAAAAATATGCTTTAAAAATAATTTTACTTTTCTCACATTGTGATGGGTATCTCCTGACCGATGATTATACCTGTGTGCGTGCTGAAGACACAAATCATTTGTGCAGTCCTGCGCCTATATGATGGTCATTTAATTTGCATCCTTTATATTATTTTTGTTGTGCAGTGATATCTTATTCATATTATATCATATTAAAATAGTAGCATAATAAATGATGGCAGAAAGTAACTAATTGGCCCATTCAGTCGGCCTAGTTTTTTTCTGGTCTACATTGTTAAGATATATCCCAGCTGACAGCCATAAATGCTTGACCTCTTATAGTGTGTAGTTCATTATCTAAGTCAGCTGTTGTCATCTCCTTCTCTCTTGGGTCTTCACCTTCCTGAGAGATTGAGCATACAATTTTCCATACCTAAACCAATGCCCATTCCTTTCCATCTTCCAAACCTTACCACAAAGCCTTGTAATAATCTAAACAGTTACCAAAATTAGCAAAGTTGTTGAGCTAACATCCAGCTGCTTATGTCCCCATGGCCTTGGAGGAGGTAACTGGCTAGTGCTAACCTGCTAGCATTGAACCAATTGACTTCAGGGGAGTTGGAGTGGTCATCTGAAAACTTGCTTAGGTCATTTAGATTCTACCGCATATCTTAAAGAGAGCCTACTTTCAGACTTAAGTCATTAAAGACACTGAGAAAATTTGAAAAGGATGATCCAATCTTTGTGGAAAACAATAGTTCTGAACCAAAATAGGCACCAACTATTATCCCTGAAGCAATCAGTCAAGCTTCATATACCACAAGAAAGATAAACTGATCTCTTGTTGTCATTTGATCAACTCTGTGACTCTGAGCCAAATACTGCCAAGAAGCCTAGAGAATGGTCCAAAGTTGGTTTACTGGGTTGAAAACTGGCTGTCTGATAGGTAACAGAAGGAAGCAATAAATGGAGTTTACTTTATGGAAAGAGGGGTTATCAGTGGCTCACCTTAGAGATCAGTGCTTGGGTCAAGTTTGTTTAACTTTTTCACAAGTGATACTTCTTAGACGTTATCTTTTTGAAAATGATACTAAGATCTGCAACAGGGTAGACACTCCTTATGGTTTAGAAAAAAAAATAGACTGATCTGTGAAACCATGAGAAATGGCCACATGCTTGGCAGATAAGATTGAATACAAGATAAAGAGTCATGTATTTGGGGTGCAGAATGGTGGAGGATGAGATACTGAAACGGGCCACATAGGAAAGAGACCTTGGGGTGATCATATCTGGCGTTCGCAAAGTTGCAAAGCAGTGCAACAAGGCAATATGCAGAGCCATAAGGAGATGGGATAATCAGTAGAAAAAAGAAGGTGACAATGCCCCCAATACAAATCATTGATGAGACATCATTTGGAGTATTTTATCCAAAAGGATAGAGAGTAAAGACAGACCAGAATAGGGCATTATGAAGTGAAAGTTTATGAACCAAATATGTATATCCTATAACAGACAAGGGAGAGGGGGATATGACAGAGATATCAAATACCTCAAAGGTATTAATATTGCACAAGGAAAAAGATATAGGAAGGAGATTTTAGAAAAAGAGGTCATGATATCAGCATCAAAGTGAGCAGACACAGGAGTAACATATTGAAATATTTCTTCAAAGAAAGGGTGGTGGATATATGCAAAATAATCCCAGTGGATATAGTGGAAGACAAAATAGTAACAGAATTCAAGAAAGCATGGTATAAGAACAGAGGGGGTCATTTTTCAAAGGGATCGCATGCGATAGCTAAGTCGGGGCGGAGTCCGCACCGGAAGAGGAGGAGTCGTCGGGGCAGACTCCGCAATGACTTCGCTGACGGCGTAAAGGTAGGACACCTTATCGCTGCCAGCAGCGCGCCCAATAGCACCACGTTTCACGGTGGTGCTATTGGGTGCGAAAGCCGGCAGCGATCCCACCGCAGAGGTGCAATCGCTGCCGGCTTTCGCCGGGCCGCCCCCCGCTACCGCATGATTCATAAAGGCTTGCGATCTTAGAAAATACAGGCCAGAGTATCCTTAAATATGAGGATATAAATAATAAACAAAGAGGAAACAAAAGAACAAAGAGAAAGAAAAAGACAGTGATACAATATTCTGAGAGATCTACTAGAGGTTGTACTGTTGCTTTAACAGATAAAATGTTAAGAGCTGTTAAAATGAGGAAAATCTGCATTTGTTTATAACCATGGCACAGTAGCAAATATATGAAACTATGGCAACATGATTGGCCTATCCAACTGAATTCTATTGATGCACTACAACCGTACACAAATGTTAGTCAGACTCAGTACATGGCATGCCAAGACTTTATCTTCTTGAAATGTACATAAAAACAAACAAAAAAGGCATATAAATAAGTGATGAACTCAACTAAAATGATAGAAAGTACATCAGCATAATCTTTTCAAAAATATCTCTAGTCCACTACACCCATCGTGACAGTTTCTCTCTAACAAAGAATATTTTTTATTCATTTTTATGCTTTACAATGAAATTCTAGACTTATAAATCATTTATGGCGACACAGAGATCAATATGCAAAATATTTACCTAGGTAACTGAAAAATTATTCATTTAAAATGGAAATTTTAAATATTTTCCTTGCTTATTCAGCTAAGATTTAGCTGGATAATAATGGGGCAAGTAGGGGGGCGTTCCAAGATTGAGCTGAATTAGCTGAATAATTTATCTGGCTAACTCCAATATTTGGAGCTAGCCAAATAAGTTATTTGGCTAACTCAAGATGTGCCAGAGAAAAGGTTTAAAGTTATCTGGCCTCATGTGGCTGAATAACTTTAGCCTTAACCAGTTCTATTCAAAAGTATGCCTCTGTCCATCCTCTATTTAAAAAAAAATCTTTGGATACTAGTTATCAATCAATTTCATCATTACCTTTTTTATTAAATGTGATTGAAACAATTATTTTGAAACAGCTGAATGATTATAGGCATACCAATTTGGATTTCAGAAATTGCTTAATATTGATATTCTGTTAATTTCATCATTGGATATCACCCTTCAAGGTCTTTATTCTGACCAAAGCTTTGTTTTGGGCTTTCTAGATATCACTGAAGTGTTCAACACTGTTAATTATAAAATCTTGTTAAATTTTCTCGGGGAAGCTGGAATTTCCAGAAATGTGCTGGCCTGGTTTGCTTCTTATCAAACTGGCAACAACAATTGGCATATGAAGTAGGCTGGAGTACCGCAGGCAGCCCTTTTTAATATCTATCTTGCTCCTCTCTGTCGTTGCTATCTTGCCTTGTTGTGTATTATAGACGTTATGCAGGTGATGTCCAGTGTATTATTCGTTGTCTATGATCTTTTGTTTTTTGTAGCTATGTCTTTCCACCATTAAGAGCTAATAGCTGCTTCTTAATGTTGCGAAGACTGAGATTATGATTTTTGATACAGGCTCTTTGAGGAAGAAACCCTTGCTGTGAAGAATTTAGGGGTTATTTTAGATCCTATTGATGACGTGTCCCCAAATAAATGCCATGGCTAAGGCCTCTTTTTCAAAGTTGAGGGTACTGTGCAAGTTTAAACCTATATTAGAGCTTTTCAAAAGTGCTTTATTGAAAATCTATGTTGCTGTGCACTCACATTGTTCCTTCCAGCCACGGTGTTTGGTTGTCACATCTATAAAAATTACACATTTGAATGAGAAATGAGAGAGGACATTCTCAGTTGTAGGGTGGGTTTATTGGAAGAGTCTGCCTGAACACTTAAAGAACTTAGGGGTAGATTTTAAGAGGCGCGCGAACAGCCTACTTTTGCTTGCGCATCAGACTCAAGCAAAAGTACGCTGGATTTTAGTAGATACGCGCGGAGCCGCGCGTATCCACTAAAATCCGGGATCGGCGCGCGCAAGGCTATCGATTTTGTATAGCCTGCGCGCGCCGAGCCGCGCTGCCTCCCCCCGTTCCCTCCAAGGCCGCTCCGAAATCGGAGCGGCCTCGGAGGGAACTTTCCTTTGCCCTCCCCTCACCTTACCCTCCCTTCCCCTACCTAACCCACCCACCCGGCCCTGTCTACACCCCCCCCTTACCGTTGTCGGGGGATTTACGCCTCCCGGAGGGAGACGTAAATCCCCGCGCGCCAGCGGGCCTGCTGCGCGCCGGGCCGCGACCTGGGGGCGGGTACGGAGGGCGCGGCCACGCCCCCGGGCCGTAGCCACGCCCCGTACCCGCCCCCAAAACGCGGCCGACACGCCCCCGAAACGCCGCGTCGACCGGGCCCGCCCCCCCGACACGCCCCCGACACGCCCCTCTCCGAAAACCCCGGGACGTACGCGAGTCCCGGGGCTCTGCGCGCGCCGGGAGGCCTATGTAAAATAGGCTTCCCGGCGCGCAGGGCCCTGCTCGCCTAAATCCGCCCGGTTTTGGGCGGATTTAGGCGAGCAGGGCTCTGAAAATCTACCCCTTACTGTGTACTAAGACCTTCAAGAAAGTACTGAAAACGTATTTGTTCCAGTTATCTTTTAATCTTGAAGTTGTCTGAGATCCTGGTGTTGTCTGGCTTTGATCTCTCCGTTTAATGTTGGATTTTATGTCTTTTGCTTTAGTTATATTTTGTTAGTTTGTATTAATTATTTTATGAATGTATTTTTGGAAACCGCTTTGAGTTATGTCCCAGCTGTAGAGAATTTTTTAAAATAAATAAACACAAGACTATAGCTGGTTTATTGGTGCTGCACCACTTAAAAATAAAAAAAAATAGCATGTGGGTCTAGAGGCCTGAATGACAGCCCTCCCCCTCAATCTATAGAAAAACGGTCCTACTGGGCTGAGCATTTCTGCCCCCAAAACCCCTAAATAATATTTAAATAAATTTAAAAGGAAGAGGTCTGGTGCTGGCCTGCCCCCTTTCCCCCTTTCCCCACTTGCTCTCTGATTCCGTATAAGAAATGTGTAAATACAAACCCTTGGGCTTTCCTCCCTCCTCCTCCTACACCCCCCCCCACCAGGACTCCAACTCTCCCAGCCTCCTGTACCTTTTCTTAGCAATTCATAAACTCAGATCACCGTATGCAGCATCCCTAACCTGGGCCCAGTGCTTTCTGAATTGCTTTGAGATCAATGCTGGAAGCATGTAGATTACACTTCCAGCATCGCTCCCATAGCAATGCAGAAAGACTCAGGCCCGAGTTGCGATTGCTGCTTACCACAATCTGGGCTAAAGAATTGATAAGTGAAAGGTACTGGCAGGGTGAATGGTTAGGGATGGGGTGGAGGTGGGGGGTAGGAAAGGGAGGGAGAGAAGCACTAGTCTTTTAAATATAGTCAGTTAAGGCTGTCATTGGATACCTTTAAATCTAATCAGCTGTATTCAAAAAATATCCAGTTAGGTTTAAAGTTATCCAACTACAGGGATATTCAGTAAGATATTTATCCCACCGAATATCCCAGATAACTGATCCGGCTAACTTTAGCGAGAGAGGTTACACGTTTTCTAGTCTTTGAATATTGGCCTCCTAAGAAATGAAAAAAAAAAAAAAAAAGAAAAAGAAGAAAGTAATTATATGCAAACATCTCAAGGTCGATATTCAAAAGTCATTTCGATGGTTAACTGGAAATTTATCCGTCTAAATGGCTTAGCCACAATATTAAGCAACTTATCTGACTAAATTCTAATGAGACAATAAGTTATCCAGCTACGATTTAGTTGGAAAAGTTGGGGGCATTTCTGGAGAGGAGCAGTGTTGGCCGGATTAGTTAACCGGCTAACTCTAGTCGTGTCGTAGTGCTGTCCTAAAATTTGCAGGATATACTCATACAGCTAACTTTAAGATAGCTGTCGCTCCTTGTGACCTTGGGCAAGTCACTTTACCCTCCATTGTCTCAGGTACAAAACTTAGACTGTAAGCCCTCTGGGGATAGGGAAATACCTACAGCACCTGAATGTAAACCGGTGTGATATCTCAATTGAGATCGAATGTCGGTATATAAAAATAATAAATAAATAAATAAATATTCAGTGGTGCTGCCGTGCTGTTGAATATCTTGGCTAAGTTAGCCACATATGTGTATCTGGCTAACTTAGCAAGCCATTCAGCGGCTGAACATCGACCCCCCTCATAAACAATATTCTATCCTCATTATGGAAAGATTTCACAAGAGAAAGCCCTGAAATTACTAAGAACTAATATCTACAGAATAAAAAAAAGCACATTAATTATGAGGAATACAAATAGATATCAATACCAATAAAGCTTCATTTCAAAAAGCCATTCAAAACTCTTCAGGACTCCCAAAGATACACTCATGATTCAAAAGATACCACTTCATCATGAATGCAGTGTTTAATCATCAAAATAGAATCAAATTGGTCTAGATAAAAAAGTAACTATGATCCTGAACTACAGGGTGGTCCATGGAAAAGTAGCCCGCCTCCAATACCAGTGCATTGGAGGCAGGCTACTTTTCCATGGGTCACCCTGTATAATTTTACACTTAGCAAGTCATCTCAAACAAAAGGAACCCCCAATATCCAATACATCTTGCAAATAATCTAAAATGTTCTTTTGTCTGGCCTGTGTGGCCCTAGAAAAATCTGAAAAAATTGTAATCTGGACTTTCTAAAATGATATACGGTCATTTTAGCTAGATAAAAACGTTTATTAAAAAATAAAAATTCCTATTTAAATGCAGAGCAAATTCCACAATTAGAGTGATCTTAGACAAGATAACTTGCAAAACATCTTTGGATAAGCCTGACAATTTAAGGAGTCATTTATTAAGCCCTGATACTTTCCTGCAAGGGGAAAATACCATGGAATGCACTAAGCTGCAGTACTCAGTACCATAGCTTACTGAATCCCAAACTATTTTCAGAGAACACCCTGGGGAAAAATACCATCGCACAGGTGCCCTCAGTGCAGATCACATGATGGTGGACCTATAGCATGGGACTGTTATCATCTTAAAGTATCTGAGCAGCCTGAGAATCTCCATCTCAGTACTTCCAAAACCCTGGGATTTCAAGTGACCCCTGTACCCACCCTCACCTTCCCCCGCTGAAGTGACAGTACAATTTTTAACAATTTTGTGTCCATGGATGCAGGCCCCATCCTCTCCCCAAACCACTTCTCTTTTGGTCAAAAAATACACACCCTGGAGCTGTCTCCTCCCATCCCCAACCTTACCAATCAAGCCCTATTGTTTTAGCATGGATTAGAGTACCCACTAATGCTTGAAGCCTAGCTTTCAAAAGGGCGCTAACCAGCTGATGTCCAACTTTTGCCCCATCAGGTGATGAGGCAAAATTTGGACTTTGGTCAGATGGTGCCATTTTCTAAAATGGCCACTCGAGGCCCTGAGCCATAAGAGGTGCTCCAGACCCCCAATGGACCACAAGGGCTTGATTGGTAAGGACGGGCGGGGGGGTCATGAATGGTGGGGCAAGCTCTGAGGGGGATTTTTTTGATCAAAGGGAGGGTTTGGGGGAGTGGGCATGGCCTGTACTCAGGGATCCTAAACTGTTAAAATATGTTGTGCTCCTTTGGCCACCTCAAGGTGGAGGGGAGGGGCAGTCAAGACAGGGGTCTCTCTCAAGATCACTGGATTTGGGCAAATCTGGGGAGGGAGATTCTTCCTGCTACTTGGGCCCTTTAAATGAAGGACCCAGGAGCACTCGGATGTGCAATAGTATTCTGATGCTCCCAGAGTTGTAGCTATCTTTTCTTACAATAATGCAAATTGTGAGTTCTCAGGCAAGTCGCGTTATTTTATTTGCATGGGATAATGATTCATTCTAAGATGAGAGTGCTAGGCCAGGAAAACTAACGATATTAAAATTGGCAAGTACTTCAAGGTGTCGATAGCTGTATATGAAAATCTAAGAGAAGTAGAAAAACAGTGGACAAAGGGCAACTAATCAGCTTGTTAGGAAAGTAAATAAAGGTTTGCTAGGAAAGTAAATAAAGGCAAGAGGAAAAAGAAGGCACTATAGTTTTCTAATGAGGAACCAGAAAAGATAAAGAAATAAAGTTAGAGTTCATAGAATACAAGAGATTGCCGAAAGAGGAAGACTTGGCAATATCTGGGAAAGCTAGGACAAACTAGGAAAGCAGTCAGGAGAGGAAAAATGCAAACTGAAAGTAAAATAGCAAATATTGTAAAACTGGATATTTTAGAGATAGGAGAAAGTGAATAAGTGGCATTATGAGACTCAGAGGTGAAAGAAGGGAAAATGCAGAGGCTGACGAGGAAAAAAAAGCTAAATTGTTTAATAAAATGCTTTGTTTGGTAGTCAATGAGGAAAGGCCAGGAGTAGGACCACAGAAAATGGATACAGATATGACTGGAAGTGAGGTAAACCTCAAACGATTTTCAGAAGACTCTTCGTTAGCATCAAACTAAACAAGAAGTAGATAAAATGATGTGGCCAGATAGGGAAAATCCAAGAGATTTTAAGGGGAATTTAGAGAAGTTCTGGAGACTGTGCTGGCTGCCCTTTTCAATGATTTTTTAGAGTCAGGAGTAGTTCCAGAGAACTGGAGACAGGCAGATGTGGTTATTTTTCACAAAAGTGGAAGTAAGGAGAAGGATGGGAACAGCAGGCTGATTAGTCTGTTGTGAGTAAATTAATGGAATCACTTCAAAAACAGAGAATAGAGCAATTTCTGGAATCCAATAAATTACAAGATTCTACTAGCTCCATGGTTTTACCAAAGGGCAGTATTATCAGACAAATCTGATTTATTTCTTTTGCTGAATGATCAGAAAATTGGATCAGGGAGAGCATTAGTGTACTTGGATTTCAGTAAGGCCTTTTACACGTTTCCACATAGGCAACTTATAAATAAACAGCATCCTTGGTATGGGCCCTAGAGTGACTTGCTTGGTTAGACACTGGTTGAGTGGCAGATGACAAAGGGCTATTACTAGTGGTGCTATAGGGATCAGTACTTGGCCTGGTTCGTTTCAAAATTTTCATAAGCAATATTGGAGGACTATCAGGAAAGGTTTGTTTTTTTGTGGGCGATATCAAAATCTGCAACAGGGTGCGCTCTCAGTAAGATATGGAAAACATGAAAAGGGATCTAGTGAAGCTTGAGGAATGGTCTGGAAGCTAAGGCTTAATGATAATAAATGCAGGGTTATGCATTTGAGATGCAAAAAACCAAGAGAGTGGTACAGCATAGGGGTTGAAATTCTTCTATGCACCAAACAAGAGTGGGATCTGGGAATGATTGCATCTGATGATCTCAAGGTGGCCAAACAGGTGAGCAAAGTGATAGCAAAAGCCATAAAAATCCTTGGAGGCATAAGGAGAGGAATGGTCAGCAGAAAAATGGAAATTACCTTGCCCCTCTATAAGTCCCTGATGAGACCTCATTTGGAATACTGATTACAATTCTGGAGACTGCATTTTCAAAAGGATATAAACCAGTTGCAGTCAGTCCAGAGGGTAGATACTAAAATGGTCAGTGGTCTTCATTAGAAAGCATACAGGGAAAAACTAAAAGATCTAAACATGAATACCATAAAAGGCAGGATAGGGCAATATGACAGAGACATTTAAATACCTCCAGGTTATCTATGCACAGGAGGTGGGCCTCTTTGAAATGAAAGGAAACTCTGGAATAGGGGGTCTTAGGATGAGGATGAAATGGAGTAGATTCGGGAATAATCTAAGGACGTATTTCTTCACAAAAAGGGTAGTGGATGGATGGATGGATGGAACAGCCTCCCAGTGAAGTGGTGATGAATACAAGGACATTATCTGAATTCAAGAAAGTATGGGATCTCTGAAGGAGTAGTAGGGATTATAGAATTGAGCAGCTGGGTTTGATGGGCAGACTAGATAGGCCATATGGTCTTTTTCTGCCATCATGTTTCTATGTTAATAGCTTTCTGCTTCCTCAGAAATCTGAGGCTTACTCTTCATTTTCCCCTATTTCAGGATAATGGGAGGAGAAAGAGAAGGAATCAATCAGACTCGAATGACAGCAAAGACATAGCAAGAACTATTTTCAAAGCCATTTTCCCTGGATAAAATATAAAGTTACCTTTTGAAAACTGACCTCCTGTTTTCAGCTAAAAATATGCTCCAGCTTCCCCAGTGCACATACTATTAGTTGGTCTGAGGGGATTGTGTTCCAGAGGGAGGGGAGAAGCTAAGGTAGGAAACCAGTGCATGTAGATTTAACTTTCTAATCTACAAATGTTATTTTGCAGCAAATGTGTGCCTATATAGTTTCACTTTGAAAATTAGCTATAAGTTCCATGGATAGTTAAAAGGTGCCCAGACTTTGCAGTCACATGAGTTACTCAAACTTTCCCCCCAGATTGTCTAATCATGATGGGGCCATCTTGATCTCCCAATGCTTTCTAAATCTATTGACAGGTGCTGATCCAAGGATTTGTACTGAGCACTTTCTTGGGGGGGGGGGGGGGGGCGGTCAAAATTACATTTTCCCTTCTTTTGTTGATTAAACAAGCTTAACTACTGCTCTAAATAACTTCCCCCGCCCCCATATAAATAATCTTATACAAAGCTTATATTTCTTACTGTAGTGGTGTAGACAGCTTCTGGATCATCCTCTATAACTCTGGACAATCCAAAGTCTGACACTTTACAAACAAGATTGCTGTTGACAAGAATGTTGCGTGCTGCAAGGTCTCTGTGTACGTATCCCATATCAGCCAAATACCTCATTCCAGCAGCAATTCCTCTCAGCATTCCTACCAGCTGAATAACTGTAAACTGCCCATCATGTTTCTGAAATAAAGAAAGAAAAATCAGTTGTTGTTAACGTCATTCGAGCAGCACATTTATCTTGCAAGAATGTGAAGTCTACTGGCCACCTGGTGTCCCTATTAATAATCATATCTGTTTAAGAAGCCTTAGGAGCCAGTGAAATGACCTATAAAGTAAAAGGATATAGTTATGACCTCTCTTTTACACAGAGGGATTATCCCTGAGTACAAATCTAATTTGTTAAACTTAAGTAGGATAACATGGCTATCGGGCTACTTAAATTCCATGCTAAGATCTGTTTTGTAGGAATGTCTCCTTTTTGACAAGTCTGTGGGTATTGATGGGACTTGATAAATAAGGTCTATAGATTTCTTTTCAAATCCCAGTTAAGTCTGTCTTCCTCCCACCCGAAGGCTGTCCCCCGACTTCTTCTTCCACCTTACGGTGACCTGAGGAGTTAGAAAGGGCCAACACAAGGTATGCAGCCAGTACTGGTATTCATGAGGGAGATGAGTGGCATTGCTGCCAGCAGCAGTTTGTCCTGAGGCTGAAAATCTGGAGAACTGACCACTTCTTTGCTCTTTTCCTCTCTCTCTCTCTCCCCTCCCTCATATTTTCTCCTTCTGTCTCCTCATCCTCCTGTCTCCTGCTCCTCTCCTCACTATCCATCTGATCTCCTTGCTTCCTAACCAGTTAATGGTAGTAATCCCATGCCTTCTGATTAAAGATAGTAACTGCTGCTCCATGCAGGTTACTAGGGATGTGCAGAGGGCCGCCATACATTGCATTTGGGATTCGTATTCGTCGGGGGGCAGATATGTTGCATTCAGCAAGGGGGGCCCCCAATACGTTTATCCGATAATTCTTATTTGTTCCCCGGCTAAAATTAAACTAACTATAACCCCCCACCCTCCTGACCCCCCCAAGAATGCCAAAACTCCCTGGTGGTCCAATGGGGGGTCCAGGAGCCATCTCCTGCACTCACACCCTCGGCTGCCGGTATTCAAAATGGCACAGATAGCCTTTGACCTACTATGTCACAGAGGCTACCGGTGCCATTGGTCAGCCCCTGTCACATGGTAGGAGCACAAGATGGCGCCAGCCATCCATTGCTCCTACCATGTGACAGGGGCTGACCAATGGCACCGGTAGCCCCTGTGACACAGTAAGGGCAAAGCTATCAGCGCCATTTTGATTACTGGCAGCCGACAACCCGAGTGCAGGAGATTGCTCCTGGACCCCCGCTGGACCACCAGGGACTTTTGGCAATTCTTGGGGGACCCTCCTGACCCCCACAAGACTTGCCAAAAGTCCAGCAGGGGTCCGGGAGCGACCTCCTGCACTTGGGCCGTCGGCTGCCAGTATTCAAAATGGCACTGATAGCCTTTGCCCTCACTATGTCACAGGGGCCGACGTAGTAAGGGCAAAGGTTATCGGCTGCCAGTATTCAAAATGGCGCCGATAGCCTTTGCCCTCACTATGTCACAGGGGCCCTTAGCACATCTAGTCCTTGATCATTTTACTTAAGTGCTGGGCATCGCATACCTTTTGCCACCTACAGTTTTTTAAAAGTAGAGCCTGGAATGATTAACTAATTGCTGAACATGTTATTGGTTTACTTTTATTTTTGGGACACTCACCCTAAGAAATGCATCAAGGGCTCCGTTTTCCATAAATTCTATCACAATCATGACTGGTTTCCCTAAAAAAGAAAAAAGAGAGAGAGATGCATAGCTTACGTTAATCTGGAGTAATACTGGTTGAGATAACACAAATGTTGCTGTTTGAAAGGATTGAGAAGCTGGAATGTGAATTGTTGCTGTAATCTCTGGCAATACTCCTGAGATTTTATTAGGCATTTAGGGCCTGATTTACTAAGCTTTTTCCTCACAGACACAAAACAGGAGAAAAGCCTTTGTAAATCAGGCCCTAAATGTCTACAGTATGTTAGCATAATCTCCAAAATTAAAGTAAGCAAATCAAAATGTCGACACACTGTTTTGACTTTTCCATACAAGCAGAAGGAAACAAACGCAACAATATCAAGTTTCTAAACTATACCTGATCATGTTTGCTTAATTGTATCCGCAGGGTGCCAGCATAAAACAAGTCCTAGCATCAATGTCCTTCAGCAAACAGGTTTTTTAATACAGCTTTTCAAAAATCATTTACAGGTTATGTGTGCGCAATAGTAATCAATTATAGAAAACTGATTACAAATTCCTAGAAAATAATCTGCCATGACTTCTGTTTATTTTAAAATTACTTTAGCATCAAAAAAGGGGTTGTGATGGAAATCTTCATGGGATGCAAACAGACATGCATAAGCAATAGAAATATTCAAGCTCAAAATCAAATCAGGCAGGTTTCTAGATTCATCAAACCCAAATATTTAGGTCCCGGGCCACAAGTTCTGATGAAACTATTGAACATGATGGATGTTGTCAGATATATTGAAACATTCGTTAAACCCAACAAAATGACAACAAACTGATTTTTATTAATTTCACACATCTGTAATCATCCAAAATTCTCATATGGGAGATTGAAGGATGATGTTCATTGTGGTAGAAGAGAAGAACACAAGAACGGCGTTGCTGATAGAAGTGTCAGTACCACCGAGTTTGTTAAACACATGGAAAGACAGAAGATCCTTGAATAATTAGGGATGCAGAGACCAAGAAAATGTGGCAGAAAGATACAGAAATTATTCCATATATATTGGGTACCAATGGCCTGATTAAAAATAACTTCCAGGTGCATCTAGATCTGTTGCATCATATGGCACACCTTGACATATTACAACCAATGAACTCAACAAGCAAGTTCTCTTTGGCACAATACCAGTATTAAGAAGATCACTGACAGTAAATTTGAGAGACTGAGGTCATTCCCAACATACCCTGGTTCAGGAATGTGGTTCATTCTTGTGTCAAGGTGATGCAAAACAAATACATTTGGAAACATTTCCCCCGAAAACTGAAGGAAACTCTCACTGGTACAATGCAAGCATTAATAAGAGCATTAGCAGTAAACTTGAGAGACTGAGATCATTTCCAGCTTACCCTGGTTTAAGAGTGAGGTTCATGCCTATCATGATATGCAAAAAACAAATCCATTCGGAGACACCACTCTCAGAGAGTTATTCTGAAGACAGATCATAGGAAAACAACGTATCCTGGCAAAATGGGCCTAATGATTGGCCATCTTTTTCAGGAGTTGCAGTCAGCTGGCTAGAAAGCTAACGCAGATAGAAGTTACCTAAAACTGCAACCAAAAACTGAAATGTTTAAATTGTTTCCTAGATAAAAATGACCTCTCGCTGCAAACTGCTAGTTTAAAAAGCCATCAGATTACAAGCAGCTAGCTGCAGTCATTTCAGACTAGCACCTCATTTAACATGACATGTCCCTTTGCTTCCTACCTCTTGTAACAACGCCCTCTAAATGCACGACATTTGGGTGGTCAAACTGGCCCATGATGCTCGCTTCACAGAGGAAGTCTCGCCTCTGTTTTTCTGTGTAGCCCACTTTCAGTGTTTTTATGGCCACTGCAACATCTCTCTTGCCTGGAAGCTTCAGACGGCCGCTGCACACTTCCCCAAACTCTCCTGGAATGAATTAGAGCAATGTACAGATGAGGTCCAGGCAATACTATAAGTGAATTTCTCCTTGCTACTAGCTAATTTCCTTATGGCATCAGCTTGGCTACTTCTTGGCTTTATTCCCAACTCTTGGTTTTCTTTTACCAAACTGTTTCCTTTTCATACATAAAACAACTCAGTTTCTTAAATTTCTACTTCTTTTTTTTGATGGATACTTTGCACTTTTATGTGGCCACGCATGCTATGCCAGTTCCTTTCCACATCATACACTTCAAGAGAGTTCATAGTTTGTAGAATGCAAAATGTACACCAGAAATATCCTTGCAGCCAATATATTATGCTTTAAAGTATTAGGGGACTGCTAAAGCATGTTGCTGCTGAGTGCCAGCAGGGAAATATCTCAGCTTAAATCTATATAACGGTTTAAGTGCTTTTGTGAGAAAAGCTTTTGAAAACTTCAAACACTCTCTTTGCCTCAGGAATGAAACAGAAAACAGAAAGAAAATGATGTAATTTAACACTCTCTGTTTTGTTCTAACTGCAGACTGAACAGGTAGAATATATGGCAAAATACTGCACAGCTGAATATTCCCCAGATCAAAAGGGTCATATGATTCTATGGAAAATGTAAAAAAAAAAAAATGGACATTTTGTTTTTAAATTAAAAACAAAACTGCTGTTTAGATCCAATGGTTGAATGAAGGCCTGTGATCTTTATTGAGCTTCTTTTAGCTGATTTCCTCAGGCTGTGCAATTACAATGGCTGTTTGTACGACAGGGACACCAGGTGAAACAGACCCAAGTTTAGGTTTGCAAGTTGTCTCCAGTTTTTACCAAATAGGCTAATCCAGTCCTGGCTTTACACCTCACTGCATGCATGGACCTGCAGTCTTCGTCGTCTTATGGAAATCGGAACTAGAAACGTGTGCATTGCTGTGGAGTAAAACCAGACCTGTTTCAGCCTTTCGGTAAAAAAAAAAACAAAACAGAACAGGGAGGCAACTCTAGACCCAGGCTAGAAAGCCACACAGAGATCCATATTCAAAGGGGTTTCTTTGGGTAACTTTTGAATTATCCAGGGTAATTGCAAGGCTTACATTGCCTGTCCCTTTAACTGGCTAAATTTTACATGGGTAAGTCATTATCAGGCCGATTCAGTAAAGTCCGCGGGAGAGCGGACGAACGCCCGCTCTCCTGGAGCGCACACCGGCGAGTGGCCGGTGCGCGCGATTCAGTATTTAAATTAGGTGGTGCGGTAGAAACAGGCAAAAGGAGGCGCTAGGGACACTAGCGCGTCCATAGCGCCTTCTTTTAGCGGCGGCTGTCAGCCGGCTTGACAGCCGACGCTCAATTTTGCCGGCGTCGGTTCTCAAGCCCGCTGTCAGCCACAGGCTCGGAAACCGGACGCTGGCAAAATTGAGCGTCCGGTTTTCGACCCGACAGCTGCCGGCCCATTTTAAATTTTTTTTTCTTTTTTTTACCCTTCGGGACCTCCGACTTAATATCGCCATGATATTATGTCGGAGGGTGCACAGAAAAGCAGTTTTTACTGCTTTTCTGTGCACTTTCCCGGTGCCGGCAGAAACTAGCAAATGTGCGGCTTGGCTGCACATTTTGTTTTCTGAATCGCGCGGGAATACCTAATAGGGCCCTCAACATGCATTTGCATGTTGAGGGCCCTATTAGGTGCCGCGGGTTGGACGCGCGTTTTCCGCCCCTTACTGAATAAGGGGTAAAGGAAAACGCGTGTCCAAGAGTAGGTACTGTATCGGCCTGTATGTGAATAAAATTTAACTGGATAAATTGGAGGTGTTCTTCCAAGACCATATCTGGGCAGAGTGAATTTATCCAGATAATTTACCTGGATAATTTTGATATTTAGAGTTATCCGGGTGTGACCCCCCCCTCCCCCACCACCACCCTTTAGGGTATGTGCTGTATTCCCTAAGCCCACCCTGGGCTTCACTATAGAAGAAAATAAAACAACTGTTTATGTACATATAATTGTATATGTATACATTCCTGGGTGTAAAACCTTCAGGGGCCCAGACGAAGTCCCAACCCCAGTACCACACCTGATGTAGTTTTCTAGTAACCCTTTAATTGGAACAAAATATACCACACAGGAATTTACCACACAAAGCAGGCTCAAGGTAACTCTCTTTAATAAAACCGGTGGTAAAACAGGAACTAGGAACAAGTAAAATAAAGCAAGGTAGGAAACCCATACAACATACTATACACACAGCAATGAGACAGTGCCAGGAAACTGGCTGGTGAGAATCGATACAGAAAATATAGCAGTTGCTTGAGCAAACAGTATATTTGTATAAAAGGCAGTTTTACTTAAACCAAAGCAAAAAAATAATGGACCCCCACCGAACAAGATGCAATTAGGAGGCAAATAGGGGGGCCCTTGCTCTTTGTCCCTTTTCCTTTTATTTATTTTTATTTTTTTGCACTGCAGTTTGTAGATTCCCTGGGTAAAGGCTATAAAATATGATGGAAGGTGATGACCCTGGTAGGAAACGCCCAAACCTCTGGATCCTTCCTAAGAAGGGGCAGGCAGTAACCACAGTCCATGGGTGCAAGGCCATGGGAAGAGGCTGCTTCCACAAAGCCCTCCAAAATAATCTCCCTGTGATTCCTAGGAGGATAATGGAGTTACTTATCTCAGGCCCGTTGACGAGAGGGCTGCTCCAAGATCCAGGCGTTAAGAGTATCTCTGGCCCAAGGACTCCACAATACCGCCTTTCAGTGACATCCAGCCCTTGCTTCTCTCTCTTTCTCTCCCCAACGCTGTATTCTCCAAGGCTGACCTATCAGCCCTGATTCCACTACACACAGCCTTTCAACTCCTTCTCCAACCAATCTTTACACAGAAGCTGTGGTTATTTTGACCAGGAAATCAGCAGAAATGTATTTTGAGTTGCTAAGCCTCCTCTCAAAGGCTGGGGCACCCCTGCTGTTTCTCTCTTGTATCTGGACTTCTTATTGGTTATACTTGTCAGACACTATGCTAACCAATCATGTGACAGCCTGAGCCCCCCTCCCCCCAAAAAAAAATAATAAATAAAAACAGGAAGCAGAAACAAATCTCTTTGTGAATTCAACTCTCTGCGTTTGCTGCTGTCTTTTTTTTTTTTTTTCCTTCTGCAGTATCTGGAATACTGTTGCTGCAGTCCAGCATCAATGAATGTCCCTTGGATTAGCTGCATAGCTCTAAAGTAAGCTCATGAGAGCCAGATCAACCTTTTTATGGGGACCCTCCCACAAAGGTAAGTTACACTGGTAAACCAAGTTTTTGTTTCTTTCAGGCTTTCTGGTGTTCCAAATAGATTCTTTGATGCTGATCACAGATATTACTTCAAAATCTGTACATCATGTAAGCTTTTTGAGAAACGGCCAATTTTGTGTTACAATAATTGTGAAATTTTAAAACATAATCTCGCATACATATATTTTCTTGCTGGACAGTAGTTTTTATGATTTTTAAAATTCATGTCATATTTTTGACGGCCATAAGCAACGTAACATGTAACAGAAACTAACATTTTTTTAAAATACACCAAGAAATTTTGCCTGATCATGCCAGAACTTGCTCGGGCAAGCCTTAGCTCGGCTGCAAGATTCCAACTTGTTTCCATGATGACGCAGCCTTATATAAGCAGCTGCAATGAGTAGTCTCCTATGCAACGTCTGGGTGAATGAGTGAATCGTATCGCTAAAACTGTTGAGTTTAAAGTTTGTGGATTTAATTTCATATACTTTATGAAATGTTGCGCCAATGTCGTAAAAGCCGTGACACATTTTGTTACATCTGTGGTGAGTTTACTCTGAAAGCACAGAAAAGGAGTATGTCTACACTCATTAAGAAGGCATACGAGTTATACTACGGATGCAAATTTGGTGACTAGGACAAAGCATGGGCTCCTCATATATGTCGCACGTCTTGCGCCAGTAGTCTGCGAGCTTGGCTGAAAGGTGTGTGACCATCCATCCGCAAAGCTTCGAACAGTGATCACAAATGAATATCTGCGGCAAAACATTTTTAGTTTTGTTTTCTGGTGCCAGCATTGCCATTATAGTTTATGCCGCTACAGACACGTAACAATGTTTAGGGGTAGATTTTATAATTTTGTGCGAGCGCGAACAAAAGTACGCTGGATTTTATAAGATACGCACGTAGCCACGCATATCTTATAAAATCCGGGGTTGGCGGGCGCAAGGGAGTGCACATTTGTGCAACCTGCGTGCGCCGAGCCCGGCGCATGCTGCCTGTTCCCTCCAAGGCCGCTCCGAAATCAGAGCGGCCTTGGAGGGAACTTTCTTTCCACCCCCCCCACACCTTCCCCTCCCTTCCCCTACCTAACCCACCCCCCCGGCCCTATCTAACCCCCCCTACCTTTTGTTGGCAGATTTACGCCTGCTGAAAGCAGATGAAAATCTGCGCGTGCCAGCCCCGGGTCGGGTGGCGCCATCACCCGACCCGGGGGCTGGTCCGGAGGCCTCGACCACGCCCCTGGGCTGGCACCACGCCCCGGTCCTGCCCCGAACCGCCCCAGACATGCCCCTCCCCGCCCCTTTTACAAAGCCCCGGGACTTACGCGCGTCCCGGGGCTGTGCGTGCAGGAACTGGAATGAGAGCAGCTGGGCAAGGAACAGAACAACGAACAGAGCACAGAGGAGCAAGGGACAAGGCAAGGAACCACGACAAGGAACACAGAAGAAGATACAAGGCAGGAACAAGACAAGAATAGCAAAACACACACACACACACACACACACGCACCAGGAGACCTGTTGCTGAGGCATTGGCTGGTTGCAAGAGACTTCCTTATATATTCCTGAAGGATGTGACATAATCAGCCAGTGCCACAAGAAGTCCCAGTTAGGGGACCTATAAAGGCAGCCTACAGTTGAAAGAAGTTCTATATGGGTACTTTGAACAGCATGCTGCTAGAGCCATTTTGGATCAGAGGTAAGAGGAATAACAAAGAATCTGCAGATAAAGGAAACACAACCTAGCTTCACCATGGGAGAGGCTATTGGTGGTGAAGGCCAAGCACTGTCCAGTATGGGCATAGGGATCTAAGAGGCTCAAGGTTTAGACAACAGCCTTACTAATTTTTGGTAGCAGTTTAGATTCCTATAAACTTAGTGGGTGAGACATGGGAGAAGGGGACTGGGTGTGGATTAAGTATGGGCTCTTGTATGAACATCTATCCAGAATGGTAGAGAACCAATAAGGAAGACAACTAAAAGTGACTTGCGTAAGAAGTGAAATCCCATAAACAGTCAAGTTTCTATGGCTGGCAGAAACTTGACTGTTCATGGGATTTCACTTCTTAGCAGTGTGGACAGGAGTAACTGGGCAGACTAGATGGTCAATTGGTCTCTATCAGCCATCATTTCCTATGTTACTATTCTATTCTCTCCTTATGTCAAACAACAAATTAAGGAACACTGTGGGGATGTACTTAATTCTATCAATCAAGATTTAAAACTTGTATTGGAGGGGAGGGGGTCTATGTACTAACCACTATTACAACTGGCATGGTAACATTAGTTATCTGGTGATTTTAATGCTGGCAGTACATATTAATGGCAGTGTGGCCATGCTAATGTTGTCGCGTCAGCAGCTCAAGTTTCCTCATGTTAAGTGGCTCAAACCGAAAAGTCAGTCAGCACAGGGAAACCTTTCCCCCCTACTCCAGACTTCTTTAACCCTCCCGCTGCAATCTGACGCCTGGCTGGGTGACATCAAGCCTACAGGCCCATGACCTGCCCTGCTCCTTAATTCACCTAGTACTGTGGATAGGCAGGCGTGAAATGTTTCAAATAAAATAAATAAATAAGTCAAGCATCCAGGCCCATAGCTTTCCTCTAACCTCCAGACCTCCAATTGTTTTTGTAAAAGGCCCCTCTGATCTAAATGTTTTTGGGCCTTTCTCCCTTTTTTTTGATAGAAGGGCCAATACTTGTACTTATGAATGGGTTACAAGCCTGGGGGCACAATTTTGCAGACTGAGGAAACAGGATTTTGAGTTCATTGGTGTCATGACAGAAGGTGAAGAGATCTGTAATCCTGATGTTCTATTGAGGGCAGGGATGTATTATTTGGCACTTAAGGCCCAAATTAAACACAGCCTACTAAGGTCACCAAAGTTAACTACAGCTCCCGAGGTGCGGCTCGCTAGTTAATGTTTCTGGTATTAGTAGGCTGCGTTAAATTTCTTGGAAAAAAAACCACAGGAGAGAACATTCAGCATTAATACCTAAAGAGATTTAAAAAAAAAAATAAATATATATATATATATATAAAAATGTTTTAGTTTCAGTTTGCATGCACATTAGCTAATGCCCAAGTTAATATGTGTTTTATGTGAGCATTAATGCTAATGTCCATTAACATATAGATCAGATAATGCTGGCTTGATGCAATAATTTAATATCCCTTTAAGGTCTACTTTCTTTCTTTTATTTGAATGCTCTAAATCTTCTTAGAAAAACATAGATACTGTCATTTAATTCTAGAGCAGAGTTTATTTTTGTTGCATTTCACTGATTTCTCCAATGAGCACCGCTATTCACACTTACAGGACTTGATAAACGAGGCCCAGCTTCCCATGTACCCCAAACACACATTAAATTTCATTATATCGAGGAGAAAAAAAAAGTACCCTCTTCCTTAAGGAATCCACAGGATTTCATGTTCTATTTTGGTCCTTGGAAACATAATCTTAATACAAAAATTATAGCATGTGTAATAAAAACGTCACACTTTATTAATGAGAACAAAATAAATTACATCTTTTGGAGTGTGAGCAGTGCGGTTAAGCAAGAGGTAAACATATAGGGAGCCAAAACAATCATAAGCAGTGACGCGATATAAATCAAGAATTTGTTTCTAATGCAGGTTTAATAATAAAGCTGTCATCAAAATAAGATTATTTTTTATTTCAGTTTATTTACCTTGGAAAATCTTTTTTTTTAAATCAAACTACTATGGCGTACTTCCCATCAAAATTGGGTTCCTTGTATTTAAAAGAAGAAGAAAAAAAACCCAACCCAAACAAACTGGGTGAAATACAGTGCACAAAACTAGAATGTTTTGTTTTTTTTTTAATTGCCTTTGTCTGCCAATAGTTTGCTTACAAGACACTGGAAACAGAATGGCATATATTTAAGGGTAAGACCAGTTGCATTCTGCATTGGTTTACCCATAGGTAGTGATGCCTCTTTAAAAAAAACAAAAACATTCACCAGCCAGGTCTGGTGATTCAGTGGTATGTGCTGTGCACTTCCATGTGGAAAGTCCCTGGTATAATTGCCAGGGCAGATCTTCCTGCATCGTGGGTTTGCCACGCAGTCTGACCTGCAAAAAAATTCTGCAGGTTTTTGCCAATTACTGTGCTTTTAAAAGAAAATCCAAACTTGTGTCATAATCCACCTTGATGAACCTGAGAGAAATCCGAAAACAGATTTAAGGAAGTTTCGTAGATTCCTTCGATTTTGTGAGTCTGCCTTGGATTTTCGCTTCAAATCTTCCCCTTCTCCTCCCTCCCCAACCAAGTTCCTTTGATAAAAATATTCCACAGGTTTCCATGGTGAATCTGGGTTGAAAATCCAAAATGTCCATCACACCTGAACCAGACTAAAATCTTCCTGGTTCGCCTTAAAATTATTTGCACTTCCTTACACAGGTGAATCAATTCAGAATACAATAGACTTGCTGCTATTGCTGACCCTCTTCTTGCAGTATATGACACCATTAATAAAAAAAAAAGGTTTAAACTGAAAAAAAGATCCTAGTTTTGCCTTCTTTTTTTCTGAAAAAAAGAGGACAGAGATAATTTAGGGTAGGTGCTTTAAAGACTGAAGTACACTGAGTTCTACTTCCATATATGTCTTGTTATTCACACTAGATGCTGATTCAAGTGCAGCCTTATTTCTTTCAACAGCTTCAGTAAATGCAAAAGCTCTACATATGCAGTACAATTATTTGCCTGTCATTTTGATGTACGAGTTTCAATCTTGGCTAAATAGAATAGTTGAGAGAGGAAGCCACAGCAACCTTACCTGCACCGATCACACGCTCAATTTTAATACAAGAGGCATCCAGCTCCTTGGCGAATTGATGGACAGCTCTGTTTGGATCTTCGTAGGTTTCAGGATCAATGTATGTTTTGGTGCCTGGAAATTTAACTGTAATGATGTCAGAAACCATGACTGGCATGAACATAAGAACATAAAAACATAAGAAATAGCCAAGCTGGGTCGGACCAAGGGTCCATCAAGCCCAGCATCCTGTTTCCAATAGAGGCCAAACCAGGGCAAAAGAACCTGGCAATTACCTAAACACTAAAGATCCCATGCTACTGATGCAATTAATAGCAGTGGCTATTCTCTAAGTAAACTTGATTAATAGCTGTTAATGGACTTCTCCTCCAAGAACTTATCTAAACCTTTTTTGAACCCAGCTACATTAATTGCACTAACCACATCCTCTGGCAACAAATTCCAGAGCTTTATTATGCGTTGAGTGAAAAAGAATTTTCTCCGATTAGTCTTAAATGTGTTACTTGCTAACTTCATGGAATGCCCCCTAATCCTTCTATTATTCGAAAGTGTAAATAACTGATTCACATCTACTCCTTCAAGACCTCTCAAGCTTACTGTGCACTCAACCCTAGAACACTGAATCTGCTTCTATGCCACCTGGTAAGAAGCCACTAGAGACTGTAGTGTAGTATGGAGCAAGTTAATTGAGAATGGTTATTTACTCTCTTAAATAGTACTAGAGCTAAGGAACACTCCATGAAGATAACTAATAGCACATTTAAACAAAAGAACATTTTTCTTCAGTCAATGCATAGGTGTCGGAATGGAAACATGGCCCATCCAACTTTGGTCAAGACAGCATACATTTTTTACAGTGTCCAGTAACTGGACACTCTAATCACCCATCCAATAGTAAGACAATGAAAGCCCACATGGTTCCCGCTTCCTTATTCATGTGCCTGCTTTGTTTCCAGTGTAGTTGCAGAATAACAAAGCAGAACCAGGAGCCAGCTGCATGCAGAAGCAGCTGTGTCTGCTACCTCTATGGAACCCTTACTTCCCAAGGCTACCACTCCCTCCTCCATCTCCTAGTCCCGTGGGCCTGCCGCTATCTTCTGCTACTGACAACTCTGTGGTCAGCTTCTGTGTTGTGATGTCTGCTTTGATCTCCTGCTGCCTGCCTGTCCTGCAGCCTTCCTCACTCCACAGTCCCACAATAACCCAGAAGAAGACTCAAAAGATGTCAAGAGGAATGGGATACCGCTCAGTCTCAGAGCCTAGGCTAGAGAGAGACAGGATAGAGAAGGGAGTTGACAGGGGAAGAGAAAGGAAGAGAGAGACAGAGAGAACTGGATGGGGAGAGAGAGATTGGTGGGGGAGAGATGGAGTGGGGGCAAGAGGAAAGAGAGAAAGAGGAATGTGGGGGAAAGGAATGGAGAGAGAGAGAGAGCATGAGGGCAGGGGGAGAAAGAGAGGAAGGAAGTGGGGATTCAGGGGGGAGAGAAGATCAGGGTAGGGTTAGAAAATAGTTGATATGCCCCCACCTCCCAACCAAAAAGGGAAATTCCTATGGCCCTAAGTCAATGAATAATTAAATTATGGAACTTGCTGCCAGAGGATGGGTCAAGGTTAGTAGTATAGTTGAGTTTAAAAAGGGTTTGGACAAATCCCAAAACACAAGGTATGTGGGTGAAGTAATGAAAATATCCAAAAGACGAACAAAACTTCACAACACCAAACTTGACCAAAACTTCTTGTGTGCTACTACCCAGATGTTAAAAATGGAGGAAAAAATACCTCAGGACTTCATGTTTGTTCTAGATAGAACATTCAACATGTAAGAGGTAATTTATAATCACTGGTCTTTAAAAAACCTTTTTTTGGTCAAGTTTGGTGTTGTGAAGTTTTGTTCGTCTTTTGGAACAGGTCAATCAACAATTATTAGCCAGATAGACTTGGGTGTCTTCACCTCTTACTTCCGGGAATAAGCAACATGGAATAGCCTTTCTTATTAGGATCTCTTAGGACTAGCTATCACCAGAGACAGGATACTAGGCTCCATGTACCAGTGGTCTGACCCATCAAGGAACTTCTTAATGTCCTCTCTGTCTTTCTCCTTCTCCCTCTCTCACTCTGGGGCTGATGCAATAAGATGCATGTTAAAATGGGTGTTCGTATTGAGTGCTTGTTTTCCTAACGCGCGCACAGCCGCGTCCCCTGGGCACCTGATGCAATATTAAAATGAGGTGCTGCATTAAAAAGGACGCGCTGTATATATTATCCTATGCACAGCGCTAGAGAATAATTGTGCGTCCCTAGCGCCCGGGCGCCTAGAATTGCAATGGGTACATGTCCATTTCATCCCAATTCAGGTCATTTTCACCACTTGCTATTGTGCGTGCATGTTGTGATTGTTTACTGTGAATGTACATCGTGTGTAAAGTGTGCATTCAGAATTTTTTTTTTTTTTTTTTAACATCAAGCCATTTATATAACCTATATTTTTAAACACCAACAGTAGTGTTGAAACAATACTAGGTAAGAGGAACCATAGAGGACAGTAGTTTTTAATTTATCATGAGCCTTTGACTTATAGATTGACTTAATGCCAGCTCCTGGGCTGGAGTTAAATTTGCCACGTACAAAAGTGTGCTTTGGGTGCCTGGCAATTTTCTGCATTGGCATGTAACAGCTAATAGTCTCATCTACATGGAATTTACATATGATGCACCCTATTGGCTACGCAATTCTTTGGGCGTGCATTTTGGACGTGTTAATCTCCTTATTGCCTCTGGTGCTAGTCTAGCGTGTCCAAAACGCACGTAAACCTGTGCAGTAGGCTGGCCGCACTTTATTGCATCGGCCCCTCTGTCTCTTACACACAAAAAACATACATACTGGATGAGCACAAGTTCAGTTCTAACCCTTAATAAGAACTTTACCAGTTGCTGGAAATGAAAAGTTGATTGGAACAGAAATTAATTTGTGATTGAACGAAGTGATTTAAGAAACGAGCAAATAGCGTATAGTATGTAATATATCATTAAGATGTCTGCTGGATGGGCATTCACGCAACAACAATAAAAGTTTATCTCGTCTGACCTGCCTACTGTGAAATTAGAGGTCCATTCAGCATCAAAATTTAAGGCAGCTGTTTGGTGTGTCAAATATTGTCAAGCTGTGGAAATGTCATGAAGTCTAATATGAGGCCATAGAAATGAAACTGAAATCCCCCTTCTAACAAAGCTTTTGTGTGCACTGATCAAACTGTACAAGAAATATAAATATATATATATGTGGCAACAGTACTGAGGAACGTATAAAAGCTGCCAAAAACTGAATGTGAATAGTGCAAGAAATTAATACCAGAATAATCCGTAAAAAGTACTTCCCTCATTTTACCAGCACAGCTAAGGCTCTACTAAGCACTGACATCTGTGTTACAAAGCATCTCAGAGGGTGATACACACACACATATATGTGTGTGTGTGTGTGTGTGTGTGTGCATTTATAATATTTAAGTTACTGATATGACAATCAATTTTAAAAAAATACAGTAGGTGTTCAGACAGGAAACTGTCGGCTGAATTAATGCAGACAAATTATTCAGTAGTTTCATGGTGTACAAAACACATGTAGTGCTGTTAAAGGCTTAGCCGTCATTTCAGCTGGAAAAAAAACAACAAAAAACCTCACAAGACCACAGAAAAGGGTTGGAAACAATAGGTTACTCTTCTACACTGTGCTTTCAGGCAGGCAAACGGAGAATAAGCCATCCTCCCCTTGTTGTCGTTGGGCTGGTTTTGTATTGTTATTTTTTTTTTTTTTTTTGTTTTGAAAAAGGGCCTGTTTCCAAAGTAACCTTGTGCATCTCCAGTGGGCCTCTGATGGTTCTTTATTCAAGCTGTCATAAAACATTTTGACAGGCTGCAGCTAGTTTGGCATGTCAACGTGAAATAGTGCTACCTTGGATTTGAAGACATTGTTGGAAGAAAATGGAAGGAGGAAACGAAATGTAAATTGGAACTGCCTGCATTGTGTGGGGGGGGGTGGGGGGGCCAGGAAAAGTTGAAGAGGGGCTAGGGGGTGGAATGCTCCGCGAAAGCCACTGCTCTGAAAGCTAGTTAAATGGCAGCTTTTAAATTGCTGTGAAAAACTCAATCTGCTGTTTTAGCACATAGGGAAATTGTTCTTCCTGCAAAGGGGAATAAAAAGGACACCAAACTGTAAATAGCTGCTGACCACAGCGGTTCTCGTTCACCTTTCCAAAGAGCACTCTCCAAAGAGCCGGTCCCTCACACATCAAATTAAACAGAAAATGTCCCTGCAAAACGTGCTATTGAGCCTTACAAATATGTGGCATATTGCTGTGTTTTATTCATAACGTTATGTCAGCAATTTTACGGACAACGGCTTTTGTGGCTGGCGATTTGCTTCCCTGGATAGATTAAAAGCGAGCAAAATAAATAAATAAATAAATAATAGAACAAATCCTACGGGAGAGTTGTTAACTACCAACCTCTGGAGTTCTTCCTTTATATTACACCCATTTCACTTCCTCATTTGTACCGCACTGGCTCCTTGTTCATTGGGGAATTAAATTTAAAGTTGCCAGGCTGATTTTCAAATCATTACAAAATACTTTGGCACCCTGGATATCTTCTTTACTACACGTTTACAATCCAACGCTCTCCTTAAAGGTCGGCCAATAAAGGTCTCTTTTAGGCTCCCTCCCCTTATTTAGCACATCCTGGCCAGACTCTCAGACCGGGCCTTTTTGGTTTCCGGTCCCTTACTATGGAATTCCTTGTCTGGACAATTGTTTATAGCGTGCAGCTCTGATGTCTTAAAAAAAAAAAAAAAAAAAAAAGCCTTGCAAACATGGCTTTTCGGGCAGGCCTATTGAGTGCAGTGGTTGAGCATTCTGTAGAACAGTGATCTCAGCTGTGATATGGAAACTCTGAGGGAATTTGTTCTTACGTCTCAGTCTTTTCTTGTATATAACTTGTTTAGAATGTGTCATCGTTGTTTTAGGTTTATGGTGGATTGTTGCTTTTAGTTATTTATTGATCACAGTTTCACTTTGTAGTGTTATTTTATTTTGATCTATGTATCCGCCATGAACGTTGAAAAGCCAAAATAGAAAAGTTTTCTAATAACAAAAGTAATAAATTAATTACTTAAGTAAAGCATTTCCAGCTCAGGAACACTAGGGCTGTGCCTATGAAGGAAGCCTTCTCCCAAAGTTCAATGCTTTAGTTCTAGTCCTGTCCAGAAGGAACCACTGTTGTTGCAGGAAGTGTCCATGATCTATCCATATCCCCACTGGCCAGAAGGACAAACCATGGTATGCAACAGATTGGCCATAGGGCTATCCCTCCCCCCTGAGGAGTGTGGAAGTGGCCTAGTGGTTAGAGCAGTGGGCTGAGAAACAAGGAAACCAGAATTCAAATTTGAATTCTCCCAATGAAGCACTCTATTGCACTAGGTAAGCTCTCTTTGAAACAGGATCTACCTACTGTATCTGAATTGTAACTCACCTTGAGTTGAAAAGGAAGGTAAAAGACAGAAACACCCATTTCCCCATGAATCAGATAACCATATATATATATATTGTACAATAACCCCTCCTTGCAATCCCCTATAATCCAGCCTTGTCTTCATGTTTGATATCTACTGTTGTATTACCTCTATCTCTTTGAATGTTTATTCACTGTTTGATACACATTGGGCCGGATTTTGAAAAGATTATGCGCGCCGGGCCTATTTTCAAAAGGCCTGGCGACGCGCATAACGCCCGGGGACGCGTGTAAGTCCCGGGTCAGGGAAGGGTGGGGTCAGAGACTCCCGGCACAGTGGGCTGAAGTAAGTTTCGAAATAAAAGAAAAACAAAGAAAAAGATAGGGGGGAAAGGGCAGGGGAGGTAGGGGAAGGGAAGAGAAGGTGGGGGGGTAGGGAAGTCCCTCCGAGGCCGCTCCGATTTCGGAGCGGCCTGGGAGGGAAAGGGGGAAGGCAGCGCGGGCTTGGCATGCTCAAGGTTCACAACTGTGCAGCCCCTTGCGTGCGCCGACTCCCGATTTTATAACATGTCCGCGCCTGCGCGCATGTTATAAAATCAGGCATACACGTGTGCACGCCGGGTAGCGAGCGCACATGTACGCCCGCGCGCAGGTCTTAAAATCTACCCCATTATATTTTATATGTTTTAATTGTAAACCGTTATGATTTAATGATTCTCATATGGACCGATGGTATATAAAACATTTAATTAAATAATTAAATAAAGAAAGTCCCACATAAAAATGTTAGCTAGAATGTGAAAATACTTATTTATAATGGGGTAAATTTTCAGTAACTTGTCTAACTACAAAGTTACATGCACAATTTTGAACATGCATAAAAGAACCCAATTCTCAAACATAAGGGTACCTATATAGTAGCATAATAAATGACAGCTGAAAATGCCCACCGCTAATATGGTGATTACATTTGTTTATCTGCCAGAAAGCATGATAATTTGCTTGGCAGGGTGAAATTTGGGGGGAGAGGTGAGAAAGGTCAACTACGGGCCTAGTATACTTGATAACTCCTTGTCTTAACCTTCTTATTTGATCTCCAACTCTGCTCTACTACCCCTACTCACCAGCATGACCACAGCCTTGTCCTAGTCCTTTCTTCCAACAGCTGCCTCTTAGCCTTCTTCACCTCAGCTCTTTCTCTCTTAGACCATCATCTGATAGCTTTCACACTATAACCTCCTCCTTCATAGCCTTGTCTAGTCACCACCAAATCCTTCAGAAATTTCCAGGCTATCAACCATTGCATTCTCTTCGCTACCATCCCATCTTTCCTCTCCTCCACTACATTGTCAGAGGCAGTTGAAGAGAAAGATTCCTCTCACAATACTTTAGACCAGGTTCTTAATCTTTTTTCCGTAAAGACACACCTAGCAGATGATGATCACGGGCATGACACATTGCATACCACATTTAACAGCTATACTAAAAAAAAAAAAAAAATCCTAAATATTTTATTGTTGAAAATGATGCAGGAGAAAGATAACATTCTTTAATTTCAATAACTGCTTATAAAATATTAGTGATGTGCAAAGCGCGAATCTTTCGGTTTGGGCTTCATTTTTGGCCTGTCGCAGGAAATATGGTATTTCACGTGGTTTAGGCCAATGCGCACTAACCCGAAAACAAATTTTTCCCAAAATTTCAGGAAAATTTGTTCGAGTTTCAGGGTCTCCGAACCAGGATGAATTAGGAAATTTCGTTGAAATTGCCTAATTCGTCCTGAATGAATGCACATCCCTATAAAATATCATTATTAAATGTTGTTTTTTTTTTTTTCCCACAAAAATGTAATCTTTGGTTACTGCATCAGTGAGAAATCTGGGCCTGATATGCACATGCAGCACACAGTTTTTCCAATACAGACAAACTCTCATGCATTTCACTATCAACCTCAGACAGGTCTGATCTCTTCTGGAGTTTATATAGTGCAGAGTTAGGAAATTTACCCTTTCAACTCACCATACAAAAAGCACCCTTCTTATACTCTTCTCCACTGCCATTTCCCAGCTCCATGCTTTCCACCTGGCTGCACCGTGTGCTTCGAATAGCATTCATGAATTGGTGTGTCATGTTCCCTCTCTTCCCTTATTTAAGTATAGTCTAAAACCCACCTTTCTGAGGTGGATTGTAAATCTTAACCTCTGATTATCCCCCTTAGAGCCTTATTAATTTTAACCAATCTCTTAATAAAAATAAATTCCACAAGCCTTTTTTTGCCCTGTGTGTTTGTCTTGATTAGATTGTAAGTTTTATTGATCAGGGACTGTCTCTTATGTTTTTGTACAGTGCTGTCTACATTGAGTATCACTGTAGAAGTGATAAGCAGAAGTAATATTTACCCTATTGAAAATGACTTTGATCTAATAAGGGTGAGATTATTTTTAATAGGGCAAAAGTTAGAAAATGCTTTAACACCATGCATATGGTTTATTATTATCCCTTGATAGTTCTGCAGGATTAAACATATCTAGATTACAGCGGAAGTTGAATTTGCTATAATCAACAGAAATGGGGGGGGGGGGGGCGTTAAATCCTTCAAATACAATATCTGTCCCGATCTGTACTTTGCATGTGGTTTCGATAATACTTGTGCAAGAAATTACCTGATGCAGAGGCTTGTGGGTTACTACAGTCCTCAGCCTGATCAGTTGAAAGATTGCAAGACAGATATGCCTTGACAAAATATATGTATTTTCTGTTTTATAGATCATTAAATAGCTGTGAATCTAGTGGAATCAACTCTGACAGGTCAAAACAAAGTCCTGACATGACCTTGACCCTAGCAAGAATTTCTGGATTATGACATCTTATATGACCGGCAATTATCTCATACTGTGTACACTATTACATCATAGCCCGTGTGTGTGTGTGTGTGTAATCTCATTGCCTGCAGCAGGTCTTCTAATCCAATTGAATAAAGTAAAACAGGAATGAAGATACAAGTGCATATCAGCCACTTACTTATGCTTGATTTCACCCATTTCCTGCTCCGTCAAACACAGCAGGTGAGTGACATTCAACCAAGAAGCAAAAGGGCAAAGAAGAAATTTGAGATTTCTCCTGTACACAAGAGCAGTGGGGAAGAGAGGATTGTGACCTTCTGTCACTGTATTTTTTTTCTCTTGTAAATAAAAACAAATGGGACTTTAATTTTATTTTCATGTCTTCATTCCGCCTGCTCAAGCTGACACTAACTATTATTCTCCCTGGGCTTCATTTATAATTGCTTCATCTGTCCAGACTTTCCCTGAATCTAATAGAAAAAAAGTTTAATTATCATGTTGGCATTTATAGAGCACCATAAACTAGGGCAAGTGTGCTTTTTACCACAAATTATGTCAAGCAAAATGAACTCTTGCCCCTTTTTCACACTGCTTCCCCCCAACACGGAGATCATATAAGTGAGTACCTGGAGGCATGGGGAGCTAAAGCAACTTTACTGAGAGCTCAGTAAATGCCAGTGGCTAAAGCAGGATTTGAACCAAGGTCTCATGTTATCCCCTCCTTCATTCTAACCAGTAGGTCACCTGCTCAACTATCACCCCCACCAACAGGTGGTGGTGGTGGGGGGGGGGGGTGAACCCGGAAACAGGATGTAGCTGTGCTGCCAGCAATTCTTGTACAGCAGGGGCTCCATTTTTAAAGGAGCTTTGACACAGGCACGCAACGGGAATTCCTGTTTGGAATGGATGGTCCTCAACCTGAGAATATATATTTTTTAAACTAGGGTAATGAATTCTGAATTAGCAAGGGGATAAGCACAGCTCCTTCTTCTTCTGCTAAATTTTTACACAGTGTATGCTGCAGTTATCATATACTAAGAGTCATAAAGTTCACGCTAACAGTTTCCGATCTACTCAGCTGCCTCAGCATCACTGTTAGATGACACAGTATAACCCTTAAGCTCTCCTAATCAGCAATTTCCCAGAGGTGAAGGCCATAGGCACCTGCTCCTGGAACTATCAACTGCATCCTCTCATGGGGTATGATTAGTATGGTATAAAACAATTATTCAAACGCGATCTGAAGACAAAAAAAAAATGCAGAATATGAAGAACAGTATTTACTCTATAGTCCAATACCTTTACAGAAATGCAATGGCTCTATTTGTTTATGTAGGTCAGGCATTTTTACAGTTTTAAACTGAAAGAATATTCATAGAACTACCTGGATTATTATTTTTTTTAATGGCACTCATATATGTAAGCATGCTGCTTTACTATTATCTATATCTGACTGCTGGAACAAAAATCAGAGGCCAGTGATCTTAGTAAACAGAAAAAGAAAAAAAAAACAGCGGTGTGCTGCAAAGCCAAATATGAAAAAGGAATAATAAATAATAATAAACGCTACTGTACAAGAAATGGATATCAGTAAAATAATTATTTTGAATAACCATCCACAAAATTAAATAGATACAGTGTTACATGAGATAAAATTAATTGTAATAAAATCACATAAATAATATAGGCAACAACCACACAATAAAATATCCAAACATGATCATGTTTTGGCAATGCCTGCATCAGGGGATATAAAAATAAAACTGATACGGAAGTTAAAAGTTGTGTGACACCTAGAAATACAAAATAAATGGTATGCATATTAACATGATAGCCCTTTCTTATACAGTAGTTTTTATTATTTATTATTCCTTTTTAATATTTGACTTTGTGGAGCACCACTCTTGTTCTTTTTTCTATATCTGACTGCTGCCATTATCCATAGGGCACATTAAGGGGTCGATTTTAAAACCTGCAAGTGTGCATCCATATGCGCGTGGTTCCTGGTGCACACATGTTGTAAAATACAATTCCCACTGCAAATGTGCGCCAACGTGCGGCGATGGGAGAGGGATTTTCCCAGTTCCCTCCCAGTCTGCTCCAATTAAAGAGCAGACTGCTAGGGACCTTCCCTATTCACCTAATTATCCCTCCTACCTTTTCCCCTTTCCTTCCCGACCCCCTAAACCCTAACTATTAGATTTTTTTTTGTTTTATTATTTACCTGCTCCTTCATTGCAGAAATAAGTTACAAGCGCCAGCTGGCTGCCAGTGCGCACTTCCCCAGTACAGGGCCTAATGGCCGCTGTCCCATGCACCCCCCCCTCCCCGCCTCACTCCTCCCCACCCAGACCAGGCCCCCGGCCCTCCTTTTTGAGACAGGCTGGCACTTCTGGGCATACCAGGGGATATGCTCGTGACCGGGTCATTTTTAAAATGTGCAGCGCACAGTGCGTTGAAAAATTGGGCATAAGTGATATGGAAATTCCTGAAGAAAAGCAAAACACTTACAATGAAAGTAAAGTTCTTCATCCCCTTCCTGGTCTGCTTTGCTGTAACCGCAGTGCCTGCAAAGGAAGTCAAACTTTGTTTTAGCTGAAAGCTCTCCTAATTATAGAAAATGTGTTTGTTAACATGGAAAGCCAGATTTAAGTGGTGTTTTATTTTCAGCTGATTTACAGAAAGACAATAGCAGAAGTGAGAATGGAATGCATGACCTACAGTAGGAGTAGCCAATTCCGATCCTCATGAGCCACAAACAGGTCTGGTATTAAGGGTGTCTATAATGAATATGCATGAGATAGATTTGCATACAATGGAGGCTGAGCATGCAAATCTATCTAATGCATATTCACTGTGGATATCTTGAAAGCCAGATCTGCTTGTGGCTCTTCAGCAAGGCTTTATCCACATTAGCAGCAGTGGCTTTGTGGGCCTCCTCTACGTAACCCTCTTTCTCATCCACCCACCCACCCACCATTACTGCGGTGGTGGGAAACACTCCTGCCGCCTTCATTCATATGGGCTCTGCCTTTCCCATGGCAGGAGGTAGCAAGCAGATTTCCCATTACTGTCTGACTGCTTCCCTCTCATGTCAGTCCTGTCTCTCTCAGTGGCAGGAGACATCCAGCAGAACACCCATACCCTCCTCACCATCTGGCAAAAAATAAATAAATAAATAAATAAACAAATAGCAGAGGCCTTCTAGCCCATTCCTTCTATGGAATTTCACAGGCCATCAACAGACAGGCCTGCCTGGATCCACACTAATCACCAATGTAAGTAAAACATATTCACGGGGGGGGTTAAAGTGATTGTGAAAAAGAGAATACATGTGTATGAGTGTGAGTGAGCCAGTGAGCATGTTTGTGAGCACGATCATGAAAGACAGTATGCGTGTGTGAGAGTGAGTAAACCAGTCAGCATGCATGACAGTGAGAGTGTGAGAGAGTTGAGTGAGCCAGTGAGCATGTGTCTGTGAGCGAGAGTGTGAATGACAGCATGAGTTTGAGAGGAAAAAAGAGAGTGAGTGAGCCGGTGAGCATGTGTAAGTGACAGCATGAGAGAGAGAGCATGTGTGTGAGCATAAGAAACAGCGAGTGATGATGAACCAATCAGATTTATGAAGAAGATATCTCTCCTCCAAATCCAGCATAGAGGGTTCCCTAGCCCGTGGGGGCCCAGCTGTCAGAGCTAGTGAAGATTTTCTTTGCATCCTAAAGCCTTGGAGACCACAGAGGAAACTGGAACTTCTCCTGTCCAAGATGGAGGATATTTTCCTGTATAGTGGGGTTGTCATTTGTCCCACAGCAGTGCGACAATGGGCAGCCCTGGTGGGCTAGTATGTGTAAAGCCTAATGTCCCTTTTAATTTTACCAGTCTCTTTTTTCAAAACTTTCCTCTTATTCTATTAAAGCTGTGAAGAACAACCTGCAGCACAGCTAGTTTCTAACTTTAATCGATACTACTCTCTCTTACCTTGATTGGAAATTTAACAATAAACTTCTCATTCACACTGTACAGACACACACACACAGTCTTATATATCCTTAATTGTTCTCCCCTCTATTTTAGTGTTTTATACCTTTACAAGGCTTCAGAGCAGAGCTGGAAAACAGCTCTCTAAGTTCCTCTCCTCATTTCTAAACTGTCACACTACTTTTCTGATTTCCAAGATCCTTGCTCCAACTATACTGGGAGAGGAAACAGCACTGAAACTAGCTAGGAAACCATCACAACTCTTTCATGCCAGTTCTTTTCCTGCCTTCTTCAGGTGTACGCAATGAGAGAATAATTTGACCATTTTAGAATGTTTCAAAATTAATTTACGCAATTAAGAGACAGGGTGCATTTCGGCCTGCATGTTCTTCCATTTCACCCCATCACCAGGTTGTTTACAAGCCATCTCCCCATTTCCTGGGAGATGGATTTGAAATGGTACCTGCGCCGAGGTGTATGGCACTAATCTTTCTGGGAAAAACCCAGACCGGATTACTAAACATTGACTGAACTGGAGTCAGTTTGACAATAAATTTTACTTTTGCTATCCAAAAATGATGCCAGTGTGTCCCTAGAACAATAAAACGTTGACCAATACCACTCACCACCAATCTGAAGTAATACCAACACCCACACAATCCAAAAACTACACATTGGCACTGATGCCCAAATTTAAATACTGACGATATTTATAACCCCGGCTTACGCTGCAGAAGCATAACTCCCGCTGTGCACACATATCAAAAGTTTTAAAAAGGGGATAGGGCATGGGTGGGGCATGGGCATTTGGGGGCGTGGCCAAGAGATGTGCATGTAAATACACGCTTCGGCGTGCATCTAGGTCCAGTGGTACATAAGCTTACTTCTGCTAGGAACAAGGTGTAAGTTTAAAAAAATAAACAAAGATCTATTTCTCAGGGATTTAAAGGGTCTGGGGTAGCTGGGGGGGAGTGCAGGCTATCAAACCAGGGGGGTTTGGAGGACTTACTGTTAACTGGGAGAACTGGTAGACAAATTGGTGAAACTGGCAATGGCATGAATGTCCGCTCCTTTTAAAATTCCAGGATTTACATGCATATGTGTGCGCCCACTTACAATTTGGTGCACATATGCACACGGTCAGCCTATTTTACAACATGCGCATATATTCGTGCGCAAATTATAAAGTGGCCATGTATCTGGGCGTGTGCCGATGGACATGCGCCAAAGAGTGCCCACGTGCGAGTCTGAAGGTTACCGTGCCTGCATTTAGTTTGTGCTCTTGGCTAGTCAGAGAAACATGCTAACATGTTCAGGTAAGCCAAAGGACACTGAATCCTTCAAAAGATGCCTTCCCAAACTCTCAAGAAATGCATGATTTTCAGTGTGACTGGCTGGGTGACCAATACACAAACCCTAGTTAATTTTATATATATAGGAATAATAATAATAATAATAATAATAATAAAATTACTGTGTACTATAGATCTGTGGAAATACTGCTGAAGCCCCATTCAATTACCTTCTTCCAATGATGAAGCCAAACACCATGAAGACAAGAATGATGGTGCCTGCCACAGCAACCACTGCTATGATGATGACAGGATTTTGTTCACTGGTAACAGCCGTGGCTAGAAAAAAAAAAATCCAGACACTTCATATTAACTCAGCAATGTAGAAAAGAGAACTGCAAAAAGGTTATATGATCTCTTATTATGCATCGCAGCATGATCATTCATGTCTTCTGTAACCAGAAACGACAATTTTTGTTCTGACAAAAAGTATGTCTCAGAAATGCTACACCCTGCACGCACACCACCTGCTTAAATGCTACAAGTATTTCCTGTGGAAAGTGCACAATCGTTATTTTTCGATAACGTTTGCTATACCGGGCTGTCACATACATAAAATGGGAACACATAGCACACACGACACATTCAATCTTCATTTTAGCTGTTGTTTTTTTTTTTTAACACGTCAACCTATCTTGGTGTGATTTCTTTTGATATAACTCAAAAGAACAACCTAGAAGATGAGCTAAGAGCTAAAGAATTCTGCTGAGATATCGTTTTAAAGGAAGAATGAACGAATGAATTAATGAACCTTTTATCACGCAACTTTGGGTTAATTGGACTCTTTTCACATGTTTCTCGTTTAAAAACATTATTAAACCAGTCCTTTCCTACAGATTAAAATTTGTTTAAAGCGATACATTGTCATTTGACACGTAATGTTTAACGCACACATTTTGTCTTTACAAGAGTGCTATTAACTACTGCACAGAGAACAGTAATGAATCAATTAAAGAAAATGCCAAGCCATGCTAAAAAGCTGCCATGACTACAAAGGATGTCTGCACTTTATCCAAAGGACAGTTCAATTTAGCTTCCCAGCTTTTCTGATTAAAAACTACTCTGCTATTTATTTATTCTTCACACTTTATAACTCAATGTTGGGCTGGATTTTTCAGAATATTGATTTGCCCCTTTCTTCCACCAATTGCTCCCTCCTTTGGTTCTCCTTCCTTCTTTTTTATCCTTGGCTCCTGTAATCTTGTGCTTTTCTATAAGGAAAAGCGGGTGATGTTTTTTTTTTTCCTTCACCTGGCAGTTTCTTCCTGCTGTTTTGGGCTTCAAACTCAATCAGAACCAGGGTCGGAATCTAGCACCATGAGCCTTCATTCATAACTATCCAGGGATTTACTCCCTCGGTTTCATATCTCCTCCACAACTTGTTTCAGTTCAGTTAGCACTGTGATGGTCCTCATCCGGAGACCTCTTCTGGAACCCTCAAATCATAAAGCCCTGAAGCTGGCCACCAGGTTGCATCGTTGAGCTTGGCCCAGGTTCCTACCAGTGGCAGTGAATAATGTTGCACCTTTTCGTTGCCATGCCCTCTGCTAGGAAAACTGAAACTGGACAAGGCCAGGGGGCCAAATGAGGTAAATCTCAGGATATGAGAGATCTCAGAGATGTGCTGGTGGGTCCTCTGAAGGACCTGTTCAATAGATCCCTGGAAACGGGAGTGGTACTGAAAGATTGGAGAAGAGCTGTGGTGGTCCTGCTTCCCAAGAGTGGGAGCAGAGAGGAGGCTGGAAACAAGCTGGTTAGCCTCACCTCGGTGGTAGGAAAATTAATGGAAACTCTGCTGAAAGAAAGGATAGTGAACTATCTATAATCCAGTGGATTGCTCGAGAGGCAACATGGATTCCCCAGGGGAAGGTCCTGTCAGACAAATCTGATTGACTTTTTTGATTGGGTGACTAGAGAACTGGTTAAGGGAAGAACGCTCGATGTGATTTACTTAGATTTTAGTAAACTTTTGATATGTCCTACATAAGAGACTCGTGAACAAAATGAAAAGCTTGGGAGTGGGTGCCAAGGTGGTAGCGTAGATTGCAAATTGGTTGACTGATAGGAGACAGCGTGTAATGGTAAATGGAACCTACTCTGAAGAAAAAAAGGTGTTAAGTGGAGTGCTACAGGGATTGGCTTTGGGACCAATTCTGTCCAATATCTTTATGAGTGATCTGGTGAAAGGTGAAGAAGGTAAAGTTTGTCTATTCGCGAATGATACTAAGATCTGCATCAGAGTGGATACAACTGAAGGAGTAGAGAGAATGAAAAGTGATTTAAGAAAACTTGTAGAGTGATCGAAATTTGGCAGCTGGGATTCAATGCCAATAGTCATGCATCTGGGATGCAGCAATACAAAAGAGCTTTATGTGATGGGTGGTGAAAGACTAATGAGCACGGATTGGGAGAGGGACCTTCGTGTGATAGTGTCTATCACACAAAGGCGGCAAAGAAATGTGATAAAGCGATAGCTAAAACCAGAAGAATGCTGGGCTGCATAGAGAGAGGAATAGGCAGTAAGAAAAAAAGAGGTGATAATGCCCTTGTACAAGTCCCTTGATGAGGTCTCACCTGGAGTACTGTGTTCAGTACTGGTGCCCGCATCTCACAATGGATAAAGTCAGGACAGAGGCGGTCCAAAGAAGAGTGATCATAATGGGGAAGGGGTCAGCATTGGAAGACTTATAAGAAGAGGCCTAAAGATCTAAATATGTATACCCTGGAAGAGAGGAGGTACAGGGGTGATATGATACTGACCTTCAGATATCTGAAAGGTTTTAATGTTGCACAATCGTCAAACCTTTTCTGTTGGAAAGAAATCAATAGAAGTAGAGGTCATGAAATGAAACTCCAGGGAGGATAATTCAGAATCAATGTCAGGAAATATTTCTTCACAGAGAGGGTGGTGAATGCCCGGAATGGCCTTCCGGAGGAGGTGGTGAAGATGAAAACAGTCAGGGAATTCAAAGGGGCGTGGGATAAACACAGTGGATCCCTAAAGGCTAGAGGTTGGAAATAAGGAAAAGAGTGCATGGGGGTAACTGGAGGAAACTTGCTGGTTCTGCAGTTGCTACCCTTAACAATTAAGCCTTGATACATAAGAACATGGCATGGGCTTGCTGGTCGAGACTGGGTGGATCATTTGGTCTTTTTCTGATGTCATTTCTATGTTTCTATGTTTAAAGATCTCTCTTCAAAAGCACATTGTTCAGTTTCTCATCCTACAGTTACACTTTGCATGGGGTTCTAATTAGGATGAGCAGCCCCCACCCCCTAATTTACATATATCTTTTAGCAGGAATGCCTCCTCAGGATTTAGATGCAAACTGGAACGACAACAGAGACCACAATCATTGTGTTGAACTGCCAAATAATTTACAGTATATTAGTTCCTTAACTTTTCCTGAAATGAGTTTAGAGTGCATTCCATTTGAGTTTCAAATACACAGTACTTGATAAATATGTTCAAAACTCATATGGAATACATTTCAAACCCATTTGAGGGAAATTTAAATGAGGGCTGAACTGTATCTAAAAATATATTTTTTTTCCTAACATTGCTGCTTTAAAGGGAAAATATCATCTACACAGCAGGACTTCTTTGGTTCTATTTAACTGATTTAAGAGAAATGACAATGTGCTGAAAAACAAATGATAGGGTTATTTTACAAAAGCTAGCAATTTCTTCTCCACTGCTGTAGCTACTCGGCAGTCATGGCAAGCTGTCCTAGAGGAGGGGATGGACACTGCATCGCTAGCATGGTTAGCAGTGCCTTGGTCTGAAGTAACACCAGAATGAACATCTATTATCACTACAGAATGTAACAAAAGTAGAAGGGGGTTTATGTGTGATCATACAAATATGGCACAAGTACATTCTGCTGGCCGTCCATTGCTCCTACTATGTGACAGGGGCAGGCCAATGGCACCAATAGCCCCTGTCACATGGTAAGGGCAAAGGCCATCTGCGCCATTTTGTTTACTGGCAACCGACAGCCCGAGAGCGGGAGATCGCTCCCAGGACCCCTGCTGGACCACCAGGTAATTTAGAAAAATTTTGGGAGGGGTCGGGAGGGTAGGGGATTCTAAATAATGAGATTTAAAGGGTCTGGGTGGGTTTTCTTTTTTTCAGCTCCGGACAGTCGAAAAAAAAAAAAAAAGCATTCAAAACCACGAATGAAGATTTCCCGCGGTTTTACTATGAACCCGATACTGGAAACGAGTCCGGTACCTGTTCACATCTCTATTATTTATAACAATATAGAAACATAGAAACAGAAATGATGGCAGAAAAAGACCAGCCTATACAGTCTGCCCTGCAAGCTCCAACACTTATTTTCCCATACTTATCTGTTTCACCAACCACCAAGTTCAGGGCCCTTGGTAACTGTTTGATTCGAATTTCCTGCTACCCCCTGCCATTGATGCAGAGACTCTCTTTTTCTCTCTCTCTAATACTAGCATTTTTAATAATTTTGCAGTTACGTTTTGTTAACTCTAAACTCTGTTATCTAAACAATTAAAAAAAAATGTAACAAGCAAATTTTCAAAAAAAATTTTTTTTTTAAATAACCACATCCATGGCAAACTTTGACATTCTGTATTCTAATGTCCTACATAAATTAAGTATTATATCAGTTATGGCAGAATGGCATCCCTCAAACGACGTTTGCGTGGTCTGCAAATCAGGGATTTATAAGATTCAGGTTGGTCACAAAGAGTGCAGGAGAAAAATACTCCCTGGGCTGTAACAGAGAAGCTGCAGCTAGCAGGGCTGGCAGGCCCTACTACTGCACGTGAGGAGCTGCGGTTCACAGGAGTGTGTGCATGCGTGTGTGTAGGGGTGAGTGGGCTGTATATAGGACTGGGGGGGGCTATATGTATGTGTGGCTGGGTTGGACAAACAGGTGAAGCTGTAGGTGTCTGAAAAAAGTGTAGGTGTGGAAGTCAGTAGGAGAGAATAGACAAAATATACGAATGACGAAACTTAAGGGAAGACAAAAAAAAAAAAAAAGAGCACAAACAGAAAAGAGAAAGAAGGGGAAGGCACTGAAGAGAAACGAAACAGTAAACAGGAAGCAAGACACTGCAGAGGATTAACCAATAAATCAGTAGTAAAATAATAGCCTGAAAACCTTTAAATTGTTATGTTGAACTTATTCTGTCAGTATGTGGTATCAGGGCCGGTGGAAGCACCAGGCGGACTAGGTGGCCACCTAGAGTGTTGGAAGTTTGGGGGGTGGTGGTGGTGGTGGTGGGCTAGTGCTCCCACTGGCTGCGATTGGCATCGGCCCCCATGGAATGGAGGAATAAGAGCTGCAGCCAGGGCCAGAATGAGAGGGAGCATCGACGGTTGGGCCTGCATGTTGGAAAATAGGAGGAGCAGCAGCCGGATATCACAACAGCATAGTTAGCTCCGGAGTCAAAGGGGCAGTTGGACAGTGTTGTGGGAGCGGCAGTGAGTCACAGAGAGAGAGAGAAAGGTGTGATGCGGGGGGGGGGGGGGGGCCAAGCTGTACGGTCTACTTAGGCTGCCTGCCGACCCTTGCACTGGCTCTGAGTACTGTATGTGGCTTAGGGGGTAATTTTTAAAATAATTTACACATTTAATACTAGGTTTATGCACGGAAATGCATTTTTGAAAATTTCTCCAATATATGCTACTTTTCGCATGTAAATCTGTTCTACATAAAGTATATGATGGCCCGTTCTTTATGTATTTGCCACACCCATCTCCAGACCATGTGATCCAGTAGTAGGTGTGGCCTTCTAAACTTGCATAAGGAGCCAGCTAGCCCCCAGAGGCACTAAATGTTATCCATCACTTCTACGGGTAAAAACAGTGTTTCACATGCAGAAAGGGCCCTTTACAAACTTGCCCGCTTAAATATTTGGCTAAACTTACCAAAGCATGTCATGTTAGCACATAAGTTTACTTGGACAGAGTGAAGACGTTCCCAGGTGTGGAACTCAGGAGGCGTTTGCAATTACGTGCAGGTAGGATAATTTTCTGCTTGGAAAACTGGTGTAACTTATGTACTTATTTGCTGACATTTTTCTATGGGTTGTTACTAAATTACCCCTACATAGACTGAGTGAAAATATGAGGAAATGCCCTGGCCTTAAGGCATCAGGAGTGGCTCAGCCATAAAAGGTCCTACAGGGTCAAGGTAAGTTTGATCCACATTATAGCCCATCTTTTTTAGGCTGTTAGCTTTTTCCCCCGTGATTTTCATTTTCAATAGTAGAGAGTTCTAACAATCAGACTAATCCTGGGGGAAAATAGGATTCTTTACCAGTTGTGACACTTTTTATGGGATCACCATGGGTCAGATTTTAATACCCACGTGCGGGCGTAGATTTCTGCGCGTAACCCGGCACGCACAAATCTATGCCCCTTGCACCGAGACCTAGGTGAGCCCCGATGGCTTTTCCTGTTCCCTCTGAGGCCGCTCCAAAATTGGAGCGGCCTCAGAGGGAACTTTCCTTCCACCCCCCCCCCCATCTTCCCCTCCCATCCCCTACCTAACCCGTCTCCCAGCCCTTCCTAAACCCCCCCCCCCATGCCTTTATTATGCAAGTAGCGCCTGCCTTTGGGCAGGCGTAGGTTGCGCGCGCCAGCTGAGTGCCGGCACGCGATCCCGCTGTGCCGGAGGCCTCGGTCCCGCCCCCACCCCGCCCCTTTCACAAATCCCCGGGACATAAGCACGTCCCGAGGATTGCGCGTGTCGCCGGGCCTATTCAATATAGGCTCGGCTCGCGTAACCCCCCAACGCGCGTAAATCCAGCTGGATTTACGCGCATAGGGCTTTTAAAATCTGCCCCCACATGAATTACCCAAAGATAATATTGCATGTGAGGGTTCGACTACACATGAGTCACTTATCCATCAGTCTTTTTTAATCACATTATTTATGAATATGTTTTGCAAGCGACATATTCAAGTTGAGGACAATTTTGAAAGTCATTTATGAGCATAAACTGGCTATTGGAACATTGCCTTCCTTCAACAAAGGCTACAATATACAAGCTGCTGTTCCACAAAGTATCCGCTTTTAGCCATTCTTAGAGTTCCCAGGGGCATGTTTTCAGAAGCATTGGGAAATACCGGTTATAGATTACATTTTCAAGTCTATGCATCTTGTGTTTCAGAGAACAAAAAGTATATACCTTTCCATGTATTTTCTAATTAACTGGATCTTTAAAAATCTTTTCATGTGAAATTACCTCGCTTTATGTTCAGAGAGTAATAATTCATCCATCAATTCAAGCCAAAAACAAAAAACAATATGCAACAAAATATAACTCATATCATATCTAGAAAAGTTGAACTTTCATCCATTTTAAAGTACTCATTCTTTTACTTCCAAACCTTGCACTTATTTTGCTGTAGAATTTGGTAAAATATGAGATTTTTCCTCATAAGAATGCATTGTTTAGGAAAAGTGCATTTTTTTTCACATCTTTGAACAATGAAAATAGTTAAAGGAAAAATTTGGCCAAATTGATTAGGGTTTCATTTAACAAAAGCTTTTCTCCCATTCTGTGTCAATGGGGGAAAAAAAAGCTTAGGAAATCAGCCTGTAAGTGTGGCCTGGAGAACACCTCTTTTGTAAAGGGGATATCAGCCTCTTTGATATCACTAGCTTTTCAAAGTAAGTTTAGTATAAAAAGAGTGGAGTACACAAGCCAACCACAACATGCAAAGAACTACATTATACACATTCTCGGAAGGGGACTCATATTAAAAAAAAGCACAAAGCTGCTTATAAAAGGCACATTAATAACAACCGCAAAATCAAATTTTGACTGAACCACTGAATAACCTCCAACACTATCACCTCTGACAAGAGCTTAATACAGCCAGTAAAAATATATCAGAGAGGAATCTGGTAAACTTCAATGCTGGTTATACTGTTTTCTTAAGTGAGAAAGAATGATACCTGTAGCTTCTTCTAATGTAGCAACATCTAGTCTAGGACTGTAAAGTCCATAGCCCACGGCCGTGAAGGCACGGATCTGGAAAACATACACCGTTCCTGGCTTTAGATTATTGATGGAGACTGAAGTAGACTTTGTTTTCAGGGTTGAGTAGGTGCGTTCTCTTTGATCCTGGAAACAAGAAGAAGCAATGATACCACATTCCTTAACAGTCAATTCCAGTGTGCTGAAATGTTTTAACAATGGATCAAGCCATTTAGATATATCGCATAGCTTCCATTTCAAGTGATTCACAATGTGAACCCAACACATCCTCTGGTCATGGAGAAGCTTGATTCAATGCAGCTGCTATTATACCCTCTAAAAAATTCAAAATGATACCCCCTTAGATTTTCTAAGAATAATCAAACATGCATCCTTTGAAATTTTCATGTACTACCATTAATTCTCTAGTAAAGTGATTTTGAAAGGTCTCCTGAAAGTGTATCCTTATTTTATTTCACCAAATGTTCTATTCTGTGCTTATTCACAAGTTGTCTTCTGTTACTCCCTGGAAACTGACATTTCAAAATCATCCAGGGCGCATAATGGCATTGTTTTGGCATCCTCCACTTCTCTTGAAAACTCCACTGACTGGATTTTCTAAAAAGAAAAACTAAAAATGAGTGATAATGGGGAACCGTATATGAGAGGCATATTACTTCCAAATGAAACCTGAAAACCTCAGATTTTCTCCCCGATTTAAGTTCTTTTTCGGTTATAGGGATTTTCATTTATTTATTCAAGATCCCCAGCATCCCGTCCCATCCCCCCCTCCCCCCCCAAAGAAAAAAAAATGGACTGGGCCTGTGCTGGAGGATGAGGTAGCCAGCTCCATCCCCAGATTGTACTGGAGGAAGAGGCAGCTTGTCCAAGCCCCAGCTCAAAAAGGAGGGGGTGGCGTCTTGAGTCTCGCTGGGCCAAGCCTGGAGGAGGTAGCTGACCCGCTCTACAGATGAAGGAAACTGGCCTGCTGTGAAGCCTCATTAAAGAGGAGGGGAAGGAGAAGGGATACAGAGGAAAGGTGCAGAAAAAGAGCTAAAGGGGGGGGGGAGGAGCAGAGGGTCAGTGAAGGATCCAGTGAGGAGAAGGGGAAGAAGAGAAAGAGAAACCACGGGAGGGAGCAGGGAAAGGAAAGGCTGGGGGGGGGGGGGGGGAAAGGTACCTGTGGGAGGGGAAGAGATAAGCTGTGGTGAAAGAGGAGCCGATGAAATAAGACCCGTGGCAAAACAGGCTCTCGTTATGAGTGTGGGTTTCGATCACCGTGGGCGGCTGAAGCTACCGCTTCCGTGGGATGTAAAGAACATAAATTATGCAAATGATTTGTGCACAGAAATCCATGCAGGTATGGAAAAATGCACACACCTAAGCGTGGCAAGGGCCTATGTAATAAGCGGCCACATCCGTGCTCAAAACCCGCGCTGATAATCTTCACATAAAAGTGAGCGAGTGAACGGGTCTCACATATTAAGTGAAAGTAATGACCTGGAAAGTATTTTTAATATTTCAAATAACTGTGCTGCAGAAAACATGGCAAATATTTTCATGGATGCTAATTCACAACAATCTTGCCACTCTTCTGGCCATGCATCTGTCCACCCAGGGAAGCGCCTACCTTGGACACTGAGAAAAGCACTTTGCTAAGCTGGCCACTCTGAAGCCGAGATCGGCTCTCAGCTAGGCGCTTATCAAGCCGCTCGTGCTCTGTTCGTGGCAGAAAAATCTATATGATAGGTGCCCAGAAAGGTGCCTAGCTTACCATGCCACTCAGGCGTTGAGCTAAGTGCTTAGTTGCTTGAAAATCTGTACCATCGGGCACCCAGAAAGGCACCTAGCTTCTGTTACTGCTCAGGTGCTGAACTCGGCACTTACTTGGTCGCGAATCTATATGATTGGGTACCCAGAAAAGCACCTAGCTAAGCTGACCACTTGGATGCTAAGCTAGGCACTCAGCTAGGTGGTTTTCTGGATGTTTGGATGCCGACATAGGCCCCCTGAGTCGGCGCTGACACTTAACTTCTGCCCTGACTGTGGCGGTAAATAATCTGCACTAGCATTAGCGCGGCTCCCTGCATTGCCTATGATTAGCTAATCACCTCCTTTGCTTGCCGTTAGCATTTAATCATGCAGGAAAAACTGCGGGTCCGTAAGCGCATTCATATGCGCTTTTATCTTGCACACAAATCCCTTATTACATCCCTGTATAGGGCTTTGCGCAGGAAAACGCATGTATAAACGCATGTACATTCGCACGCAAACCCGCGGCAGCTTCAGCGCACCTTATTACATCTGCCCCAGAGTGAGGTAAGGGAAGAACAGAAAAAAATGAAGTGTGAGGATAAAAAGGAATGAAGAATTACAATAGCAAAAATTAAAATAGAGCTAAAAAGAAATTTAACACAAAAAATCAAGATCCAACCAGGGCTGGGAAATTATAAAAAATAATTTCTTTTCAATTTAAAAAATTATAAATTGAAATTGTTTAGTGCAAGTTCCATTATGTATATTCTCAATTCCATAGATTTCAAAAACAAATAATACAATTAAATAATATTGCATTTATATCTGAATTTATAGTTTAAAAATAAAGCATGATTTCCCCCTCCCTTAATTGCAAAAATGCCACCTTATAAAAAAGACAGCTCTAAATCTATAAGGAAACATATCTACGCTATCTTTTCTAATCCATTTTAAAGTGTGGTTTGTCACAACAATGACATATATCTGACAGCTGTATTAATCTATTGCTAAACTTTTACATTTATATGAGACAGCAGAAACCCACATCTTGAAACCCACAATTATATTTATCACGCCACATTTATTTTTAACAATGTGATATCTTCAATTGCTTTTCTAAGACGACAGTCCAGATTTTTTTTTATTACAAACCATATATCATGGGAATATATTTCATATCTTGACTGTGAGAAAATAGAGGTGACCTGCTACAGAGAATAAAAGACATTGAAGGAGGCTGAAAAGTTATGGGTTGTTAATGCTAACATATGTGTTTCATGCATGTGATAGTTAAGGCACTGGAGAATGTTAGTCTCCATTAACAATGACGCAGACTTAATGTGGTCTAATGCATGAAATGTAAATGTACTGGGAAGCATTCACATGCATGCTTGCAGCGCATGAATAATTACTATGGGTTGGCTCAAAGCACATTAAACAACACTATTTGAGGTATGCTCTACCGGTAAGATTAATACTTAACTACATCTTAGGAAGTGTAGTTAAGCAATAGCATTAGCCTTCTGATGCCAATGCAGGCCCTAATGAGGACTCTGATTGACCCCCCCCCCCCCCCCCCCCCCCCCCCCAGTGTTTGAACAAGGGCCTCAGACGGCACAAATTCCATACACCACCCCCATCCCTGAGCCTCAACAAAGGCATCCAGTGGCCTGATCCATATCCTCCCCATCTCCCCCACACTTCCAAAGTCTTCTAAAGGGATACTGGGGACGGGAGGGAGCATTCCTCCATCTTGCTCCATGGTTCCTGATGATATTTACAGAGAGACTCTAAAATCTAGAATGCTTCCGCTCAGAAGACTGAGGGAGAAATATGACAGACGATTCTCAAAAGCGCCACCAAGAGCCCATGATGGCTGCCGCTTTGCTAGCGCAAGGTGCTAATGTTACTGTGCAAACCCCCATCCAGTGTGCCACTGTTTTACTCTTCCCTCATGTCACACTCTGCCTCCTGTCCCTCGTTCATTTTTCTTCTACATTCTTTTTTTTTTTGAGGGGGAAGGGGTTTCTTTTTTGCTTCCCTTTCTTCCTCCTGCTTCTGGTTTCCACCTCCCTCCTTTCTGCTTCTTTCTCCTCCTGCCCTTCCATCCCTCTCCAGTCTCTTCTCCTTCCCTTTCTCCCTCCAACTTCTCTGCCATCTTCCCCTTCCCGTCTCCCTCTGGCCTCTTTACTCCTTTTCTCCCTTCAGCCTTTTCTTCTTCCCTTTCCCACAGTGGCACTTCCATTCCAGTACAGCCCCGAATCGGGGGGACTGCAGCTCTTTTTCTTCAGCAGCCCGGCAGCAGGAGGCTATCCCAGGCCGTATCAATAGCAACAGGCACAACGTCTTTTCTTTGGTGCTATAGCAGCAGCAGGTGGCTGCGCTGGGCTGCAGAAGCAATGGTAGCAGCTTTTTTTTTTTTTTTTTTTATTTGATGACTCAGTAGCAGGGGCCTGCCCTGGGCTGCACTTACGGCTGCAGCTCCTTTTTCACCAGTTCACAAAGAGGTTAAGGTAGTTCACGTTTAGCAAGCTTGCAATAGGAATTTTGAGGATAACATAGAGATATAAAACATCATAAAAGGTGTGTAGGAAGCACAAAGGAAATTAGTTCTCAAGTACTTCTCAGACTGAAAGAATTATCACCCCCAGTGATGTAGCCATGGCTGGACCTTAGGGGGCATCTGGCCCCCTCATGTTGGCCCGGGCCTCCACCCCTAGCAGCAGGGTCATGTCCCATCTGAGTCATCGCCTTGAAGGTGCAGGAGTTGGAGGGCCTGGATGCATTCCAATCACTGCCAGTCCATGACCCCTGTACCTTTAAGGGGGATATCGTCAATGGAAAGCACTACTGCAATTGCGCTAGACGTTTGAGGCCATCAAAGTCTTTATGGATACTTTTAGCAGGTAATTCTCTCCCCTCTCCGCCTCATAAAAGTTCAGGAATGCCTGGGCTGGGTAGAAGGCTAGAAGCCTATTTACACTATTGCTCTTCAGCAACCTGAGAAATTAACCCTTGCATAAAGTAACTGCATTAACCACAGAGGATGAATGAAAAACAGGAGAAAAAGGACAGGGAGGACAGTGAAGAGAGGAGATGCAGTGCTATCAGAAATTGAAAGGGTTTTGTAGCCACTGCCTTGAAGATCCACTTGCAGGCGTAGGGGCGGAGCAAGGGCTGGCAACAGTGTCCACCCATGTTAACTGTGGGCTCCCCCAAAAATGTAGTGAATAAGTGTGTGTGTGTGTATATCTTTGTTAGTGGGTGACATGGATGTTTGTGGCTCATGTAGTGGAGAGCTTAGGGATTGTGTGGATGTCTATGTCTGTGTGAGTGGGAAATATGGGGTGTGTCTCTGAGTATGGATATATATATTTGTTTGCGTGTGTGTCTACTTGGGTGGATGTGTCTGCGCATGAGCTAGGTGAGTGTGGTGAGTCTCTGAGTAGGGTGTATGTGTCTTTGTGAGTATGAGGGGTGGGATTGTTTGTGTCTGGGTGTCTGGGTAGGGGGAGTGAATGGCAGGGTGATCTCTTTGTGGCACATTTGCTCTCACTCATAATCCCCACATACTGTTTCTCTCTGCTGCCCTCCTTTTTCTCACCCCATCTCCACCTCTCCCCTCTCTCACTTACATTCCCTTTGCCTTCTCGCCCCTCTACTCCTCTTATTCACTTTCCCTCCTCCTCCTCCTCCTCATCACTCCCCATTCTCCATTTCCCTCTCCTCCTCAGTCACAATCCCTTCCCATTCTCTCACTATCTTCCCCCTTCTGTCCTCTCCCCTCACACATACACTGCCTTCTACTCCCTCCACCCACTCCCTTATCTTCTGGTCAATTCTCCTTCTCCTCACCTTACCATGACTTTCTCTTATACAGGTGGAGAGTAGGGACCCCACCAGCAATGTTGCCCACTGCCATGCAGTTCTACTTATTGTCCTGGTATTAGGTGGTGGGAACCCGTTAGCATTGCGGTCTTCCAAAGCACTTGATGTCCTCATGTAATGTGGGCCGCACATGTGCACAACCAACCATTACAGGACAACCTGCTGAATGGCTGATGCTGGTCTATCATTACAGCGGATGTTTCATTGGTTATTCTATAGACCACTCTGGATATTTTGGATTGGTGGGTTATAAATAAAACTAAATTAGATTGAATTAAATTGGGGAACTCACTATCGCAAGAGGTCGCAAGGGCATATTTAAAACTGGGTTCAAAAAACGATTAGACAAATTTATGAATAATATTAGTCAAAGGCTATTTAACATAATAGTTAGGGCTGTCACATCAGGTTCACATCATCCCTAAACCAAGACTGCTAGGAAAATGAAGGGTGTGATAGTGGACAGACAATGCTACTTCTGATGTTTTATGTACTTCCTATAAGCATCCGATCTTGCCACTCTCAGACACAGGACAGGACATTTGGTCTAACCCAGCTTGCCGAGTCTAATCTTCTTATGTTACTTCTGAGTGTGCCTCATATCAGGTTCATACTGTCCCTTTGTTCCAGATTTGCCTCTTGTGCCTTTATTTGTACTCTTGCAGTATTCCGATGCTTCCTGTATTCCTCCGCTCTCCTGTGGCACACAGGAAAGCATAGAATCAAGGAGGAAAGGTGCAAGAGTGAGTTTCAGGTTGCTTTATGATTTTCTTTTTCACAATTAAATATAATTTGTAAATTTAATGTATGGAGCACTAACAGAACCTTATTTAGGGGCAAAATGTGCAGGCATTATCATGTATTCCCCACTGTGGCTGCACACAATTCTCAGAAATGAAAACTATAACTTAGAGCCATATATACTAAGCATTTTCCCCCCGCAGATACAATGTGGAAGAAAGCCCTTAGTATGTCTGACACTGAATGATAAAGTGGTTGATTAAAAAAAATAAAGGTTTTATAATGTGTCGGAGCTAGCATAATGTGACCATTTGTTGAAATCCTTCAATGCACCATCAACACCTCACAAGGCACTAATGAACAGCAATGCAAGATCAGCAATGCCTGATGACATTAGTTAGCCTCACCGAAATTTCAACTGACAGTCACGCACACCCACACGCAGTGCAAAGGATAACAATTTGGTGTTTTAAACCTTCAAGGGAAGATATGTACTTTGTTTTAGCACTGTTTGTAAGTAGAGTAATAGGCTCTGGTATTTATATTAAATTCTTGGATGCTTAGACCTCCTGGTTCCCAATGAAACTAGTGTTTAAGGCACGGGTGGCCAACTCCGGTCCTCAAGAGACAGAAAATGAGCCTGGATTTCAGGATACTCACAATGAATATGCATGACATAGATTTGCATGCGTTGTCTCCACTGTATGCAAATCTATCTCTTGCATATTCATTGTGATTATCCTGAAAACCTGACCTGCTTATGGCTCTCGAGGATCAGAGTTGGCCACCCCTGGTTTAGGAGATCTGGCTAGGTGGGGAATGGAAGAGGATGGAGGCGGTGTGGACTCATTTTCTGACCTGCCAGCGATGATCTGCGGTGGCAGATCTGTTTTGGCTGCCCATTCGAGGGAAGGTGGAAGGGTAGGGGATGGAGGCGAAGGCACTCCTTCTCACTCTTTCAACATAGGGTTTCTACATTGATTTAATGTAAACCCTGACCGTGCTATTAAGTACAGTAGCCTGGCATACAGAGATCTAGGCTGACTTACTGTGCTGACAGAGAGAAGATGCAACTCACTAACACTTGCAGGACACATATGGTCCAATACTGTTTGATGAGGAGTAGCAGATGGCTGTTTGTGGCACTTCTATGTATTACAGCCAGATATCTTACTCAAAGAGAAGGCACTCTTGGAATAGCTGCAGGAAATCCAAAAAGCAAGCACGCACTTGGGAAAAGATTTATGAAAAAAACAAACAGGAGAAATTCAAACAAGTGAAAATGATTATTTTTTCACTTATTAGAAAAATGCCTAGGTTTTCTTTTGTTTTGTCCCTTCTCAATATTGTGTTATTAGCTTTGCAGTGCAGTATACAGTATAAATGCAGAGACCGCGTGAGCAAAATAAGCAGTGAATCATTAAAACATATACAAGTAAGCCATCCTATGAATTTCAGTCGATTCTGTCAGACAATGGTTATTGTAATTGTTGTAGCATTCATGTCTCCCTTCCATTTGGTTACTGGAGTACATGATGTAAACAGCATACTTTTATCGGTTTCAGATGCTCTTAGCACTTACTTTCTCATAATACTTGATTTCATATTCGGTGATGACTCCATTGGGATGCTCTGGCTCCTGCCAGGAAAGCCCGACGCTCCGCTGCAGAACTCTCTCCTTCATTACTCCACTAACCTGCGAGGGAGCTGTTTGGACAAGATGCGTCAATAAACAACGGGCGAAAATGCACTGGAAGCTTCAAATAAAGTGTCACAACTGATCAGTCTCATGCTGTTCCAGTTTCATTAAGGTAAAAGAAAGTACCTTTCCAGATCCTACAATTGAGAGACTAATGAATATTCAAACCAGACCTTATTACTGTTCATAAGCCATAATAGGAATTTAAATTAAAGTGCAAACAGCAGAAGATGGCATTGTTCATGTTAGTGCAAAACTAGAAGTGATGGGATCAGAATGACAATTACGCAAATGAATTCTAATTAAGCTTGGGAAACTATGTTTTCAGATTAATCTCCTGTGATGAATTAAGATACACAATTTTTATTGCCTTCGCTTTGTCAACAAACATTAAAAAAAAAAGTCATAAGTTTTTGATGCCTTCAAATTCAGTTAATTCCATATTGTTACATATTTCCACAAAATGTGGCACAGACATATTTGGTAAGCTCCCTCACTTTATGTGCCAACACAGAGAAGAAAAATGCAGGCACCCTTCTGATTGACTGAATAGTTGGGGTATTTCCATTCTGCTCTGGTAGTTGAGACTTTGGAATGCAGAAACCTAATTTACTCTTCTCTAATTTGCTCTGTGATGATTAACTAGTTGTCTTCTCCTTTTCAATGAGCAGCAACAGAACACACTGAATGAATTTTAGTGAGGTCATTATGTTTCATGTATCAAATTATGTATCACCTACTACAATAAAAAGCTTACAAATTGCTAAATCTGATTTTTTAGATGTTCAGATATATTACCAATGTTCATACTGATTCTCTGACAGCTTTAAATTATAGACGTCATCTTCCAAATTGAATCTCTGCAATTTTAGCTCATGCCATTTTTTTCTATTAATTTTGCTGCAGCTCTAGATATTCTACTATGGGGGAGTGTGTGTGTTGGGGGGTGGGGGTCTGGGTGGGCAGAGAGAGAGGACTGGAGGCAAGGCTGCGAGATTATTACCATACCTAGAACAAGAGTGAAGTCAAGTTTATCTCAAACATGGTTATCCTTTAACTATAGCAGTTTAATAAAAGAAAGAAACTCACAGAGTTGCAACTAAGATAGTGTTTTGAGACTAATGATAGCAAGATGACCAAGATGATCTCTCCATGTATCTTCCTGGGTATATTTTGTGTCAGTGGAAAAGACCTGAATGAACTGGGCCCAAATCGTGTCTGTGCTTAAAACATCTGGCCAGCTGTTTCACAGCTCCAGTGGCATTATTTATTTGTTTATTTACGTTGCCCATGGTTGAAATGGCTAGAACGAACTAGCGGTGATGTGTAGGGATGTGAATTGGGTGCCCAATCGTTCCTGCTTTTGGGTTCATCTGGCCGTGGGAAAATGTCGTTTTCCCGTGGATCGACTTTTTTATTTTCGTGAAAAATTGGTTTTTGGCTTAATGTGCGCTAACTCATGTTAGCACGCACTAACAAAAAATAGCAAAAAGTAACAAAAAATAACAAAAATAAACGGTTTTCACGAAAATTCGGGAAAAAGTGTTTGTTTCTAATTTTTAACCGATATATAATGAATTAAGAAATATCGTACGATATTTCAATTCATTATAAAAATGATTCACATCCCTAGTGATGTGTAATAAACATTAAAAATAAAACTGAATAAGGCTAGGTCAAGTCTCCACCCATCGATTGTACTTTTAAATATGATAGGAAATAGGTTAAGAAGAGTCTAAGAAAGCTATAGTTGGTTGAGTTAGTTAGACACTAGGGGAGTTTAAATGCTTTAGATGCTTTGAGTTCTAAAAAGATTTTGAATTTGGCAACTTTATAGCTACAGGATGCAATGCATGATTGGTGATAGAACCATTTTTATAGTTATAAGAATATCCACAATCATTCATACAGTAACTATTTTTAAACATACTTAAAAATACAAAGATTGAGAATTTGCACGCCATGTTAGAAGTGCCATAAACTGAAATCTTCCTAAAATATAGAACAGTTTCCCAAAAAGAGAGAGAAGTGCTGGAACATGATAGTCAGTACCGGCACAATTTGTGACAGCAGGAAAGGGCCAATGCTCTCTTGCTCACATAAATAGTAGAAGCATTATTTTTACATAAGAATATAAGAAGTTGCCATGCTGGGTCAGACCAAGGGTCCATCAAGCCCAGCATCCTGTTTCCAACAGTGGCCAATCCACGCCATAAGAACCTAGCAAATACTCAAAACACCAAACCAGGATGTAAAGATTTGTGTGCCAGTACATTTTAACCAATATTTTTGTATTTATTCCTCATTCCTCCTCTGTTAATTTTTAAATTCTGGGTAGTTTTTATCCTACTCTCTGAAGGAGAGAAGCAGAGCAGTAGTCAGAACTCAAGTTTTTTTTTTTTTTTTTTGGGGGGGCGGCCTACAGTAAGGTTAACATGGGTGAGTACTGCGGCCAAATGCAGAATCATTTGAGAAGAATGGTGAAAAAGGACTGAATGGGACTCATTTAGATTTGGATTCTGCGATGGCGTTAAAGGGATAACATAGGAACAAAAGATTCAGCAGCATTCACAATCCGTTGCTAACACCGTTAATGCTGCTTGCATTTTTGACCTTACTGCATCTCTAATGCTGTGTGTTGACTTTACTATCATAATCAAGTTGGATCAAGAGGAAGGCTCCTCAATGCAATTTACAAAAATAAGCTGTGCCTGCTTAACTCTCTTCGTGTTCCAAATTTTTTTCCAAATTTACTGCTCTTGAAAAGCAAAGACAGATAGGATCATAAAGATTTAAAATATTTTCTACGGTTTGAAAACATCCTTCGAAACTCATTGCTTCCCTGCCCTCTCTTTCTATCTCTGTGGATAATACTTGTCATCTTCCCAGCTTATAACTCGCCTTACTGTAAACTTCATCCATTTTCTTATCTCCTGTTTAGATTACTGCAAACAACCTGTTCCTCACAAGTCTCTCACTGAATCATCTCTCTCTCTTTCTTTTTTGCAAGTCATGGACAATCAAAAATTGAGAAAGACGCCCCCCTCTCTAAGGACACCATTAGTTAAAGGCTAAACATATGTGGCTTCTTAAGACAGACGGAGCTTTTTTTTTTTTTTTTTTGCAACCTTCTTCTCACAAGTCCCAACACAGTCTAATAATTCAAAACTCGGCTGTATGATTTATCTTCCTCCAAATGAATTGTTTTTATTATCCTCTTTCTTCCCATTTCTGAGTGTCAAGATCACAGTCCCACCGTGGTGCCAGTGACTTTTTCTTGCCAAATACTGCAGAGGTTTCACTTTTGCATTCTGCAGTCCACAGCCCACTGTTTCCTGGTGGTGCACCATCCAGGTGGTACTAGCCAGGCCTGCCCCTCCTTAATTTCTAAGATTTAAAAAACTTCCAAGTTCTTCCAGGCCATTATTACTGGGGTAGAAGAAGAGGAATCCAAAGTTGTCACAACTGTGTAATGCCTGTCTCATGTCACAACACTGATTCCCATTGTCTGGAACAGCTTTCCTGAGTTAGTGCGTTATGCACCCTCTCTGGCCACATTTTAAGTCCCGCTTTAAAAACCTTCTTTTTGCAAATACTTTTAAATCTTAAACCCTGGCTCTTCCCAGTGATAGCCTTGTTGATTTTAACCATGTTTACTGTAATAAATACATTTCCTGAAATCTCCACTGTTCTGATTAGATTGGAAACTCCATTCAGCAGGGACTGCCTCTTATATGTATCTGTTATACTGAAACACAGGCAAGGACTGGAAGCTGGGTAAGCCCCAAGGCTCAGGGCAGGAGTCCTAACACTCGCAATACCTGGGGGACCTGATGCAGATGGAAGCAGCAGAACAGACTGCTTTAGGTAGCTACCCATGCCATACTGTTAAAGATAAATTTTAAAAGCTGTACGCGCACCAAAGCCGGGAGTTACGCGCACAAGTGGGGCCGGTACATACCACATGGATTTTAGAAGATGGCCATGCACATCTTGCATGTATCTCCCGGCATGTACACAAGTCAAAAGTTCAGAAAAGGGGTGGGGCATGGGCGTGGTCTGGGCAGGTCATGGGCATACCAGGGAAGGCCAAGAGATGTGCACATAAATACTTATGCACACTGGCTCCCGCTGGGGTCCCCTGCCACGTAAATTTACTTCTGCTATGGAGGATGTGTAAGTAGTACATTAAAAAATGTAGGTAGGGCAGCGGAGCTTTAAGGGTCGGGGCTAACAGGGGGAAGGGTGGCTATAAAATTAGGGGGTTTGAAATTGCTATCCCTAAACTGGGCGAACTGGGAATGAACTGGGAAAACACTGTATGGCGTCGGCGTGCGTACCTTATAAAATTCCCCCCACTTCCGCGGTAGAGACGGCATTTGTGGACACATGCCCGCGTCCACATAAAATTGTGCGCGCACGTATGCGCGGTCAGCCTTTTATAACATGCGCACTTATACGTGCTTATGTTATAAAATGAACGCAGCTCTGGATGCAAGCCGAGCGGCTCTTTCAAAGTTACCGTCCCCGGTAGCAGGGATTGGTAGAGGAACAGGAATTTGTTTGCAGCAACACAAAGGCTGGCTTGCCATCTTGCTATCGGAGTTGCTAATTGCCAAACCTTGGCTCTCCAGACCTTTTGTATCAAAACTTTGGTTCCAGTATGTTGCTTCAATCTTGTAGCTTTGTCTTCCAGTTCCTTTCTGCAGTTCTACCAGTTCCAATGTTTATTAGTTCTTCTGCTGCTTGTGATCTGTTTCCTGACTTTGTTTCCTGACCTGAAATTCCAGCCTGCTACTAGTACCTGTTCCAGCTTTGTATGTTGATTCAAATTTCTGGCCTGCAGCAAAGCTCTGGATCCAGTTTCACTCGAGCTCTTGTTACTTTCTGACTTCAAAATCCAGGCCTCTGTCTACCTGAGTGGTGTTTCTCAGCCCATGCCTGGCCCACATTCCATGTCAAGCCTACAAAATATCAAACAACCAATCTCCCCAAACTCAGAAGCCAACCTATACACCCAAACAATAAAAATTAATCAAACAGGCAAGTGCATCCCAGTCTAACTTAAAAAGGAAAAAAACAGTCCATGCCACTTATTACAGATCAGAAAAAATTCAAGGCCTTATTTATTCCAAAACTCACATAGTTTAGTTCTAATCTAATCACTGGAAAAAGACTATTCCTCCAAAAAGGGGATGTCAATCAAAAATGCCTTGGCTCTCAAACAGGCCTTAAGTGGGGGGGGAGGAGAAGGAATGTCCCAGGGCTTTCCTGGGGGGGGGGGGGGCGTGTCGGGGGCGCATCATCCGGGGGCAGGGACGCAAGCGTGGTTTCGGCCTGGGGGAGTTTCGAGGGCTTGGCCGAGGCCTCCGAAACTGCTCTCGGGCCGAGGAATCGCGTAGCCGGCACGCGCGAGTTATGCCTGCCTCGGGCAGGCGTAACTCTTCAAACAAAGGTAGGGGGGATTTAGATAGGACTGGGGGGTGGGTTAGGTAGGGGAAGGGAGGGGAAGGTGCGGGGGGTGGAAGGAAAGTTCCCTCTGAGGCTGCTCCGATTTCGGAGCGGCCTCAGAGGGAACGGAGGTAGGCTGCACGGCTCGGCATGCGCAGGCTGCCGATTTTGCACAGCCTTGCGCACGCCGACCCCGGATTTTAAAGGATACGCGCAGCTATGCGCATAGCTATTAAAATCCGGCGCACTCTTGTTTGCGCCTGGTGTGCGAACAAAAGTACGCACGGGTGTACTTTATGAAAATCTACCCCATAAGTTTTAAAATCTGCCCCACTGAGGGCAAAGAACCTTCGGTTTTTAAACTTTCCTATAACCAGATTAACCATCTGCATTGGAATTGTTTAAAAAAATATCTCCAGGAGATTTTGGGTATATCTGAGGAGAAATGGCCAGCTATTTTATTACTGTTGTTTTTATTTCATATTTGTAGCCCCCTGCAATGTGGACTGGATTGAACATATGCCTGATGTAAGTTTCTTTGATTAGCAATATTTTTACTATTTCTTCTTGATTCCTTATGAGAGGTATAGTATATGATTTTCTTTATTTGTTATATATGTAAAAACCTTTTGAAAAACTGTAAATAAAAAAGTAGTAGTACTTACAGTAGCAGTACAAATTATTTCTTTTTACAAGTGTAAAGTCTGTTCTACAAGTAGTTTTGTAGGCTTTCTGTTTTGTTTTTAATAGAAATCAGTGGGGGAAAACAAAAACATACATTTAGCTACCACCTATAATCTATATGGTGGCAGAGGCAGATGGTGACCTGCAAACAGTGCCAGCAACACTGTTTGCAGGTCACCATGTGAGAAAACAAGAGTTCAGATGCATTTTGTTATCAATTTCAACCCAGCTGGTAAATAGCTAAGTGTGCAAATTTTTGCACTGGGCCCTATGCAATGCTTCTTTGCACTGCACACAGCCCTCATTTTGTAAATGTGCCTATGAATTACTCTGTGTTCCTGACAGGACAGAAGTGCCAAGACACAAAATATTCTGCTATATAAAACCAGAAATTCGGTGCAGTCCCTTCGCCTTTTCAAAACTGACACTGTTTTATTCAACACAAGAAAAAAATGGATTAGGTTTCTGCATTCCAACTATAAATAAAGAACAATAACTGCCTTGGCCTTTACTGATAAAGCTTTCGTGCAAGTATATTGTCTAAATTGATCACCAGCTTCAGAGCCAGCTATAGAGAAAATTAAGACAGTGTGGTACATCAGAGGAAACACATTGCCCTCACTAACCTTTTTGATCTGAGAAGCACAAAATACTTCATACATGCTACAAAAGAAATACTATCCATATGCTTATTATTGTAAACATTTTGAGGGTAATCAAAGGCATTGCCATGGATAAAACTGATTTGCCTACAGAGATGGCCATTAACAAAATTGCCTGCCCGATACAGTATGCAGGTAAACGTCAGCACATATGTCTTGATTGCGTGTAACATTACCTGGATTGGGCAGAGGTATTCCTGGGGGCAGAGCTGGGGTTGGTTTTGGATTTACGTACTTAATTTAGAATTTTCAAAAATATGGGCCGGAGTTTCAAAAGGTTACGCACACCGGGCCTATTTTAAAAAGGCCTGGCGGTGCACGTAAAGCCCTGGGGCTTTACAAGGGGCGTGGCATGGGCGGGGCAGTGCAAAAGGTAGGATAAAACCTTTTGGGGGGGGGTTAGAGTAAGGCTGGGGAGGGGGGAAGGTTAGGGGAAGGGGTGGGAAGGTCAGGCTAGGGGGAAGGGAAGTTCCCTCCCAGGCCGCTCCAATTTCTGGGAGGGAATGGAGGAAGACAGCGCGGCTCAGCGTGCGCAAGGTACACAATTGTGCACCCCATTGCACGCGCCGACCATGGATTTTATAACATGCGCGCGCATGTTATAAAATCAAGCGTACATGTGCGCGCGCCGAGTAGCGTGCGCACAAACAGGCCGCGCGCGTATGTTATAAAATCTACCCCTATTGCATAGATTTTCCCCAAAATTTTCTGTGCACATCACAGATGTAATTCTGTGCAAGTAGATTTGGTGTGATAATTTTCATGCATTTTTGCTGTCTAATTTAGGAAGGCTGTTTGAATGTTATTCCCTCCATGAATAAAAATGTTCTATAAATTAGTTGTTAAATACTAAAGCTCTCTGCATATGTATAAGTGGTAAAATCCAAATCTGTCTATGCTTCCAGTCTTTAATCCAGTTTGAGGGACCAAGATCTTTTCTAGGATAAAAAGTTATTTCCCTGCAATGATGATCAATCTTTGGGCTTTCAAAGAGTAACAGTGTACCTAATAATCTGTATTATGGTGACTGGTGTGGAATAGAATATTTTCCACTTGGAAGCAACCTCGGAATGGAATAAAAAAAAATTGATACAGTGTAAAGTAAAACTTCAAGATTGCCAAGAGTTGCTTTCATGCCAGCAAGTAGCATATGGGCACTATAAGATAACAGAATACAGGGTCTTTAATTCCATTTTCATGCCAATACAAACAGAGCTACTGAAGTACTCTTGCTAGGCTTTGTTGGGACTAAAAGTATAAATTGTGATTACACAAAGTATCAAGGTGAACTCCCACCCCCAGGTGTAGCCCATGTCCAGCCAGGGCTGGGGTCATTTTCTGACTCATGGTTATTTTCTAAACAGGTGAGAAGCATAAAGGCTTTCAAGCACCTTGGGCTCAGTTTTCTGCTTCTTACAGTAAAAAACAAACAAACAAAACCAAACATGCAGCACAAGTCGGCAGTTCAAACATAAATCATTTTACTGAATATTTGAATGCAGATGAAAAATCACAAAGGTGAACACTTTTGAAACGGGCAACTTCTTTGCAGAAATAAACTTGCAAAAGAAAATCATAGATACAATCATACTGACAAATCTTCAGTCCCTGGCAGTAGGGACCCTGCCTGGGCATATCCACACTGGTACTTGCAAACTGACTGCAGACTCTTTTCCAGTAGGAAACTGGACACTCCTCTTTCTCTTCTGAAGCTCCTAAGCTGATACTATCCTGTACAAAGCAGCTCTGTGGGGCTTTCTTCCTGCAAAGCGAACTTCCTTCTGCTTCCCACAAAGAAATTCCTGTTCTCCAAGACACTGAAGAGTTCTCTCTCTCAGACAGACGAGGAGTCTGGGACTAACTCTTCTTTGAGACCTCTTCTCTATCCCTTTAGAATAACTTAGAAGTCTACCCTCTAATCCTAAGGGCCTGAGAAGCCCACCCTTGCTCCACCAGCCACTCTCTCAGGAAAGGAGACAGAAAGAGAGAAGCCCAATGAACACAGAACCAAAAGGCTCATGAGTTTTGCTAAACCATTATTACTCTTACTTCCCATGACCTCAGCTATTAGTGTCCATGGAGACACTGGAGTTATTAGTAAAGGACAATTTTATGATTCTGCCTAATACTAGCAACTTTCACACCCATCAATTTAGGGGATTGAAATGTTATGCATAAAAAAGTCAACAAAGTTTATACCAGACTTCAAAGCAGACCTTCGCATATGTTTACTTTGAAAATTATGCCACCAAATCTACCTGTACAAGTTGCGCCTGCTAAAACACGTGCATACATTTTTCATGAAGCTTAATACACCATAGGCCTGATTTTCAAAAGCATTTACACGCTTAAAAATGAGTTTTACATGTGTAAATGCACTTTACCCGTGTAAGTGGGCTTTTGAAAATTGCTATAATATATGCTGTTGAATTGTCCACAGGATTTACTCGCACTTTACACACTTAAATGTCTTTTGAAAATTTCTACAAAAGTATGTTACATTGATGCGCAAAACTCCTTTGAAAATTGACCTGATACTTTTGAAAATCCAACAGCATGGGGTATATTTTAAAACATAGCGCATGCGCGTAGTTTTGTTCGCGCACCAGGCGCGAACAAAAGTACACCAGATTTTATAAGATACGTGCGTAGCCGCGAGTATCTTATAAAATCCGGGGTCGGCGCGTGCAAGGGGGCGCACATTTGTGCAACTTGCGCGCGCCGAGCCCTGCGCGCGAGCGGCCTCGGAGGGAACTTTCCTTCCGCCTCCCCCCACCTTCCCCTCCCTAACCTACCTCCCGGTCCTATCTAAACCCCCCCCCACCTTTGTCGCACAAGTTACGCCTGCTCGAAGCAGGCGTAACTTTGCGCGCGCCAGACCAGCTGCCGCGCGCCATGTTTCGGTCTGGGGGCTGGTCCGTAGGCCGCGGCCACGCCCCCGGAACGCCCCTGGACCAAAACCGCACCCGCAGCACTGCCCCTGGATGACGCACCGACCGCGTCACACCCCCCGACACGCCCCCGATGATGCGCCGAACGCGTCACGACCCCCGACACGCCCACTCCAAGAAAGCCCCGGGACTTACGTGCGTCTCGGGGCTTTGCGCGCGCTGGAAGCCTATGCAAAATAGGCTCGGTGCGCGCAGGGGGGTTTTAAAAGGGTTACGCGCGTACCTTATGCGCGAAACCCTTTTAAAATCCGGCCCTATGTGTATAAGTCCAACCCCCTCCCCAACTTCTCCCCCCAGAAATCCTTCTTTTTAGTCTTGATAAACTTCTACACAAACATGACATACAAGTAAGTTTAACTGCATATTAGGTGATAAATTTTGTAAAAAGCCATTTCTGCACATAAAATCCTGTTTTACCTGTGAAGTTCCTTTCAAATTTACACTCTCTATGCACGTTCTTGCATGAAATGTCTTGAAGTATTAATTACTTTTCAACAGTATCTGCAGATTCAATTGTTTGAATAACCTACTAATTAACTGGGATTCTATAATTAAGAAAAAATTACTACAAAGAAGGTTAAGCTTAGCTGCTAATGACCTCTCAAACAGGTCCTTAAGTCATGGGAACAACATTAATGAACTGGAAATACTTTACCTTGAGGTCATTATTGCAATTATAAACTCTCAACCATAAAACAATCACTTTACAATGAAAATGCAAATTTCTGGGAGCGATGGACATTTCCTAGCCTGACCTATGCTTTGGTCCAGTAAAATAGACAGGATCCTTGTTGGAATCCATTCTGAAACAAAGCTCCCATAAATTTTGCTAAGATGAACACTGAACTTTATTAATCCAAAGAGTAAATGCTGATAAAGTCAAAGAAGAAATTATCTCCCGAGATGCAGCATAATAAACTTCAAATAAACACTTGCCTCAAAAAGGTAATACTTGTATTGTTACATACAGTCTTACAAAAAATTGAGCTTTTCACTGTCATGCTAAGTAACCACCATTTCAAAGTTTTGATTAAAAATAAAAATTTACAGTTTATACACAGTCTTAGCTTGAAATGCATCAAAGCCAACCTCTGAAAAATTAAGCTCTATAATTCCTCATGTGACTGCTCTTGGCCCATCAAGAACTAGGAATCAATGCTACATGCAAGAATAACTTTTAACTCAGTAGATACCATTATAGGAATAATAATCATCATGTATTCATCATCATCGTTTAGTTATAAAAGCAAGTAAAAAACAAGGCACTCAAAGCGAGTTACAGCAAGTTGGATCTACAATTCAATACATCCATTTGACAATATGACAGAGTTAATATCTGAACAAGGTACGATTAGATAAAGGTATGTCAAGCACAGGGATACAGTAATTAAATACCTGAAATATAGCACTGAAAACGATAATGACATCAAGACAGTTAAAGTGACTGAAGGTGGTTCTGCAACATGTCAGATAGTCTTTTTAGAAACCGGGGGCACAGCTTGCAAGGAGGGCCCCTTTCAGACTAGAGTCTGAACACTGGTTGAGACAGCCAAGTTTTAACAGGTTTTAAATACTAGCAGGAAAGACTCAGGACATGTTTAACATCTTGAGGCAGCGAGTTCCATAGGGTAGAGAGTCCATCAAGCTAGGTTGAGAGTACATTGCACAAATCTCATCTTTGGGTGCGTTTCCTCACTCCGAAGGTCATCAAATCTTCACAAGAGAGCACTATTCTGTTCATACGTCTCACCTTGAATGTCAAAGTGGCCCCTAACCCCTACACTAATACCTAAACCTCACCTTGAGTGACAAGGTAGGCCTCAGATAGAGGAATAAATAACCACCTAGTATGAGGGCATTATGGCTAGGCATTCTCTCTCTCTGTCTCTCTCCCAGTGGTTGCAGAAGGACCCTGATAGCCAGGCCGGATCTCCAGAAGCTTAAAATGGTCCCCCCAGTGGTTGTATGTAGGAAATGCAATTCTGGCACTTATCACAAAGTGCAAAAAAGTTATCACAGTTTGCACTAATACCTATGCAAAGCACTAAGATAGAACACTTTGCAATAAACTGCCTTTTACCATAAAACATGCCCCTTTCCCTATCGCATGCGATAGTGCATTTTGATAAATCCAGTTCATAGTCCAGGAATCATCTTTGTTTTCTGACTTCTTGACAACACCCATTCAGATTTACTAAGTGAACTCATGAGGTTGCACAAACGTGAGGCCAGAGCTGAATTACATGGGTCAACTTTAATTGAATATGTCAAATAGCAAATGACACCTAGGGGCCTTTGAATTAATAAGGAACTGGATTTTCACAAAGAATACAGATTTTCTCACAAAGTGGGCAGCAATTCTCAACAAATGTCCTTTAGATTTAAGGTTTCTTATTATAGATTATACTAAGATCACCACAGAAGAAATCAAGGCAGAGATTGTAGTAGTAGTAGAAGAATATATACAGAAAATCTCTGCAGACCTCTTCACATCATTGCTAGAGGAATTACAGCAGACTATAAACAAATTTAAGTCACATATCAAAATGGGTAAAATAGACAAATTCCATTGTGATGAACAGGACTATTTTACATTGAAGGTTTATCCATGGTTAAATCATCCACCACAATCAGTCTTTTATCAAATACATGGGATTGCCATGGGCTCCCCAGTAACGCCTGATCTTGCCAACCTGTTTGTCACTCAATTTGAAGAAACAGTGGTTTATACTTCCACTTTTTACCAACATGTTTTTCTCTGGTCATAATACATTAATGGATATTTTTTTTTAATTTGGAGTAATTCGGAAGAATAGCTTTTATGTTTTCATTGATGGCTGAATCAGTCTAATCTAAATTTGAAATGTTCTATCACTTATGATAGATTTCAACTTGCTTTTAAAGACACCATGATCAAATGGTCTGAGACGGGTATTTAGACCACACTATATCGTAAAACAATGGATAGGAATAATTTACTTCATTTTGAGAGTTACCATCTCTACCCTTTTAAATGCAGGCTTCCAGTGGGACAGTTTTTTTGTCTTTGATGACTGTGTTCAGAAATCACAGAGTTTGAATTCTAGTTTGCAGAGCTGACATTAAGGCTCCAATCAAGGGGGTATCCAAAGAAAACAATTAAAAAAACCAATTCTTGAGCACGATTCTTGGACCGGGAACAGCATCTTCAATTTAAAGAGAAATCGACATTTGAGGAAACTGTTTGTGTACCGCATATTCTAACATGGCCAATAACATTAAGATTATTAAACAACATTGGTATGTTTTAGGTTTGCATTGAGTCTTTAGCAAACTTCTTCTGTTTTTAGACATACGTGGCCAAAATATAAAACAATTTCTAGTGAGGGCAGTCATATTGGATGACCATATACCTCAGATATCAGTTATAGGGCATATTCCTTGCAATAACTGTGACCTGTGTGATACCAGTATTTCTGGTTTACAATGGAGAGATCCAAACACAAGATATGTGGTTAAGCGATGATACAACACAAATTGTCTTTCTTGTAATGTTATATATGTTTTGCAGTGACCTTGTATGAAATTATTTATGAGACGGACTACACACTCAGGGTACAACTCATTGAACATCTGAGCCATATCACCACTAGGGACAAATGAGCGCCTGTGGTTGCCCATTATATTATGATTGGGCATAATTTCACAGACTTCGTTTGGACAATATTGGAATTTGAACCTTCTTCACTATGAGGGGCAATCACATCTTGTATCTCAATCGACGTGAACATGTTTGGATTTTTAAACTTAATACCATAGAGTCATATGGTTTCAATGACAGAATCGAATGGCATATCCTGTCATAGGCTTTTATGTTACAGACTTTTTGACATTTTGAGATTCACCAATTTTGATTGACAGTATGGAGTTCACGCTCTTTTTCCTTTAAAATGGTGGCAGTTAGCCACGCGTTTGCAGTAGGTTGGCTGAACAAAGCAGGCAACAAGTGACTGCTTTAACATGCTATAAAAAGTAATTTTGTAATTATGTTTAATATATTGTATGTCTGACATAGCTGACAAGAAGTAAGGATTTTTGAAATGTGTAATTTCCATTGTACTTGAAAAACTATATTTTAGAAAGCATCTTGTGAGTTTCATAATAGATGTCTGATATATTTTAGAGCCCAAGAATGTTAGAGTATGAATGTTGTGTTCTAAGATGACCCCTGAAGGAGGATGTTTCTTTCGAAACATTGCAATGACATGTTGAAGAAGGATTATTATCACCTCTGATATTCAACACACTTTGTCCTTTGGGACATGGATGATTTTGATTTCCCGGAAGAATAAACATCCAGATGTGCAGAGTTTTTATTGTACTATTTGATGCTAAAGTGACTTTCTTAGTTTTTATATGTAAGAAAAAAATGATTTAAAAAAAAAGTATAAGCTCACAAATAGTTCAATGATTGATGATTATACACTTCAGCTCACAGAAGGGATTTAAAACACAAATTTATGTAAGCCCTATGCTAATATGATGATCATGAAAAAAAGTTTTCAATATGTGAGTTAAAAGGTGTTTCCTAGATTATTGTGAGATCTTGGATTTATTGCTGACATGTATGTCCCAGCAAAGAAACACTGTCTCAGCAGAGAGAAGCAAGATAAAACTTTGACCAGCACAACAATGCTACCCAGCTCATCAGATCGGCTTGCTGACATTAAGTTCCTTTCTAAATAAAAGATAAGCGGCCCTAGGACAGCCAGGGCAGAAACTCAAAAACAACTTAATCCCCCAGAGCAGAAAACACAGCCTGTCCAAGGTCAGTTCATCAGAAAGGAGCAGTGACCCCCTCCTCGATGGAAGAAGGGGGAGCATCTGAAAGGAAAAAGACTGCTGACATGGCAAGCAGCACTGGTCAAGATGAGACCGAACACAGTCTAGAGTTGCCATGCGGCAGGAGCAGTGATCTGAAATGCAGAGACAAACCCATCCACCTGTTGCATGAACCTTGTGTATATTCAGTAGGGATGTGAATCGGTTCTGGAATCGTTTCCGGAATCGTGTTCATACTAGAACCGCGGGAAATCTTTGTTTCCGGCGGGATCACTTTTTTTTTCGGCTGTCCCGAGCCGGAAAATAAAAAACACCCTGACCCATTAAATTTCATTATTTAGAATCCCCCACACTCCCGACCCCCATCCCCCAAAACTTTTCTAAAGTACCTAGTGGTCCAGCGGGGGTCCCGGGAGCGATCTCCCGCTCTCGGGCCATCGGCTGCCAGAAAACAAAATGGCGATGATGGCCCTTTGCCCTTACCTTGTGACAGGGGCTATCAGTGCCATTGGCCGGTCCCTGTCACATGGTAGGAGCAATGGACAGCCGGCACCATCTTTAAAAATGGCTGTCATTTTGATTAGTGGCAGCCGAAGGCCCAAGAGCGGGAGATCGCTTCTGGAACCCCCGCTGGACCACCAGGTACTTTAGAAAAGTTTTTGGGGGTCGAGAGGGTGGGGGATTCTAAATAATGAGATTTAAAGGGTCGGGGTGGGTTTGGGGGTTGTTTTTGTGTGCCCTTTCTTCCCACACCCCCCCCAAATGATAAGAGAATCCCACAAAAATTTTGTGGGGTTTTCCTATTGCTTTCGGGGACCCCCCGATTCCTGACGGATGAGAAAATATCATACGATATTTTCATCCATCAGAAAAATGATTCACATCCCTAATATTCACTAAGAATAAACAAGAAAAAAGAGAGGAACACCTGATGACTCAGAGGCATCAACCCTGTCCCTCCTTGTGTTCAGGAGGTAGAGGACCAGAAGCATCCAGGAAGACAAAAGAGAGGAAAGCCCTGCCTGATATCTGGCAACAAAGCCAGAAATGGCCCCAGAGATGAGAGATGCCGCCTCTGTCCAGCCAGTACCAGGACCAAGGAAGCAAACTGTTTCCCTCGGGACAGTCCAGAGATCTCCAGCCAGAGATGGCCCCAAGCTGGGAGATGCCTCATCAGCCCAGCCAGTAAAAGGATCAAGGAGGAAAGCTCGTTCCCTCGTGACGGTCCCTAAGATATCCATTCAGAGACTATTCTAGAGGTAAACAGAAGGGAATCTTCCAGTTACCTTTATTAATGCTCTACGCAGGCTAAGGTTTATAGCATATTTCAGTCCACTAATGATGCAGAGCTTTATTTAGTATAAACTGATGCAAAGTAGCAAGGACTTTAAAGACATGTACCATTGATTATCTTCTAAATGCTAATCCTGCAAAGTCTGACAAATAAAAGTCTAAGTCTATGGATAAAAATGTGGTCTTTTCTGAACTATTTGGATTGTGTAGGTATAGGAGGTAATAGAGAGAATTGTCTGTTGTACTCCTGACTCTGATAGGTGTGTGGGAAATAAGGTGCACTGCAGTAAACCCCTAATATCACATACAATTCTCTTCCTAATAATTACTAAAATTATGTTTGATTGTTTGACCGCCACAGCATACTGAGTCGATGATTTCAATGTATTATTCACTATGATGCCTCATCTTTTTCCTGGGTGGTAACTCTTAATATGTAGTCTAACACTGTGTAACTATAGCATGGTTATTTTTCCCTATATGCATCACCTTGCATTTGTACATCTGCCATTTGAACACCCAATACTCCAGTCTCTCAAGGTCCTCCTGTAGTTTATTACAATCTGCATGTGATTTAACTACTCTGAATAATTTTCTGTCATCGGCAATTTTTATCACCTCACTTATCATATCCCTTTTCAAATAATTTATAAATATACAAAAAAGCACCTGTCCAAGTACAGATCCCTGAGGCACTCCACTGTTTGCCTTTTTAAACTGAGAAAACTGACCATTTAATCCTACTCTCTCTTTATTGTCTTTTAATCAGTTTGCAATCCACAAAAGGATATTGCCTCTCATCCCATGACTTTTTTGTTTTCTTTGTCAAATGCCTTCTGAAAATCCAGACACACTACATCTACTACTACTTTATCCACATGTTTATTATCCGCTTCAAAAAAATATAAGAGATTTGTGAGGCAAGACTTCCCTTAAGTAAATCCATGCTGGCTGTGCCCATTAAACCATGTCTTTCTATATGTTTTGTGATTTTGTTTTTTAGAAAGTTTTCATTATTTTGCCCGGCACTGAAGTCAGGCTTACTGGTCTATAGTTTCCCAAATCACCTCTGGAGCCCTTTTTAAATATTGGGCTTATATTAGCTACCCTCCATTTTCAAGTACAAAGGCCAATTTTAATAATATGTCACACATTTTTACTAATAGGTCTCAAATTTCATGGTTTAGTTCTTTCAGAACCTTGGGGTATTTACCATCTGGTCTAGGTGATTTGCTACTCTTCAGTTTGTCAATTAGGTTCATTGTGATTTGGTTCAGTTCATCTGAATCATCATCCTTGAAAACAGTATTTAGAACCGGTATCTCTCCAAAATCCTCATTAGTAAACACGGAAGTAAAGAATTCATTTAGTTTTTCAGCGATGACCTTATCTTCCCTAAGTGCCCCTCATCCCCTTGATTATCTAATAGTCCAACTGATTCCCTCATAGGTTTATTTGTTTTGGATATATTTTTTAAAGTTTTTATTATGAGTTTTTGCCTCTATGACCAACTTTGTTTCAAATTCTCTCTTAGCCTCTCTTATCAATGCTTTTAATTTGACAATGCTTATGCTTTTTCCTATTTTCTTCAGATGGATCCTTTTTCCAATTTTTAAAAGAAGTTTTTTGGGCTATAATAGCCTCTTTCACCTTGTATTATAACCATGCCAATAATCGTTTGGACTTCCTTCTACCTTTCTTAATATGTGGACTACATCTGGACTGTGATTCTAAGATGGTATTTTTTAACAATATCCATGCCTGTTGTATACTCTAACCTTTGCAGCTGCACCTTTCAGATTTTTCTAACTTCCTCATTTTATCAAAGTTTCCCTTTTGAAAGTTTATGGGCAGATTTTAAATGCCCAGCTTGCGTAAATCCCAGGGTTTATGTGCGCCGGGCCTTACACGTGCCAGGCAAATTTTCAAACGGGTTCAGCCACTTGCGTAAACCCCAATACCTAAATAAGTGCCACGCCCAGAGAAAGGGGTGGGGAGGAAGTGAGGAAGGATGGGGCTTGAGGCAGCCGGTACAGCGGCCATTTGCCGCTGTGCCGGGAAAGCGCACACCAGCAATGTGCCAGCATGTGCATGTTATAAAAACGCGCATGCACCTTTAACAATCTACCCCTTAGTGTTAGAGCTTTAGATTTACTTATTGTACCCTTTCCAGTCATTAGTTCAAATTTGATCATGTTATGATCACTTGCCAAGTGGCCCCACCACTTTTACATCTCTCACCAAATCCTGCATTCCACTAAGAATTAGATCTAAATTAGCTTCCTCTCCCATTCATTCATGAACCAGTTGCTCCATGAAGCAGTCATTTATTCCATCCAGGAACTTTACCTCTCTAGCATGTCCTGTTACTTTACCCAGTCAATACTGGGGTAACTGAACTCTCCCATTATTACTGCACTACCAAATTGGTTAGCTTCCCTGATTTCTCATAGCATTTCATCGTCCGTCTCATCATTTTGGTCAGGTGGAAATAAACTAATAAAAAAAAGCTTTTTCAAGTACATTCAAAGCAAAAATCCTGTGATGGCATCATTTGGGCTGTTAGATGATATTCAGGGATATTCAGTGAGGTGAAGGAAATAGCAACTATAATAAATATCTGTGACAATAGAGGATGTAATAGATCAGATTGACAAAGCAAAGAGTAACAAATTACCAGGACTAAAACATGAAATTGCTAACCTATTACTAATAATCTGTATCCTTTAATTTAAAATAGCCATAATTCCTGAAGCCTAGAAGGTGGCCAATGTGACTCCCAATTTTTAAAAAGAGTTCCAGGGTTGATCCAGGACGCCATAGACCAGTGAGGCTAATGTCGGTGCTGAGCAAAATGGTATGAGTCATGTTTAAAAACAAAATTACTAGTCATGTAGATAGACATGGCTTAGTGGGGAAGAGTCTACATGATTTTAGCAACGGATTTGAAATATTTTCTTACCGATCTTTTAGAATTTTTGAAGGTGTAAATAAATATGTAAGTAAGGCGAGTCAGTTGATATAGTGTGTGTTTTGGATTTTCTGAAGGCATTTGACAAAGCCCCCCATGAGAGACTCCTCAGAAAATGAGAAAGGGTTAGGGATAGGAGGCAATGTTCTATTGTGGTCTGGTAAATGGTCAAAAGGCCAGAAACAGCGGTATGGACTAAATGGTCAATTTTCCAAATGGAGAAAGATCATTAGTGCAGTACCACCAGGATGAGTACTGGGACCTGTGCTGTTTAACATACTTATAAATGATCTGGAACAGGGAATGATGAGTGAGGAGATCGAAAAGAAGATGACACAAAATTATCTCACTAACTTAGATGGTCAGAGATAACAATCCACCAAGTCAGCTGGAAAACTTTGAGCCACATGAAACGACTCTTTTTTACCCAGCTAAATTTTAGCTGGATAGTGATTTAGTCAACTAAAATCTATTTATATATTCATAAGTAGGCAATTAGCTGGATAACTCACATGGTTTATATGACTAACTCTGTGTGGTACCGTAAGCGGACTCTGGCTTGCCAGATTCACTCCGGACTCTGGGCTATTCTTTGCAGTTTTTATTTATTATAAGCAAAATAAATAGAATACAAGACTGCTTACTTCAGCAGGGCTAGAAACAGAAAATCAGCAGTTTACACTCATAAGTCATTTAGCAAAGTTCCTACCTTCTTTTAGTCTTGTCTGGGGTCTCCTCTTCCTTCCTGGACCTGGCTAGTTATACTTTTTCTAGGGACCAGATCACTGGAGCTGGTCTTTTAAGATGTTCCAGTGTTTTCTCCTGTATACCCGTTTACACTCCAGATATCAAGACAAACCCCTTTGAATATCCTCCTCTAAACACTTTTGAATATGGACTTCATACATTCTAGGATCAGGTAGTGTTTCAGAACAATTTCTCCACCTAACTATTATAATTTGAATGTTTGTATTTTTTTAAGTTTGTTTCCAATAGTAGTAACTATCTATTTTTACTCAAATGCACACTCAAAGTATGGATAGGGAATTACTGTAGGGTAAGGAGGAGGCATATTTTTCATGTTAATCTAAAATACAGTATACTATATAATTTGACATTTTTTGTTATGGTCATGCTAGGACTTTTGAATTGTCATTATATTTAACTATAGGGCCAAAAGCCGCAAAGCATTTTTTCCACAAGTTTCTATAGGCTTGTTTCCTCTTGTCTAATCTGCAAAAAATTAAAATATCTGGCAGAATTTGTTCTATTTCATTAGGAAAATACAAATCCCTCCTCACAAAACATTGTACACTAATAAATAAAGCAAAAAAAGAATACTACACCAAACAGATTCACGGAGTCTATTTTAACTCCAAATTACTCTTCGAAGTTGTAAAAAAACCTAATCAAAGACCTATCCTCCTCCATCACAAACAACCTCAACTTCTCAAAGAATGCCTGCAATGAATATGCAACCTCGTTACTAGATAAAATCAATAGACTAAAAAGACAACTGCACACAAACAGAAGAACCAGATGAAAATCATGAACAAGCCAACTGGACCACATTTAACAGAGTAACTAAAAATGAAGTCAATCAAATAATTTAAAAAATCAAGCCTACTACACATCTTCTTGATCCAATCCCAGCAAATTCTTTGATACTTGTAAACAGTGTAATCACCCCGCCTATAACAACCATCATCAATCTTTTACTCTCAGAAGGTCTGACCCCAGATGGGGCAAAATAAGCAGTGATAAAACCAATCCCTAAAAATAAATCTGGTAGAACTGATGATTGGGACAATTATCACCCAATATCCAACATAACTTTCCTCTCTAAAATCCTCAAAAAAGCAGTATTATACCAACTGGAAAACCACTTAGAAGACCATGATATTCTACATCCAAACCAATTCAGTTTTAGAAAAAAATTGCTCAGCCGAGACCTCACTCTTATCATTAATTGACCTTGTCATACGCGGGTTTAATGACAATGAATCCTATATCCTGTGCTAATAGACCTAACAGCAGCCTTCAATACTGTGGATCACACCCTTCTATGCCACCAACTAAGGAAAATTGGAATTGACGGCAGAGTACACAAATGGTTCTCGTCATCCCTTTTTAACATGACATTCCAAGTATAATTGGGAAACAACATATCTGACTCATTCCCCATCAATACAGGTGTCCTTCAGAGCAGTGGTCCCCAACCCTGTCCTGGGGGCCCACCAGCCAGTCGGGTTTTCAGGATATCCACAATGAATATGCATGAGAGAAAACTTGCATGCACTGCCTCCATGACATGCAAATTTTCCTCTCATGCATATTCATTGTGGATATCCTGAAAACCCGACTGGCTGGTGGCCCCCAGGACAGGGTTGGGGACCACTGCTCCAGAGATCAGCACTATCTGCAACCCAATTCAACATATACATGCTCTCACTGTTGCGGTCCCAGTCGCGGCAGCCGCGACTAGGCCCTTACCTCCTTGGTCCCGGCCCGTCTCCGAGGGTCTGCGGCCTGTTTCGTGGCATCCCCACGGGGGGGACGCCGCCCAGAAGCCCTGCCTGGATGCCTTCTCCCTAGGCGCGCGCACGCGCGCAAGCCGCGCTTATGAAGGCTGTTTCCCGCCACTGAAGGCTCCGCCCTATCCGTGAAGTCAGACGCCGCGGCCTATGTAAGGCCGCCACGGAGCCTAGGACTTTGCCTTGCAACGGAGTTCCTTGCGGTTCTCTGTTGCGCCGTGCCCCGGAGTGTGCTATTGCATTAGCAACTCCGTTTCTGCCTGAGACTTGTTTCACTCCGTGCCCAAGTCTTGCTTCTGTCTGGCTTGCTTGCAGTAACCTGTTCTTCTTCAGCTCCTGTCTGGTTCCAGTAGCCAGTCCTGCTTCAGCTCCTGTCTGGTTCAAGTAGCCAGTCCTGCTTCAGTTCCTGCTTGCTTCTGTCCCAGTCTGCTTCAGTTCCTGCCTGACGCCTGATCCCTGCCTGCCCGCTCCAGCTTCCGTGATCTAAGTCCCAGCGGCCGGGCTCCTACTGGCTCCTCCCGGGGGAGTACCGGCTTCCAGGGTGAATCACCTAAGTCCCAGCGGCTGGGCTCCTACAGGCTCCTCCCGGGGGAGTACCGGCTTCCAGGGTGACACTCACGTTCAGCTCCTGCCTGGTACCCGCCTCCCGACCTGTCACTCACTAGAGACTATAGTACACCTCTCCTCAGTCTCTCACAGGTCGGCCCAAGGGTCCACTAAACAGCTCACTCACAACACTCACTGCACAATTTACTGATGGATCTAGGATTAACATTCTTCCTATATACTGACGACATTCAGTTCTACATTCCATTTGACTCATCATTTGAAAATACAGCATCAACACTCTCAAAACAGATGAAAGTAATACAGCAAGAACTCTCTAATCTAAAACTAACACTAAACTCAAAAACCCTGAAGTCATCTGGTTAAAGAGAAACTCCTTCATAGTTAATCCGGTCTATAAAACCTTGGTAATTTTAATATCATACCCTCGGATCAAGTCCGGGGCTTAGGAATCCAGGTAGACAAAAATGGTACTATGAATTAACACATAAATAAAATAATCACAGCAAGATATGCAAAACTGCACATCATACATAGATTGAAACCATTACTAAATATAGAAGATGTCCGTACAGTACTACAATCTCTAATTTTCTCAAATATAGATTACTGTAACTCCCTACTCCTAGGACTCCCAACCTATCAATTAAAAAAACTGCAACTACAAAATGCAGCAGCAAGACTCTTAATTGGAACCAGGAAATTTGATCACATCACTGCACTGGATGCTGATACAATACCGAATTTATTTCAAAGTTTAAACTTTAATATCATCCACAACGATAACCCAGGACTAATTGGTGTGAGGCTTTAAACATATGCACCACAATGAACCCTTAGGTCACAAAACAAAGGACTATTAACTGTACCTCCATCCTGGAGCACACACCTAAAAGAAATAAGTGATTGCAGGTTTTCCATAGCAGGACCTAAACTATAGAACTCACTACCGGAGACAATTAGACTGATCCCAACCCCACCCCCCCCCCCCAAAAAAAAAAAAAAAAAAGACATTCAAACGTGAATTAAAAATATGGCTGTTTAAAAATGTTTATAATCCAAGTTAAATGCTAACTGAATGAAGAAGTAACAATATCAACAACAAAAACATTACTAAGTAATGAGAGAACTAAGCAACTTTTGACTACTCCTTATGACCATGTATACTACTACACAGAATCCCAATCCTACTAACCATTGTATCGCTCCTCAGTCGAGAAGTAAAAGAACTGTGTGCTGCAAGGTATATATCTTACCAAATATCTTTCATGTCAAAGTACATTTAATACTATATTGTATAGTACAATGTATGTATTTTACCAAATTGTGTTACACCAATTTATGTAATGACCGAAAGATGAATGTTACTTTTGTAAAACATTGTGATCTTCACTTGGAACGACGGTATATAAAATAACTAACTAACTAACTAAATATATATATATATATATCTCAAAACTATATAAACTGGTTAGCAGCTATTTTGACATTTTTGTCCAAATTTTCTCAGGACCTAATTAGCTAAATTTGGCTCTGTTTGGTTTAAAAAAAAGGTTTGTAGGCCAGATCAGTGGTAATTTGGATTTAATTACTTATCTTTCCAAATATTAGCTCAAGGCCAGTTTCTGATCAGGTAGAGTAGGTATTTCCCTGCCCCAGGAAAACTATGAACTTGGTTTGTACCTGAGATAATGGAGAGTGAAGTGACTTGTTCAAGCAGGAGCATTAGTGGATTTCAGTGGTGGCTTCCCTGGTTCTCAGACTGTTGCTTTAACAACTAGGCCACTTCTTCTCTCTGTGCTATGTGCTGTAATGTGGAGAGACCTGGGTTCAAGACCCAGCTCTGATCTTTTGCTGGGTTGGTGTTGACAACCCCTGGGTTGGGGGGGGGGGGGGGGGGAGGGAGGTTAATTATAGCCACCAAGCAAAGATGATGCCAAGTATCTGGACTTAGGAGCCTGTGATGAATGAAGGGCTCCAGAAGGAGCCCTGGTACATGGCCTCTGGCCAGGTTCTGTCACTGTAGTGAATGGAGTAAAGTGAGTTGGGAGTGGATATAAAAATAGAGGGGAAATCCTCAGACAGTTGTATATGAAGGCTCATAGCTCCAGATCCCAGCCCTGGGTCCAACTGAGTTGGTATCCCAAAGGAGCAGGCGTAAACTGATGAATCAATCCCTCCCACCTCCAAAAGAAAAAAAAAAAGAATACAAATTACAAATTGTGGTATAAAAGACCCACACCTGATGTCCTGAAGAGTCACAGATTCAGGTATCACTAACCTAAACCACACAAATGTAATTTACCCTATGCAATGAATATTTTCAACCCTCATAACCAGAAACGGATGTGGAACATTGTTTCTCTAATAATAAATCATCCTTATGTATAGTAATGCAATACCAATTCGTTGCTGTTGTTTTACATGTTAAAACCAATGTTCACAGGTAGAAGTTATCAAAATAGAAATGGTCTATAACAACGTTATTGGTCTGCCACTTGTAAAAACATTACTATAAACAAAGCAGTTGGGCTTGACAGCACAGTTTGACAAGGTTTAAATATAACCTATAAAGGACATTCCATAGCAGTAATAAAATGCACATCATCACCCTCCCTTCACTTCATCTTTGCAGGATCCTAAGTCATGACTACCATACATTCTAGTTTAACAGGCCCCCCTGGCATGCTGTTAGTTAATTATCTTTGCTAGGTATTCATGGCTGGGTAGTAAAGAACACCAGTTCTGAAAGTTCAATGCTTGCACTGCGGCACAATTAGCAACATCCAGGGCCAGATTTATCAAGACTTTCTATTTCTCAGTGTGTTTCTACTATAAAAACCCTTGACAAATAAGGCCCCAAGTTGCACACTTATACTGTAAAGGAAAGAATAAGCACTGGGTGTTCTGTCAAATCAGTCTATAATTCACAAGGCCATATTTAATCTAAACATATATAGACAGACAGAAACAGATATAGATATCTATTCCTCCTTAAACAATGCCTTATACCGACTGTCGCTTTTATGGCATTAATACCGTGTTTCCCCGATAGTAAGACACCCCTGATAGTAAGACGTAGTGGGAATTTTAGGGGGGTCGGCTAATGTAAGACATCCCCCGAAAGTAAGACGTAGTGTTCAAAAAAAAATTATTTTTAAATACCTGTCGGAGGGCCGCGTGGGTCCAGGCGGCTGGTGGCGGGAGCCGGGTGGTCGCGTGTTAAATCTAGGCCGCGGGCGGGTGGGCGCTTGTTCCCGGGGGGGGCGCGGGTGGACGCGCGTTAGTTCGAGACGGCCGGCGGGTGGTCTCGTGTTAAATCTAGGCCGGGTCGCACAGGCGCGCATTCATTCACTGCCGGTGGGGGCTGCCTCGGCAGCCCCCACCGGCAGTGAATGAATGCGCGTACAGGCCCACAGCGCCTGTGCGACCCCTGTGATTCGGCGCTGGGGGCTGCCGGTGGGGGCTGCTTTCGGCGCTCAAGGCAGTCACATGCCGTGACGTCACAGCATGTGACTGCCTTGAGCGCCGAAAGCAGCCGGCAGCGGCAGCCCCCAGCGCCGAATCGCAGGGGTCGCACAGGCGCTGTGGGCCTGTGCGCGCATTCATTCACTGCCGGTGGGGGCTGCCAGTGAATGAATGCGCGCCTGTGCGACCCGGCCTAGATTTAACACGAGACCACCCGCCGCCCTTCTCGAACTAACGCGCGTCCCCCCGCCGCCTGGAACAAGCGCCCACCCGCCCGCGGCCTAGATTTAACACGCGACCACCCGGCTCCCGCCGGCCGCCTGGACCCACGCGGCCCTCCGACAGGTATTTAAAACATTTTATTTTTTTTTGAACACTACGTCTTACTTTCGGGGGATGTCTTACAGGTTTTTTCCAATATAAGACATACCCTGAAAGTAAGACATAGTGGGACTTTTTGGGGTAAAAAGAAAGTAAGACGCTGTCTTACTTTCGGGGAAACACGGTAATATATGGATTAGGAAAGGGGGAAATCACACACAAGGCAGAGAAGGGCTGGAAGTGGCAAAGTTGCATAGGATCACAGAAACATAAAGCTCCATATTCAGTAAAGCCGGGACACGAACAAGTTACTCTGCTAAAGTTAGCCAGATAACTGTGTCAGGGATATTTAGCAGACAAATGTCTGGCTGAGTACACCAAGATAAAGTTATCCGGATAACTTTGGCCACGGTGCTGAATACATTTAGTTAAAATTATCAAGGTAGGTTTCACTGAGTAACTAAGAACTTAACCAGCTAAATTAAATAAATAGCCAGTTAAGTCAATACCCTCCAAAACTAGTGCCCCCCCCCCCTACAAGAATTAAAAATATAAGTGGGGCATAGCACTCAATCAGCACTGAGCTAAGTTTAAGCCCCAGCCCAGAACACCCTCACACTAACTTTTTATTATCCGGCTAAGGTTTAGCCAGTCAGTGTAGAGGGAGGGAGGTGGGGGGGAGTGTCCAGCCGGGAGTGTCCAGCCAAGTCCCAAACTTAGCCAGACAAATCCTTTACAGAATATGACAGCAGGTAAAGACTGCCTAGTCTCCCAAATTCCTTCCTGTTGTAATAACAGATGTCACTTGATAGCTGGCTTTCCCTTCACCCCTTCATAAACATGGTTACCTGGTTTTCTTGAATTCTGCCGCTGCCCCTGTCCCCCTCACTTGGGGGTAGAGGTGATTAGGGGTGTGCATTCGTTTTGAACTTATAGGTAAAACACAACTTTTTTTTTTTTTAACTTAAAAAAGTGATGAGGCGAAAACGATCGGATTTCCAACTTATTCAACATAGCTATGTTGAATACGTTGGAAATCGTGATTGTTGATCCTAAATAAAAATTTAAACCCCTCACCCTCCTTAATCCCCCCCCAAGACTTACCAAAACTCCCTGGTGGTCTAGCGGGGAGTCAGGACGCCATTTCTGTACTCCTTTGCGAGGAGCACGTGACGTCCGCGTCACATCGGAGTGACGCGGACGTCACGTGATTCCCCGCGCGTTCGCTCCGGGACCCTCGTTGGACCCAAAAGGAACTTTTGGCCAGCTTGGGGGGGGGGGGTCAGGAGGCCCCCCCCTGACCCTTTTGGGTCCAACGAGGGTCCCGGAGCGAGGCCCACCCCTGACCCTTTTGGGTCCAACGAGGGTCCCGGAGCGAACGCGCGGGGAATCACGTGACATCCGCGTCACTCCGATGTGACGCCGACGTCACGTGCTCCTCGCAAAGGAGTACAGAAATGGTGTCCTGACTCCCCGCTAGACCACCAGGAAGTTTTGGTAAGTCTTGGGGGGGGGGGGGGGATTAAGGAGGGTGAGGGGTTTAAATTTTTATTTAGGGAATCGGTGCACGTATGGACATAGACTCAACTTATGGAATTCTCCATATGTCCATATTGACCGAAATTGACCCCCCCTTTCGACTTATGGACTTATGAACATAAACTTTTGGTCTGCACATCCCTAGAGGTGATCTCCTCCATCTTGCAACAGTGGTCATTTTCTGCTAGGAATCAGACTGGCGACCTGGAACTAAGTACTAGCGCACTAACTGGCTACATTTTCAAGGTATGCTCGGGCCCTTGATTTGTCTTGTATGGCTAAATCTGTTTGCACAGTGATTTTGAATGGACAGAATTCGGCTGGACTGATGGAGGAGGTAACAGAATTTTTAAAAGGTTCATTTTATGCAGTTAAAAGCTGATTTTATAACTGCGCACACACTTCTTGAAAACCAACCCATATTTATAGACTGCTATCAGTGTACATGACAGAGTATAAAGTATGCACACAATAATAATAATGTCTGCTTAAAGACCTTACAGCAGTAGTGTTATTAATTGGTCTAGTTCTGTTATCTCTTGATGACTCATCAATTCTAATTTTAATTGAAGTCAAACAGAGAATATGTGCAAATCTATGATTAGAACTGCTGATTCAGTTCAGGTCATACAATAGCATAACCCTTTTTTTTTTTTTACATATATGGTTCATTTAAAGGACTTAGTGCTAGAAGTACTATGGAGTTTTTCTATATTGGGTCTTTTGGAAAACTGCTTAGTATAGATGTTCTCAGACCTACCTCTAGGGACCCAGATTTGGTTGGGTTTTCAGGATATCCACAAGGCATATGCATGAGATCAAGTTGTATACACTGCCTCCATTAAATGCAAACGTATTCCATGCATGTTTCCCGTGAATATTTGGAAATTCCAACTGGTGAGGGTTCTTTGAAGACAAGTTTGGAAACCAATGGCTTACTTTATCTTATGCACGTTCCTCACACCAATTCAACAGGGTTGCCACAACATCCAGATCAAGCCAAAGACAATGACTCAGTCCTGGCTTTGCTCCATTACATGTATGGAGATGTGCTTCTATTTTTTTTTTTTTAAGAGATCTTACTACAATTCCGTGCATGACATGGGGCAAAACCAAGACTAGATTAGCATTTTCAGAATGACCTGGGTGAGGAGACAATCCTATACATCATCCTAACTTTTATCTCCTGATATTTGCATTTCTAATTTCTTTTCTCCTAATATTTGCATTTCACATATTGCATTCCCTCTTCGGATATGCAATATTCACCCCAACGACTATACTACTGACTCACTGAAAACCTTATCGATTTCACCCATTATCAATTCCTTCCCCACACATGATTTGAGCACAGATATATAACTCGTTATACTGTAAATATTGACTGTATTAAGTTATTGTTTCAGAACTAGTTTCAGTTACTGTTAAATGTTTCAGATGTATCAAGTTGTTGTAATTGTAAACCGGAGTGAAGGCATTTTTTTTGCTATACCTTGGCATATAAAAACCTATAAATAAATAAATAATTGTTTATAAACTTTACTGATTTGTTCTATATTTTTCTTAATATATGCTAACTAGTAGTAAAAGTCTGTCCAAGGATAAGGAAGTACTGTGATGTATAGGAACTGTTTAATTGAGATGTATTATTTATTTTATTATTTTCTATACCGGCTTTCACGACCAGAGGTCGCATCAAGTCGGTTTACATTTAACAAGTTGTGTATTGAACAGAGAACTCAAGCTACTAAACTGGTGCAGAAATAGTAGTTACAATGAACAAGGAAGTTTACAACTGGGAGAGGAGGAAGAAGAAAGAAAAGGGGCATGAATATTTACACAATAAAACGCATTACAGAGAATATTTACACAGTATGCAAAATTGAATCCGTGTCCAGAAGAGGTCGTGGGCTGAATGAGGTCGAGGAAGTGGTAGATGTTAGGGTGATGGTGTTCACACTGGGATAAAGGGAAGATGGTGGCTAGAGACGACTATTTTAAGGGATGAAGGAAACCTGGATCAGTCTGAACTCTGATAGGCTTTTTTAAAAAGCCAGGTTTTTAGCCTTTTCCTAAAAGTTGGTAGGCACGATTCCTGGCGAAGCTCGGATGGGATGGAGTTCCATAGGTGCGGTCCTGCTGTAGATAGTGCTCTGTCTTCGAGAGATTTGTGTTGGAAGGTTTTGGCTTGAGGAACATGAAGTGATTCTTTATAATGTTCCCTAGTTGGTCTGACAGAGGTGTGTTTCTTGAGGGGCATTTGTAAATTTAATAGTGCAAGTTGATGGATGACTTTGAAAATGGTGGTGATAGATTTATACATAATTCTGTAGTGAATAGGTAGCCAATGAAGGGTTTTCAAGATAGGGGTGATGTGGTCGAATTTCCTGGAGTTGGTCAGAATTCTGGCGGTTGTATTCTGCACCATCTGTAGAGGTTTTGTATGAGAAGCAGGGAGACCTAGTAGAATGGAATTACAATAATCCAGCTTTGAGAAGATTATTGCTTGTAAAATTGTTCTGAAGTCCTGTGAGTGGAAAAGTGGTCTGATTCTTTTAAGGATGAATAACTTGTGAAAACAGTCCTTGGTCGTTTGGTTAATGAATGATTTCAGGTTTAGGCGGTTATCGATGATTGCTCCTAGGTCTCTTACGTGAGAGGTTTGCAGGTTAGCTGGAAGGTTTGTGGTGATGTTGTTGTTTTCAGGGGCTATAATGAGGAATTCTGTTTTTGAGGCATTGAGAATCAGGTTCAGACTGTTAAGGAGGAGTTTGATCTCAGTCAGGCAGCTGTCCCAGAATTCTAATGTGTTTATAATGGATTTTTTTATGGGGATTACGATCTGAACATCGTCTCCGATGTTTGCCAATTGGTTTAATAGAATGTGATGGTTGACCGTATCGAATGCCGCCGAAAAGTCAAGTAGAATTAGAAGGTAGGCGTGTCCTTTGTCTATGCCGGCTAGGAGGAAGTCTGTGAGAGAGAGTAGAAGCGTTTCCGTGCTTGCTGCTCTGCGGAATCCAAATTGGTTAGGGGATAGTATTTGGTGATCCTCAAGGTAATTAGATAGTTGTGTGTTTACTAGTTTCTCCATGACTTTTGATATGAACGGAAGGTTAGAGATGGGGCGGAAATTGCCTGGATCATTGGTGTTAAGGTTTGGTTTTTTGAGTAGTGGTTTGATTGATGCCATTTTAAGGTCATCTGGGTAGATACCCTGGGCTAGGGAGCAATTTATTATGTCGGCTAGAGTTTTAGAAATAGTATCCGGGATTAGTAGGAGGATTTTTGTGGGGATATGGGCGAAGGGGTGTGATGATGGTTTCATTTTTTTCAGAGCCATTTGTATGTCAGAAGTAGAGATGGGTTCGAAAGAGTTGAGCGCAATGTTTTTGTTTGGGAGAAGATATGATGTATTGGAGGATGCATTTGGGTTTGGTGTCAGCTGATTAATAAGGTCAGAGATTTTTCTATTGAAGTAGCGAGCCAGTTCATCTGCTTTGGTCTGTGCTATGTCCACTGAGATGGCTGGAGCGATGGTTTTTGTGAGATTGGATACGTAGTTGAACAGAGCTTTCGAGTCAAAGATGAGGTGATGGATCTTGCGGGAATAATAGTCCCTTTTAGTTTTCAATGTGCTGTTTTTGTAGAAGTGGAGGGTGCGTTTGTATTCAGCTAGTGATGCAGGTGACGGGGGTTTTCTCCATTTTTTTTCCTTCTGTCGTAGAATCTGTTTGAGTTTTCGCAGTTCCTCATTGAACCATGGTTGACTCTTTGGCGCATTGTGTTTGAGATGTTTTGTTGTTAGGGGACAAAGTGTGTTTGCTACTGATTCTGTTATTTTAGACCAGGATTGGACGGCTGCATTGGGAGTGGAGACGTCAATAAGGGATAGATCTGGGGCTAGGAACTTGGCGAGTTGCTCAGAGGGGCATGTTTTCCTGTATAGAAATGATTGCGGTGGGGGAGGGGGTGATTGTAGGTCGGTTTTGACAACGAGAAAGAGGTGGAGATTATTGAATGGTCTGACCATGGAACTTTGTTGCACTCCGGGTGTTTTGGGAGGTCAATGCCGGAATTAGTAAAGATAAGGTCCAGCGTATGACCCGCTTTGTGGGTAGGTTTGTTAATTTGTTGTTTGAAACCCAAGGCTGTCATGGCCGTTAGAAAGGCTTCACAGTTGGGGGAGAGAGGGGACATCCATGTGGAGATTGAAGTCTCCCAAGATAATGGCTGGTGAGTCTAAGTTTAGGTGGGTTGCTATGATTTCCAGAATAGGAGAGGTATTGGATTCTAGGAGGCTTGGAGGGGCGTAGACTAAGAGAATTTGAAGAAATTCAGATTTAAAGAGACCTATTTCTATTTTGGTTGATGATATGATAGGTTGATGAGTAAATCTCAGTGATTTTTTTACTGCAAGGAAAATACCCCCGCCTCTTTTTTTTTGCCTTGGAATGGAGAAGAGGTCGTAGCTTTGTGTGGGTAGTTGGTTTAAGAGGGAGATGTCTGATGTTTTGAGCCATGTTTCAATTATGGCGCAGAAGTCTGGGTTGTTGTCTTGAAGAACAGCTTGGGTGTATATTTATCACTCAGACTGTGGATTGACTATTCAAGGAGAGAGAGAAAGTGGAGCTGGAGAGTACAACCAGAGAGAAGGTGGAACTCAATTTCCACAGGAGGTTGTAGAGAGTGAATTGGTCAATACAGAGACAGAGAGAGGGGGGTGAAGCTGAAGAGCAGGGTGGAGCTAAAGAGTATAGGGAAAGAGAGGGGCGGAACTCAATTTCCATACAGACAGAGGACTGGAGCTAGATAGTGGGTGGAGCTGGAACGTATAGTGAGGAAGAAGGGCAGAGCTCAATTTGCATACCAGTAATATACTTGCGGGGCAAGTTTCCTCTTTATTATCCTTAGATATGGCCAGAAACAGAAGCAATAGCTTTTGTACACAATACAGATTTTTGACAGATAGTGTAGTAAAACTGAATTTTGCTATACTAACTTTTTCATTGCTTTTGTTTAGTTTTTTTTTTAATGTATTCATCTGACCCTGGTTTAAATCACTGCATGTTAAAACATCACATAATAAAAGGTTACTGAGTACCTCTGTATTTCTCTACAATTAATACCTATTGGTCCGGATCAATGGCAGAGAAACTCCCCACCGTGACAAGCAGCAGCAGAATACAGAAACAGACCCAAATAAATCAGACACTTTACAATAACAACCCTCACAGAGAATGTGCTTTAACTTTCAAACATACTTTACCTTCTGCCTCAAGAATACAGCAGCGTGCCAACGGGGCTCCCTTAGGGTTGCCAACTGGCTCCAGATTTACAGGACAGGTTGATCCAGTCCTGGTTTTATCCTGGTGAATGCTGGGACGTATTCTGATTTCCTATTGCATTCCCTAAGAAAGGCAAGACTAAAAGTACCTGCATGCAGGGGAGTAAAACCAGGCCTAGATCAACCCGTCCTGAAAATCTGAAGCCAGTTGGCAACTCTGGGCTCCAAGTGTGGGCACATAAAAGTCTTGGTGATACTTATTCACTCAACTCTCTCTTGCTCTATTCCCTTCAAATCAAAATTTTCTGTTCTTCCCATCCCTTCTGTCCCTTCATTATCCAGTTCAGGCAAGACTATAACTACCAGGATGCACTGGGATGTAAGTTCAAAACCTGGGGTTTCCTACAATCTCCCTTGCTTTTATTATTTACACAGATGTGCGTTTTCCATTGCTTTGTGTGGCACATAATTTACAAGAGCTATTTGAAAGTGTGCGCAAAATCAATAAGGCAAGTGAATTAAGGACTTGGGGACATAAAATAAATTATTTTCTCACTACAAATAAGAATAACTTTTGCTTCACAATAGGTTTTTGTTTTCCTTAAAGGGCTACTTTATTAATCTGTTTGTTTATTTATTTCTCTGTATTCTTTAGCTCCACTCTTCAGGGCGAGCTGAATTTATTTAATGGTATCTTCCATTTTGTACCTATTATGAAAAAAAAAAGAAAACGTTCAGCCCAATTTGCTACACCCCCCACATACATACACACTCGCACAAAAAAAAATCACAAGCTGATAAATCATAACAGCACAGAAAAGATACAGCATCAAGCAAAACAATTAAGACTTAAAGTATTGTCCGTCTTGCATATGTGGTCAGGGTCTGTTCTTGAACCCGTTTCATGAATCCTTTGTTTCTTCTGTTTGACGCTGGCTATAAAGGGAAAGGAGTTTCTGTGTCCGTTTTCTTCAGACACATGCATCAATTTGGCAGTGGAGCGATACTGAGCCAAGCAGCAAGTGACAAACACTTGCTCTTGATGCAGCTACAGGTCCTTGATCCGAGCATGTGTGTGCGCTCAACGTGCCAGGGTACAGTCTTGGATCTTTACAAATAACGCAGGGCAATAAGAAATGAACTTGGTCTTACAAAATAGCATACAGAGACATGTTTGTTCTCTGGCACCGTTCGTTTCCTTCAGCAGATGAAATGATTATATACTGCTTTATTCTTTTGTGTGATCCTTCCTATGATTCATTTCTTGTTTCATTATTCCCAAAGGGAGGGGAAACACTTGCCATCTGCCTTAGGATTAAAGATCAAGACCCACAGGTAAGGCAGTTTGCAAATGACTCCTACAGGCACAAAGATGCTGATTCTCTGGTGGGCTGTTCATTTACTCCCCCCCCCCCCCCCCCCCCCCCCCCCCGTACACTATTCATCTCCAGTGACAAGTGTCAATTACGGAGAGAAGATTTATGGGATTGGAAAGATAAAAGCGCAATTTACAAATCATTCCCTCTGCATGCGGTCAGGTGTAATGACAGGCACTGCCGGCTGTAATTGAATCGCTTGTTGCAATCTACTCAGTCATGAGAAAGTGTCAACTTCAAGGCTGTTAGCTGTGGAACAAACTTTAAGATAGGCCTATCTTAACTGCATAACCATCAGCACTGTCCAAGTTGGACTTGTCTGCGAGCAAATGATACTACTGCAGTGGGAAATAAATAATGCTTAGGTACTAAGGGACTATGTGCCGACACGTTTATCGAGTTTGTAGGGTCTTCAAATGCATTCCAGCATCGCAAGAAACATTTTGTTTTAGACATATAAAGAATGTCAGCTGAGTGTCAGTGAAATAAAAACTATTGCATATCTATCAAATACTGCAAACTCAGCCTACATGACTGCCTTGTATGCCCATTTGATTAGAAGTGAACTTAATGACTTGAATCTGTGAAATAATCTGGAAATTTCCTGTCCACTTGTGATGCATTTTAGTCTATCATTTTTCATTATTGGAGAATAGAAACTGAATAGCTCATACTCTTGATACCATTCTTTGGACTTTAAACTGCCCAACCAATCTGCTTGGATAGTCACATTCTTTGCAATAACAACTCATAAACCAGCAAGATTTCTCTATGCCCTGCTTATCACCTCGATATCTCCCTCATCATTGCCTGATTCTTTGTACCACTTTTATGTTTAGATACATCACCATTACAGACTTATCAAACTTTATTTTCACCATCTATTACCTGATTGCTTATAGAACCTATGGTATTGCTCTTATTTATAAGATCTAGAAACACAACAACACAGTGACATAAAAAATGTCAGCAGATAAGGACAAGTTGGCCCATTCAGTCTTCCTGCTTGTCCCTGGCCTACACTGCTCTAGCAAAATACTGAATATCTCCCATCTGTCAGCCATGAAAGCTTGACCACCTACAGAATATTGCATGATATCAAGTCAGTTTTGCTGTCTTCCCTCCGAACCACTGAAAACCCCAGCTAGGAATGAAATGTTATTGTACGCTTTCAGTGATGCTGTCAAAGAAACGCCGGGTAAGACAATCTCATGCTCTTGGCTGGGGGTAAAGTGGAATAGACGTTGCAGGTGGGTGGGAAGAGTGGAGTGGGGGCAGGAGATGCTTGTGATTTTCAAGAAAATATCAGGGAAGAGGGAGCTGACCTCTGGGCACTAGTGCTCGCTGCTTTAAAAAATAATGGAGAAATTGGGTGCCATGTCTGTACTTATTTTAAAGTGCTTTCTGTAGTGAGGGGGGCTGGTGCATTGGGCCTGAAGCCCCAAAGTTATTTTTTCTTTTATTTTGCAGCCAGTTATCCAGCTATATTTTGAAATGTAGCTGGATAAGAAGCAATTATTCAGCTACAAGTGTCAGTTAACTTTAGGAGTATCTGTAGCAGTCCTAGTGTTATCTGACTGAGGGGGTCATTTATCAAATCGTGTTATGGCGTTAAGCGCCTTTAAGACATGCGAAAACCCCTTAACACATGCGATAGCACCATAATGCATGATGCAATGCAAATCTGGGAAACAGGAGGAGTGGGTTCACACTTTTTCATTAGCATTAGGCTGTGCAATAGGGATTTATTGCAATGTTTTTGCACATGCTGGTTTTAGTAGTTTTGAAGCTCCCGGAGAGCCAGCCTAGGTGAGAGCGAGAGAGAGAGAGAGAGACTCTAAAGGCTCACAAAAAAGTTAACTATTTATACCACTTTAAGAGGGGGCACTAGTAACTCGGGGTGAGGTTTCTGGGGTGAGTTGGATTTTGGAGGGGCAGTTTTACATGCACAGTCATACATACGAACAGCGCAGTTACCATCAGTGAAAATTTAATATGATTTGGAGTGATGAAAGGTGAAAGAAGAGATCTGTTCCATGTTCTCTCTACCTAGCTTGATTGCAGCTAGGTAGAGAATGCATCAAGTTTGGTAGAGAAAACATGGTACAAATCTACTCTTCTTTCACCTTTCATCACTCCAAACTGATGTAACTGTGCTGTTCGTATATATGACTGTGCATGTAAAACTGCCCCCCAAAACCCAACTGTTACCCAGAGTCCATCAAGCTAGGTTGAGAGAACATTGCACAAATCTCATCTTTGGGTGAGTTTCTTCACTCCGAAGGTCCTCAAATCTTCGCAAGAGAGCACTGTGCTATTTGTACGTCTCACTTTGAATGTCCTACACTAAATCCTAAACCTCACCTCCAGTGACTAGGTGGGCCTCCCATAGAGATATAAATACCTATCTAGTGGGAGGGCATTATGGCTAGTCTCTCTCTCCCTCTCTCTCTCTCTCTCAGCTTCAAAACAACAATTCTGAAATGCATCACAAAGTGTGAAAAGGTTAGTGTTTCACATAGGTATTAGTGCACTTAACTGCCTATTACCATAACACACAATCCTTTTCCTATCACATTTTGATAAATCCAGGCCTTAGCCAGTTACTGCTGAATATAGGATAATTTAGCTGGATAAATTGATCCATTAACAAATTCCTTCAGTGCACCTCTTTTTTTATCTGACCAAGTTTTAACTAGATAATGACTTAGCTAAAACCTAGCAGGGGGTAGATATATATAAAATCCAGGTTTGTCTGGCAAAGTTTGGGACCTAGCTGGACAAATCCTTTTGAATACTGACCTCACAAACTATTTGTGTGGTACAAAAGAAAATAAATATGCACAATTGCAGAATATCAAATAAAGAGAAACATATATAATTACAAAATATCAGAAATACATCATAAAATTCACAATGTTAAACATAAATTAATTCATAATAACACTAACAAAAATCTAAAGCTAACCAAATGAAAATAACAAAATACTCACATTTTAGTCTACCAAGCCTCCTCCTAGTCTGCTAAGAAACTGTCACTCTACAGTAAACCAAGTTTAGCTTAGCCTTTGGATGTGAGATCTAGAAAGCATCATAAGCTTGTCTAAATTATTTTTAACTGTTCCATTTCCATTTAATTTTTGCCTCAGTAGGGAGGTAATTCCACAATACTGGTCCATGTCAGGAGAATTCATGCTGTCTAGTATGGGCCAGACAAGCTACCTTAAGAGATGGGACAGAAAAAACAAAGGCTGAGAGGATCTCAGCTGTCTTACAGGAAAATAAGGAATTAAAAGGGTGAAAAGGTAGCACCTGGCACAGAAAAGGCTTAAGCAGCACATTTTTTAATTGAATTAGTCAAAAATGGGAAACCAATGTGCAAGACAGGAGTGATATGTTGTCTGACACTAATATCTGAGAAAAGTCTAGCTGAGCTGTTTTGAATCAATTGGAACCACTGGATTAGTTTGGCCAGGAAGCTTGCTAATAGGCTATTACAAAAATTGAGCCAAAAAAAAATTGTTACCTGGACTATTGCCAAAAGATCTGATTTTTTCAAATAAGGTTGAATTTGTTTTAGAGAATGCAACAGAAACAAATGTGTTTCTGTAAATATTTCAAATGTGTTTATCCAGTGTGACAGCAGAATCAAAATTACCCCTAGGTTCTTCACACACTCACTTATCATTAAAATTACACTGTCCAAAGGTTCTCATGTGGAATCTAATCCATGGAAGGATCTATAGCTAATGCCATCAGATGCAGTAGATAATAGAGATGTGCATTCGTGTGAAACAAATGTGTGGAGAAGTAGCCTAGAGGTTAAAGCAGAAGGCTAGGAGCCAGAAAAACCAGCATTCAAATCTCACTACTGCTCCTTGTGACCTTGGGCAAGTCACTTTACACTCTGTTGCCTCAGGTACAAACCTAGGCCTAGATTCATCAACCAAAAAGAGGTGTGTTTATAGATAATTTCGAGAGAGACACTATCTACAAGGCCCTCATAGTAGTTAAGTATTTATATCTCTATAGGAGGGCCACCTGATAGGTCAAGGTGAGGTGTTTGTGATGATTTAGGGGCCAGTTTCACATGTAGAATGAGATGTACCAACAGTAAGCTTTGTAAAGATTTGATGTCATTTGGAGTGAGGAAAGTCTAACAAAGATGAAATTTTGTACTATGTTCTTTCACCCTAGCTTGATGGTACCCTATTATAGAGTCCATCAAGATAGGGTGAGAGAACATAGTAGAAATTTCATCTTTGTTAGACTTTCCTCACTCCAAATGACGTCAAATCTTCACCAAGGTGTACTGTGCTGTTCATACATCTCACTCTACATGCAAAACTGGCCCCTAAACCTTAAACCACCACTAACACCTATCAGGTGGCGCTCCTATAGAGATATAAATAGGTGCACACAGTGATGCCCTCCCCAGAGGCTCTCTCTCTCCCCCCCTTCTACTCCACTCCTCTCCAAGCCCAGAAATGGTCATTTTGGACATATCACACAGCTTAATGCCAGGGAAAAAGCTGTAGTTATTTCCAGTGTTAAAAACTGCGATATGGCCCTAATTTAACTAAAACCCATGCAAACTCCTCCCCCGATCCCACCCTCCTCAAAAATTTGCTTTTGTGCCATGCGCTACTATACTTTTTGTGTGCATTATTGCACGTGTTAATGCCATAACGCATTTTGATGCATGACTCCCTTAGATTGTAAGCCCTCTGGGGATAGGGAAATACTTACAGTACCTCAATGTAATCTGATTTGAAATGCCAAACAAGCAGAATATAAATTAAAAATAAAACATAGCAAATATAAATTAAAAATAAAACATAACAAATGAATAATTTTTTCATTCATGGCCCTTCAAAACAAATGGAGGGGGTCTCACAAATGAACTTTTGTCTCATTTGTTTATGTTTCCCATTCAAATCTATGGCTCAGTGAAGTTTATGGCTCTGCTGAAAGTAAATAGATACAATAAACAAAAATCAACTCTTTCCTGTGTGGCCTCACAGCCTCGTCAGAGCTGAGTCAGTTAGCAAGGAAATAACAAAGAAAATAAATCATAGTGAAAAATCTTTCTAAGCTAGCCTATAGCTGCTATCTTCCTACTGTAAATTTTGAGCATGTGCAAGAAGCTCTGTATTTCTACTCTAGCAAATGGTAAAGAAAGATGTGTATTTAGAAGCTTTCTCCCCAAAAACATTTGGATTTGGCACTGGTAAAGAGCGACTTCTGATGTTCTCTGTGCTACAGTGTGCCAGAAAGAGAGGCAATGAACTGCTGCTAATTTTGATCTTTCTCTTCATGGGGAATGGTGAAGGTGGGTGACACTGTGGAGACTGTCAGTAGCATCTATGCATCCAGTTAAGCGATGGGAACACAGATGATGACACTGATGGTGATGAGAGAATCACCAGCAAGAGCAGGCAGCACAGATAGAGAGTGAGTGATGCTGTTGGCAATTTTCCTAAGGGTCCAACCTCAACCTCAACTTTAATGCCAGCATCAGCCCCCAAGGATATAGAGAAGAGACTGTGGAGGTCAATTCTGATCAGGAGGAAATTTAAAGTGAGGGAGGACTCATGTTTGGCTTAGTGTATTCACTGCAGTAAAGGTATATTTTGAGGGAAGAAAGTGGGGCATCTAACACATGCTGGCATGCAGCATTAACTAGAGAAGCAATTGTATCAGGGTAGAATAGCAATATTATCCTGGAAACCCTTGACAGTCAAAGTAAAAGCCAAAGGAAAGGGGTTCAAAAAGGGGAAAACATTTCCTGAAGCTAATCCCACTGACCCCACCAGCAACCAGGTGGCAGGCCAGCAGTCCACGACATGTATACAAATAGAATCCTAGAGCAACAATTCTCAACTAGTGTGTTGCTAAGCCCAGGCAGTGTGTCATGTCTCTCGGTTTCCCGCTGTCCCATTGTACTTTTCTTCTCCCTTTTCCCAGCCCCCGCGGCCCAATTGGAAGCCTCCTTTCTTCCTACCCCCACTGCCCAATGGGAAGCCTCCTTCATTCTGCCTGCCCCCGCGCAGGCCAATCGGAAGCCTCCTTCCTTCCACTTGCCAGTGGGAATAGGAAGAAGGGAGGAAGCCTTTGATTGGCCGGTGAGGCAGGCATCGCATAGCCTGGGGGGTGGGGTGGGAGGAATAGCAGTGTTAAACTCCGATGAAGCAAGGCCCCCGTGGGAGCTCATCCCCGTGACTGTGAAGAGGAAAACTCGACTCTGACCAAGCAAGGCCACCACGGGAGCCCATCCCCGTGATGGCGAAAAGGAAACCTGACCCCGACCAAGGCCACCACGGGAGGCCATCCCCGTGGCGGCGAAAAAAGAAGGCCCGCTGAGTAAAGCTGCGGAGGTACTGGAGCCCATCCCTGCAGTGAAGGAAGAAGAGGTTTTTGGTGAGAGTTTGTGTGTGTGGGTATGAATGGGTGCCTAGGTGAGAGCTTGTGTTTGTGGGTGTGAATGGGTGCCTAAGTGAGAGCTTGTGTTTGTGGGTGTGAATGGGTGCCTAATTGAGAGCTTGTGTTTGTGGGTGTGAATGGGTGCCTGGGTGAGAGATGGTGTTTGCGAGTGTGAATGGGTGCCTGGGTGAGAGCTTGTGTGTGTGGATGCCTGGGTGAGAGCTTGTGTGTATGGGTGTGAATGGGTGCCTGGGTGAGAGCTGGTGTGAATGGGTGCTTGGGTGAGAGCTTGTGTGTGTGAATGGGTGAGAGCTGGTGTGAATGGGTGCTAGGGTGAATGTGTGGGTGTGAATGGAAGCCTGGGTGAGCGCTTGTGGGTTTGAATCGGTGTGTGCATGTGAATGGATGCCTGGGTGAGAGCTGGTGTGATTGGGTGCGAGAGCATTTGTGTGTGATTGAGAGCTTGTATATAAGAGAGCATGTGTGTGATTGAGAGAAAGACTGGTCAGGAAGATGGCTGGTGTGAGAGAGACCAAGACTGGTCGTGGGGTCTAATTGGGTGTGTGTGTGTGTGTGTGTGTGTGTGTGTGAGTGACTGGTTGTAGGCGCTAAGGAAGAGGACTGTGAGGACTGAGCTTCAGCAGCCCTTGCTGCTTCTGGTGAGTGATATTGGCCTGGAAGGGAAAGGAGTAGGAGAGTTGCTGAAGAGGGTAAGTAAAGGTGGCTTTTTAAATTTATTTTTCTTGATTGCTATTTTAATTATTGGGTATTATGCGATGTCTGCTGTTTTGAAATATTTTATTGTTATTTGGACATGTTTTAATAATTTTAATGTTTTAGTTGTTGGATATTATTCTGTTCAGCATCTGTTTTGTAATATTTTTAGTATAGCTTTACAATTATTTCTGTGTGGGGCTCTATAGCACTTGGCTTATTCTGTTTTCCCAATAGGAACTGTATTAGTGTTTAGGGCCTGGTTTAATAGTTGTATTTCTTAGATAGGGTTGTTACTGTTTGAGTGAATTCCAAAATACAGGTGTTACGATCCCCCCTGTTGCTGCGCTACAGGAGGTATCTCACCTTCTCCTCCGGAGGCCGCTCCGAAGCCAGGGCCTCGCCTGTGTATCTTCCAGGAGTTGCTCCAAGGCCTGGGAGGCCTAGCTGTTCCTGAAGCCTGCCTGTGGCTTGCTTGGCTGCGTTTGGACTTCCTGGTTCGGCCACGCCCTTCTCCCTAGGGGCCGGCCCACAGCTCTCCACCTCAGTTATAGGGCCAGCAAGGGGCGGTCCAGGCAAACTCCTCCCAGGGAGTTGCCTACATACTGCAGTATAAAAGGACTCTCATTTCACTTCCTACTTGCCTTCGGATTGGGTTCTACAGTTGCCTGTAACTTCTCCCGATCCAGGTCCACCGTGGTCTTGCCTGCTTTGATGGCTCCTTGTCCTGTCTCTGCCTTGATGTCTGTTCCTGAAGTTGCCTTGATGTCTATTTCTGATGTCGCCTGATGTCTGTACCTGTTCCAGTTCCTGATCCAGTTCCGGATGTTCAGCCCTATGTCTTCGTCTGGCTCCTGAGCCTTCTGTCCTGTTGGGCCCTGGAGTGGCCAACAGGAGGCTTAGGTGTGTCCCGGCCAAAAAAAGGTTGAGAACCACTGTCCTAGAGTAAATGGGGTGGAGTTTCATGGCACTGCCCTGGAGCATGAAGCAGGCAGCCTCTAAAGTAGGAATGAGGGGCATCGGGGAAATGATTGACTTTATGATCACTCCTTGCAGGTAGTGATAAACATGGGCTTTAAGTATCTGCTTCATGTGTTAGCCCTTAATTACAAAGTCCTTTTCAGGACTACATTTAGTAGGAAAGTCATTCCACCTTATACAACCAGTGTTGCAGTTGCATGCAGGCACAGCTGGCTAAGGCAGAGGGGAGTAGCATGCATTTTAAGAGCAATATCTGGACTGGCATGAATACTATGCATGGTTATTAGAGATGTGCATTTGTTTTAAACAAATTGGATAATTTCAACAAAATTGTCTAATTCGTCATGGTTTGGGAGCGCTCTGAAACAAATGAAAATTTTCCGGAATTTCAGGAAAATTCATAATTTGTGTCAGTGAGCACAAACGGGAGTTAGTGCACTAACACGAGATTCAGAAACCACAAAAAAAAAAATAAAAATCCCAAACCGCGGAAAAAATGAAATTACCTGTGGGAGACCTGACCTGAACCATAAACAAACAAAAAAAAAATTATACACATCTCTATTGGTTATCACTTCTTGCCTATGTGCCATGCTCCTGATATACTACTTTAGGGGTCTTGCTGCTACCTCTCTGCTCTTCATTTTGTTCTACTCTTCTACAATCCCAGTCTAGTTCTCCCATCCTGTTTGTTTGTTGGTTATACTGGAGTGTTTTGTCCCCAGAAAAAAATGTGAATAAAGAAAATAAAAATACAAGTTTCTCCTCCCACCCCATCTCTTTTATGGTTCTTCATTTTGTTCTAGCCCTCAACAATCCTAGCCTAAATTCTCCTACCCTGTTTGTTTATTATTTATTTATTGTTTCTTATATAACACACAATAAATATCAGATCTGGCCACAGCGGTTCACAAATACAAAGCACAATTTTTAAAAATTACAATGTAAAAAACATCCCTTAACCATAAAAATTAAAACCCACTTCCCCTAAAACAAAACCCCACCATAATATATTCAGCAACAAGATTACCTTCTACCCACTCCAGACTATTTCACCCATAAATAATGAACTATGAGACCCTTATTACAATGGAAAAAGCTAGGCCTTTACTTTTTTTCCTGAAACTGAGATAATTTACTCTAACCTCTAAGGACACCAAGTTCCAGAATGTGTCCACATTCTGAAAACATTGCTTCCTATTTACCACCTTATGAACCTCCTCTCTGATTGTAACAAGTACCAACGCTGCTGGTACTGAATGTAAATTTTGCTTAGGTAGAGAACTCCTGATCTTATCTTGTAAATAACTGGTACCCATGTAGTGCTTTGTACATCATAGTCATTAGCTTTAATTGTGCCCTATTTTTAGCAGGTAAGCAATGAAGGTGAATTAATAAAGGTGTTGCACTCATTCTTCTTGGGAGGCAAAAAATTAGATGAGCTGCCATGTTCTGTACCGCTTATAAGTGATGTATGCTTTTTTATTGGGAAGACCCACCAGCACAAGTGCAATAATCATACAAAGGGTATATCAATGCCTGAATCACAAATCTAAAGTCTGAAACTTCCAAATACAAATGTAACCTTCTCAGCTGACTAAGCCAAAAAAAGATCCCTTGAACCATCATAGAAATATGGGGGTCCATGCCCAGGTTCTTATCTAACAACATCCCCAAGATTCTAACCTTTTGACTTTGCCCAATAATTGTATACCCTATCTTCAAACACAATGCCTCACATGGGCTATCAACCCTCCACATACATCCATTCTGCTTTCCCACATTCACTAGCAGCTTTTGAGATTCAATGCACCTTAATATCCCACCCGACCTATCATTTATCCTCTTTATCAACTCAGCTGGATCCTTATCTACCGGGGCCAACTGTTTGTTGGTTATAATGGTGTGTTTTGTCCCCATAAAAAAATGTAGAAAAAGAAAAAAAATGCAAGTTTTTCCTCACATCCCACCACTTTTACTGTCCTCTGTCTTTCTGTCAAGGCTTGTCTAAGCCTCTGTGCTGTTTGCAATTCCCTACACTCTATGTCATGGAGGTTTAGACACCTTTGTGCTGTCTGTGATTTACCACACTCCATGCAATGGTGGTTTAGACACCTTTATGCTGTTTGCAATTCATCATAGTCCACGCCTTGATAGTTTAGATAATTTTATGCTGTTTACAATGGTCCACACTCCATACCTTAGTGGCTTAGACACCTTTGTGCTTTTTGTGATTCAGTGCACTCCATGCCTTGATGGTTTAGACACTTCTGAGCTATTTATGATTCACCGCAATCTACACCATAGGGATTTACACAACTTTGTGCTGTTTGCGATGGACTGCACTCCACTCCTTGTTGGGTTAAGACCATTGTGATGTTTGCAAAGGACCCCACTCCATGACATAAGTACATAAGATTTCCATATTGGATCAGACCAAAGGTCCATCAAGCCCAGTATACTATTTCCTAAAGTGGCCAAGGTCATAAGTTCTTGGCAGGATCCCAAGGAGTAGACAGATTCCATGCTGCTTATCTGAGAGATAAAAAGTGGCTTTCTGCAACTCCATCTTAATAATGGAACTTGTCCAAACCTTTTAAAAAGCAGATACACTAATAGCTTTCACCACATCTTGTGGCAATGAATTCCACAGCTTAATTAAATGGTGAACAAAACAATATTTTCTTTTATTAATTTTAAATGTATCAAATAGTAGCTTTATTGTATGACCCCTAGTCTTTGAACTCTTTGAAATAGTGAACTGATTAACATTTACTTGTTCCATTCCATGCATTATTTTATAGACCTCTACCATAAATTCACTCAGCCATCTCTTCTCCAGACTGAAGAGTCCTAACCTCTGTAGCCTTTTCTAAAAAAGAAATCATTCCATACTCCTTATCATTTTGGTTGCCCTTCTCTGTAACTTTTCTAATTCTGCTATACTTTATTTGAGATGTTGTGTCCAGAAATGCATACAATACTCAAGGCGAGGTCGAACTATGGAACAATATAGAGGCATTATAGTATTATCTGCTTTATTATCCATTCCTTTAAAAGACAGGAAACAGAGAGTAGGATTAAATGGTCAATTTTCTCAGTGGAAAAGGGTAAACAGTGGAGTGCCTCAGGGATCTGTACTTGGACCGGTGTTTTTCAATATATATATAAAAGATCTGGAAAAGAATACATTGAGTGAGGTTATCAAATTTGCGGATGACACAAAATTATTCAGAGTAATTAAATCACAAGCGGACTGTGATACATTACAGGAGGACCTTGCACGACTGGAAGATTGGGCATCCAAATGGCAGATGAAATTTAATGTGGACAAGTGCAAGGTGTTGCATATAGGGAAAAATAACCCTTGCTGTAGTTACACGATGTTAGGTTCCATATTAGGAACTACCACCCAGGAAAAAGATCTAGGCATCATAGTGGATAATACTTTAAAATCATCAGCTCAGTGTGCTGCAGCAGTCAAAAAAAGCAGAATAATTCCTAACAGAATGTTAGGAATTATTAGGAAGGGAATGGTTAATAAAACGGAAAATGTCATAATGCCTCTATATCGCTCCATGGTGAAACCGCACCTTGAGTACTGTGTACAATTCTGGTCACCACATCTCAAAAAAGATATAGTTGCGATGGAGAAGGTACAGAGAAGGGCAACCAAAATGATAAATGGGATGGAACAGCTCCCCTATGAGGAAAGGCTGAAGAGGTTAGGGCTGTTTAGCTTGGAGAAGAGACGGCTGAGGGGGCGGGATATGATAGAGGTCTTTAAGATCATGAGAGGTCTTGAATGAGTAGATGTGACTTGGTTATTTACACTTTCGAATAATAGAAGGACTAGGGGGCATTCCATGAAGTTAGCAAGTAGCACATTTAAGACTAATCGGAGAAAATTCTTTTTCACTCAACCCACAATAAAGCTCTGGAATTTGTTGCCAGAGGCTGTTAGTGCAGTTAGTGTAGCTGAGTTCAAAAAACGTTTGGATAAGTTCTTGAAGGAGAAGTCCATTAACGGCTATTAATCAAGTTTACTTAGGGAATAGCCACTGCTATTAATTGCATCAGTAGCATGGGATCTTCTTAGTGTTTGGGTAATTGCCAGGTTCTTGTGGCCTGGTTTGGCCTCTGTTGGAAACAGGATGCTGGGCTTGATGGACCCTTGGTCTGACCCAGCATGGCAATTTCTTAAATTCTTATGTTCTTAATAATTCCTAGCATTCTATTTGCTTCATTGGCTGCTGCTGCAGACTGAGCAGATGTCAATTATTATCAACAATGGTGCCTAAATCTTTTTCCTGTTGGTGACTCAATGTTGAACCTATCATTGTTTATCTATAATTTGGGTTACGTTTAGCAGTTTAAACACCTATGTGCTTTTTATGATGGACAGTACTCCATGCCTTGGGGGTTTTGAACATTTGTGCTGTTTGAGATTCTCCATACTGTACATCCTGTGGGTACAGGCACCTCTGTGCGATTACCCGCAATATACACCTTAGATATTTGCATCTCTGTGCCATTTGTGATTCCCAGCACTGCATGCCTTCGGAGTTTTAATACCTCTGTACTGTTTGTGATTTACCTCACTCTACACCTCTGTGTGGTTTGCGATTCTCTGCATGCTACACCTTTAGAACTTTGACGTCTTTATGCTCTTTGCATTTCCCTGCCCTTTTGGGGTTTTGATGCCTTTATACCATTTTTTACTCCATGCACTATGCTTTGGGGATCAGCACTTGTCAGCATGTTTTAGCTCTGCAAGCTCCATAGTCTTACAAGTAACAAATAGAACCATAACTGATTTAATGAGCCATTTGTAGTTTCACTGTAGTGGTTGGGTGTACATAACATGTGCATGGCTGATCTTTAAAATCTGACAGAAGCATATGCTAGTCAACTGGTAGGATCAACTATATTCCTACTCCTGAGACATGCATTCTCCATTTTGGCTGTCTTCAAGATTTTTTTCAAATCCCCTTCCCTTATGTTACTTGCTGTTCAGTGCTGCTCCCTCAAGGGGAGGGGCTAGCACTTGATGAAACTCCGTAGGCAGAGTTAATGATCTACTGTGAGTAGTTCCCACAGAGTGGCCATTGACAATACCATCTATTAGTGTAAAGAATGAACACTTAGTAAAATTGTGAATCCCTGGGCCGATGTCAGATGACAGCGCCCTCAAGTGGAGACCCTGAGAGGGACCACCGGCTAGGCTGGAGTATTGAGACAAACACAGATAGTTCTTTATTAGACTGGAAGCTGAACCACCAGTGCTGGCAGTAGTGAGTCGCTGTGCCCGGTAGGCTGAAGTCCTTCTGATAATGGAATATAATCTTTGGGTAGCTGAGCTGTAGAGAGAGAGACTAGAAGTAGTGAGTATTTATTTATTTATTTATTTTTAGATTTTTATATACCGGTGTTCCTGTATTAAAATACTGATCACATCGGTTTACAATGAAACATAACAATTACGCCAAGAGGCGGTACATATAACAAGGTTATAGAACTTGGAGAACAGGGAGGTATTAGGTATTAGGTATTAGCGCAAATTGCGATAAAACACATCCCTTTTGCTATCGCATGCGATACATCGCAGTTTGATGAATCCAGGCCTTAGCCAGCTAAATTATCCAACCAACTCTGAATAACAGAGTAGACAGGGTATGCTGGATACAAGATGGTACACTCACTATAGTAGATGTCTGCAGTGGTCTCTATGCCACAGAGAGTCTTCAGTACATTCAGGAACAGGAGCCGTAGGTGAGCACTGGTTCCTATAAACAGTCTGTAAAAAGAACTCACAATAGCTCTATATGAAATGGCTTCTAGAGTAGAAGAGAATCTGTAAAAGATTCTAGGAACATGGGCCCTCGTTGAACGAGTACCAGTTCCTATCTGTAATCTTGCTAATGTAATTCACGATCTCCATACCTGCGATAACGTCTTGGACAGAAGGGAATCTTCAGAGCTATAGGAATGTAGGCCCTTATGGAGCGAGTACCGATTCCTATGTACAATAGAACTCACTGTGTTCACGTCCGCGATCGCTTCCAGGCAAAGAGGAGTCTTCTGAGTACCGTATTTTCGCGTGTATAGGCCGCACACGAATGTAAGCCGCACCCATGTATAAGCCGCAGAAATCCAGTGTCTATGTCAGCAAGTTGTTGTATAGGCCGCACCCATACATTGGCCGCACCCTTGTATACCATACTATGCCTAAGCGTCATTCATACATGGCAGATTTTAAACTGGCAGCAATAGAATACGCAAAAACACAGAAATCGAGAAGTGGGTCGTTAATTTTCTGTGGACGAAAAGCGTATTCGAAGGTGGAGAAAAGAAGAAGCCGTACTGGAAAAGATGAATCCAAAGAAGCATGCCCGTCGAGGTATGCCTGCCAAATGGCCAGTTCTTGAAGCCAATCTAAGAGAATGGGTGCTTGCACAGAGGGAAAGCAACTGGGTAGTTTCTACCATTAGCATTAAACATAAGGCTAAAGCATTGGCTGCTGAACTGAAAATTGGTGATTTCTCTGGAAGAGTGAATTGTGTGTACAAATTCATGCGTAGGAGCGGTGCTTTCGTGCACAGCCTGGCGCATTCTTTTCATCCAAATCAAAATATTTGGCAACGAATCATTGTCTGGCAGTACCGTATATTGACTTATTGCGTTGGTTAACTGAGATTACACTGCTGCCTATAACAAACTGAGATTCTTATTTCCTCGTTAATATATAGACTGAAGTTTACATGATTTTGCCAAATTCTTTATGTGTTTTATGTGTAACTGGTTCCAAATGGAAATACAGTACTTGGAAATATTTGTATGCTTTTGTGTTCTAAATTTTCATATGTGAAAATTCAAAATTACTGGTAAATTAAAGGTACTGTACCGATATATACACTTAATTAAATTAACATCTCAATCTGGTTTTGAATTGTCTGCAGTTCATTCTTCTTTAATAACAATACTGTTATATACAGTAATTTGAAGTGTGCTCGTTATTGCGCCTACTTTCAGTGGTAAACATTCCGGTATTACTTTCCACAAGCAAACTAAAAAAAATATATAAAGAATACCGGTAGGTATTATATAGATTATCCTAGTCTATCCTATGTAAATACAGATTTAGATAAGCCACACCCTTGTATAGGCCGCACCCCTCTCTTCAAAAATGTAAATCCGTGTATAAGCCGCGGCCTATACACGCGAAAATACGGTAATCAGGGACGTAGGCCCTTGAGGAGCGAGTACCGGATCCTGTCTAATAATCTGAAATAAAGAACAGAGAGAACTGAGCCCCTGAGGAGCGGTTACTCCTGAAAATACAATAGCAGAGTAGTTTTGTTGAATCGTAACTGGCAGAGATAGATTCGAGTCCTTGCTAACTCATTAGAGGTTAGCAAACAAAGTCCTTTTAAAGTGAAAAATGGATGACGTCACTGTGAGGGGACGCCCCTGAGGTTCGTGCCCTTGCTGGTACAAAGTCTGGAGTGTGCGTGTGCGTGTGCGCCCTTACGTCATTAGGAACATGGCGGGTCCGTAATGTCAGGCCAGCTCGGAGGTTCCGAAGAGATGTAGCAGAAGAACTCCGCGTTAGCAACTGTCTGTCAGACCCGGAGGGAGTCATCACCGAAGTAAAGAGGGTGGAGCGAGGGCAAGAAACAGGCACGAATGCAACACTTGCTGACTCTTGGTCTTGCCTTTGCCATCTGTTGCTCTGCATACCTGCGGTACCACACTTCAGGCTTTTTATACCATTCTTCCTCCAGCTCAGTCCTCAAGGTACACACAGGGCTGGATTTAAGATTATGGTACCCACAGGAAGAATACTGGAGGAGGAGATTTCTCCCCACAAATGAAAAAGCAATGGGGCAGTTCCAATTTTTGGAGCCTTTAGAATCTGACACCCTAGGCATTTGCCTATGTTTTCTGTGCCTAAATCTTGTCCTGGGTATATCTTGGAAATTTTACAGTTACTCTTCTTGCTATGAAGTTCTGCTCTGACCATTTCAGTTTTTAATAATTGACAGATCCACTGCCGCTGCCACCACCACTCCAAGCCAATCTTAGTACTTTAGGATACTTCCTTCTCTGCTCCAGCTGTCTATGAAGTTCCTATCAAGAACCCTACCTAAGGAACTTGTCAATTCTTGGTCTTGCCCTTGCCTTCCAATGTTTACACAGGCGTTATACACTTAGGGGTAGATTTTATAAATGTACGCACGCGCGTACTTTTGTTCATGCACCAGGCGCGAACAAATGTACGCTGGATTTTATAAGATACGCGTGAGCCCGGCGCACGCTGCCTGTTCCCTCCACCTCCCCTCACCTTCCCCTCCCTTCCCCTACCTAACCAACCCCCCCCCCCCCGGGGCCTATCTAACCCCCCCTACCTTTGTTGGCAGATTTACGCCTGCCGAAAGCAGGCGTAAATCTGCGTGCACCAGCGGGCTGCTGGCGTGCCATCACCCGACCCGGGGGCTGGTCCGGAGGCCTCGACCACACCCCCGGGCCGGCGTCATGCCCCCGACACGCCTCCCGCCTCGCCCCGAAATTCGTGCCGCCCACCCGACACGCCCCCGACACGCCCCCTTTGCAAAGCCCCGGGACTTACGCGCGCCGCCGAGCCTATGCAATATAGGCTCGGTGCGTGCAGCGGGGGTTTGGGGTAGGTTTTCTTACGCGCGTACCCCCTTTGAAAATCTACCCCTTAGTTATCTTCAATTACTTCATGCCGTTTTGGGCATTTTCTTCATACTCATCCTGTATTTAGCATTTGATGCATTATATGACAGCAAAAGGCAAGGGCAGCAGAAGTGCACCACCCATAACTTGGACTGTTCACCTCCATGATCACTTCTTTGAGGTAATGGAGACAGTATTTGCAAAAAGTAATTCAAAAGATTTGTGTCTTGGATTCTCTGAATCATACAATGTTAAATAGCTAAAGGCGAAAGAGCATTTGGTGCTCCTTCACCTAATAATGTCATACTGAAATAACATTAGGCTTCCTCCAAGAATTTCTTCTGGCTTCTTCCTGCTTAGGGCTTTCTACCAATTTTGTTGGTGCCCTGGGATATTTTTGCTACTCTGGGTGGTTGCTTTGTGCCTCTCATGATGCTTTGGGATTTTCATTCCAGTCTTTCACCTTTTATCACTACCTTGTAGGGTGTTCTGCCTCTTTTGGTGCTTTGCTCCCTCCCTTTCATAGTGCCTTGAGCTCTTCACGCCAGAACTGGTATTGCTTTGCCCCTCTCATACAGGCTGGGTTCATGCCATTGTTGTTTACGCCCTTCACCACATATTTGAAGCCTTGGGTGATCTGGCCAGTTTTGCTACTGCTTTCCTCCTCTGATGGTGCCTTGGAGAACTGATGCCACTGCTGATACTGTTTTTCCCCATTGTGTGTTCTTGGACTCTTCATTCCACTTTTGGTGCCACATTGTCATAGCCTTTCTGTATCATCATTCTTTCACCCTTTTGATGATGTCTACCACCAGTTTCTTAGAAATGCTTAGAAAATCCCAATTTGAGAGACCATAATAGGCTGTATTCCTTCCCTTATTAACTATAAGGGTAAACAAATGAAAGAATAAAATAAATAAATGAAAACGTGTTTTTCTTTGGAACTAATGAAACAAATGGAGGTGCCTCACAAAAGAAATGAACAAACCAAAATGAAATATTTTTTTATCTGCACATCCCTAATAGATAACAGAACTGGGCCACCATAACTTGTGATTTATTTAATTTGTATAACACTTCCATCAAATAAACTACTTCGTCCTCTGCTAATCTTGCTTCAAAACTTTGCTACCACAGCTTTGTTCGTGAGATAGAAATAAACAAAAAAAAAAAAGTTTACAGGTGCAAAAATTTGATTAATGTTGATTCTCTACACTGGGCCAATACATTATTGCATCTGTATCAACGTATGAGGGTTTTCAGGTATTCATACAGAAGCTTCTGTTGGATTCGTGGACCCTTGAGCCGGCAGGGACAGATGAAGACTCACCGTGGGAAGGCCCACAGTGGATGTCGAAGCCAGGAGGCGGCACTGAACAGGAGACCGGAGGGATCTTCACCACTGGAAGCCCGAGGTCCCCCCAGGAGGAGCCCGTGAGGACCTGAGCCGCTTGGACTTACGTGCAGTTTCCTGTGGGCCGGTGACAGAAGAGGAGTTCCAGAGGATCCAGAAGAGTAGAACTGAAGCCAGGAGGCCAACTGGAACTTCACCACTGGAAGCCCACGGTCCCCCCGACAGGAGCTTATGAGGACCCGAACCGCTTGGACTTAGGAGAGGCCTCCTGGAAGAAAGCCGGAGTCAGAAGCCAGTAGTCGGAAGCCGGAATCGGAAGCCAATAGTCGAAAGCCGGATTCGGAAGCCAGTAGTCAGAAGCCGGGGTTGGAAGCCAGTAGTCAGAAGCCGGGGTCGGAAGTCAGAAGACGAAACAGCAACTAGTAGCTCTCACCAGAGAGTGAACCTTGTTGCAAGGCAACGTCTAGGCCAAGCTACAGGGTTTAAATACCCTTGCAGCATCTGACGTCATCCGAGAGCTCTCCTCCTTCTTCCCGCGCTGGCCCCTTTAAACCTCGCGCGGGCTCAGGGGGAGGGGGGGGGCAAGCGCGTCAAATCGACAGCATCTCTCTTGCAGAGGGAGAGCCGTGGCAGAGGCCAGGATCGGGCCTAGATGAGTGGGGAGGCGCTTCAGCGGCCTGGGCCAGCCCGAGGTGAGTGGAGGTACCTGGGCACGGCCCGGGACCTTAACAGCTTCTTGGACGTTCCATCTGTAAGACAAGCCCATGTCACTGATACCCAAGAATGAGCCTTTTTGATTGCAGCCCCTTGTTTTTAGAATTGATTTTCAATAGATTTGTGCCTTATGGAATGTCCAAACATGTTTACAACTTGAAGGTATTTTTGTTAAGCAGACCTACTGTTGAATTTTGTAAAATGGTCCTTGTCCAGTAATTCTTTATAGTATCAGGATGACAGCAGATATTTTTTTAATTTGTGTCAATTGATGATGTCATGTCTAGTGTTGTTTTATTTTAAATTGTGACTGTCATGCTGTCCATCGCTTAGGGCCCTGGCACAAGCAATTAACACATTTTAATAAAAATGAAGACAAGGATGGGTGTATTCAAGGCAACTATTATTTATTTCTTGCCTAAACTGTCTCCTGGAAACAGAATGCCCATATCAGGATGTCATCCAGATAAAAATAAATGAAAATCTTCTGCTTTTACAGATAAGCTATGAGTGTCACTTAAACCTCTGTGACCTCTTAAAGCAGATGCAAGATCAAAAGACAATAATTTGTACTGATATTGATAATGGTTCATCTTGGTTCCAATACATGGATGGTGAGCCTTCACTACTGGAATATGCAAATATGCAGCTCTAGAAAGCAAAATAAATCCCTAGGTTTAACTGCCTGAATTATGAGGCACAAAAAACATAGACTATGACAAAACACAACCCATCTAATCTGTCTAGTTCCCCTTTCCTGTCCATTCCTGGTTCAATATCATAGACCTAAACTGATCTGAAGGCTTTGTTTAAACTACAATTTGGTTTAGAAGTTTTAAGCTTGGAAGAGGATACAATCTACTTAATCTTTTGAGGGATCTAGTTTCAATCTACCTAATCTCTTGTGGATCTATTTTCAATTTAGCTGATTAGATTTTAGACAGCTAAATTTAGGAAAATTTTCAGCACTAACCTAGCAAGCAAGATTATGGCTGAACATTTCTGCAGGCTAAATTATCTGGCTAAAATCTAGCTGATAATTTAAGGAGCTTAGAGGTTTGTTTGTTTTTAATAGATCCCTGAGTGGTTATAGATGATCTACCCACCTAAATCCTTTGAAAAAAAGAGGTAGAGCCTTTAAAAAAGACTCTCCCACACCCCAAAGCAACATTCATCCTCCTTAACCCCCACCCAAAACCTCCAAACACCCTCTTTTGTGCCTCCCGTCTGACTCTCTGAACCCCTCCTTTCGTGCCAGGGAAGAGAGGAATTAAAGATCAGGTCTCGTGGGAGATAGAGGTGGGTTTTCAGAGCATTCAGGTGGAAATGAATTAAAGGTCAGGACTTGCAGGAAAGGGAAAGGGGTTTGGTTAGTCTTAGGAAGGGGTGAATTGAAGATTGAGGCTTACAACAAAAAGGGGAACATTTTGGAGAGTCTGGGGGTAGTAGGAGGTAAACTGAAGAGTAGGACTTGTGGCAATAAGTGAATATATGTATACGTGTGTGTGTGTGTGGTTTGGGGGAGAAGAGAAGCAGTTTTTGGACCACCCAACAGAAAATCAGAATTGCAGGAGTATGATTTGCACCTGCTGCTTGGGCATCAAGGATTAATCATCTCGGTCTTCACCCAACCCCAGGAATACCTCCAAGCCTGTCCATTTTTTAGCAGCTAAATCTAATCACTTTGTTAAATTAGATTAGATTTAGCAATTCAGCTTTGCTAAGTTTTCAAAGTCTTTGAGCTAGCTTCCCAATTTCTGAGTTAGATGACGATGAAAATTCGCACCTTAGATACCATGAAATCATTTGAATATGTCCCGATGAAATCCTGCAAAGGGCACTTATCAAATTAATACTGTGTCTAATAGATCTTGGACCATGTGGGCTAAAGCCACTGTCTTTTCCTTGTCCTTGACAAACCTAGAGTGGGGAAACCTGAAACTGTGAGCCTGATGATGAATATGATGGTAGAGACTATGCAAAGTATATTTAGAACCCATGTGGATTCTATTGATTTTTCTCAATTCTGATGAAAATATTACAACTCTCCTTTGCTTAAGGGAAGCTTTTCTGGACACTTATTGTCACACTACCTAGGAAGGAAAGAGATTCTTGGAAATGAAGCTTCTAAGATGACGTAACTTTATGTCTTCGTAAGTTCTCAGTGACAAGGTCAATATGAAGAAAGACCTCTGTTTCCATTTTTTCTCACAAATGTAAAGACTTTTTACTCTTTGACAGGTTTTTGTAGTGCCTTCCCCAAGTGTGAACCAAGAAAGGCAATATTAACTGAATGCTGACAAGATGCAGGTAAAAAATATGTAATGCTGTGAACAACTATGGTTCTGAGATGGATGTTTGGCATTGCATGCAGTGTTGGGTACACCTGTTATGCTGAGAAGACAGGTGACAGGCATGGTAGAAGCAACATCTGTTTCTGAAAAGGAAGACTGGAGCTATATCTATATTTCTAATAAGGAGGACTGATGTCAGATAGTGAAAATCACATTAGCATCTCTAAAGAGGTACTGTGAAAGCTACTTCTGTGGCTCTGGGCATATCGAGTCACATCTGTATTAAACGCTGGATACAATGACAGCTGTATTTGCTATTCTGAGAAGGAACAGCAGGGTTTCTTCCAGAAGGGTGCAGTGAAAGCCACATCTGCGGCTGAGAAAAATAATAGAGGAGAGTGCTGGTAGAATAGGGGGAATGTCAGAGCATAAACAGAACAAATGTGTATGCAGATAAAAAGTGACTTAATCAGGAGAACCACAGCATAGAAAAAAAAAGCCAGCAGCTATCAAAACTTTGCAGTATATGAGAAAGAATGAAAGGCAGGAAAGGTAAAAATTGTGCACTACTCTGGGTATGATCCCATCTACTCACTGTGTCCAAAAATACAAACTTTGCCTCATCTTTTCAGATTCAACAGCATATAGGTTATACCTAGTTCTTAATTTCTGTAATCCGATTTGAGAATAAACCTAGCAAAAAGCAAATAGTAAATGTTCATAACTAAGTGAATACATGTGAGCAATGACAATAATTTGCAATAAAAAAAACTACGTACATGATGGTACAAATCTAATATTCAATGAAAGGGTTTTGAAAACTGACTAAAGTACCCTAGGAAAATGTTGTCACATCATGGGCATTTCAGGGTCCCAAGATTTCCTTCCAAAGATGAAGGTACTCTCTCTCTAAACACTCCTCATCAAATATTGCGGTAATATTAACACAACGCCAAGAGTGGGAATTGTAATTCCATTCACTACTGGCTCGTTAGTTCCATTATTAACATGATAGCAGCAGTGGAATGTTGATTCATTATGCAATTTCATTTCTTTTTTTTAATGCATGATGTGTGAGGCATTTCCATGGCATTACAAAAAAAAATGTAATTATTGCAATTGATCATAAATCAAGCTGCAACACTAATGCAGCTAGTCAGTCAACTTTCGCAAACATGTTAAAGCTCCTCTGTGGGACTTGCAAGGTATTAAGTTTTTGGATTCATTTTCCTGACAGTCTTGAGAATACAGTACATCTGGAATTCCCTGTGTTCCGTAAGTACAGAAAGCTTCAAGGACAATGTGTCTATCCAGACCAGGCTTAATTGAATATGCAATTAAGTATACATTAGAAAACTGCCCTACATAATACTAATAACCGAAATCCCACATTTGCAGAGTTAGAAACATTTGTCTGGGGAATTTGCTGCATTTTAAAATTTCTTTTACATGAACTTATATAGAAATATTTTAAATAAAAGCTTGGAGATGAATTAATTTGAAGGAATATGCCAGATACTACATCTGGAGCAAAAAAAAATGTTCTGGGTCCTATTTTCAAAGGTCTTTTCATACAGACAAGTCCGGGAAAATCCGTTTTTAAGATTTCACAATGTTAGGAACCATTCTTGTTTTATTTTTACCCAGAAAATAACTGAGATCAGAAATGCTGTACTAGAAACAAAATATCAGTTATGTTTGAAAATAATAAAAGGTAGCTGACTACAACAGAAGCAATACGATAGATCCTATGGAAACCTTCAGGCAAGTGGAACAAAGAACTCACTTTTTAAGTTTTAGCAGGTTATGCATAATTACATAAGAAATTGCCATGCTGGGTCAGACCAAGAGTCCATCAAGCCCAGCATCCTGTTTCCAACAGAGGCCAAACCAGGCCACAAGAACCAGGCAATTACCCAAACACTAAGAAGATCCCATGCTACTGATGCAATTAATAGCAGTGGCTATTCCATAAGTCAACTTGATTAATAGCAGTTAATGGACTTCTCCTCCAAGAACTTATCCAAACCTTTTTTGAACCCATCTATAACAACTGCACTAACCACATCCTCTGGCAACAAATTCCAGAGCTTAATTGTGCATTGAGTGAAAAAGAATTTTCTCAAATTGGTCTTAAATGTGCTACTTGCTAACTTCATGGAATGCCCCCTAGTCCTTCTATTATTTGAAAGTGTAAATAACCGATTCACATCCAAGACCTCTCATGATCTTAAAGACCTCTATCATATCCCCCCTCAGCTGTCTCTTCTCCAAGCTGAACAGTCCTAACCTCTTCAGTCTTTTATAGGGGAGCTGTTCCAATCCCTTTATCATTTTGGTTGCCCTTCTCTGTACCTTCTCCATCGCAACTACATATTTTTTTAGATGCGGCAACCAGAACTGTACACAGAATTCAAGGTGCGGTCTCACCATGGAGCGATACAGAGGCATTATGACATTTTCCGTTTTATTAACCATTCCCTTCCTAATTATTCCTAATATTCTATTTGCTTTTTTGACTGCTGCAGCACACTGAGCCGACAATTTTAAAGTATTATCCACAATGATGCCTAGATCTTTTTCCTAGATGGTAGCTCCTAATATGGAACCTAACATCATGTAACTACAGCAAGGGTTACTTTTCCCTATATGCAACACCTTGCACTTGTCCACATTAAATTTCATCTGCCATTTGGATGCCCAATCTTCCAGTCGTGCAAGGTCCTCCTGTAATGTATCACAGTCTGCTTGTGATTTAACTACTCTGAATAATTTTGTATCATCCGCAAATCTGTTAACCTCACTCGTCATATTCCTTTCCAGATCATTTATATCTATATTGAAAAGCACCGGTCCAAGTACAGATCCCTGAGGCACTCCACTGTTTACCCTTTTCCACTGAGAAAATTGACCATTTAATCCTACTCTCTATTTCCTGTCTTTTAACCAGTTTGTAATCCATGAAAGGACATCGCCTCCTATCCCATGACTTTTTAGTTTTCTTAGAAGCCTCTCATGAGGGACTTTGTCAAACGCCTTCTGAAAATCCAAATACACTACATCTACCGGTTCACCTTTATCCACATGTTTATTAACCTCTTCAAAAAAATGAAGCAGATTTGTTAGGCAAGACTTCCCTTGGGTAAATCTATGTTGACTGTGTCCCATTTGTTATATTTTGTAAGGTTTGGGTGGACCCTTGGACACTGTGGCAGCTGACCACGCCCACGGGAGGAAGTCCCGTGATGGGCCACAGGTCAGGCTCAGCTCTGGACACACAAACACAAATTATATCTTTATTTAGACAGTTTGTGAAGCCACCAGAAGTGGTGGTAGTGAGTAGAAGATGGAGCCCGGCTGGGCTAGTATTCCTCAGGGTGCTGGAACAGCGGTTCCTCCGGTAGCAGTGCTGTAGTGAAAAGAACTGAAAGAATGAGTACAATAAGACATGCACAGAGTCCCTAGTATGGAGAAGCCCCGAGATAGGGAGAGCTGGCCCTCGAGGAGCGAGTACCAAATCCCTGGGAGCAGAGACTCGTTGGCAAGTACTCACGCAGCAGTTCCACGTAGGAGATGGCACTGGCCCTGGAATGGAGGCAGGCCCTCGAGCAACGAGTACCTGGTTCCAGGGAAACAGCTCTGAGGAGTAGATGGTAGTAGTACTCACAGATGGTATCTGTAGCGAATTCTTCTAAGTAGAATAGGAGATGGACACAGGCAGCGAGTCAGGGAACATGGGCCCTCGAGGAGTGAGTACCGGTCCCTGATAGCAACCTGAAAGAAGCAGAGAGGCCCCTGAGGAGCTGGTACCCCATTAGCAGAAAAGACTCCAATATAAGTTGGAGGCAGAGTAGCTGGGTACGGACAGCGAATCCCATCCATAGGAAATCCCTTGCTAACTCAACGGCTAGCAATAAACAATAGGCTTAAATATCCGGGCAGCATGACATCATCACAGGGGGATGCCCCTGAGGTTCGCGCCATAGAGGAAATAAGAATGAGGGCTGCACGGCGCGCGCGCCCTAAGGTACCCGAGGAGCATGGTAGGAGGCAGAGCCCAAGCCCGTCCGGGGATGCTGGAGAGGACGGCGGGCAGACGCCGCGGCAGCCAGACGTCCACAAGGAGCAGGAGGAGTCGCAGAAAAAGAAAGGTAGGCAGAGTGAAGCCGTCGGGCAGCGACGGTTGCAACACCATTAAACCATGTCTTTCTATATGCTCTACGATTTTGATCTTGAGAATAGTTTCCACTATTTTTCCTGGCACTGAAGTCAGGCTTACCGGTCTATAGTTACCCGGATCGCCTCTGGAGCCCTTTTTAAATAAATTTCAACCTACAATGAGCTATGTACCCTACAGTATTTGAGGAGAGTACCTTCCCATATTCCAATGAGTACGTGCATAGCCACACCATGAGCACTGTTTCACCACCCACCTAAACACAGACAACCAGCAAAACCAGAAAAGGTACAGAAAAGTGGAACAAAAATGATAAAGGGTATGAAACAGGTCCCGTATGAAAAGGTTTAGCAGTTTAGGGCTCCTTAGCTTGAGGGGAGATGACTGAGGGGAGATAGGAGAAGTTTATAAAATCATGACTTGTATGGGAACAAGTAGTTAGGGGAACTTGTATTTACTCTTCAAATATACCAGGCTGAGCACTTGGGGCATGCATTTTCTTACTGCCAGGCGCTGGGAAAGGACCACAAGGAATAGGCACACACCTAATCTTCCGAGTGCTCCTCCCAAATGACCAGAGTAGACGGTGCCAGAGACAGGACGCTAGTATCAATGGAATATTTATCTGACACTCTTAAGGATCAATTTTCACTAAGGCGCTCAGCGGCAAGATTGCAAGCCATGTCATAGCCATGTCATAGCTGGTTATCTTCAGCAACCTTTCAGCTGCAACCTAGCACTTAGAGAAGATAAGACCATCGCGGAAAGATTAAATGATTTCTTTGCTTCGGTGTTTACTGAAGAGGATGTTGGGGAGGTACCCGTAATGGAGAAGGTTTTCATGGGTAATGATTCAGATGGACTGAATCAAATCACGGTGAACCTAGAAGATGTGGTAGGCCTGATTGACAAACTGAAGAGTAGTAAATCACCTGGACCGGATGGTATACACCCCAGAGTTCTGAAGGAACTAAAAAATGAAATTTCAGACCTATTAGTAAAAATTTGTAACTTATCATTAAAATCATCCATTGTACCTGAAGACTAGAGGATAGCAAATGTAACCCCAATATTTAAAAAGGGCTCCAGGGGCGATCCGGGAAACTACAGACCGGTTAGCCTGACTTCAGTGCCAGGAAAAATAGTGGAAAGTGTTCTAAACATCAAAATCACAGAACATATAGAAAGACATGGTTTAATGGAACAAAGTCAGCATGGCTTTACCCAGGGCAAGTCTTGCCTCACAAATCTGCTTCACTTTTTTGAAGGAGTTAATAAACATGTGGATAAAGGTGAACCGGTAGATCTAGTATACTTGGATTTTCAGAAGGCATTTGACAAAGTTCCTCATGAGAGGCTTCTAGGAAAAGTAAAAAGTCATGGGATAAGTGGTGATGTCCTTTCGTGGATTGCAAACTGGCTAAAAGGCAGGAGACAGAGAGTAGGATTGAATGGGCAATTTTCTCAGTGGAAGGGAGTGGACAGTGGAGTGCCTCAGGGATCTGTATTGGGACCCATACTGTTCAATATATTTATAAATGATCTGGAAAGAAATACGACGAGTGAGATAATCAAATTTGCAAATGACACAAAATTGTTCAGAATAGTTAAATCACAAGCAGATCGTGATAAATTGCAGGAAGACCTTGTGAGACTGGAAAATTGGGCATCCAAATGGCAGATGAAATTTAATGTGGATAAGTGCAAGGTGATGCATATAGGGAAAAATAACCCATGCTATAATTACACAATGTTGGGTTCCATATTAGGTGCTACAACCCAAGAAAGAGATCTAGGTGTCATAGTGGATAACACATTGAAATCGTCGGTGCAGTGTGCTGCGGCAGTCAAAAAAGCAAACAGAATGTTGGGAATTATTAGAAAAGGAATGATGAATAAAACGGAAAATGTCATAATGCCTCTGTATCGCTCCATGGTGAGACCGCACCTTGAATACTGTGTACAATTCTGGTCGCCGCATCTCAAAAAAGATATAATTGCGATGGAGATGGTACAGAGAAGGGCTACCAAAATGATAAGGGGAATGGAACAACTCCCCTATGAGGAAAGACTAAAGAGGTTAGGACTTTTCAGCTTGGAGAAGAGACGACTGAGGGGGGATATGATAGAGGTGTTTAAAATCATGAGAGGTCTAGAACGGGTAGATGTGAATCGGTTATTTACTCTTTCGGATAGTAGAAAGACTAGGGGACACTCTATGAAGTTAGCATGGGGCACATTTAAAACTAATCGGAGAAAGTTCTTTTTTTCTCAACGCACAATTAAACTCTGGAATTTGTTGCCAGAGAATGTGGTTCGTGCAGTTAGTATAGCTGTGTTTAAAAAAGGATTGGATAAGTTCTTGGAGGAGAAGTCCATTACCTGCTATTAAGTTCACTTAGAGAATAGCCACTGCCATTAGCAATGGTTACATGGAATAGACTTAGGTTTTGGGTACTTGCCAGGTTCTTGTGGCCTGGATTGGCCACTGTTGGAAACAGGATGCTGGGCTTGATGGACCCTTGGTCTGACCCAGTATGGCATTTTCTTATGTTCTTATCTATACCTGCACATAGAGATAGAAACCTAAGTTGGGGTAAATCTTTCAAAAACTTGGGTATAACCAGTTAACTCCCAAAACTACTGGCAAGATCCTTTTTAAAAGCTAAAACCCTTAGGGGTAGATTTTTAAAAATTTACACGCATGGCCGGGCCAATTTTCAAGGCCTGGCCATGCGCGTAAATCCCCAGGATGCGTATAAGTCACGGGGCCTCGGGAAAGGGGCGGGGAGGGCTGTGGCTAGAGGCACCCGGAACAGTGGCCATTTGCCGCTGTGCTGGGGGAATCGCGTGCCGGCAGGGTGCCGGTGCGCGCAACTTGCTCCTGACCCGAGGCAGGAGCAAACGGTAAGACAAAGATTTGGGGGGGAGTTTAGGATAGGGCTAGTGGGCGGGAAGGTTAGGGGAAGGGGCAGGAAAGTTAGTATAGGGGTAGGGAACTGCGGAAGGCCGCAGGCGTCGGGGCGCATGTTATAAAATAGTGGGTCCACGTGTGCGCGCCGGGAAGCACATGCACATGGACGCGCGTGTGCAAGATTTGAAAATCTACCCCTTAATGCATATATTCATTCTGCAACTGGAACCTTTCTTTTTCTTAACTATTAACAGAATTATTATGGAAGTAAGGAACATGAAACACTATATTCATTCTTATGCATTTATTTTACCCAATCCCATCCAAGTGGATATTATAATAAGTATTTTCATGAGCCCACTGTATTGCACATTGCTTCTTGTATGATTGAGTTAACAACATTATCCATCATCTGAAATCAGCATTTTACTGCAAGTCTTGTCATGCTTTACATGCCTACGTTCTACGCCTTCTTCTTTCACTTCATTATGCAAGTCCAGCCATCTTGCATTGTCTCATGTATGTTTGCACTCTATTATTATATTTTCAAGATCAGGAATGGGGAACTTGGTTTATGGAATTTTTAATTATTTCTCCTTCATCTACATGGAGAATTCTGAGTAAAAAGCATAAACCTTCAGTTTTATTTGTGGTATTTTAAACAGGGCTGCCATAAGATTTAAAAATGTAAATGTTTCCCAAATCTTGGAAAAATGCTTTTGTCTTTTGGGCTTCTTGTCACTTGCAGGAAAGTGTTTCTGTTTTGGTTTTAGAGTTCATGGAGATTTATTTATGCTGTTGGGAACTGGCCAGTGAAGGATAGAGATGTGAATCGGAACCGGATTCGGTTCTGATTCTGGTTCCGATTCACATCGTGATTTTTTTTTCGTCCGGCCCGATCGGGTTTTTTTTTTATCGGGCTGTGCCCGAGCCGATAAACAAAAAACCCACCCCGACCTTTTAAAACTAATCCCTTAGCTTCCCCCACCTCCCCCCCCAAAACATTTTACAGGTACCTTGTGGTCCAGTGGGGGTCCCGGGTGCGATCTCCTGCTCTCGGGCCGTCGGCTGCCACTAATAAAAATGGCGCCGATGGCCCTTTGCCCTTACCATGTGACAGGGTATCCGTGCCATTGGCCGGCCCCTGTCACATGGTAGAAGCACTGGATGGCCCGCGCTATTTTTAAAGATGGCGCCAGAGCACTGGATGGCCCGTGCTATTTTTAAAGATGGTGCCGGCCATCCAGTGCTCCTACCATGTGACAGGGGCCGGCCAATGGCACAGATACCCTGTCACATGGTAAGGGCAAAGGGCCATCGGCGCCATTTTGATTAGTGGCAGCCGACAGCCTGAGAGCGGGAGATCGCTCCCGGGACCCCCACTGGACCACCAGGTACCTGTGAAAAGTTTTTTGGGTGGTCAGGAGGGTGGGGGAAGCTAAGGGATTAGTTTCAAAGGGTCGGGGTGGGTTTAGGGGTTATTTTTGGGTGCCGTTTTTCCTGCCCTCCCCCAAAACGATAAGAGAACCCCACGAACAATATCGTGGGGTTTTCCTATCGGTTTCAGGGAGCCCCTGATTTCTGACGTTTTGAAAATATCGTACAATATTTTCAATCGTCCGAAATACGATTCACATCCCTAGTGAAGGAACCTGGCGCTTGCAGCTGCACATTAGGGTTTACTCATCCATCAGTTTCCTGGTCACCCAGGCAAACCTTTGATGCATAGAGAAGCATGCCCTTATCGTATTACATAAGGGAAGGAGATCCAGGAGAGTATGTCCATTCAGAACAGAAAGGAGGTGGAGGTGAAGCTTTTTTTTTAAGGACTGTAATTTTTTGATGGTCTTTGTGTTATTATGTTGTATTGATTTTTATTATTTTGTGAATATTGTTTTTACTATGTTTTATTGTACATTCCCCAGAGCTTTTCTGGTTGGTTGATTTATAAATAATAACTATAAATAAAATAAAATACAGCACGAAAGGCAAGAGAGGCCAGAGAGAGACATCAGGTATTGGAATTCAGGCACCAGGAGTTAATTCCTTAAGCAAATTAAAGGGGACTCTAAGAAATAAGATTGATTTGTTATCATGGATTCATCTAGCAAGAAATATAGATATATATAGGGGTAGATTTTCAAAACAGCGCACGCGGCACGCACACATGTACGCCCGATTTTATAACATGCCTGCCTCTTGCAAGTTGTGCGCGCCAGCAGCCTGCTGGCACGTGATCCTCCAACATAGCGGCAATGGCCGCTCTATCAGAGGCCTCTGGCCCCGCCCCCGGACCTCCCCTTTAGTAAAGTCCCGGGACTTACACCCGTCCTGTGGTTTTACGCGTGTCGCCGGGCTTTTTAAAAATAAGCCTGGCGTGCGTAACCTTTTGAAAATCTGGCCCATAATGTGTCAAATAATTGCCTCTGAAGAAAATTAATTTTAAGTATTTATTATTTATTTATTTATTATACTGACATTCGATTTGAGATATCACATCGGTTTACATTCAGGTACTGTAGGTATTTCCCTATCCCCAGAGGGCTTACAACCCAATCAAAATGCGATAAGTATCACATGTGATAGCAAAACGGGCGTGGTTTATGCTAATTTACAATTTATCGCAATTTGCACTATTTACCTATGCGAAAAGCTAAGTTAGTGCACATTGTGATAACCTTTTCAGACTTGCAATAAGTGCCAAACCTGATGTATTTCCTGCATTCAACCACTGGGGGATCATTGGTGAGAGAGAGAGAGAGAGAGAGAGAGAGAGACTAGCCATAGTGCCCGCTCCCTAGATAGGTGGTGAGGGTTAGGTATTATGTAGGGGGCTAGGGGCCACTTTGACATTCAATGTGAGACGTACGAACAGAACAGTGGTCTCTTGTGAAGATCTGATGGACTCTCTACCTGGGTAACATCAAGCTAGGTGAAGAGAACATTGCCCAAATCTCATCTTGGAGTGAGTTTCCTCTCTCCATCGGTCCCCAGATCACAAGAGACCACTGTTCTGTTCGTACATCTCACATTGAATGTCAAAGTGGCCCCTAACCCCCTACACCACCCTCACCTCAAGTTACTAAGTGGGCCTACCATAGGGGTACAAATACCTATCTAGGGAGAGGGCACTATGGCTAGTGTCTCTCTCTCTCTCTCTCTCTCTCTCTCCCTCCCTCCCTCCCCCCCTGGGAGCTTTAAATCTACTCAAACAGGCATTTCAAGAGAAAATGCAATATAACCTTACCACCCAGTAAGGGAAGCTATTGCACAGCTTAACACTATTCAAAAAGGTGCAGTTAAAATCAGCATTAAGTCTGTGCAATGGCAAACCCAGCCCACTCCCCCTCTTTTTGAAATTTGCATCGCACCATACGATATGGTGCTATCGCATGCGTTAAAGACGTTTTCGCATGTGGTAAGGGCCTATCGCATGCGTTAATGGGGCTTTTTGCATGCGATAAGCCCTTAACGCATGCGAAAACGCTTCAGCGCATTTTGATAAATGACCCCCCCTAAGTTTGTACCTGAGGCAATGGAGGGTAAAGTGACTTGCCCAAGGTCACAAGGAGCGACAGCGGGACTTGAACGCTGGTCTCCTGGTTCGTAGCCCAGGTGCTCTAACCATTAGTACCTTCAGTTTGAAGATTACTTTACTGAATGGAGTGACAATACTACATCCAAGGACCCTGAAAGATTTCTTTCCACTCTATTCACAATGAATCCCAGTGAGGGACTGTTAGCACAGCGAGTGAGCGCCAGGCCTCAGCCATTTCTACAGTATACTGCCCTTAACCAGAGAAGGACAAAGGAGGGGAGGGGAAAGGGGTGAGCAGCTGTTTGTGCTGCATGGAGGCGAATCAATTTATAGGGACCAAACAGATCAAAATCTGTCCACCTGTGCTGGCTTTTATTTCCTACAGGTCCTGTCAGGTGGAAAGCAGAAGCCAGAGAGTCATCATTTGTGCTCTAAACTGGATAGGACAGGTTAGAAGTACTGGATTATGGACGTGTGTACAGAGTAAGAATTTTCTACCATACGTCATTTTCCTTCCTTGCAAATGTTACATAGGAAGTGCAGAAAAACAACAACAAAAAAAAAAAAGAGCCTAAGTTCTCCATAGCTTTTTGTACTTACACATTTGTTTTAGAACAGTAAATTTTTTTTTTTTTTTTTTACATGTGCAAGACTCCTGAACTGCGTACATTTTTTTCTGCACTATTTGTGATGTTTTACTGACGTTCACTTACAAAAAATGCTCCTGGTTTGTTTCCCGATGCAGGCTTCTGAAGAAGCCCTCACTAGCTGTCACATGGGTCTAGGCTGAAAGAGACGCAATCTTGTTGTAAAGGTTATTCAGTCAGTAAGCAGCACAAATGGATCAGCCGATAGAAAAAAAAAAAAAGCAGAAAAAGAATTCATTTTTCGTTTGGAGGCAGCCAACACTGGCTCAGTGGCTCAGAAAATGTGATTTCTGATGATGCCAGTGCCTAGGCCTGACAAATGTGGAAAACTTGCTTTACGGGTACAACTAGAGAATAGCTTTGACTCAGCTAAGTAAAAGCAATATTGACTTCCTTAGTTCAAAGTCCTATGCTGTGTGCATATACTTATCATAATTCAGTTCCATACATTCTTCCCATATAGCATACATTTGTAAATGCATATCTATATATATTTAGTCAAAGCATTAAAGTTTGCATCACAGAATGCAGTACATAAGCTTGGTACAATGAAACTGTTTGAAAGGATTAAAATAATATGTTGTTACACAGTACATTTTATGGGTACAAAAGTTCCAAAAACAATGTGTTGGAAAACAAGCTAAGTGCCTGTGCCCCCGTCTGCAGGTCCATAACCTACTAAGAAATGTATGATATACATGTTGCACGCCCATTAAACTTGCATTCCCATCTACAAAACCACTGAATCGCGCCATTCTTAGGCAATGACTCTCTTTTGTACATTGTCCATTAGGGATTAGCCTGAGACCACCCAACAAGTTTAATTTATCACGAGGGACACACTCGGCCCAGGAACACCAGTAAAATTTATGGCACTTTCAATGCGCTCAGGTTTCTTTCTTTGGTTAACTGTTTCTCCCAAGCTAAGGAAAGGGCTTTACTTGATATTAAATCTTTCAGATTTTCTTCCTCAGGGGCACCAAGACTGAAATCACTACGCTGCCCCTCTGAATGAAATCTTTGATGTGAAACGTAAGATTGGTATAATCATGGAATTAAATAAATGGCCTTGGCTAAACAGGAAAAAATATTATTCTCCTCATTCTTGTACAGAAGGTGTTTCTTATGCTGTATGACCATTCACCACAGCCCACATATGAAATCCTACACAAATACAACCAACAAAGATGGATTAAAAAGCAAATAATATTTTTCATTGTGCTACATAACGGGAACGTCTTTAGAAGAGATGCACGGATATGCTCATGGCTTAGAAAACATCTCTCGCAGGCAGTGGTGACAATGAGGTTGGTTGCAGCGTTACACTCGAAGCAGGGCTGCCTCAAAAGCACAGGCACAAAAAGCACATGGTTAAGGTTATCGGTTTTTAAATACTGTTTAAGGGTAATATTGTAACCGGTTTCTCCTTCCAAAAGATGTCTTCTTACTTTCTCAGCAATATCAGTTTGTCACCTCAATGTATGACAGCGGGATGGTTATTACTATTTTAAAATGGTAAAGATGACCTCTACCCCTTTCAACTATGCTAATTTACCTACGTCAGCATCTTGGTGGATTACTGTATTTGTAAAAAAGGAAATTTTAACTGTTATCAACAAGAAATAAAATTCTAAACAAATGAAAACATCAAGTAGGCAACAAGTATACCAAGACATTTTAAAAATCTTTGAGGGCAAATCAAGTAATGTTTATATAATTAAATTATTTACAAAAAAAAAAATATTCAATCAGCACCATCAATATAACACTTATGCAGGCAAGTAATGCATGGTAAAATGTGCACAGAAGAATTTTAAAGGGTAACACATACATATCCACCAGGGGTCTAGTGAGACCTGGGGTTAAAGATTAAGAATTTTTAGAACCTGGGGCATGTACCAAAATCATTTAATGCACATTCCAGCAGCATGTACTTTGTACAAATATAAAACATCCTAAATAAAAGCATATATGCAGCAAACAAGGCAGAATAATGGCACACTAAGGCTTAAGAGAGGGGGAGAAGCGGAGTCGTGGATGCACCTGTACAAAAGAGTCAACCTTTTGAAGCTGGTGCAGAAGGTCACAAGAAGTCAGTGCAATGGGAGGGAGCAGAGTAACATGGGAACAGTGCTGAAATGGTATAGCATCCAAGCATCAGCAGCCTGCTTGTGTCGTAGAGGACAAACAGAGGAGAGAGACTGAGGAGACCAACAAAGAGGTTATGCATGCAATTAGATAACATGAGAAGGGTATTACCCTCTATTTATTCATCATAAGATCACCGTAATGGCCACAGAAACAACACCTCCTTTCACAGGTAAGAGACATCAACTATAAAGTAGGGCACAAAATAACCCCAGGGTTGAAGCAGAGATTATCCGAATCAGATAAGACACTTCTAGGGATAAGAAAGAGGACCCAAGAGGGTACCTTATGAGTGTCCTAAAAGGGATCTGAGACAACCAACTGATAAAAAAAAATAAAGTAGAGCAATGGGGTTCTAGTGCCAAGGAGGGTACTGCCAATTTGGAGTTCAATCAGCCAATAGGAAAAATCTGAGGGCAATGTTTTCAGAATTTCACATGTGAACACATGAATAAATAGCTAAAAAATGTATGGGGCCTTGTCTAAATCATACAGTTCCACTCGTCTGGTGCAGAAGAAGAAATAATGGAATGGAATAAACCTGTACATGCGCAGTTGTGATCTTTGAGCTGGAGTTCTCCTGGTGTGGAAGTGAATAATCTCTTGTGCATTGTGCCTTAAGGCACAAGTGAAATAAGTAATGTAATTGTGTGTTTGAGGTGAAGGTATCTACTATTGCCCCTGATTGTTTACTCCATTTATGTGCCTATCTGTACTACCTGAGAAGGGAGTTTCGATTGCGCCCATAGATCCACTAGGGCAGTTATTGAGTACAAATTCAACTTCCTGAAAGTCTGCTTTCAATGGCGAACTACAATGAAGACATTCTGCCTAGTGTTTGTTGTGTGCTGCATGCTCCAGGACATGCAAATCTGGTATTATCTGCCTTGGCCGGAGGAGGCAGCTTTGGAGATTGAAGTGTAGGACCTACAGCAAGCAGGAGGCAGAAGCTTAGCACCTGCAGTTGCATCTCAGGCAGATGAGACCATGAGTCAGTTGAATCCTAGAATGCAAGTGTTAGATTATATAGAATTAAAGTATTATCCTAGCAAGCTAGCTAGCTGCTGAATAGGCCTAAAATATATGCAAAGGAAGTTTATTCAGATTTGCTAAAATATGCAGGACCTCCAGCCCCTCTTTTACAGAATCCCTCCAGCCTTCTATCGCACTTCTCATTCCCATGCTCTCTTTCACATAATCCTACCACCCCCCCCCCCCCTGTTTCACACAATATCCCCCCAAATTCCCTCCCCTCTTCCTCTATATATTGTTCAGGTGGCAGGAAAATAAGGAGAGGAGCACACACCTTGGGCCATATCCTCCTCTTCCTCCTCTGCCATCTAGTGTTGCCAACCAGCTCCAGATTTTCAGGATAAGTTGATTCAGTCCTGGTTTTACCCCATTGCATGCTAGGACTTATTCTGATTTCCCTATTGCATTCACTAAGAAAAGCAAAACTATAAGTACCTGCATACAGGGAAGTAAAACCAGGACTGGACGCACACATCCTGAAAATCTGGAGCCTGTTGGCAACACTAGTCCCAATTGCTGCTTTGATAAATCCAAGTTTTACCTTAACAAGTGGGAAATATTGCAACATGGAGAATTTTTCCTCCGAAAGAAGCATCAGTGGGCTTCTACTTGACCAATCTGTAATGACTAAAGAATGTGTTCCACAAACTTCAAGTCGCTGCCTAACATATTTGCTTGAAAGGCTCCATGGTGTGGACATATCTGTTTTCTGTGTTCAAAGCAGTGGGCTTTGCGGACAATCTGAGGATATGGGTTTGAAGTTTGTATAACAACCCAAGATCAGGTAAAAGTTAATGGGATGCTATGTGACGAAACATGGGCTTCACGAATGCTGAAGCAGCCTGGAAAGACAAAACGGCTGGAGATTGCAGTAGGTAGAGGGCGTTCTCAAGGGAGGTCCACCGAGAATGCGGTTTCAATAGGGAGAGAAAAAAATAAATTAGAGTTGGCTAGGGGCCAAGGCTACTGGGAAAGGTAGTCCTGAGACCCTGGACAGCAGCCAAGAAAACGTGTGATGATGATTGGGAGACAGAGACTGCAGAGCAATAAGTGCAGCTCTTAAGCGCTGCCTGCAGTCAGAAGTAAAAGACAGGGGGAGAAGGACCAGACAGCTAGCCAGGAGAGAAGAAATCCCTAACCCAGAAGCAGATGACACAGTCTGAGTCTGAGGGGGTAGGGATTGTGAATCTGCAACAAGCAGGATTTATGTTGTCCCAAGGAACTGAGCTACCCTATATCAAGGTGCCAAGTGCCTGACTGGGGTGATACTGGTGTCTCAGAGAAGGAGATAAACCTTACAAGTATGAACTGAAAATTGATATCTTTTAAAGTTCTTTTTACTGCAAGTGCCTGTCTCTGAGCGGTGTGTTTCAGAGAACTGTCAGCAGGTTGTGCAAGCCGAGGTGGCGATCCATGACAGTTAACTTAAGCCTTCTCTTTGGGAAGGGATATGAGAGGCATCTTCATTGTTCTTTCCCACTGCAATGGAGTCATTGGTGTTCAAAATCCAAAACCACCCATACATTACAGGCACATCTGAGAAAAACTGGATACATCATAAAATAGCACTATCTGTTGATGATATACTAATAGATACACAAGATAAATTCAGCAATTTATTTTCAGGGTAAACATGGGCAAAGCTGAACTAGTGGAGATAAAACTTTTCACTTGAAAGTAAAAAAATGCTTCAACTGGAATTCTCTTTTCAATGGTCCCCTGGATGATTTAAGTATCTGAGGATTATTTATTAATCTTCCAACTTTGAAAGGCTCTACTGGAATATAGATTATTACTGGTGAAGATTAAGCAGGGCTTGAGAACATGGTTGCCCTATCTCCTTTCCAGGTTTGAGCACACCTTGGAAGCTAGATTCACAGAAGATTACTTCAAACATTAGCCTACATATAATAGATAAGCTAGAAGCCGATACACTAACCCATGAGATTTTTCGTGGGATAATGGCCAATGCATAAAAGTTTGTTGCCCTCACAAATGAGCAGGAGAGCTAATTTTCACACAAAGTAAATCTGTTAATTTGTTCAAATTCAAAGCAGACTATTTGAAAATGCATTGAGAAATTCCTCAAAGAGTTTTCAGCACACCAAATTCACCAAACTTCAAAATTTTACCAGCTTCATCAAAATGTTCAGATAATCTTGTTGCGCTTGTATGTGGACCCTTGTCCTGGAGCAGTGGAGAATGGCTCCCTGGTAGGGACCAGGAAGCACCTGCCTCCAGGGGGTGGAGCACAGGAGGAGATAGAGGCTAGGATGAGCTTCACCACTGGAAGCCCGCGGTCCCCCCGAGGTGAAGCCTATAGGGACCCGGTTCGCTTGGACTTAGGTGGGCCTCGCAGGGTCTCCTGGAGAGGTAGTAGAGAGGCGTGCCCATGAGCAGCAAGGGAGCGCGGTTGGTCACTAGGCTGTAGGTCTGGAGAAGCAAGGAAGGCCAGTACAGCATAGGCAATGACAAGACAAGGGACAAAGCCAGAATCAGGAGACGTGGTCAATGGCAGCTGGGGTCAGAATCCAAGGATCAGTCCGAGGAGTAGTCAACGAAGCAGGGGTCAGGTTCAAGAGGTCAGACGAGGTCACAAGGCAGGTAGAGGTCAGGATCCAGGCAGTGAACAGAATGATCAAGGAGCAAGCCGAGGTTATTACCAGAGAGACAGTCCGAGGGTACTACCTGGGGAGACAGGACAGACAGATGCTGGAACAGAAGGACACTGGAACAGAAGGACGCTGGAACAGAAGGACACTGGAACAAGGCTGGAACAGTAGGATGCTGGAACAAGACTAGAACAAGACCGTGAACGCAGAGGCAAACTAGTACACATACAGTGCCGACCAGATTGCCAAGGCAAGGAAGTGCAGGCAGGGACTTCCTTATATCAAAGTTCAATCAGGGCGCGCCGCAGAGCTAGGACCCGCCCCGGCCCTACAAGAGGCTGGGCGGTCCGCGCGCGCGCGTAGGGGCATGGGCAACGCTATTGGAGATGCCGAACTCCAGCGTGAGGCCTGGTGCCACTGGGGAAGCCGACCCGTGACCTGCAGAGGATCTAACGAGGTGAGCAGGCCCATAGGTGGGCCTGGTGCAGACGGGGCGCGCAACAAATCTGTTCTGAAGATCCTCGTACATCTCCAGTCTCAGCGCAAAGGAGAAGAACAAAACTCTCTGATAGTAATTTTTAAACAGGCATGCAGACGCACATGTGCACACATTCATCGGGCCACACTAATGATGATACATGTGCGCTCAGTTTTTAACAGTCGTGCACATGTGCGCACAAATGCTGCTGCTACCGAGTAATTGCGTAATTTTACAAGGGTCGCGTGGCAATGCCATTTCTAGTTTTCCCAGTTCGCTGCCAGTTCACCCAGTTAAGGGATAGGACTTCCAAACCCCTCTAGTTTAATAGCCTCCCTTTGCCCCCCCCCCCCATTAGCCATGACCCTTACAAACCCCGCTCATCTGTCAATTTGTTTTTGTTTTATTATTTACAAGTCATCCTTAGCAGAAGTAAACTTACGCGGCAGGGGTCCCTGGCAAATTTCAAGTTTGAATCCAGGAATGCCCATGGCTTGCCCAGAAAACACCCACACCCTCCCCCTTTTTTGGATATTTTTTCTTTGTGTGCACAGCACTATTTATGCGTGTACCCTGGCGGCTTATAAAATCTGCTCGCTGCATGCAAGCCCAACTTGTGCGCATATCTCACGGCTTTGGCACACGCCGGGCTTCTAAAATTCAACTTTCTGTCCAGATTGCTGTGAATGAACCACATAAAAAATTTAAAAAATGAGAATGATTAATTCATAAGTAGCAAAGATATCTGTAGGAAGGAGGAACTTATGAGGCTCCTGGGCAAAAGTGGTCTGTTTTCTTTTACTTAATTGCCGAAAACCAGTGAATGACAGACATGTATTATCTTCAAGTGAGTTATTATGGATGCAAAATTGGCAAATGGATTGTTTAACCAGTGACGTTAATTAGAAACTACTGTTTTGTATTTAAAATGCCCCTCGACATTAGTTCCTTTAGCTGCTTTGAAGGTTTTTGGGGGTGTTTTTTGCACGATATCATGGAAAATACAATCTAATCTCTTTCATAAGCATCACATAGTTTGCTTTAACTGTAATATGTGAATCTCTAGACTCTGGATTAATTTCATGTGCATTTATGGTGTAATTCTCTATGTCAAGTCATATAGGATGAAAATAAGCACAGCTGGAACCCTACTGAAAGCACTCAGATTCTTCATGCTGAGCGATACATTTTTATTGACCAAATGGCTATAAAGAACTAAAACAGAGCAACTGTATGTATCGAGGGAAACAAACAGAGAATTGTCTTTTTTTTTTTTTTCTGTCAACTCCTGCTCTGGCCAGGACCTGTTGGCACTACTTCTTGGACAGTGATATCCAAGGTCATCAGCTTCAAAGAGAAAGTGGAATCTCAGCACCTCCCATTATCATGTTCTCCTCCATCTCCTGCAGTGATACTTGCCACACAGTCTCAGCTCTTCTAAGTGAGCAAAGACCGTACCTCAAGCATGAAGAATTGGAGAGTTTCAGAGAACATTCCTAACCACACTGTGCACCTAAAACTCACATGGAAAAGTGAGAAAAATTAAGTTGTCGGTATTGCTGCATTTCAGGTTTCAGTTTTTAAAAATAGTAATAAAAAAAGACAAATAAATGTTTAAATAACAAAATTAATCCTACCCCCTTCGGAAAGGAGCAAATATTTTAAGAAAAAAAATTAGAATAATAAGAGATAAATAGATTTAGAAGTGGGGTGAGGGGGCTCAGAATTGGTTTGCATAAATATGACTATATGATTGAAGTGTTGCGCTTGGAGGTGGACCCTTGTTCTGGAGCAGTGTAGGGCGGCTCCCTGGTCGGACCCAGGAAGCACCTGCCACCAGGAGGCGGAGCACAGGAGGAGACAGAGGCTAGCTGGAGCTTCACCACTGGAGAGCCTGCGGTCCCCCCGGGTGGAGCCCTTGGGGACCCAGGCCGCTTGGACTTAGGTGGGCCTTGCAGGGTCTCTCAGAAAGGAAGTTCAAAAGTGTGCCCACCAGGATCAAGGGTGCGTGGTCAATGACTAGACTGGAGGCCTGAGGGATCAAAGAAGGCCAGTACAGTGTTTGCAATGTTAATGCTAGGAGCAGGGCCAGAATCAAGGAGGCATGGTCAGTAATAGCAGAGGTCAAGTTCCAAGGATCAGTTCGAGAGTAGTCAGCCAAAGCAGAGGTCAAGTTCCAAGGATCAGTCCGAGAGTAGTCAGTCAAAGCAGGGATCAGGTTCCAGAGATCAGACGTGGTCAAGGAGGCAGGCAGAGGTCAGAATCCTGGCAGCAATCAACGTGGTCAAGAACAGGCAGAGGTCAGTACCAGAGAGTCAGTCCAAGAGGTACTACCCTGGGGGAACGCAGGAACAGAAGGACGCTGGAACGAGACTGGAACAGGCGATGAGACACGAAGGCAAACTAGTACACACATGGTGTCGACCCGATTGCCAAGGCAAGGAAGTGCAGGCAGGCACTTCCTCTTGTACTGTGTTCAATCAGGGCGCACCGCGGAGCTTTGACCCACCCCTGGCCTATAAGGGACCGGGCGGTCCGCGCACGCGTGCGCGCCTAGGAACAGGGCAGAAGCCACAGAAGACACCAAGCCCCACCGTGAGGCCTGGTGCGCTGAGGAAGGCCCGGCGACCATCGCCACGGCACGCCAAGGCCTGGAGGAACTTGCAGCTGCTGCTGTAGAGGCCGACCCGGGACCTGCAGAGGAGTTGGAGAAGTGAGCAAGCCGTGTGCGGGCCAAGTGCAGATCGGGTGCACAACATGAAGCATTAAAAGCTCATTTTAAGACTGTATATTTATTTATTTATTTATTTTACATTTTTATATACCGCAATTCAAGTAGCAATGTTACATATCATTTCGGTTTACATTATAACATTAAACATGCATGAAAGAATGTGATTACATCGAACAGGTAGATGAACTTGGATCAAGAAAAAACTTGGGAATAAAAATACAATGAATACTAAACGGTAATGAGATTTTAGGACAAGTCACGGAACATGGTGTACATTTGGATAGATTGAGGTGAGATTATTGGTATGGATGAAAAGCTTGTTCGAATAGCCAAGTTTTGAGTCTCTTTTTAAGGTGATTGGGCAAGGTTCCTTCCGGAGTTCTGGAGGTAGAGAGTTCCACTACGCAGGGCCCGCTGTCGATAGAGAACGTTTATTTAATGAGGTTTTGATGGGTGGGGCGAGGAGAGTATCTCTATACGCTGTTCTCACCAGTCTGGAGGTTATATGTGGATGCAAAGGGATATTGAGATCCAGTGGGATGAGCTTGTGAATAGATTTGTGTATGATTGTTAGTATTTTGTATAATGCCAAAATAATAACTTTTGTCTTTGGCCCTATCCCTGTATTTGAAAGAAATATTTCTAAGTTACTGTGTGCACTGAGAAAAGTGAGTGGTACACTTGGGTGTAAAAGAACAAAGTATTTTGGGAGAAGACTTGGTAATTCCATTGCATTCCTTCAAAGTCAGTAAGGTGAATTTTCATTAAAATGCTCAGTGCTAGTTTGTGATTTAAAATTCCCCTAAATCTAGCTAGCTATATAACAAAGGTGGTTAGATTTAAGCCTGCTATTCCTGTGCAGAATGTAGGTACACTCATTATAATATCATTCCTAGAAATCTTGCAGTTCAGAGCTCTTCTCCAACTTTTGTCGCATTTAGGACCAATGTACTAAAACTGTGCTAACAAGTAGGCACTAAAACTTAGTACACATTATTTAGCACACGTAAACATCATTAGTTTTACAACCAATTTAGTAAACTGATGTGTGTACTGCACTGGCACTATGAGAAGCACACAACTCTTAGACGGTAGTTTTTTAAACTGGCGCACGGGTGCACATGCGTGCGTGTTTGTTGACCCGCGCCAGGAACACGGTCATTTTATAACATGCACGTGTATATGTGCACGTTATAATATAGCCTGCTGCGCACACATGTGCACTCAATTTTAAGTGGATACGCACCTACACGCACAAAATCCCGCTTCTATTGCATAAGAAAGGGATTTAAAAGACGCGTGCCAACGCCATTACCAGTTTTTCCAGTTTGTTCCCTGTTCACCCAGGTAAGTAATAGAACGTTTTTTACATCCCATTCTTAAAATCAGTAGAAAATACAGTATCGACACTTTCAATCTATATGAAAGCAATACAGCAGGAACTATCCAACTTAACTAACATTAAACCCAAAAAAGACTGAAATCATTTGGCTAAACCAGCAGCTCTAGACTTGGGTAATTTTCAAATTACTCCCTCAAATCAAGTACAGGATTTTGGTATCCAGCTACATAAGAACCTTATTATGAAAAAGAACATCAATAAATAAATTAATAAAGGTTACACCAAGTTGCATATATTACATAGGTTGAAACCTTTATTAACTTTCGAAGACTTCAGAAATGTATTGCAAACTCTAATTTTCTCAAACCTATACTACTGTAACTCCTTAATTCTTGGTCTTCCCACATGCTCTTAAAACCATTACAAATACTACAAGATGCCTCATCATTATTAGGATCCAGGAAATTTGATTACTTTATACCCTCGCTGATTTCACTGTACTGGCTGCCAGTACAATCCCAAATCTATTTTAAAGTATTAATACTAATATTCAAAATCATTCATTCTAGTAACTCCAGTATGATAGGTATGACATTACAACCATACACACTGCAGCGAACACTAAGATCCCAAAATAAAGGACTACCGACTGTTCCCTCAATACGAAACAAACACTGGACGCATGTAAGAGATCATGTGATTTCCATAGCGGGTCCAAAACCTTGGAATTCTTTACCTGAAATGTTATATTTGATACCTGATAGAGATTTAAATGTGAACTAAAAACATGGCTTTTCAAAAATGCATACAACCTAACTTAAAACATCAGAATATAGAAACCTACAAAAACAAGAAGGAAAAGAAATACTAATTAATGCATTAGAAACAAATTATTGAGAGACTGTAAGAATCTCAAAACAACGTACAGAAAATTACATGAAATTTGTTACATTATTTATTTTGTACTTTACGTCTTATGTCCTTGATCTTTAATTAATAGGTATTTGAACAATTCAATTGATAGATATTAATTCCTGTTGATGAATATTTCCTATGTAACCAGTCATAATTTACTAATTTATATCTATGAATGTTAATCTTGTAGACCACTGTGATCTTTACTTGAAACAATGATATATATAAATGGCCCAATTTTAAAAGGCCACGCGCATAAATTACAGGGGTTATGTGTGGGGCTGGGCCTTGCGTGCACTGCATGCATTTTACAATGGGCCCGGCCATGTGCGTAACCCCTGGTATGCGCAGAAGTGCCAGGCCCTGCAAAAGGGGAAGGTCGGGGGCATGGTCTGGGAGGGCTGGAACAGCGTCATTAGCTGCTGTCCTGGGGAAGCGCGCGCCGGCAGCCAGCTGGCACGCAGAATCTATTGTTGCTCCAAAGCAGCAGCAAGGTAAATAAAAAAGAATCTAAGTGTTAGGTAGGGGGTAGGGGAAGGGATTGGGGAGGAGAGAGGAAAAGGTAGGAAGGTTAGATAGGCATATAGGGAAGTTCCCTCCCAGTCCGCTCTTTAATTGTAGCGGACTGGGAGGGAACTAGGGAAGGCCCTTGTGCATCACCGCGCGTATTTTGCAAAAATTCCCCCCCTGCGCACGCTACCCACACATGCGCGTGCGGATTTTAAAATCCGGCGAGCATGTTATAAAAGTGGCGTGCAAGCGGGGTTCTTAAAATTGACCCCAAAATGTCTACATAAATAAATAAACTTCCAAACCACATCCCCCCCTAGTTTAATAGCCTCCCTTTGTTAGCCCTGACTTTTAAAACCCCACATTTAGTTTATGCACGCAGCCAGATGCGTATCCGGGTGGCATTTAAAATCTGCTTGGCACGTGCAAGCCCAACTTGTGCACATACCTCCTGGTATTGGCACACGCTGGGCTTTTAAAATTCACCTTATAGTGCTCAAAAAAAGACAATAACTTTTAAACAGATGCACGGGTGCACGTGTGGGTGGGTTCGTTTAACTATACCCAGGGACACGGCCATTTTATAACATAGTTTGCATATATGCGCGCATGCTATTTATTTATTTTTATTTATTTATTTATTTGTCGAGTTTTATATACCTTCGTTTGTATTGCCATCACAACGGTTTACAATTTTCGATGGGATACATTAGTTAAGGATTTAACATATACATTAAGAATGGAATAACAGTTAGGGCAGCATATATTAGCTAAGGAGTTTACATATACATTAGGAATGGAATAACAGTTAATGCAGTATTGGGTTAGTTTTTACCTATTTGCTGTTAGTGTAACAGTTTAAGAGGGTTGCTAGGATCTTATAGGAGAAAGTTCATGTGGAGGGCTGTGGTACATTTTGTTCAGGTGGAGGGCTGTGGTACGTTTTGTTCAGCTTGATGAACGATATCGTTTTCTAGGTTTTGCTTGGAAGAGGGGTAACATAGTGGGGGCCAGTGAGGTGGTGTGAGGTTCGGGGGATGGATGGAATCAGAGGATGTTAAGGTAGGCTTAGTGAATGAGCCATGTTTTTCAATTCTTTCTTGAAGGTTTTTAGGTTCGATTGGATTCTTAGTTCGGGTGGAAGAGTGTTCAGACGTTTAGGCTTACGATGGTTATGGTTTTTTTCAAGAGTTGTGTTGCAAAAAAAAAAGGAACCCTCATCCCCGATTCTCCCTCCCACATGATGGGGAGTAATCCCCACTCCCAGGGACCCCCATCCCCAAGAAAAGAATTCGAATGTCTCAGCCAACAAGAGAGGCAAGCCTTCCTTCCCACTGGTTTGGCATCCACACACTAAGACCTACCAAACCATATGCTGTAATAATTTGTATTGTACTCCTGAAATCATGTTTGTTAAAACAGAGCAGCAAGGAGTGTCTCCATGATGAATCTGGAAAACCCGATGCCAGCGTTTTGGCAAACTTCAAGTGCCTGTTGGTCTGGTTGCAAACAAGTTATTAAGATGATCTCCTGAGGCAGGCATTTCAAGTGTGCCGAAATGCTGGCGTCAGTTTTTCCTGCATTTATCCTTGCTGCTCTGTGCTCTGTTTGATATGGTTAAAACATTAGTTTGGGTCATGAAGCTTTGGAGCTCTTTTGAGCCATATCCCTAGGAAGCCCCAAACTATGGAACTCCCTCCCAACCGAACTAAAAACCTTCAAAAAACTACTAAAAATGTGGATGTTCACCAAAGCCTACCAAAACACCCTATGAATCTACGCTACAACTTCCCTCCCTATCGGCCCATATAAACATGCAGAACCTATCCAAAACACGTAATTTAACATGTACAGTTTACAACTAACTATGTTTATAACAATAAGATAACTATGTAAACAATCACATGAATGTTTGAACAATTTGTTAAACATCAAAACTTTGTAAACCGTTGTGATGGCGAAACCGAACAATGGTATATAAAACGCGATAGATAAAAGTACTCAATACCCTTGCTTATGTTCTTTATAGTGTTGCTGAGGGAACACACTGCATGAATTATCAATGTAAAATTATAGAGTAAATTATTTTAATTATTTGTGCTTTTAATTTTTGAGCCAAACTCTGTTGGCTTGAAAGGTCATGAGTGTTCTAGCGCTACATGTACGATCTCATGTCTATTTCACTTTATGGAGTTTTCTATAGAATACCAGCAGAAATTAAAAAAAAATTCCACCTCTGTTATTGTTTTTAATTAATCATATATATTGTAATACATATTTAAGCCTGGATATAAATACAATTTACTGATTAGAGCAGGGTGAATAAAAATATTTTTTTCTCAAATTAAAAACATGTACATTTAAATATGATTTTCCAATTTAAAACTATACCAAGAGTTTCTTCTTAAAAAAAGAAAATGCAATCTGAAATAAAACACTGCATTTAATAAAAAATGATTAAGCCCCAGAGATATAATAAACAATTCAAGCTTTACATAAAAATTAAAATGTTGAATGCCTGTGTGGTTATCAAAGCTGAGCTCAAGATTGTCTTATCATATTGTAGTCTGACTCTTAAGGTACATTTTTTTTTGTTGTTTTTTTAACTATAAAATAGGCCACGATAGGGAGGCAGTGAATCTGATCTTCTGCACTTAGGTTACAGACGGGTGAATAAAGTCATTGCAGGCACTGGGAGCAATTCTAAGTGTAAAAAGATGCCATCATGAATCTCTTCATAATTAGGTACCAGCTCAGTTAGTCGGTCTCTTCTTACTTCGGTGTGATAGTTTTCTTCTTCCTACTGGGCGCTCTACTTGGCTCAGTATTCCAATTATGGATATTTATGACTCTACACTGCAGCTCACAAAAAAAAACAAAACAAAAAAAACAAAACAAAACATTAAATTGTCCAGTAAGTATCAGCTCTACTTTCTGGATATGAGTAAACAAACTTTTCTTCTTTTTGCATGTGGACACTGATATAAAACGCCAACAAATATTTCAAGATAGATTTGTCTACAAAAAATAACTTTTAAAAGATCATTGATATAGGTTCAATTATGAAATCATCAACTTTATGTACTATAAAACCCAACCTCTAAATTTAGTAAATTTCACCCCAAGAGGCATTAAGCATGTAGTTTGTAAATGAATATACTTCAAAATGAAATTTTGTAGGAGATGGTGGTTTCATACATTCTTATAGCAATCACTATCCAGGTTATGCCGCTCTTTCCTTTGTAATCATAAACGCACCTATTTATATTTTCAAGTTTCAACTTTGTGTAAATGCTTAGAAATCTATAAATTAATGTGCCTCCTAAATAAATTTTTTTGTGCTTATACTAAGCCAAGCACAGCTTCCTTATTATTAAATGTCCGCCGCCGAGATTAATTAGCTGTTGATTGTAACATCTCCTTAAACCCGTTTATGACGTCACTCCACCCGACATGTACAAATTTCGAATAAAGTCCTTCTTTAGAGGTTATCCTGTCATTATAAGCCGTTATTCATATAGGGGTACAGTTTAAAAAACAGCGCGCGCATGTACTTTGTTCGCGCAACCAGAGCGAACAAAAGTACGCCGGAGCAAGGCGTACTTTTGTTCGCTCTGGAGGCAGCCTGCACACGCCGAGCCGCGCAGCCTGCCTCCATTTTTTTTGTCCCCCCACACCTTCCCTCCCTTCCCCTATCTAACCCACCCCCCCGGCCCCTACCTAAATCACCCCCTACCTTGTTCGATGCAGTTTACGCTCGCCGGCTGGCCAGACCCCGACACAAGCCGCTGTGTCGGGGCATTCGGTCACGCCCCTGGACTGCCCCGGACCACAGACATGCCCCCGGACACGTCCCCCCAGACCGCAGACACGCTCTCCCCCGGACCGCCCATTTTAGCAAGCCCGGGACTTTACCCGAATCCCGGGGCATTGCGCACCGCTGGCGGCCTATGCAAAATAGGCACGCCGGCGCTCTAACCCCACAATGCGCAAGTTATAAAAGCAAGGGTTGGCGCGTGCAAGGGGGTGGAAACCTTGCAGCGCACCAAGTTTGCGCTGCCTTCCCTCATTCCCTTCCCCCTATCCTGACCTTCCCACCCCTTCCCACTAATCTTACCCTCCCAGCCCTACTCTAATCACCCCCCAAAACTTTTGTTATACTTTTTGTGCCTGCCTCTGGCAGGCGCAAGTTGCGTGCACCAGCCGACTGCCGGCACGATCCCTCGACACTGCGGCAATGGCCGCTGTGTTGCAGGCCTCTGGCCCCGCCCTTGGACCCTCCCTGCCCCCTTCCCACCCCTTTAAGTAAAGCCCCCGGGACTTTCACAGCATTCTGGGGCTTTACGCGGCCGTCACCGGGCCTTTTGAAAAATAGGCTTGGCATGTAACCTTTTGAAAATCCGGCCCAGTGTGCACAGCATTTGTTACTGAGTCAGTGGGCCAGCCAACTATTGTGGTAATATTTACACACATTACATGCTAACACTTTTTGCACCACCCAATAAGTGCTGCATTATTTGGCAAATTACATTTTTTCATAATGCACACATTAAAACATTTTGGCGCACATTTTATTTATTTCAGTGTTCCAATTGTTTTTCCAATATATGCTCAAATCAATTTACAAAAAGAACAATGCCATTATGGCGATAATTTTCAAAGGCACACACATGAAACACGATTTTATGTATGTAAGTGGCTCTTTGAAAATAGCCCTAGTGGGTTGGCACATACGAATACAGCAAGACATGATTTCATCTGCAGTTTTGCACACTAAAGAGGCATTCTGGTGGGCACAGCTGTTATGGGATCGGGATTTACAAACACGCTTTCAGTTTTCAAAGGTATGCGTGTAAATACACACACAAATGTATACATGCTCTGAAGCAGGTGCAACGTTGTGAGAGTTTGCCACATAGGGCTCCATGCACACCTATGAATTTTCAAAGCGGATTTATCATTTTATCATGCATATCTGCTTTAACAATTATTTTTCAAGGGTTTTTTAAAATTATTTTTATAATATCCACCCTACAGAGGACATAGATTTTAGATGTATTGAGCACTTTGTGAGTATAGATGGGTAATATTCTGTAACCAAGGATGTGCTAAGGAACCAATCACATTATTTTCAGTTACAGATTTTAAAAAAACTGTAAAGAGACAGTTAAAGAAATGTCAACAGACATAGGATGCAGTATCTCTCATGCAAAGACCACCATTTTGCAGCCTTCAAGGATCAGTCACAGCTGAGTGATGTGCTACATGATAATTTCAATACTCCGTCTTGGAATCTGACTAACCCGTTAACCCTCAACCTTCAGTTTCTCTGAAAACTACAGCTTATTACTCAAAGGTTCACCAAGATAAGCTCACGCGGCCCTTTCATCACCAGCTCTGAAAAGCGCCAAAGTTTTCAGGAAGCCTAGGACAGATTTGCCAAAGGATTGGTCTGTATTAACAACAAGCTTCAGAAAGAAAAAAAAAAAGTGACTTCTATTCCTCACTTCCTTATCCTTTCACCCCTCGCTCCACCACCAAACTAAATCTAAACTAATCTGCCTTTATAAAACATCTCACAGCTGGTGGAATGTCAGACTATGGTTTAATTCAAGCTTAATTCTGCAATAAATTCAAGGATGTGATCTGCTCTGACCTCATTAATGAAATCAGCTGAAAGCTACTTTATACATCCTTCAGTCATTCTTTTAATAGGATAAAAGTAACCCCGCCCACTCTCTCTCTCCTTCAAGAGATTACATTTAGCAAGACTCAATTTCTGAAATTCTTCAGTATGGAAAACACATGTTGCTCAGAAAAGCAGTTTTAGCTTTATACTTAAAACGAATAAAAAGGGGGAAAAAAACGGGGTAGAAGAATGCTTAAAAGGATGATTTGTACTGATTGTTTCTTAAGGATCATTACAAAAAATGGCTGCTATATTTCTGTACTACCTTGCTTGTTATTGTTATTTAAATGCTAATTCTGACACAAAACCAAAAAAATAATGAGCTCAGAGTGCTATGCCTGTCGGTCGCAGATGGCTGCGACCGAGAGTACTCACTGCTTGTTCCACACTTCTACCCTCCCCGGGTCTGCTCGCTACACGGGCCTGCCTGCATCGCCGCGTTCCTCGGGCCTCCTCGCAGAGACATGGACGCCATTACTTCCTGCTCCGATGTTGGGACTCTCCTAAACGCTGTGCGCACGCCACGAGTCCCGCCTTTGAAGCCGCTTCGATGGGAACCTCGGGGGCGTCCCCATCTGATGATGTCATCGGACTCCTGTACTTAAGCTCCTGCTTCGCCCCCCCAGCAAGCCGACTTGGCAACAAGTTCCGTACGAGTCCCTACACCTGCATCTTGCTCCTAAGACGCCGCTCCTGCCTACTTTGTGGACCCTGTCTGGCACCCGCTCCTTCTCTCCCTCCCGGCTCCCCTTCTCCTGTCTGGCTGCAACATTCCCATTCCTTTTCTCCTGGTTCCCGGCCAGGCAGTAAGCAGGGAAAATGTAATCCTTCTCTCCTCCTCTTTACCAGCTGCAGATGCATCACGGCGGTGGCAGGAGGGGGCCCAGTAGCAGGAAGCGGCTCTCTCTCTTCACGCGAGGTCGGGTCAATCTGGGAGGATACGATGGCAGCAGAAGGAGAGGCAGTCCAGTGATGGAAGGTGGCGCTATCCATCTCTTCAGTCGCTGTGAAGCGGAGCTCTCTCCTGTTTGTGTCAGCGGATACAAAAAAAAAAGAGGCGGCAGCTGCGCAATGCAGGACCGCAGGGACAGGTGCTGCGCGTCCCCATCGCCTCTTCTGCGTTCCCCTTCTGCGGCTGCACGGAGAAAGAAGAGACGCAGCCACAGGGAACGGACACCGGAGGCCGCCTGACTCCAACTGGCATCCCAGAACAGTGGCTCCCAACCTTTTTTTTCCATCAGGACACACCTGAGAGATGATGCTCGCATGCGTGACGCACTGAACACACGACCATCATGGGACTAAATATAAGCATGTGCTCTGCATCCGCAGGGATCCCCCGCTTCCCAACAATGGGTACAGAGCAGAACCGAGGCATTTCCCTGTACAACTTACCATACAAAAAAAGATATTCGGATTGTGGTGTCATCTTAACGGCATCACAAACTCCCTCTACTACCAGGTGCACTGTAAAATAATACAAACAAACCCCACTCTGTACATGTCTATCAAACCTGCTATACCTCAGCAACACTAACTCCAAGAAATGAAACAGCTATAGCCCTACCCAGTTCACCACCAGTGCAATATCATAGTGAGAAAATACATCAAATAAGGCTGATACAAACCTCTGGTAAAGTACCTCATCTCAGTCACACACACACAAAGAACACAGACAGACCTGCCTTCAGCAAATATAGAATTAAAGACCACAAATTACAAATACGGAAACAAAACCTGGACTGGAAACCCCAAGAACACGTTCTGTATGCAGTGCAAAACTGGAGACTAGAAACAAAAATATATTTCCTCCTACATTAAGCAAAGTTTAAAGAGAGAAGAAATGTATATTCTCAAAACTGACATAGTATGGCCCTTGTACCCCGTCACTCCCCTCCATGCCTCCAAGACCCCTCACGTCTCACAATTACTCAATTATCCCTTCACATGCTCATATCCTTTTCCCAAATTCCTGACACCCCCACCCCACATCTTCTTCCCTGTGCTACAACTCTCCCCTACTCATCTCCCTGTCCTGTACAGAGAAGGGCAACCAAAATGATAAAGGGGATGGAAAAGCTCCCCTATGAGGAAAGACTGAAGAGGTTAGGGCTGTTCAGCTTGGAGAAGAGACGGCTGAGGGGAGATATGATAGAGGTCTTTAAGATCATGAGAGGCCTTGAACGAGTAGATGTGAATCGGTTATTTACACTTTCAAATAATAAAAGGACTAGGGGGCATTCCATGAAGTTAGCAAGTAGCACATTTAAGACTAATCGGAGAAAATTCTTTTTCACTCAACGCACAATTAAGCTCTGGAATTTGATGCCAGAGGATGTGGTTAGTGCAGTTAGTGTAGCTGGGTTCAAAAAAGATTTGGATAAGTTCTTGGAGGAGAAGCCAATTAACTGCTATTAATCAAGTTTACCTAGGGAATAGCCACTGCTATTAATTGCATCAGTAGCATGGGATGATCTTAGTGTTTGGGTAATTGCCAGGTTCTTGTGGCCTGGTTTGGCCTCTGTTGGAAACAGGATGCTGGGCTTGATGGACCCTTGGTCTGACCTAGCATGGCAATTTCTTATGTTCCCTACCCAGCATACATCTGACCACCTCTTTCCTGCCCCTTCCTGCTTAGCATCCCTGACCTCCCTTCTCCCCAACAAAGCAGGCCCCACACCTCCATCTCTCCCTCCCTCCACTTCCATCTCTCCTCCCTGCCCAGCAGCCTCCAGCCCCTCTTTCCTCCACATCTCTCTACCAGGCAACCCCAACTCCCTATCTCCCAAGGCCTTCCTGCCCAGCACATTTCTCCCTCCTCCTGGTGCCCAGCCAGCATAAGCCTTCAGTCCAATCCAGAGTCTCCTTCCCGCTTTACAAGCAGATGAGAGCAAGAAGCACTGAGGAGAAGAAGATGATAAGGAGGTGGCGGCAGCAATGTTCCTGCTTTCATTTCCAGGCCCCATGTGGTGAAGAGAACATCAGCAGCCTCACTGCCAGGCCAAGCAGAGAAAGAAAGTCGGTGTCCTGCTGGGCCCATATGAACAGGAGTTGGTGATATCTCGCTCTGATCTTGGTGAAAGAGAAAGGAATAACCTCCCACTGGGCCAGGAAGAGGAGAAGAAAGCAAGAACAGCTTCTTTTCATACCCAATAAAAGTATGAAGGGGGTTTCCACAGCATAGCAACACATATTTTTAGTGGAGTTATCAAGAGGATCCCAGAGGCATGTTTAGGCTGAGCGAATAAAACAGAGCATAAAAACAATTTTCAATGTATGGACACCCTTTTGCCCCTGCTCTGCTGCGAATATAAACAGCAGGTATGAAGTACACTGATGCTTTGTGGACATTAATTTTCAAGAGGAAACCACATAAGTGCTTTCCCTTGAATACTAACTGGTTACTTATATACATGGGCTAAACGTGCCGCCTGTGCATTGCAAACAATGTGGGCTATTCAAAATTGCCCCAGTTTGTCTATTCAAGACATGTTATTTTGCCAGGATGGATAATTGCAAAGGTTTTATATATCTTTATGCACATGTAATTTAGCATAAACCTAAGATGAAAGCTTTGCCTTGCCACTGATCATTCTTGTAGGCAGCTGATTGGAATTTCCAACCTCTACCCTCTTTGTCACTCTTCACCCCCTCCCCCCGAACACACAGACATTCTACAGCCATTACAATTGTTAAGAAAAAATAATAATTTTTTTTTATATATCAATGACTGGAGAAACAGTTTCAAATTGCAGTTTACTCATCACCGTAATGCCAAGGGTATAATTTTGCTCAGACATTTATTGCTGTGTTCATCTTTCTGCGCTGCATCATGCTCTTACAAAAGAAAAAAAAAATTAAAAAAGGATCCTGGTGAATTCCAAGTTAATCAACCCACTGCTGATAAAGTGACGCTGAACACACACTTCAGATTTTCAGACATGCAATCATTCTGCCACATACTTCAGACCGCTCTATTTCTACAGGAATGCCAGGCAGCCTAAGGGATCAAAGCGACGCCTTTCTCAATTCTGACCGAAGACCCCCCACCACCCCCGGTAAAGCGATTCTGAACGACACATTCAAGATGCAGCCAGATGAGAAATCACTCTGAGGTGATCCTAAATGGAATAAGCCACGTATTAAACAAACATGCTTTAGAAGAAAGTAGGGGAAAATATGAGTGAATAGCATTAAAACACAAGTGGATTTCTGTGGACTATGATAGCCTTTGAAGTTGTAAAACTGCTGATTAAATGTTGGAGAGCTGCCAGGTACGCAAACACTTGCTCGGCTTCAGTTTTTGGGTTGGGTTTTTTTTTTTTTTTAAATCACTGTTCTTTTGTGAACTAGAGACTGAAGTGTGCAGCCACCATTATAAAACAAAAAAATACAGGCAAGTTATATGGCTTTCTTTTCTTCTCGATGATTACTTTAGTTCGTAGCTGACATCACCTCTAAATGCAACCTTTGTGCAATTTCTTACAAAATACTTGGTTATGGAGATGCCACTGATTGACCCAAAGAAAAGAAAAGAAAAGTAAATTGTATTAAAAAGGGAAAGAAAGAGAAAAAGCTTATAATCAGCGTGCCAGCTTAGCATCATTAACTGCAAAATACCTTGGTTTTCAAGGGCTCAATGGGGTTGAATCAACTCTAACCTGCCTGCCTTGCTTAAATAAAGGGAAAGGAAGGAAGTTTCAAGATTAACTTAGGCAACCAAGACTCCCCATCCAACCCACACCAGCAGGGCACCAAACCAGCAACTCACAGCAACACAATGGACGTATTCCAATTCCGTAAAACCTGCCCTATAGATACCCTGGCCACGGCTTGCTCCAACATCACAAACCATATTGACCAAGAGTCAGCAGACAGTGCTATATCCACCTGGACAGAAACTACCCTGAAAATCGCCAACAACCTATGTCCATCCATTCAAAAAACAATCACCCAAACCAAATCATCTAAAAAACCCTGGTACACCCAGACACTCAAAACCCAAAAAATCCAGCTTAGAACAGCAGAAAGACACTGGCGCAAACACCCCACCACTGCCACAAAAACCATTTATTACCAACTCATGCACGCATATAGAAACGCCATTCAAACTACAAAAAAGGAATACTATGCCAAGAAAATTTGCCACCTCCAATTCAACCCAAAAGCACTGTTCACCCTAGTCTCAAATCTTACCAAACCTAATATGTCTGCACCCCAAGTCCCCTCCACACAGACCCGATGCAATGATATTGCCCTATTCTTTAAGAACAAAATAGCTAACATCACCGCCAAGTTTACCCCCAACCCCAAAAATTCCCCCAACACTAACAGTATAACCCCCTCCATCCTACACACACCTAACATCCTCACTTCTTTTGAACCCTCCTCAACACTAGAAATAGAAAACAGTTTAAAAAAGATGAGACCCTCCTCCCACCCCTCAGACACTATCCCTACTAAACTACTACTCGCTATTCCTAAAACAATAGCCACCTCACTCTCCAAAATCGTGAATTGCTCCCTGGAACACGGCCTGGTACCCAACTCCCTTAAACAAGCTGTGGTCAAACCTATCCTAAAAAAACCCTCCCTTGATCCTTCCAACCTATCCAACCTCCGTCCCATCTCCAATCTCCCTTTCCTCTCCAAAATCATTGAGAAACTAGTTAATTCCCGCCTCTCTGACCACATAGAACAATCCAACATACTCCCACCTACACAACATGGCTTTCGTAAACACCTCAGTACCGAATCCCTACTCCTTTCCCTCACAGACACCATCATCAAAGGAATGGATGCCGGTAAATCCTATCTCATTGCCATGCTAGATATTTCCGCCGCCTTCGATACTGTAAATCATAACATCCTTATCAACACTCTCACCAGTATAGGAATCTCAGGTACTGCCCTCTCCTGGATAAAGTCCTTCCTCCAAAACCGCACCTACACAGTCCTCATTGATAATTTCACATCCCCCCCTGTTAATCTCGACTGTGGCGTCCCCCAAGGATCCTCCCTCTCTTCCACGCTATTCAACATTTACATGCTTCCCCTCACAAACCTCCTTTCTAACCTTGGTATTACACACTTCATCTATGCAGATGATGTGCAAATACTCATTCCTTTCACAGATACTGTACTCACTGCTCTACATAGATGGGACACCATTCTCACTTCCATTAACCAACTTCTCACCGACATGCACTTAGCCCTCAACCCTCAGAAAACTGAACTCCTCCTCATCTCCTCCAAACATGCACCCATACCCTGTCCCTCCACGCTTCAGACTCCTAACTTTATCTCCGACACAAGAAACTTGGGTGTTATACTTGACAACCAACTAACCTTCAAACCATATATCAAATCTATCGTTAGCAGTTGCTATTTCAAACTCCAAACCCTCAAAAAACTCAAACCCCTCCTCTACTTCCATGACTTCCGCACAGTACTCCAATCACTAATTTTTTCAAAAATCGATTACTGTAACGCACTCTTACTTGGACTCCCTGCCACCCATCTCAGACCTCTCCAACTCCTTCAAAACGCTACTGCACGCATCCTCTCTAATGTCAAGAAGAAAGACCACATTACCCCCACCCTCATCAATCTCCATTGGCTGCCCATCCATTCACGCATCCTATACAAGACCCTTACCCTCATCCACAAAAGTATTACTAATGAACACTACAACTGGTTAAGCCCACCCTTCCTCCCTCGTACCTCCACAAGACCGACACGCTCCTCCCTTCGTGGAACTCTTATCCCCCCATCTATAAAATCCACAAGACTCATCTCCACCACCAATAGGGCCCTTTCCCTCGCAGGCCCTTCCCTGTGGAACTCCATGCCACTTGACCTTCGCACCGAAACCTCCACACCCACCTTTAAAAAGAAACTCAAAACCTGGCTCTTCCTCCAAGCATACCCCCAATCACCTGCACCACCTATAAACACCTTAACCCAACCTCCATCTAGTACTAGTACTAACACCCCTACCACAGGACCTACACCCATCCCCTCAAGACAAATACAAACCCCTCACTTATCATGCACACAATAATCTATCTCTTATTAGCACCGTACATATCTTCTTACCCCTTTCACTGTTGCCCTTGCGCATTTTCAAATATTGCACACAACCTATGTACATACCACTTGTTCATTGTTTCCCTGTACATATTTTCTCCTCACGTTTCCGTCTTCACCCCCCCCTGCCCCCCCCTTTGTCTCGACCACCCCCTCCCCTCCCTCCCCTATTTATTTAGTTATTGATCTGTTACTATGTTCTAGGTTACACAATGTTCCTTGTAAAGGCTTTGCCTATATATATCCTTGTTTTAAGTTATCTGTAAACCGGCACGATGTGCAAACGGTTGCCGGTATATAAAATTAAATAAATAAATAAATAAATAAATAAACGTGGAATAAAATTTGACTGCCGTGTTTGTTTATTAACAAATGCTTTAATCAAAGCAAGCAGCACTCAAGCCAACATCTTTTGCAAACAGCAATGTCATCCTCTGTATCATCCACCTACCGTGGGATCAGCAAGGAAGTCATCATCTCTATAATATCTGCTGTAAAGCAAGGTTGTCCACCAACTGGCATGGCTAAACCGAGCTTGCGCCCATATGGTGGAGGTGTGCACATGAAAAGTTTTAATTTTGTTTTTCTTTTTTTCACTTAGCTCCTTTTTTATTCAGTTTTGTTAAACAAAAATATTTTTAAAACCCCCAAAACTAAAAAGCTTAAGGAAAGTATCCCCTTCCCCTGTCCACCAAACTTGCTTAAAGGTCCCCATGTCCCTCGACCTTCCCCCACCCATCACAGTCTGTAAGTCTTCCAGAGGCAGGAGGGATCCCCAGTTACTCCTGCCCCATTGATCTGGGCTTTCCAATATGGCCACTGGTCAACCCGAGGCAATCACCATTAAGTTGTGCATCAGAATCTGCCGTACAGAATCTGTTCGCACATCATGGTGCCACCCTAAGGACTCTTTGTTGAGGAGAACTACCACAACTGCAGTGTGTTCTGGTGAGTCTGAGGACAGTTTCAACTAAATACTCCTCAGCTGGATATCACTGGATATTCTCTCCTCTGTGGCCACTAGTGATGTCATCAACTAGTGCCTAGACTAACTATTAACACCTGGCTCAACGGCCATTTTCCTGAGGAGACCTACCACAGCTGCAGTATGTTCTGGCAAGCCTGAGGACAGTTTCATCTAAGTCTTCCCCAGCTGGATTTTGCCTAGTTTCCTCCCCTTTAAGAGGATTAGAGAAGTCATCAACTAGCACCTGGATGGCTATTTAACACCTGGCTCAGGGGTGTGCTGCCGCTGGCACGCCCCTTAGTAAAGAATTTGAGGAGATGTTTTTTCTTTTCTATAGTTGAATTTGATGGGAAAGACAAGGAAAGTTAAATTCCTTTCTCCACAAGCATTACTTCGGTTCACAGCCCTAATCATTTCATTTGCAGTGTTCTGTGAAACAGCTTTTTGGGGACACAAGTTTGAATGCTTCTCTTTGTTTGGGGGCCTCCTTAAGTCAGGGCCAAAGTCAGCCACTACTTCGGCTTACAGGTCAGTTATCCAAAATACAGTTAATAATGTCGAAGTTGTCTCCTCTGTAAGTAAGGAAATGTCAGGGGAGTCTCAGGTTGAAGAGATTGTAAGTAAACCCCCTAAGATTGCAAACGTTTTAATTCCATCTATTAAATCTTTGCTTCAAGGTTTGCTTATTGGCATCGAAGAATCTTCAAATGTTGCCTTTACTGATTATTGGAGGATGGTTGCTAAAACGAACAAAACACTATCCCACTCAGTTACTCAGTTTAGTAAATTTACTGGGAAGACTGAAAAAACTGGAAGAATACGAGGCATGTATATCTGTACTTGAGTCTGTAGAATCCATCAAAAGTCCCCAAATGGTTTCTTTCCAAACCTCAGGAACTTATCCTATTAAAGATAGTTTAGATCTTCGTAATCAATAAGAAGCTTTGGAAAATGGTTTGAGAAGGAAAAAATCTACGTTTTTTTTAACTTTCCCATATCAAGGCTAATGTTAGCACAAGAATTCTTTAAGAAGTATACCTATGAGATTATTTATAGCTTACACTTGCAGTGCGGCTGCCATCACAAGTGGCAGGGATTGCTCTATCGCACCACAATCCTGGAAGAAGGGTTTTCATAGATACTGGGAGAGTGAGAAGTTTTGGTTGGGGGAAAGGAGAAAGGGGATGGAGGGAAGAGAGGACGGGGTATTCTATTCTAAATGTGGAGGAACGGGAAAAGGGCAGAGGGAGGGGGGAAGTCGTTGAGCGATGTGGCACTACTATTTGTTTAAATTTCACAGAGAACGTGCATTTTTTCCCCTTCTCACTGAGTCACTTAATCAGCTATATATTTTTTTGAATATAGCCAGTTAAGTCTAAAATTTGGCCGCACAAGGCTGGATAACTTAGACCTGCTCCAAGACACAGCTACAGTTAGCTGAAAAACTTATTCAGCACTCTTTGGAATTAGCCATATAAGTTATCCGGCTAACTCGTTCCTACTCTAGAACACCCATTAGTTATCCAGTTAACTTTTAGCTGGATAATGACTGATCTGGCTAAAAGTCAGATAAGTGCCCCAATATTCAAATAGTTACCATTTAGCTGCATAAATTGTGAATTATCTGGCAAATGGCCAGATAATGTTGACTTCCAGAAGACCAGGAGACAAAGTTCACAAACTAATCATTCCTTTATCATACCTCATGTTGAACAACTGCAGAATTATTTATAATTGCCTACAGAAACTATATCATGGCACTTTTTAAAAATATCACCCAGAAGGATTAATACAAAAAAATAGTCTGCTTTTTGGTTATATTAGGATTAACTCTTCCTTCCCTAATGAGTGTTGCGCCGGGAGGTGGACCCTTGGCCTGGTGCAGGACTGCTAGGCTCCCTGGTTGGACCCAGAGAGCGCTTGGCACCAGGAGAAGGAGCACAGGAGGAGATAGAGGCTAGCTGGAGATTCACCAATAGCAACTCAGGGTTCCCTCAGGTTGAGCCCTTGGTTACCCTGGCCGCCTGGTCTTAAGTGAGCCTCGCAGGATCTCCGAGAGATAAAGTTCAGGGGTGTGCCACCATGAACAAGGGTGCGCGGTCGATGTTCAGGTCAGGGAGTCCAGGAGCCAGAGAAGGCCAGAACAGAATCTCTGAATGAAGAGCTAGGATCAAGCCCAGAGTCAAGGACAGCATGGTCAGCCAAAGCAGGGGTCAATACCAGTGGTCAGTCCAAGGATGGTCAGTCAGGCAAAGGTCAGGTTCCAGGCGGCGGTCAGATGTGGTCAGTGATCAGGCAGAGATCAGTTCCAGGCAGCGTACAGACGTGGTCAATGGACAAAGCAGAGGTCAATTCTGGGCAGCGTCTAGACGTGGTCAAGGAAACAGGCAACAGTCAAATCCAGGCGGTGATAAAACGTAGTTAAAGTAACAGGCAGAGGTCAGTACCGAGAAGACAGTCCGAATGGTACTACCTGGGTAGATGGAAGAACAGGAGGACGCTGGAACAAGACCCTGGAACAGAAGACTGGTACAAGACACTGGAACAGGAAGGCAAACTAGCTATCACATCGTGATCGACCCAATTGCCAAGGCAGGGATCATGGGTCTGAGCCCTGCCTTATATACTGAGGGATGGATACGTCATCGGGGAGCATCAGGTCCTGGTTTCCTGCACTTGGCCCTTTAAATGTCGTGACGCTGGCCCCGCGCGTGCCTAGGAGCGGAGCCGAGGTGACGCTGGACGCGAAGCCCCAGCAGGAGCTCCGCTGTGAGGCCTGTGATTCTACCGTAGCCGCCGCGGGTAGAGGAGAGTGACAGGGACGGCCGGGACCAATAGCGGGAGGGAGGCCTGCACTCGTAGACAACTGAGAGAGGTGAGCAGGTCCGGCCGCAGAGTGTACGCGGCCAGGAAGCGCAACAATGAGTTTCTGTAGATGGTAAATCTTTTGCTTTTCTTTTTATATACATTTTTTTACATTTACATTGTTTATCACTGAAAAATTTGGAAAGAGAACAAGTAAAAATCTAATTGGGGAAACTGTAATTAAATTAAATTTCAAGTAGACAATATTTTACTAAATCTATTTTCAAACTCCTATTAAGCTTTAGAAACCAAAATGTTGATATTCAAAGGGGTTTTTCCAAGTAACTTTTCAGTTACCCAGGAAAAATCTTTAATTAGACATTTCCCCCTCTTACCGGCTAAATTTTACCAAGATAACTTTATATCAGGGCATAATTTAGGAGGTAAAAAGAGGGATGGTGGGGGGCATCCCAGGGGCAGGGATTAGTGCTTATATTGAAAACTACTCAGCTAAACTCAGCTGGGTTTATTTATTTTATTTAGATTTATATTCCACTTTTTGCACTTTTTCAGTGCTTCAAAGTGGATTACATTCAGGTACTGTAGGTACCAATCGGGAAAAAAAAACACTGGCCAAAAATTACCCAGACAATTGTAGGTGAGTTATATTCAGTAGCAGACCTACCTGGAAAAATCCCACGGAATTTCTAGCCTAAACTTACCTGGGAAAAGTTACCCATGCAACTTTATACTCACTCACTGATGAGTATGGATATCCAAGTATAAAAAGTAAAAGGCACATTTTCAAAATATTTCACATTTAAAAGTTAGCATATATGCACGCACGTAGCCTCTACTAGTATTCTCCTTATTTTATAAAAGTCCAAAAAGAATGTGTATTTTCTCTTTCGTGCACACACATATATGAGTGTCAAAAAGGTACTGTCTAGGGGTGTTCCCAGGTGCGGCATAAGTTGCCATTTTAAGAGATACTTACGTGTGTACATTTTCCAATGTATTCACGTATTTTTACACCTGCTATTTATCTGGCGGAGGAGATATTAAACTTGTTTAAGAACATAAGAAAATGCCATACTGGGTCAGACCAAGGGTCCATCAAGCCCAGCATCCTGTTTCCAACAGTGGCCAATCCAGGCCATAAGAACCTGGCAATTACCCAAAAACGAAGTCTATTCCATGTTACCATTGCTAATGGCAGCGGCTATTCTCTAAGTGAACTTAATAGCAGGTAATGGACTTCTCCTCCAAGAACTTATCCAATCCTTTTTGTTTATAGTGTACTATTGAATGGGTGGGAGGTCTGGGTGAACTGGGAGAGTTCAGGCTGAAGAATCAGAAGGGTCTTGATGACCTGTAGAAGGATTGGGCGAACTGGTGGAATAATTTATAAAACTGGGAAGGTGGCCAATGTTACCCCAATATTTAAAAAGGGCTCCAGGGGTGATCCAGGAAATGATAGACCAGTGAGCCTGACTTTAGTGACGAGAAAAATAGTGGAAACTATTCTCAAGATCAAAATCACAGAACATATAGAAAGACATGGTTTAATGGAACACAGTCAACATGTATTTACCCAAGGGAAGTCTTGCCTCACAAATCTGCTTCATTTTTTTGAAGGGGTTAATAAACATGTGGATAAAGGTGAACCAGTAGATGTAGTGTATTTGGATTTTCAGAAGGCGGTTGACAAAGTCCCTCATGAGAGGCTTCTATGAAAACTAAAAAGTCATGGGATAGGAAGCGATGTCCGTTCATGGGTGACAAACTAATTAAAAGACAGGAAACAGAAAGTAGGATTAAATGGTCAAATTTCTCAGTGGAAAGGGGTAAACCGTGGAGTGCCTCAGGGATCTGTACTTGGACCAATGCTTTTCAATATATTTATAAATGATCTGGAAAGGAATACGACAAATGAGGTTATCAAATTTGCAGATACAAAATTATTCAGAGTAGTTAAGACTATGATACATTGCAGGAGGACCTTGCAAGAATGGAAGATTGGGCATCAAATGGCAAATGAAATTCAGTGTGGACAAGTGCAAGGTGTTGCATATAGGGAAAAATAACCCTTGCTGTAGTTACATTATGTTAGGTTCCATATTCTGAGCTACCACCCAGGAAAAAGATCTAAGCATCATAGTGGATAATACTTTGAAATCATCAGCTCAGTGTGCTGCAGCAGACAAAAAAGGAAACAGAATGTTACGAATTATTAAGAAGGGAATGGTTAACAAAACAGAAAATGTCATAATTCCTCTACATCGCTCCGTGAGACCGCACCTTGAAAACTGTGTACAATTCTGGTCACCGCATCTTAAAAAAGGTATGGTTGCGATGGAGAAGGTACAGAGAAGGGCGACCAAAATGATAAGGGGGATGGAACAGCTCCCCTATGAGGAAAGACTGAAGAGGTTAGGGCTGTTCAGCTTGGAGAAGAGTCGGCTGAGGGGGGATACGATAGAGGTCTTTAAAATAATGAGAGGTCTTGAACAAGTAGATATGAATCGGTTATTTACACTTTTGGATAATAGAAGGACTAGGGGGCACTCCATGAAGTTAGCAAGTAGCACATTTAAGTCTAATCAGAGAAAATTCTTTTTCACTCAAAGCACAATTAAGCTCTGGAATTTGTTGCCAGAGGATGTGGTTAGAGTAGCTGGGTTTAAACAAGGTTTGGATAAGTTCTTGGAGCAGAAGTCCATTAACTGCTATTACTTAGGGAATGGCCTCTGCTATTATTGGCATCAGTAGAAGGGATTAGGGGTGTGCATTCGTTTTGAACTTATATGTAAAACGCTACTTTTTTTTTTTTTAACTTAAAAAAGTGATGAAAACGATCGGATTTCCAACTTATTCAACATAGCTATGTTGAATACGTTGGAAATCGCGATCGTTGATCCTAAATAAAAATTTAAACCCCTCACCCTCCTTAATCCCCCCCAAGACTTACCAAAACTCCCTGGTGGTCCAGCGGGGAGTCAGGAAGCCATTCCTCTATTCCTTTGCGAGGAGCACGTGACGTCCGCGTCACATCGGAGTGACGCGGCCGTCACGTGGTCCACCGTGGTTCCGCTCCCGGACCCCTCCTTGGACACAAACGGAACTTTTGGCCAGCTTGGGGGGGGCCTCCTGACCTCCCCAAGCTGGCCAAAAGTTCCGTTTGTGTTCAACGAGGGGTCCGGGAGCGGAACCGCGGTGGACCACGTGACCCCCCCCAAGCTGGTTCCGCTCCCGGACCCCTCGTTGGACACAAACCGAACTTTTGGCCAGCTTGGGGGGGCCTCCTGACCTCCCCAAGCTGGCCAAAAGTTCCGTTTGTGTTCAACGAGGGGTCCGGGAGCGGAACCGCGGTGGACCACGTGACAGCCGCGTCACTCGTGACGCGGCCGTCACGTGCTCCTGACCCCCCAAGCTGGTTCCGCTCCCGGACCCCTCGTTGGACACAAACCGAACTTTTGGCCAGCTTGGGGGGGCCTCCTGACCTCAAGCTGGCCAAAAGTTCCGTTTGTGTTCAACGAGGGGTCCGGGAGCGGAACCGCGGTGGACCACGTGACGGCCGCGTCACGAGTGACGCGGCCGTCACGTGCTCCTGACCCCCCCAAGCTGGTTCTGCTCCCGGACCCCTCGTTGGACACAAACCAAACTTTTGGCCAGCTTGGGGGGGGTCAGGAGGCCCCCCCAAGCTGGCCAAAAGTTCCGTTTGTGTCCAACGAGGTGTCCGGGAGCGGAACCGCGGTGGACCACGTGACGGCCCCGTCACTCCGACGTGACGCGGACGTCACGTGCTCCACGCAAAGGAATAGAGGAATGGCTTCCTGACTCCCCGCTGGACCACCAGGGAATTTTGGTAAGTCTTGGGGGGGGATTAAGGAGGGTGAGGGGTTTAAATTTTTATTTAGGGAACCGGTGCACGTATGGACATAGACTCAACTTATGGAATTCTCCATATGTCCATATTGACCGAAATTGACCCCCCTTTTCGACTTATGGACTTATGAACATAAACTTTTTGTCTGCACATCCCTAGAAGGGATCTTCTTAGTGTTTGGGTAATTGCCATATTCTTGTGCCCTAGTTTGGCCTCTGTTGGAAACAGGATGCTGGGCTTGATGGACTCTTGGTCTGACCCAGCATAGCAATTTTTTATGTTCTTATAAAATACATCAACTTACCCGCATAAATAGGTACTTACGCAGGTAAGTCCTATTTAACTTTTATATGTAAAATATATGCACATGTATTTTAAAAATAGGTTGGTATAGTTATTAAATTCATATCATTGCATGTAAGCATACGTAAGCGCATATGATGCAGAGTAGAGATATGTGTATTTTATGCGCGCATGTTATAAAATACTATAATAAATCTATGGGCAGACAAATACATGTGTATATGCTGCCACACACAGTTGTTTGAAAGATATCCTCCCTATAGATGGGATGTCTTAATTGTGGTCTTTCTGAGGTCAATGTTCAGTATGCCAGTGAGCTGCAAACTTATCTGGGGAAAATTATAACCATGACTTTTCATGGATATTCAGCAGGACTTGCACGCACAAGTCTCTTACGGAATATACTTGGAAAAATTTACACATGTAACTTTATCTGGGTAAAGTTAGGACTGCTATTTTTCTAACCAGACTTATGTGCCTAATATGTGAGCTCCTGATATGCCTCTGTTGACTCTTCTTTTTGTCTGGATAATTTTTGAGCATACAAAATGTATACAGATGGCATGGGTTTTACTTTTCAAAAGTTGATTTTTGTGAGCATAACTTGAAAGCTGACGTGTACAAAAGAACTGAATATCAACCTCTATTTCTTTATGCAGTGGTATTGAATATGCTTTAGTTAGAAAATGAAACACTTCTTGCAATTACAGGAAGATCTAGAAGGCAATATATTTCACATTAGAAGCCTGCTGGAGCTTACAGCTGAAGTAGCATTTTAAGAAAACAAAACCACATTCTTGCATACTGCTTTTATTTTCTGTTTTCAAAAACTAATAGTCTTCTTGCTAATTGGGTTAAAACATGGGCAACCGTGACTTTTGTTGCCACCTGCTCCCCACCAGGACCCTGATCCATGAATTCAATAAGTGAGTTATGAGTTTCCATAAAATGCCATTTCTTTATTTACAATTTAACTAAACACTTTTGCACTCAAGCCAAACATCTGTCCAAGCTGTCGGATTGCCTGCTGGGGGTAAGCTAGACAGTTTTAAATTTCCAGGTTTGACAACCCAACAAAGTAAATGGTAGGTCAGATCTCTATATGCTTTGGGCCCTCACCATATTTCCAAGCTAGTTTTGCCTTCTGACGAAGCTGCACCCAACTTGTGCATTGTGGCTTCCTGAGGTACACCAAGTGTTGTCTCAGAAGACCTACCTGCCTGCCCTATGAGGCATCACCTCAACCGCAAACTAATATAGCCCCATCCAAGCTGGCTGCATCCAGCTCATGTCTTGCAGCTTCCCAAGCATACCAGCTACTGCACTGTTCCACTCATCTACTGGCACAATGCAGCACTGCCTCAACCACAAGCATAAGAATATGAGAATTATCATACTGGATCAGACTGAGGGCCCATCAAGTCCAGTATTCTGTTTTCAACAGTGGCAAATCCAAGTAAATATTACCCGGCAGGATCACAAATAATACATATATCCCATGCTGCCATTTCCCAGGGATAAATAGTGGCCTTCTCCAGCTCTACCTAGTTAATAACTATTTATAGACCTTTCCTCCAGGAATCTGTCCAAATATGTCCTTCTCCGGATCTATTCCCCATCTTTGGAATAATTTACCACTGAACTTGAGAGAAGAGGTAGATTTTTTAAAATATAGGAAAGCCTTAAAATCTTGTGTGATGAATGAAATTGCTCAACAGATATTAAGTGCCCAGCAGAGGAAATGAAGAAATGTGTCCCAGAAGGTTTTATTATCTTATTATGTATTTTTAGTTAATGTGTTTTGTATTTTTTAATCTGTGTTTTGCACTTTGCTGTAAATCGCTTAGGAAGATATTGAAGATATTGAAATTGTCGGCTCAGTGTGCTGCAGCAGTCAAAAAAGCAAATAGAATGTTAGGAATTATTAGGAAGGGAATGGTTAATAAAATGGAAAATGTCATAATGCCTCTATATCGCTCCATGGTGAGACCACACCTTGAATACTGTGTACAATTCTGGTCGCCGTATCTCAAAAAAGATATAGTTGCAATGGAGAAGGTACAGAGAAGGGCAAGCAAAATGATAAAGGGGAGGGAACAGCTCCCCTATGAGGAAAGGCTGAAGAGGTTAGGGCTTTTCAGCTTGGAGAAGAGACGGCTGAGGGGGGATATAATAAAGGTCTTTAAGATCATGAGAGGTCTTGAACGAGTAGATGTGACTCAGTTATTTACACTTTCGAATAATAGAAGGACTAGGGGGCATTCCATGAAGTTAGCAAGTAGCACATTTAAGACTAATTGGAGAAAATTCTTTTTCACTCAACGCACAATAAATCTCTGGAATTTGTTGCCAGAGGATGTGGTTAGTGCAGTTAGTGTAGCTGGGTTCAAAAAAGGTTTGGATAAGTTCTTGGAAGAGAAGTCCATTAACTGCTATTAATCAAGTTTACTTAGGGAATAGCCACTGCTATTAATTGCATCAGTGCATCAGTAGCATGGGATCTGGTTTGGCCTCTGTTGGAAACAGGATGCTGGGCTTGATGGACCCTTGGTCTGACCCAGCATGGCAATTTCTTATGATCTTATGTTCTTATATTTTCTGTTAGGCAATAAATAAATGATTTAAAATAAATAAATACATAAATACACTAACTTTCTTTACCAGATCCTCTGGCAATGAATTCCAAATCTTAATTGTGTGTTGAGTGAAAACTATTTTCTAAAATTTGTCTCCAATTTGTTTTAAATGTACTACCTAGTAACTTCCAGAATGTTTCCTACTCTTTGGGGCAGATTTTCAAAGGGTTACGCGCGTAAGATACGCATGTACCCCCCCCCCCCCCGAAAACCTGCCCCAAGCTCCCCCTGCGTGCGCCGAACCTATGTTGAATAGGCTGAGCAGCGCGCAAGCCCCGGGACGCGCGTACGTCCCGGGGCTTTCCTAGGGGGGGGCGTGTCGGGGGCATGTTGCGGCAGCATGTCATCCGGGGGTGGGGCTGCGGGGTGGTTCCGGCCCGGGGGCATTTGGGGGCGTGGCCGAGGCCTCCGAATGCTCCCAGGCCAGGGAATCGCGCACCGGCAGCTGGCCCGGCATGCGCAAGTTACGCCTGCCTCGGCGTAACTTTGCCAACAAAGGGGGGGGGGTTAGATAGGGCTGGGGGTGGGTTAGGTAGGGGAAGGGAGGGGAAAGTGCGGGGGGGTGGTGGAAGGAAAGTTCCCTCCGAGGCTGCTCTGATTTCGGAGCGGCCTCGGAGGGAATGGAGGCAGGCTGCGCGGCTCGGCGTGCACAAGCTGCTGATTTTGCACAGCCTTGCGCGCACCGACCCCGGCGTAATTTATTAAAATCTACCCCTTTGTCAGGTCCAAATTCAAACACATTTAGCTGGATAACTAAGAAGTTATCCAGCTAAATGAACATTTGACCACGTAACCAGCTAAATTCTATCCAGATAACTATTTATCCAGCTAAAATGTGGCCGGATAAGTCAGAGGTGTTCCAAGACCGGTCCAGAGACATTCCAGGGAGGAGCTGAGTTAGCTGGATAACTTATCTGGATAACTCTCGTCATGCCATAGACCTGTCTTAAAGTTAGCTGGATAAACTTATTCGGCTAACTTTAGGATATCCAGGAATATTCAGTAGCGCAACTGCACCGCTGAATATACAGTGTTAGTCGGTTAAAAATGTATCCAGTTAACCAGCAGAGCTGCATAGCAGCTGAATATGGATCTCACTATTTTTTGAAACAATAAACAACTGATTCACATTTACTCATTCTTCTCCACCTGTGATTTTATAGATCTCTATCATATCCCCACTGAGCCATATATTCTCCAAGCTGAACATCCCTATCCTCTTTTGCTGTTCCATCCCCTTTATCATTTTGTTCACCCTTCTATGTACTTTTTCCACTTCAGCTATAATTTTTTGAGATGTGGCAAACAGATTGGAGACAATACTCTAGGTGCAGTCTCACCATGGAGCGATACTGAGGTATTATGACTTTATCTATTTTATTCTTCATTCCTTTGCTAATAATTCCTAACATTCTGTTTCCTTTGTTGAGTGTTGCAGTCTACTGAGCTGAAGATTTCAAAATATTTTCAATGATGCCACCAAGATGGCAACGCCTAAAACAGAACTGACCATTGTGTAACTATAATTTGGATTACTTTTCCACATGTGCATCACTTTGTACTTGTCTACATTAAATTTCATGTGCCATGTGGATGACAGCCTCCCAGTCTCAGAAGGTCCTTCTGTAATGTCTCCCAATCTGCTTTGCATTAAACAACTTGGAATTATTTTATGTCATCTGCAAACTGATCACCTTACTCATTGTTCACTTTTCTAGATAATTTACAAATATGTTTTAAAAAGTACCCATCCAAGAATAGATCTCTGGGGTAATACACTGTTTACCTTCCTCCACTGAGAAAACTAACCATTTAGTCTTACTTTCTGTTTCTTATCTTTTAACCAGTTTGCAATCAACATTAGGACATTTCCTACTATCCCATTATTTTTTAATTTTCTAAGGAGTCTCTCAAGCAGAACGTTCTGAAACAGCTTCTGAAAATCCAAATACACTATATCCACTGGCTCAACATTATCCACAGGTTTATTAACTTCTTAAAAAAAAAAAAATTGGTGAGGTAAGACTTCTCGTGGGTAATCCATGTTGGCTCTGTCCCATTAAACCATGTCTTTCTATATGATTTTTAGGATAGTTTCTATGATTTTTCCTGGCACTAAAGTCATGCTTACTGGTCTATAAATTCCCTGATCGCCCCTGGAGTCCTCCAATTTCAGGTGCAATAAACTTTTAATGACAGGTTACAAATTACAAGTAACGGATCTGCAATTTCATTTTCTAAATTCTTTCAGAACTCTGGGGTGTATACCATCTGGTCCAGGTGATTTACCACGCTTTAGTTTGCCAATCTGCCCTTATATCTTCAAGGCTTTTTGTGATTTGTTTCAGTTCTTCTGAAAAATCACCATTAAATGCCTATTCCGGGACAGGTATCTCCCCAACCTACTCCTCAGTAAACAAAGCTATAGCTTTGTCTTCTCTAGGTGTACCTTTAACCCCGTTATCATCCAGTCAACTCTCTGAAAATCTTCCTGCTTTGGATGTATTTGAAAAAGTTTTTATTTTGAGTTTTTTGCTCCATGGCCCAGTTTCTATTCAAATTTTCTTTTTGTCTGTCTAATCAATGTTTTGAAGCTAAATTGACAGTGCTTAGGCTTCTGACTATTTTCTTCAGTTGGATCTTCTTTTCATTTTTTGAAAAAAAAGTTCTTTTGTCTAAAATAATCTCTTTTGTCTCAGCTCTTAGCCATGCTGGAAGTTATTTGGCTTTCCTTATTATGCCTTTCTAAATCTGGTCTGAGCTTCCAAGAAGGTATTTTTAAACAATGTTCATGTCTGATATAAACTAATTATCTTTGCAACTGCACCTTTTAGTTTTTTCCTATGTTCTTCTTTTATCAAAGTCTCCCTTTAGAAAGTTAAATGTTAGATTAGCAGTTTTAAGTCAAACTTGATTGCACTATGATCACTATTTCCAAGTGGTCCCACTACCATTACCTCTTGCACCAAATCCTGCATTTCACTAAGAATTAGATCTAAAATAGCTCCTCTTCTTGTCAGTTCCTGGACCAGCTGCTCCATGAAGTGTTATATATATAGTCCTTTGTTTTCAGTTTAAACCAATTTTTACCCATTCATTCCCGGATTTTTCCAAAATTGACAATCTGTTTAAACCGATTTTCACCTTAATTTTAAGCTAATTAAAGAACAACTCCAGAGCTTCAGATGCAGTAATTGCTGGAAACCAGTACGGGCCAAAGCACCTGTGGGGTTTCAAGTCCTGCCACCCACCAACAAAAATGCTAGCCCTCCAGTGCTGTAGATATGGCATTTCAAGTCCCAATTCCCCCTCTCCCTAAACAAAGTGCCAGCTGCTTGGTACTACCAATTGAAGCAGACTATGCCTAATAGAAGCACTTTCCAGCAGGCTCCCTGGCTCTGCAAAAAAAGAAGTGAAGTGGTGCACAGCACAGCGGTCTCAACAAGCATGCTGCTGAAGGAGAGAGGAGAAACCTGGAGCCACCACTAGTAAGGATGAAAGCTGTTGCAATAAGGGATGGAAGAAACAGAGAGAGATTCTCGTAAGGGGTGTGGGGAGAGAAAGGGACATGCTAGACAAAGAAAGGAGATAGAGATAGGGATGTTGCTGATAGGGTGAGTGGGATAATCTACTTGTTTTATTGTCTTGGCTTCTGTCCAGCAAAATAAACTCCAATATTTACCCAGAAAAATAACGAGTCACATTTTTCTACCGATTCTCTCCTTGTTTTGTACTTGTCATAATAAACCCTAATAAATTCTCAGGAAACATTAAAAAAAAATAAAAATTGAAAATGAAGGTCCTTACATATATAGAGCTACCCAGGCACCAACCCACCAAGCTGATCCATCCTATCATTATATTATAATTTATACCCTAGTATACCACTCTCCCATTGGCTAGCTTCCATCCGCCACATGATGATCAAAAGGGACCATCTGCCTTGCTGTACCAATCCTCTCTTAAGACCCTACCAGACCCTTCAGCAAATTTGGATTTTGAGAAGGAAGAGGGAGGCCTTCAGCAGTGAGTACCACAAATGTTCTCCCAAATAGGGGGCAATACAGTTGGGCAAAAAGTCCATCAAAATACTTCCCATAGCATGTTTCATATTGCCTGTTAATGCACATTGTGAAATTAATTCTTACCTGATAATTTCCTTTCCTCTAATACAGTGGTCCCCAACCCTGTCCTGGGGGCCCACCAGCCAGTCAGGTTTTCAAGATATCCACAATGAATATGCATGAGAGAAAATTTGCATGTTATGGAGGCAGTGCATGCAAATTTTCTCTCATGCATATTCATTGTGGATATCCTGAAAACCCGACTGGCTAGTGGGTCCCCAGGACAGGGTTGGGGACCACTGCTCTAATACACTCAGACCAGAACAAGCAGAACAAGTGGGTTTCACATGCCAACCAGCGGGTGAAAACAGAGATCAAAAGGTTTGCTGATGTCACTTCTTATATAATGTCATGCTGACACCAGCCTGCCAGTATTCCTGTAACAAGCTAACTGTGGACAACTTCAGTATAAAAACCAATAACCAGTTCTTTTCTATTGCTTTTTTTTTATTTTTTGGTAACCAGTAGACTTCCAGAAGAATAGAGGAAGCAGAAACAGAGAAAACGACATCAAAACAGTGAACAAGAAAGGACTCACATGCAGCAAAGTATCAACAGCTATGACGCTTCTGAACTCTGCATTCATGCCTGTAAAACCATTGGGGCAGATTTTCAAAGCCCTACGCACGTAAATCCAGCAGGGGAGGGGGCTGGGGGCATGGTCTGGGAGGGGCAGGGTGGGCCGGGCCAGGACAGAACCACTAGCCACTGTCCCTGAGAAGTATGCACCGTTAGCCAGCTGGTGCAGTGTTTACTTCTGCTTCCAAGGAAGCATAGGAAACTGCGTGCACAGGAAACTGCGTGCACATGGACGCATGCACTTTTTTTTTTTTTTTTTTAAATCTAGCTTTAAGATTACTCCTGAATTTACCCCCTTTCACCCTTATCTCATAACCCCTCATTCTAGAGCCTCCCTTCCTATGAAAATGGCTCACCTCTTTATGCATGGAAACCTTTGAGATATTTGAATGTCTCTTATCTCCCCTTTTCTCTACATGTTTCTCTACATGTTTAGATCTTTTAAGTTTTTCCCATATGCTTTAGATGACCACTGAACATTTTAGTAGTCACCCTCTGGACTACTCCATCCTGTTTATATCCATTTGAAGGTGTGATCTCCAGAATTGTTCGCAGTATTCCAAGTGAGGTTTTTCCAGGGAACTATACAGGAGCAATAGCATCTCACGTTTTCTGCTGACCATTTCTCTCCCTATGCAGCCAAGCATCTTTCTGGCTTACCATTACTTTATCCACCTGTTTGGCCACCTTAAGATCATCAGATACAATTGCCCACCAGATCACACATTTCCTTTGTGCTTAGAAGAATTTCACCTCCAATACTGTACCTTTCCCTTTGGTTTTTGCATCCTAAATCCATTACTCTGCAATCTTTAGCATTAAATCTTAGCTGCCACAGCTTACTTAGACCATTCCTTGAGCTTCACTAGATACCTCATGTTTTACACACAATCTTGACTGTCTACCTTGTTACAGATTTTGTTATTATTGGCAAAAAGACTAAACTTTTCCCAACAACCCTTCTGTTATGTTGCTCACAAAAATGTTGGGAAAGAACCGGTCCAAGGAAGCACACCACTAGTAACACCCCCCTCCTCAGAGAAAACTCCATTTACTACTACCCTTTGTCGCCTTCTACTCAGCCAGTTTCTAACCCAGTTAGTCACTCTAGGAACCATACCAAAGGCGCACAATTTATTTATAAGTTTTCTGTGCAGAATTACATCTAGTGCTTTCCCTTGATCCAACTCTCTAGTCACCCAATCAAGAAAATTAATCAGATTCATCTGAAAAGATTTATCTCTGTTAAAAACAATGCCACCTCAGATCTTGCAATCCATTGGATTCCAAAAATTGCACTATCCTCTGTTTTAGCAGCAATTCTATTAATTTGCTTACCACAGAAGCCAGACTAACTGGCCTACAGTTCTCAGCCTCCTCCTTCTCCTTACTTCCACTTTTATGAATATGAACCACATCTGTCTTTTTCCAGTCCTCCAATACTACTCCAGACTCTAAGGGGCGGATTTTAAGAGCCCTGCTCGCCGGTGAGCCTATTTTACATAGGCCTACCGGCGCGCGCAGAGCCCCGGGACTCGCGTAAGTCCCGGGGTTTTCTGAGGAGGGCGTGTCGGGGGTGGGCCCGAACTGTGCGGCGTTTTCGGGGCGTGTCGGGAGCATTCCGGGGGCGGGCCCGGGGGCATGGCTACGGCCCGGGGCGGTCCGGGGACGTGGCTGCGCCCTCCGGACCCGCCCCCAGGTCGCGTCCCGGCGCCCTAGCGGCCCGCTGGCGCGCAGGGATTTACGTCTCCCTCCGGGAGGCATAAATCCCCCGACAAAGGTAAGGGGGGGGGGGGGTTTAGACAGGGCCGGGCGGGTGAGTTAGGTAGGAGAAGGGAGGGGAAGGTGAGGGGAGGGCAAAAGAAAGTTCCCTCCGAGGCCGCTCCGATTTCGGAGCGGCCTCGGAGGGAAAGGGGGTAGGCTGCGCGGCTCGGCGCACGCCGGCTATACGGAATTGATAGCCTTGCGCGCGCCGATCCAGGATTTTAGCGGCTACGCGCGTATCTACTAAAATCCCGCGTACTTTTGCTTGCGCCTGATGCGCCAGCAAAAGTACGCCAAATTGCGTGGTTTGAAAATCTACCCCTAAGGAAGCAGTGAAAAGGTCAGCCAGTGGAGCTGCCAGGACATCTCTAAGTTCCCTTAATATCCTCGGATGTATCCCTTCTGGCCTTATCACCTTATCTACTTTTAGTTTAGTTAGGTCCTCACAAATACACTGTTCTGAAATTCGATTGAGATTTACATCTCTACCAATCTTATTTGTGTTTGTTTTATTTGGTCCTGCTCCAGGCCCTTCCACAGTGAACACCAAACAGAAATGGGGTAGATTTTCAAAGGGTTATGCGCGTGGGTTACACGAGTAACCCCGTAAACCTACCCCAAACCCCCCATGCATGCGCCGAGCCTATTTTGCATAGGCTCGGCAGCGCATGCAAGCCCCGGGATGCGTGAAAGCCCGGGGCTTTCCTGGGGGGCATGTCGGGGGCGTATTGGGGGGCGTGTCGTGGCAGCGCGTCATCCGGGGGTGTGGCCGCGGGTGTGGTTCCGGCCCAGGGGCATTCCGGGGGCGTGCCTGCGGCCTCCGGACCAGCCCCCGGACCAGAACCTGGGCCCCGGCAGCCAGCCCGCATGCACGTTACGCCTGCCTCGAGCAGGCGTAAATTTGGGAATAAAGGTAGGGGGGGTGTAGATAGGGCTGAGGGGTGGGTTAGGTAGGGGAAGGGATTGGAAGGTGGGGGGAGGCAGAAGGAAAGTTCCCTCCGAGGCCGCTCCGATTTTGGAGCGGCCTCAGAGGGAACGAGCAGCGTGCGCAGGGCTCGGCGCGTGCAAAGTGCACAAATGTGCACCCCCTTGTGTGCACCGACCCCAGATTTTATAAGATACGCGCGGCCTCTCGGCTATGCACGTATCTTATAAAATCCGGCGTACGTTTGTTTCCATCTGGTGCGCGAACAAAAGTACGCGCTCGCGCTTTTTTATAAAATGTACCCCAATATTTGTTAAGCAATTTTGCTTTTTCCTCATCAGCCTCTACATATTCCTCCCCTTCACCTTTGAGTCTCACAATTTCACTTTTACACTTTCTTCTATCAATAACATATCTAAAAATAAATGTCCCCCTGTTTTACCGTATTTACAGTTTTTTCTTCTATTTGAGTTTTTGCATTCCTGACTACATTCCCAGTTTTTCTTAATTTTTCCAGATATTGTCACCTGTCTTCCACTTTCTACGATCTCTTGTAGTTTAAGAATGTTAACCTTTTTTCCCTTACACCAAAAAGAGCACTCAACCTCGATCCCATATGTCAAATCAATATCGAAAAGGGGAACCGGCAACAAAACAAACTTCACAATCGCTCTTCCATCAAAACAAAAGATGTCTGTAAAATATGCCAAATTTAAAGAATTGTCGTCAACAAACAGTGAGTTTTGTAAGGTGCCGCATCAGCAAGCCTGACGACGTGTTCTGTAGTGTCTACTAGAACCGTCCGGACTGTTAATCATTTGTGGCTAGATGACAACTCCTATTTAGATAACATTTCTTAAACAGCTCCTTGCTTGGAAAAGATGGTAAATATTTATAAGCTGCGTCCTGTCAAAACTTGATAAGAGTCTCAACCTGCCCGACAACAGCCGGTGTTTCGCTACAATACCATGTAGCTTCTTCAAGGGTAAATTGTAACAAAACTCTTCATACTCGAGATGCCAAGTCTCGAAGAATTTGTGGGAACCGGGACAGAGACTCATAGTATTGTAGCGAAACACCGGCTGTTGTCGAGCGGGTTGAGACTCTATCAAGTTTTGACGGGACACAGCTTATAAATATTTACCAACTTTTCCAAGCAAGGAGCTGTTTAAGAAATATTACCTAAACAGGAGTTGTCATCTAGCCGCAGCACAGAGTCTTTTGAACTTAGAAATCCTGCCAGGTACTTGTGACTTGGATTAGCCACTGTTGGAAACAGGTTGCTGGGCTTGCTGAATTTTGCCTGACCCAGCATGGCAAAACTTATTATTCTTAAAGTTTGGCATTGTTAGCCATGCTGTTTAATATTTCTATTTCTCCACTTTGTAGGGGTTTAAGTAGCTTAAATATTGAATATATGTGTATGTGAGGGTGCTAGCTTGTGTGAAGGGATTGTGTGTGTGTGAGACAGAGCATGTGTGAAGAGGTGAATGAGAGAGAGACATAGGTAGCCTGTGTGAGGATGTATGTGTGAGAGAAAAAGGGAGATTGTGTGGATGTGTATGCAAGAGAGTGGGTCACTGTATGAGGGGATGTGTGTGTGCGAGAGAGTCAGGGAGCCTTTATGAGGGTGTGTGTATGTGTACTAGAGAGAGGGAGCATGTGTGAGAGAGGGAGGGGCAGAAGGAGCCTATGTGAGGGGCAGTACTGAGAACGGGGTCAAACTCTGACCTGGTAATAAAGTGGAAGGGGTTGAGCCTAGAGGTGGAGGGGAGAGATACTGGCAGGTGGAGGAGTTGGGGCCTGAGAGGGCAAAGTGGCCAGGGGAGTAGGGAGAGCGAGTGGAAGGGACACCTTTACAGTGAATTTCTAGGGAAATTCTGCTCAAAATATTTAAAATTCTATATCTCTAAGTAAGAACTTTTTTTCTGTATTAATTTAAAATGTAATTACTTAAAGACTGTCATGTAAATTGTGTTATTTTGACCAATATAAAATTTGCAGAATTTTAAGTTTTTGTACGCAGAATTTTAAATTTTTTTGAGCAGGAGTTTTATTTTCCATTAGTTACTACAATGGAGGATGCTTTGGATAAAATTATGTTTGTCGACTATTAATGATTGATTGCTGTCACATAATTCAATTTTGAATTTAAAAAAGACTGATATTATGATATTATCTAGGGTGCCAGGGATTGATGCTCCATTAGGGATGAATTTTCAGGATACTCAGATTCCTACTGTGCATATGAGTCATAATTCAGAGGTCACTTTTGATTCCTCGTTGTCATAACGTTCACATATCATAAGAACATAAGAACATAAGAAAATGCCATACTGGGTCAGACCAAGGGTCCATCAAGCCCAGCATCCTGCTTCCAACAGTGACCAATCCAGGCCACAAGAACCTGGCAAGTACCCAAAAACTAAGTCTATTCCATGTTACCATTGCTAATGGCAGTGGCTATTCTCTAGGTGAACTTAATAGCAGGTAATGGACTTCTCCTCCAAGAACTTATCCAATCCTTTTTTAAACACAGCTATACTAACTGCACTAACCACATCCTCTGGCAACAAATTCCAGAGTATAATTGTGCGTTGAGTAAAAAAGAACTTTCTCAGATTAGTTTTAAATGTGCCCCATGCTAACTTCATGGAGTACCCCCTAGTCTTTCTACTATCCGAAAGAGTAAATAACCGATTCACATCTACCCGTTCTAGACCTCTCATGATTTTAAACACCTCTATCATATCCCCCCTCATTCGTCTCTTCTCAAGAATATTATAAAGAATTCTTTTTGGAAGCTTAATTTGCTCCGAAATTTAAAACCTTATCTAAATATGCTAGACCTTCAGACAGTAATTCAGGCCTTAGTAATTACTCCATTAGATTACTGTAATGTTCTCTTCCTGGATTTACCTCAGTCAGCTCTTAGGTTACTACAATTAATTCAGAATGCTGTGGCTCGTCTGATTACAGGAACATCAATTTCTGATCACACTGGTGCTTTACAGTGCTTTACTGGTGGTTTCCTGTCGAATGGAAGATCAAATTTAAGGTGCTTATTTTAGTTTCTAAAGCATTACTGGTATGGTATCTACCGTAAATGTTTAGCACGCTAGTTAAAATTTATTATCCATCTAAAGTTTTGCAATCCTCATTCCATAATCAATTAAAAATCTTGTCCATTAAATTGGCTCGCTTATTAGAAACAACACAGCATATGTTTAGGGTTGACGGAATGACATTATGGAATAATTTACTAAAGGAATGTAAATCAGAAACGGAATTAGTACAATTTAGGCAGCAGTTAAAAGCTTACCTTTTCAGAGAAACTTTTAATTTATAATTTTGATATGCTGATATTTGAAAATTGCTGCTAGTATTGTAGATATAGGCATGATATAAATTATGCCTTAATATTTATGTGGCAAGTATGTTTAAATATGCTTTAGCCAATTTTTTTGATTTATGATATGATGTTAATGACCAGAAAGTGCTGTTTTGGTTAGTTATATGCATGATGTTAGAAATATGTATACCTTTATTGTTAGTATCTAGTGTTTTATGAAGATTTTATCACTGATTTAATATTGTAATCTATAATTGTCATGAACCACCAAGAATTTTAGTTTCTGTGAGTATAAATTTAAAAACAATTAATCAATCAATCAATAAATAAATAAAATATATTAGGGCATCAATTCCACATGAACGAGTGTTCCACTTTTGGCTGTATTCTGGCTGAATGCCATCGGATCCCACTCCAGCAGTCTCCACCTGATGACAGATTGAAGGCCCTTAGAGACAGAGACCATTCCCCTGGATTTCTGATATTGTGACTGAGGAAATTTACGTGAACATTGTCTGCTCCCGCTACATGAGAAGCCAACAAGATTTGCAAATTCCTTTCCACCCATGGGAGGAGTAAGTCCATTTCCAAGGAAATTTGAGGATTCCGAGTTCCCTCATGATGATTTATAAATGCTACCACTGTGGTGATGTCGAACATAATGCAAATCACCTGTCCCACAATTCAAGGCATGAATTTTAGAAGAGTCAGTCAAATTGCCCTGGCTTCAAGCATTTGATGGACTATGTTGCTTCCTTGGGGGACCATTGACCCTGAGCAAACAGCTCCTGACAGTGCACAATCCAGCCTGACAGATTGGTACCCATTGTAAAAATGATCCAAGCCGTAGTCATCACTCCCTGTTCCAAGTGCCTGCTGTTCAGGAACCATTATAGACTTTGCCTCACCAAGCCTGGTAGGGGCAGTCTCATGGAATAGTCTTGGGACTGGAGATTTCACCTGGAAAGCAAAGCCTTTTGAAGAGGATGAATATACATCCTCACCCAGGGCACCAGGTTCAAGGATGCTGCTATGGATCTGAGAGTCGAGAGATAGGGAAAGACAGGAAACTGACATTGTTGACCTAATGCCCAGATTTGAGCACATAACTTCTGAATTTTCTGGGACATAAGGCATACACAACCTACCTCCATTACAAAATGAGGCCCTAGATACTCCAGATTCTGAGGTTTCTGAAGATTGCTGTTTGAAAAAATTGACATAGTAACATACATACTAACATAGTAATGATGGCAGAAAAAGACCAAATAGTCCATCCAGTTTCTTATAGTAGTAACTGCCACTCCATGCAGGATACCCCCATGTTTCTGTGAAGGGTAGTAACTGCCGCTCCCGTGCAGGTTACCACTAAGCTTTATGTTAAGGGAATTAATATTAACAATCAAAACTAAGCAACAGTCAAATCCATAACAAAATTACTGCTAGCAACATTTTTACAGGGTGAGAAGTCTTGAACATGCTGCGCTTTTGGACATGGCCATTGAAGCAGACCTGCACTTTTTCTCTAATGTCTGCGTATCAGTACTCTGGACCTGCAAAAGTCAAGACCCAGTGTTGGCTGTCATCTGAATTCAATTCCCCTTTCCCCTCTGCCACTGAAGCGGAGAGCGATGCTGCAGTTGCATAAAAATCATTTAAACTACTTGGTTAAAGGTAGTAACCTTCATGCCTTATGTTAGGGGTAGTAGATGCCGCTCCATGTTGGCTACCCCCCCACCCCCATGCACCCTTTTCTTAACTCTAGACTTTAGGGATACAGAGTTTTTATCCCATGACCTTTTGAATTTGTTTACTGTTTTCGATTTCACCACCTCTTCCAGAAAGGCATTCCAGGCATCTACAACCATCTTCATGAAGAAATATTTCCTGATGTTGGTTCTGAGTCATTCCCCTCTGAAGTTTCATATTGTGACCTTAGTTCTACATTTTGCTTTCCAAAAGAAAAAGTTTGAAGGAATATGCATCATTACCTGACACATACCTGACAGGTATCTGAAGGCCTGTATCATATCTTGTCTGTACCTCTTCTCTTCCAGGGTATATATATTCAGATCCTTCAGCCTCTCCTCATAAGTCTTCTGATACTGACCTCACACAATTTTGGTTGCACTTCTCTGGACTGCCTCTGCCCTGTTTCTATCCTTTTTGAGATACAGTCACTAGAACTGAACACAGTAATCCAGGTAAGGCATCACCAAGAACCTGTAAAAGGGCATCATCACCTTTGTTTTTTTAACTAGTTATTTCTCTCTCTCCATGCAGCCCAACAGTCTTCTGAATTTAGCTATCGCCTTGTCACATTGCTTCACCGCCTTCAGATCGCCAGACACTATCACCCTAAGGTTCCTCTCTCAATCCATGCACATTAGTCTTTCATTCCACATAACATACAGCTCTTTTGGATTACTATGCTCCAGATGCACGACTCTGCACTTCTTGGCATTGAATCCCAGCTGCCAAGTCTTTGACATTTCTTCAAGCTTTCTTAAATCACTTTTCATTCTCTCTACTTCTTCAGGCATGTCCACTCAGTTGCAGATCTTACTATCATCCACAAATAAACAAACTTTACCTTTTATCCCTTCTGTAATATCACTCAAAAATATATTGAACAAAATCGGTCCTACTTAAAACCAGTCCACGTAACGCCTTTCTCACTTCAAAGTAGATTTCATTTACTATTACATACTGTTTCCTGTCAGTCAATCAATTTGTAGTTCACTCCATCACCTTGGCGCTGAGTCCTAAACTTCTCATTTTTTTCACAAGCAATGTGGTACTGTATCAAAAGCTTTGCCGAAAGCCAAGTAAATCACATTGAGCACAGTTCCTTAGTCCAATTCTCTAGTCATCCAATAAAAAAAAATCAATCAGATTTTTCTGACTGGATCTTCCCCTGCTAAATCCAAAGAAAGATGATTCCTTCCATCCTATTCTGGACCTAAAGCAGATCAGTGACTTCTTGAAGGTGACCCACTTATTGATTGAAATCTTAAGATCAGTAATTATGTTTGTGCAGAAAGGAGAATTTTTGACATTCTTGGACCTAACTGAAGTGTATCTTTACATTCCAATCCTAAAGGATCAATAGCACTTCAATCCACCCCAAGTACTGTAACACCTGGATTATTCACTGGGATTCTGAAACACATTCCTGAAGGAACAGCTCTAATCTGGAAATTGTCCAGATACAAGGGCACTAAAATATTTTCCTTGCGCAGCATCACTGCCGCCACCACCATCACCTCTGAGAAGGTCCTTGGGGCCATGGTCAACCCAAAGAGCAAGGCCTGAATCTGAAAATGTCTATCTAGGACTGTAAAATACAGGAAGTGCTACTGATTCTTAGATTGGAATGTAAAGATACACTTCAGTTAGGTCCAAGGATTGTCAGAAATTACCGATCTTAAGATTTCTATGAAGAAGATGGCCACCTTCAAGAAGTCGTTGACCTGCTTCAGGTCCAGAATAGGATGGAAGGATCCATCTTTCTTTAGTACCCATAAAGTAGATGGAATAGAATCCCAGACCTGAAGATTCATGTTTATAGCCTCAAAGGTCTGTTTCAGCACAGATTCTCTTTCCATTATGTGCGTCTTTATGAGCCATGCCACCTTCTATCGGAATGATGGTTCTACTTGTCACCGAACACACCAAGCCATCCACCCTAGGAAACCAACACTGGTCCTTCACCTGTGAATCCAAGGGATATAGCTTGGCCAGTGAGCGACCCCTTTTAAAGTTGGCCTCCAGAGCCTCCCATTCCAAGCCTATCAAATCTTGCACCTCCTGATGAAGAAAGAATGAAGCACCATGACTTCCGCAAACTGACTTTATAGTCTTTGTTGCATTTCCCGGCTGTGGCAGGCCCGCGGCTGGCTCCACTCACTCCTGAGCCCGGGTCCCGGATCTGGCCCTTCCTCCTTGGCAGCGGTAGGCAGTCGCCTATGAGCTCGTGCTCCTGCCATGCTCCCAGGCCTCTCCAGCAGCTCCGCTGCCTCCTCTGGTCCCAGTCTTCATTGGGAGCTGAGGTCTCAAGCACTTTTCATCCATGATCTGCTGCATGCGCAGGGACAGATATTAGGGTGTTACGGTAACTCATCCCTATGAAACAGGCCAGAAACAGTGCTCAATCACTGCCGCAGCTTACCACCATTAAACAGATCCTCTGATTGCTGAGCAGCTTTTTTTTTTTTTTTATTATTCAGGCCTTAAAGCAACAGCTCCTTTCTCAGAAAAGGGACAGAAATAGGGAGAGGGAAAAAAACAAGGGAGGGAGAGACAAAAGTGGAGAAAAGATATGAGACCTCCAAAACCCCCTGGAAACTCCCTGGTCCTACTTTGCTCAACAAAGGGAGAGAGAGCAATTGCTATCACCTCTGGAGTCCATCCTTTTGTTTAAATCAGTAATTATTGTGAAATAAATAGGGACTCTGCTCCACTGAGGGAGAGAGAAAACAAATATTTCACCTCAGGAGCCTAGAAGCTTTCCAAGTTCAGCCTAACTGGCCCAAGCCCACAGCACGGGATGATTTGTCAGAGAATACTGGCAGGCTGGTGTCAGTACAGAGGTATATAAGAGGTGACATCAGAGAACCTGTTGATCTGTCTCCATCTGCTGGTTGTTGTACATAACCCAATTATTCTGCCTGGACTGGTCTGACTGGTCGAAGGGGCATTGCTGCAATCTTCACCAGAGAAAAAATCCCAAAAATACTTATAGCAACTCCAGATACACTGACAAGGATGTTGGAAAATTACTTAAGATTAATATAAAATAACACACAGTGCACCAGGAATGAACCTGGGCAGACCAGAGGACTTCCATGGTCTTTACCCACTGCCATATTCCACCTATGTTTCTATGAATTTATGGTAGGACATTAGCCTACGCCTCCTAGGAGACTGGAGGCTCAATCCAGTGCCACAGACCCCTCAGTGAAGCTACTATCTTTAAAACCAAAAACATTACGGCAATCCTGACTCAATCAGAGATTGGAGTTTGCATATTCATATTTGACTAAGAGTAAGCCAGATTCTGCTAAAAAAAAAAAAAAGCCTTGTAGCTTGTTGGAATAATAATTAGGGCTCCTTGTAAAGAGAACCATTGGGAAATTAGCATACATACCTTAATGGTAGTGCTACTGAGACATTGAAAAGGTATTAAGTATACCATTTATCTAATTAATGAAAAGCAAACATAATTCTGCATAAGTAGGGACTTTCGTTTTCAGCTTTTATTTTATTTTCGACAAGACTCAGTGTTTATTAGAACCAACAAAGACAGGGAGAAAAAGGGAACCATTGTATTCCTCTGATTTTCTGCCATTCGATTGCTTCTAATAAACACTAATAAATTCCCAGGGAAAATAAAAACTGAACATGAAGGTCCCTATGCATAAGGTAGGACAGGACCCTTCTGCAATAAGAAATGCAACTGGGGTGGAGGGATTTCCCTGCCATACTTCCATAATAGTGACCTCAATGCCTCATCCAAAATGTGCCTCCTTTCTTAAACATATTTTTCTGAGGCTTTCTGCAATAGATTGGGAACAGTTGAATTAGTCGGTATCTGTCAAAACAAAGGATTTTTTTAATGTAATTTTAATGCATACTGTACACTGTCCATCATAAGAAGCACCATACAGCTTGTAGCAAAGTAAAGAGTATGCCCTCAAACTCATAAATTTGCCAGAAAAAGGCCCCTTATGTGGGGACTATGGAATAGAGGCCCCAGCCTGCTTGAAATCCTCAGTGATGTTGAGCTGACTGCTACTACACAAGGGGGATGAGAACAATGAGCCACGGGCCAAACTGGTGGCAACCAATACAGTGTATGCTCATCACTGGGAGAAAAATCAAGAGCAATGCCATAATAATTGGTGACAGCAACATATTGTTGAAACTTTAGTCAGGGTATGCTGCGGCAGATTTGAACATCTACTCACCTCCCTACTCCCCACGTAGCCAATAAAAAGATGGTGGCTGCTAATGTAACCCATTGTACTCCAATGGCCCCTAGTGGCAAAGTTTTGGTATTTTTGGCTGCCATTAAAGAGCATGCTCCATTATGTGTGAGGCATTCCATGGAAGCCTCTAAAGGATTTACACTAGTGTGCTACCCCAGAGGAACTCAGCTCCCTAAAGAACAAACCGGGGCTCCTGGGATGATAATGACTGCTATTCTTCTAGGACTCCTCCTAAATCCTCAGTGATTACCACAGGGTTACAGCAGTTCTAGTAACAATGAATTCTCTAAGCTAAAAGCAAAATTTGTCTGATGCTGGACTAAATAAGGCAGTAAGTTCATCTACTGATGTGCTGGCAGTTTTTGGGACTCCTTTGAACATATTCAGCTGCTTCATGCCTGGAACCTACATTCCCTGTGTTTAAGTGTGCCAAGAGATAACAAGGCAGTTGGACTCAATAAATGAGTGAATCCTGTAGTTTTATTTTGAAGCTGCATGGAATGCATAGAGGGTGAAAGGGTTGCACTGAGAGTACACCCAAAGCCTACCTCTGTGAAATGCTGCTATTTTGGAAGGACAGTGTACTACTGGCAGATTACAAACTGGTGCTCAGCACATGGGGCTTTTGGATGTGAAACTGAATTCGGAACTGTTGGCACATTAACGACTGTCAATGCAAGTGCGGCATAGAAAAAAACTAGTATGGCCATGGAGTCTGTCATTGTTGAAAACTGAGTGAAGAAGGTCTAGCAGAGTCTGCGTGAGCTGAAGAAACTGTCTAGAGCTGTGACACCGTCTGTGTGTAAGAACTGAGTCATCGCATAGCCCCTATCCCTGAATGCCACGTCATCACGTTCGTGTGGGTCATGGCATTGCCTGTTGTGTAGGGGAGCGCAAAGCTCTAAAGTGATAGTTGCAAGATTAGCAAGCACACTAAAATAAGGATACTGCCTCTACTGATAAACAAAACAGCTCATCAGTCTTGCAGCCAACTGACTAGCGGGTTTGCCTCTATATATTGACCTTATTTCCATAGGAAATGAACTTTAATTTCAGGAACTTACTTAAACAAAAAAGTTAGCTCAGCTGGTGAGACCCAATCCACTGCCTCGTACATCTGTCTCCATCTCCCTTCTCGGTCCTTTCCTTCCTCTGCCTAAAGTAGGCCTCAAGCTTTCAGTCAGAATCAGCCAGAAAGCCACTGCCCCTACCCACTGCCTGCTCCATGCCAAGACTTTGTCAGCTTTCCTCCCTTTCTAACCTTGCAGTTTTCTGGTTCGCCCTCACTCCTTCTTCACAAAAATGTACGGTTGCCAACCCACCAAATGACTGAGTATAGAGTACGAGCAGAGTGAGAAAGCAGCAGAACTACCTGCTTGGGAGCAGGTTTAGAACTCAAAATGGACGAGCATGACGCGAACTGGGAGGTCACCCTGCAGGTGGTTGGATGGTAATGGTAGATGGGGGGGGGGGGGGGGCAGGAGTGGAAGGGGAGCCAAGAGAGTACATGGAGGTGACTGAGAAAGAGAACTATCTGACCAGGAGCCTGAGGCAGACAAGAACCCTCTTATTGCAGCAGCACTACTGCTGCCCATGAGCTCAATCTCGTAGCAAGGAAAGGCCAGGTGCTTGGTCGAGCTGGGAGCCTTGCCTCCATGTGAACCTCTGTCACTAGATTGATGAATTTGTCAAAGTTCAGCATCATCAGAAGATGATACCCAGAAGCATTTCAGTTGGCAGGACAGATGGTGCGTGTGCCCAACAGCCAAGTGATGCTGTGGCCAATAAGTGCACTGCAAATGGTTGCCTCTAAAGCCCCTTGGGTTCCCGGCATGCAAGACAGATATCACCAGGGTGCTGCAGTGCAAGACCCATCAAGACAAAGGAAGCAGAACATGAGATCAGCAGAAAAAGAGGAAAAGACAGGAACAGTGATTCTGCACATCCTAGCAGAACAAATGCTGTGAGCACGGCAACACAAAGAGGCTCTCACTTGTGCTGCATAAACTAATAGCCCACTCTGTCCCAGACCACCCATAATTCTGTCTGCCCCTGGCAGGCTCAGTGCGAATTTTTCATACCGAGATAAGAAGACAAAGGGGAGCGAAAGGGGACGGCTTTCAGGGTATGTTATGGTTCAGCTCTGTGAAATACCGATTCAAAAAAACAAACTGTCCTTACCATAATTGACATGTCTTTGCTTTTCACTAGTTATGGTTTAATCTAGTGGTGGACAACTATTTGGAGATAGAACCATCAACGGTAGGAAATATTGGTGAAATAGTGATCTCATATGCTACACAGAGCCATCTTTATACTTTAATCAGAGTAGCAATAAATGGAATTTATATAAAGAGCCTTTCATGTAGATCAGAATCTAGCAAGCTTTACAGCTTGGTATTTCAGGAATAGAATCAATATAGGCCACCAATAGAGCACAGCAACTGGCAAGGAATATGCCCTCTCGGAGGAGGCACTGGAGTGGAGACGAAGATGGCAGCGGAATTCAAAAAAGTGTAGGACGCAGGATCCCTTATTGGCAAGAAGATGTTAGCGAAACACTGGAGCAACCTGCATTAGGCATTGGCTCAGCCCAAAACCGCATTAAAATAATTGTGCTGTGCTTTCATGAAAGGTAAGGTGGTAAACTGCATGTAGCAGCAGTTATAATAACCCTGAACAGAAAGCACGGGCGGGGGAATAACCTGCATGAAGCGGCAGTTGCAACCTTAAACATCTTGCTGGGAAGAGAGGATGAGCCATTTTGGTCTTTTTCTGTCGTCACTTCCGATGTTACTGTAATTTGATTCCTGATATGTCTAACATGCCAGTAGAGGGAAGGGGGAAACAACCACATTTTTTGTTGTTACCATTACTGTTATTATTATTAGCAAGAGCACATAAAGGACCTGATTTTAAAAAAGCATTTACATTCTTAAAACTGGGTTTTATGTTGGCTTTTAAAAACTGCTACATTTGCAATTGAATTGTCCAAAGGATTACCCTTAAGTGGATAAATGGTTTTGAAAATTGCTAAAATAGTATGTTACATTTACAGGAGTAATTCATTTTAAAATTCACCTGAAAGTGATTTGCATCACCTTGTAAGTGCTTACTGTTATACGCATTTTCATGGAGGTGTGAGGCCAGGGAAGCAACATAAGAGGGTAATTTTCAAATGAGTTACACATGTAAATATCGTAGCAATTACATAAGTAAAATCCGCTTATGCATGTAAAACCTATTAACAATTTAATTGTAGCAATTTCTAAAAAACGCTTATACATGTAAAGTGCATTTACACATGTAAAACTTGATTTTAAGCTTGTAAATCCTTTTGAAAATTACTCCCTTTATATAGTTTTTGAATTTTCAAAACTAAGCACATTTTTATAAGTGTTAAAAGCACCCATAATTTAAAAATAACAGGTGAAAATCTTTGTGGGTGCTTTATCCTTGGGCAATTTTCAAAGACAAAGTGCATGCATACACTCCCTTAGAGATTTGATGCAAAATCCATGGGTAGAAAGGATTCCAGACTTTCCACAGTTTTGAAAACTGCCCTCTAAATTATATATGGTTTTTTATGGTTAAATGGAGCCAATGTAGTTTCTAAGACAATGAAATGCAGTGGAAAGAAGAGTCTTCACTTGAGTATGCATTCTAGCTAAACTGGCCTTCCTACATTACTGCTCCAGGAGATGAACAATATAATATTGGTGGGGAATGAACTATACGGCTTTGTTTGAAAAGAACATGGCCGTTAGTTGGGAAAGCTTTGTGATGAGAATTTGTTATGTTGCCATGGGAAAATACAACTCCCAACCACATTTAAGAAACACAATTAGAACTTTCAGAGCATATGAAATATGATAATTATTACATTTTTAGGTTTTTAATATGAACATAGCTGGTCGTATGCTTTCAAAACCCCAAAATTATACGTCTTGGGTTTATTACGTTTCCTTATATTATTTCAAGCCGCAAAGGCATTAGTCGGAAAATATAATTTGTCCAAATTATGTGTAAGGCTCACACAAAGCAGCAAATAACAGTTAGTGCTTTGGTGCTAGCATGGCCCAATACAATTAGTAAAACCCTGATACAGCATTATGAAGATAATTGCAAAAATGCAAGATAAAAATACATGTACAGAGTCATTGCCAACCACAATAAAATATGTAGACCTAAGGGTCAACGAACAAGTTGCAGGTCCTATATTTTTATTAGAGTAAATGTATGCATCCGTGATAAGCTTTCAAGAGAAATCCTTCCTTCATCAGGTCAATAAAGGAACAGCACAGTTACACTGAGTTTAAACAGTTAAGGCTTAGGCTTGGCTGCACGTTTACAATGCAAAACAAAGTTTTGAATGATTTATCAAGGGCTATTATACCAATCCATAAAGAGCAAATCCTTGATGAACAGGGCCAAATATATGTGCATCTTTCAAGTGAAAGAAGCAGTGCCAGAATATTTGATTTCCGGGTCTTCCACTCCCCAAGCTGGCCTGGGCTAGGGATACCTCAGAGGCTAGCACTGAAAGCTCCTGAGGAGAGGAAGTCCCAGTCATCAGGCAACAAAGATACCTAGTGGTTGAATTTAGGAACCCTAATTGCAGGGTTGCAAAAGGACTGTGGGCCACCGGCCAATTACTGCTGCTGTGATGATCGGACTTAAGTGAGTTGGGAGGGTAATATATAATAGAGGGGAAAAAAAATCCCTGGGAAGCTGTGAATGAAGGCTCATGGCACGATTTGCTCCTGCTGTAAACCAGGTGCAAAGTTTGTTGGTACTTTTTTTTTTTAACCCCAAGATTCCCACTGGCCCTGACATTTCAAAAGGAAACTCCATGGAGAGTTTCTCTTTGAAAATCAGCTCACAGTTCCACAGATACAAAATACTGTATAGAAAATGATGGCAGAAAAGGACACAATTGTCCATCTCGTCTGCCCAGCAAGCTCACATCCTATATGATTCATGGACTGTCAGGGTATAGGCCTTGTGGATTACATGTTTGAGTTGTGTCATGGTTAATTGGTTAAGGGTACTATGTGTCACATCTGTAAGTACTCCCCTTGATTAGGGAGGAGGAATAGCCTAGTGGTTAGAGCAGTAGGCTACAAACCAGGAGACCAGTGTTCGAGTCCCACTGGTGCTCCTTATGCCCTTGGGCAAGTCACTTTACCCTCCATTGCCTCAGGTACAAACTTAGATTACAAGCCCTCTAGGGATAGGGAAGGGATACCTTCAGTACCTGAATGTAAACCAGTTCTGGTCACCACATCTCAAAAAAGATATAATTGCGATGGAGAAGGTACACAGAAGGGCAACCAAAATGATAAGGGGAATGGAACAGCTCCCCTATGAGGAAAGGCTGAAGAGGTTAGGACTTTTCAGCTTGGAGAAGAGATGGCTGAGGTCTAGAACAGGTAGATGTGAATCAGTTATTTACTCTTTTGGATAATAGAAAGCCTAGGGGACACTCCATGAAGTTAGCATGTGGCACATTTAAAACTAATCGGAGAAAGTTCTTTTTCACTCAACGCACAATTAAACTCTGGAATTTGTTGCCAGAAGATGTGGTTAGTGCAGTTAGTATAGCTGGGTTTAAAAAAGGATTGGATAAGGTCTTGGAGAAGAAGTCCATTACCTGCTATTAATTAAGTTGACTTAGATAATAACCACTGCTATTACTAGCAACGGTAACATGGAATAGACTTAGTTTTTGGGTAATTGCCAGGTTATTATGGCCTGGATTGACCACTGTTGGAAACAGGATGCTGGGCTTGATGGATCCTTGGTCTGACCCAGTATGGCATGTTCTTATGTTCTTATGTACTTATATCTCAGATCAAATGTCAGTATATATAAATTAATTATTTGTATACCTATACTTCTTGTATTATTTGATTTACACTAGTATGTCACTCCTGTGTTTGCCTGTTTTCCCAGAGTGCCCCCTCTCTTTTTTTCCCCAGACTATATAGTTCATGCCTTAGTTTTCTGCTGTCAGATTTTTTTTAAATGTATGAAGGATCCTGCCTCTAACGTGCCTCTTTCCTCATTTCACTTCTCTCTCCTCTAGGGATCCGTAGTGTTTATCCCCAGACCTGCAATGTCCCCAGTGGGGATTTGACATTGCTCCCCAAAGTGGATGCTTCCAAATAGCAGTAGAAATCCTTCTCTGTAAGCCAGTCCACAGTAATACTCAGGACTAAAACTTGTCTATGCAAGTAGATAACTTTCATCTCGTAAGACAGTAGGTTTGGCGAGTGAATAAGTAGCTCTGGATTTCAAGCATGGTATTCCCCTCTCATATTTTCATGCCAGAACCTCCCCCACTTTAATCTCTGATTTTCTTAATCATGCATGCCGACAGCCTAGACAGAAGTAAATCTAAGCAGTGTCTACAGACTCATTCACACTTCCTCTGTTAACACTCCGGTGCTGATTTTACACCTCTCAAAAAACTATCCACCTGGCATTCCAGCTGCTGCTGGATGCCCCTTCAGTTTTTTTAAGAACAGAATTACTAGAGATAAAAAGTAAGCCATAAATGGAGAGTACAAGTATGTTACAAAGAATTGTGAAGTGGTCTGGGTCACGGTAACTGAATTTTGAGCAGGCTGAAATGTTCAGACTGAAGTCCTCTATAGACTATAAAGCAGAGTGCGGCAGTTCAGGGGAAAAGAGTGAGTATGATGGATGTGGGATTCAGTGAGTGGAAGTGACCTAAAGTCAATGCATTAGTCACACAGGTGATAATACAGACACGACAGAGTTTCGTACATGTGAGATAGGTGGCCTAAAAGTGGGTTATGTTGATGAATGTCTACTTCAAGTGACTCTGGAAGGAATGATGTATTGTGTAATATTTCTGTGCATGGAACTCATCCAAATTGTTCTTTCATCAAATTTCACAATTAAAAGGATAACGTTTGGGATAAATATATATAAATATATATATATATATTTTACCTCAATATCTGGCACCTCATTTTTACATTTAAAACATATTTATCCCCTATAATTGATCAAGCAAAGTAACATCTTTGATTTTAGCCTCTTTTGTCTGTTAAACATCTTTTACCCTGATAGCTTTTTAGATCCAACAAAATGCTAGTTCTCCTGACCAGCATGAACATTACCAGCTGTGTCGCCATCTGTTCAGCTAAACATTTTCACACCAGATCAGTTAAGGAAATTCATTTAATACAAACGTGATATTAAAATGTTAATTTAAGATTGCCCTTCAATGTGTTTCCCTCCTCAAGTGAAAATATTATTTAGTTTTATGAACGAAAGAATATTTCTAAATTAAAAACTGTTTGTTTAACAGTAGAAAACAAATGTGTTGGATTTTGACTTTTAATTCTCCTTTTGAAAATTAGATACATAACATCTGGATAGTTCGAAGGCCTAAATAACAAATCATCATGTGCCAAAATGAAAGCATCACTCTCCAACAATAGTTGATTTAACGGGTGGAGAAGTGGGAAATCAGAAACAAGCAAAGACTGAACGTTACAAACCTAAGGATTTCTTTCAATTACAATGTATATACTTAGGGCCTGATATAATAAAATGTGATGATTTTGGTGAGTAACCACAAATATCTTAAAAGATAATTGTGCACAAAAAAAAAAGTCTGCTAAACAGAGAACTTTGGGTACACGTTCCACACAGAAATCTAACATCAGCTAATAAGGCGCTATTAACTGTTCCATCTGTGAAATCAGCACGTCTCACCCAAGTAAGGGAGCGAGCGCTGTTTCTGGCCGGTCCAGTACTGTGGAATTCAATACCACTCGAAATAAGACTGCAGAGAAGTCTGAAACCATTCAAAGTAAGTCTAAAAACATGGCTTTTTAGACAGGCCTTTTATAAGGAGAATGAAGAAAAACAAACGAATGCAAAGTAAGCACCAAGAAATCAGTTTTTAATTTCTTTTTACTATCTCCAAACACATTTTAAGAGTGTTAAATTTAGACGTGAACTGTGCTGAAGTTTTCCAACCAACATCTCAACCAAATTCAACTTAGAGTTTTTATTAGAACAAATATGTTACAGTCCAATGATGGCACACCTATACTATGTTAGCTATACTAATCAACTTTTATTTCTATTTGTGTCTTTTTGTAAAATATAATTATATTTATGTTTATGTTAATAATTTAACTTTTATTAATGTTATTTAGCTTTTTGCTTTGTTTAAAATTATTTCATTATTGACATTTAAATGTATTAGACTAAGGAATTTTACTTCCTGCTTATTCTGTTTCATTGTAAACCGGTTTGATATACATTTTATGCAGGAAAATCGGTATAAAAAAACTAAAAATAAATAAATAAATAAAATATGCATTAATGGGTAGATTTTAAAAGACGCGTTCATTTTATAACATGCGCGCGCTGACATGTGCATGTTATAAAATCCATTACCTGCGCACACATGCGTGGCAAATTTTATATCGGCGCACACATGTGTGCGTGGGTGATGACTCCTGCGGGTGATGACTCGCGCATGCAGGGGGGGGGATTTTAAAAGAATTGCGCGACGACTTTGTAAAATTCCCTCCCAGTCCGCTCCTATATCCTACTCTGCCTCCCTTTTCCCCTCTCCTCCCTGACCCCTAAAACCCCTTCTTCCTACCGGTGTGCGTTGTCCTGACTGGCACCTGACCCTGGCCTGCCCCTTTCACGAAGTCCGGCTAATCCATGCGTACCAAGAGATACACTCGTGGCTGGGCCATTTTCAAAATGCGCTCAGCGCGCGCTTGGTCCAACCATGTGCGAATCTCCTGTTTTTTTGCGCACACCGGGTCCTTAAAATTTAAAGTTAAACATGCTGTGCAGTATATTTGAATATATTATTACCTAGTATCACATCTGAAAATTTTTTATTACACAGTAAAATTAATACCATGATTTATTTCAACCAGGTGAAACCCGCAAATAAATGCAAGAAACCACATTTTCTCAGGAAAAGTAAAACAGCTAGGCCTTTACAGCCACTTGCTGTTATTACCACAAGGACGGTGTAGAGAGCTACTGAAGGATAAATTTGGGTTGGGTTTGCTACTAATTTATCTGTTCCTTTACTGTTTCCGTTCAGCTTTGTTTAGTTTGCGGGAGTGCGTGAAAGAGTAAACATCTCTGTTGGGCTTCTCTACCTCTGTCTGGACTCTTAACGTAGCTAACTTTCTGGAAAATAATGTGGCTTACCTTTTTTTGAGGCAAGTCACATTATTTTAATTAGCTGCTTCGAATGCATGCAAATCAGCTCGTTAAAATACCCACATTATTTTGGGTTAAATATCACACGATAAACAACTGGCTTAATAAACAACACTCCCCTAAGTTTGAAACTGAGGCAATGGAAAGTGAAGTGACTTGCTCAAAGACACAAGGAGTGTTACTGGGAGAAGCTGGATTCAAAGTCTGGCTTCCCTGCATTTCAGCTCACATTTGTAATCACTAGGCTACGAGAGGAAAGGCTGCAGGCTGTCCTGAGACTGGGAACAGGCTGAACTCTCTTTCTACCTACATACCATCGTCTCCACATGACAGGATATTTTTTTCCTTGCACCAATAAGGTGGATCTCACCCATTTCTGAGGCACAGATTCACATAGAACTTCATATGGAACAACAACTCGTAGCTAATATGGGCAAATGGGAATATAGTTCCAGTTGGAAAGTAAATGATAGCAGAAAAGGGCCACTTGCCCATCCAGGCTGCTCAGTCATTACTATCAACACTGCCCAAGAATGAATATATCCCAGCTGCCATCTATGAAGCAAGACCACCTGTACGATATCACTTCTATCCAGGACCGATTTGTCATCTTACACCTTTGTTCTCCAACCTCCTGGGTAGCTGAGCATGCACGATCCCCTGTTTAGTTCCATCTAGCTCTCCTCCCCTCCCCTGTCTAGCGACATGTCTAGCAATAATTCAAACAGCTACCACAGCAGAGCGACCGTTGCCCAAATATTTGGTCTCCAAAGTCCTCATGGCCTTTACAGATGGCACTCCACCACAATCAATCTATTGCAAAGGAAACATTACAGGGGCCTAGCTCATGGCCACAGTTTTGAAGAACATTTCTAAACTTCCATTTCATTCACATCTCCAAATCTTAAGGCTAAATTTTCAAAGGCCTATGTGCATAAAACCCAGGGTTTATACGTGTGGCCGGGTCTTGCAAGTGTTTCTGGCATGCGCGTGTTATAAAATCGGCACGTCCATGTGCACGCGCCGGGAATCGTGCGCACATGGACGAATACGCGCTCCTTTTAAAATCAACCCCATATTGTATACCATCACCAGACACTAGGATTACAGGGGAAATGAGCCATAAATTATTTCTCTACACTATGTAATAACACTTAGTACCAATGTTCCCTCTAAGCTGTGCACATGCGCAGCCACGTACAACTTTTCCCATAGCCAAGCAGTTTTTCTCTCCCAACACAGGAAGACCAGCGGGGCTGCGGTGGAGCTCATCCCATCATTGCCAGAAGCAGAGAAGAGGCCAGCAGGGGCTGCGGTAGAGCTCATCCCATCGTGGCCTGAAACAGTGACGAGACCATCGGGGCCGTGGTGGAGCTCATTCCATCATGGCCCGAAGCAATGACAAGACCGGTGGGGCTGCAATGGAGCTCATCCCACCACGACCAGAAGCAATGAGAAGACCAGTGGGGGATGAGCTCCAAAATGGTCCAAAGTGAACAGGAGGTCCTTGGGGGCCACAGTGGAGCTAATCCCACCATGGCCCGAAAAGGAGTTTGTGTATGTGTGGGTGTCTGTGTGACAGACTGTGTGCATGTGTGTGTGTGTGTATATATATGTCTGTGTAAGAACCTGTGTGAGAGCTTGTGTGCATACGTGTGTGTCTATGTGAAAGACTGGGACCACATGTGTAAGTGCTTGTGAGAGCCTGTGTGCATGAGTGCCTATGACAGCCTATGTTTCACAAACAGACACTCTCAGGCACACACACACACACATAATGTGTGTGTGAGGGGGGAGAGAGCTTGTGTATATGAGAGAGGGAGTGTGTGTGAAAGCATGGGCATGTATATGAGAGACAGCGTGTGAGAGAGAATGAATGTGTTAGTGTGCGTGATATGTGTATGTATGTTTGTGTATATGCGTGTGAGACAGAGAAAGAGAGAAGATAAAGTTTGTGCGGCCCTACCTTCCCAGTCCACAACAATTTCAGGGTAACTGGAATTCAAAAGATCCCAGGTAGGGAGAGCAGGAGGATTTTTAATCCTCATTAGTTTTAATTATTGGGTATAATTTGATGTTTCTGTTTTGAAATATTTTATAGCTTTTTGGGGAAATATTAGAACATTTTTAAATTATAGGATATTTTATTCATCAGATGTTTTGAAATATTTAATTGGTGTTTGAGAAATATTAGACCAAATTTATTTATTTATTTATTTTAAAAGTATTTATATACCGTTTTTTAAAAAAGAAATTTTATCAAAAACGGTTCACAGATTTAAAACCAAAAATAAAATAATCAAAATAAAATGGAATTTTTAAACTTTACATAAAAATTTATGCAAGTTCTTTAAATTATTGGATGTTCTTCAGCTGTTTTGACATATTTATTCTTTTTATTAATATGGTTTAAATATTATGAATGATGTTTTATATCTCTTGATTTTACTGTGTGATGTTTTGCAAGGAACGATGATGTTTCTGTTCTACTGTTATACTGCATAATACAGTCGGCCAGTACAGTCTTTGTTGGAAATTTCTATTTATTCTTTATGGTCTTTTTAATCTGTATTTGCTAAGGGTCTGTATTTTAGAGGTCCAACTCTTGTGTAACTTTAATTCTTGTTGTGAAAATGATGGTACTTACCACTGGCCTTTACAGAATTATGATCATATCTTTCTCATTTCTATTTTAAACAGAAGTTTGCTCTTTATTAATTTCACTTACATAAAGAGCATGGTTTTGAATGCTCTTGCAGAAAATATTTTTTCATTTGCATATTTTATTTTTGTAACTGCTATTGGCAGATTAGACGATTATTTTAAAGGATGGACTTAGCAAATATTCCCTTTAAGTATTGGGTTGCTGTGAGTTAAAATTGAAAGGCTTTTTGCATCAAAGAAAGTACTGCTCATAGTAAATGTAACCAAATATTTTTGCACACAAGCAGCCCAATCCTTAGAGGAAACATTCTTAGTATTGAGGTAGGACAGCATCAAGACACACCACTAACAGATGCTACATGGCAGGACACCAAATCTTACATGCAAGGGAATATTACAATGCTGCTATATTGAACTATGGTGCAAAGTGCACCTCAAGTATTGTGTGCAGTTCTAGTTGAGCCATCTCAAAAAAAGATTAAAAAAAAAAAAAAAAGAAGTTGAACAGGTACAAAGAAGAACAACAAAAATGATTCAGGGAACAGAACAGCTCCCATATGAAGAAAGGCTCAATAGGTTAGGCTTCTGCAGCTGAAAGACAACATCATCAGTGCTGTAGAACAAATTGATAAGAAACACTTGTATATTCTTTACAATAATACTACGACTAGAGGACATTCCATGAAACTAAGTAGTAGCAGGTTTAAAACAAATTCTAGAAAGTATTTTTTCAGTCAATGCATACTTAAACAATAGAATTTGCTGTCACAAAAAAACATGGCTAAGGCAAGTAGTATAGCTGAGTTTAAATAGATTTAGATATACTTCTAGAAAGTAGGGCCACAAACCATTATTTAGCCAGATAGCCTTAAGTGTCTCCACCTCCTGCTTCTGGGAGTGAGCAGTATATGGGCATTCCTATTTGAGATCAGTAGATGCTCCAAGTTATGCTATAGAAGACAGGATACTTAGCTTTATTTGATGGACCATTGGTCTGACCCAGTATAGCACTTCTTATGTTCAGCTACTATCAGCACTTTTTCCATCAAAAGAAATAGTCCATGGAAGCTGCAGCTGCTAAGGCTCTTTCCAAATCTAGACCAATGGAAAATTGGGTGGAAAGGGGGATATGCGCTAACTTCTAGTTTAGCCCAACTTATGATTTTCAATACAATCTGATTTGGATTTTTGATTAATACCTTCTTGGATTTTCAATGTGAGTGAGCAAAAGTTTGAATGTAAGCCCTTGCAAGACAGGGAAAAGAGTTACTGTAACTGAATTTAACTTGCTTTGAGATACCAATGAAAAGGCATGTGCTAAATAAACAATAAATACATAATTATGATATTTGTTTCACCAACTAAAAAGGAAGACACAGCAGGAAGATTTCTCAAGGTTTCAGCAGTTCTCTCACCTCACTTTAGACCTGTAACTTGCCACAGTCAAGTCATCTACATCTATAAGATAAAATTTTGTACTCCCAAACTTACATAAAAAGAAACCCCCTAAGAAAAACAGGATTATAAATTATAAAATTTAATTTAAAAATGTATATTCCACCTTTGAGGCAGAAACCAATCAAAGCAGATTACATTAGCATGTAAAAGCAATACACAATCTAAATCCATTTATACATAAGACTGAATCGTGAATCACATAAATAAGACAATCAAAATACCAACAAGTACCTGAATGATGCTTTCAAAAGCATGTTGAGGGGCAGGGGAGGCATGATTCTAGGAAGTGCTTGCCTTGTTATTGTTTTCCTGGAAAATTCTTACCTTTGCTGTGGTGTTTTTCTTTGGCTTTTTGCTGAGATGCCTCCTAAGTGCAAAGGCAAGGTCCTTATTTTTCCTGAGGGGATCTCATTGCCATTGGTTCAACAGAAGCTTGATGCCTTCCTGGAGACTGCTTTGGGCTCATCAGAGAAAGACTCCATTGCCTAGATGGACGTGGGAGAGCTTCCCTTGGCTGGAGAGGAGATTTCTCTGTTTCATCCATACTTCACTCCATGCTGTTCTTCTCCAGAGATCAACATCTGGGGCCTTCAGTAACATTGTGATGACCCCGGAAGTTTAGCCATGGGGATTGTAGGCTGTATCGCCAGAGGAGCTGCAATTTTGGCGTCTGAGAGTCCGGAGGGATTGAATTTTTTTAAACTTGGTCTCGCAGAAGGTAGATCATCTAGTGTTTATTGTTGCTTCTGATATCGGGACTCTTCCTCTAATTCAAGACTGGTGAAACCTCCCATGGTAATGTTTAATTCTATTTGGGCAGGGTTGGTCAGACTGAATTCCTATATAATGATTTCTTCTAGAAACATTGATAAATTAAATGAGCCTGTTAAACATCTAGCTGGGAAACAAGATGCAGATATTAAAAAATACAAAGGATAAAATGAATGAGGATGAGAAAGAACTTAAGGAAGTTAAATTGGGTAATGCTTCTTTGGTTAAAGATAAAATCTCTGCTCACAGACGTATGAGGCAGACTGAGAATCAGATTTTTCAATTAAATCTACGTTATCTTAATTTCTCAAAAATTGCTTCTCTATGTCCTTTGGAAACTTTTGAAAAATATTTGACAGATATCCTTTTAATGTCTGTAGAAAAAAATAACTCCTCTGAATAGGATATATTACCTTCCAAAAAAGAGGAGGCCATTATCCATTGTAGACTTATCATGTACAATTTAAGGGACAATTTAAATTCTAATTTGCTCAAGTTTTTGGAGAATTCAGGAAAAGGAGTCCAACAAAGGGAGCCACCATACTGGTTTCTTTTGTGTTTAGGCAAGATTTTGACATTGTTTTCCACTTACATTTTCAGAAAGCTACTAAGGCCTTTTGAGGCAATGCAGTTGGTTTTTCCTGATTTGACCAAATCTACTTAGGCAAGAAGTTTTGTCAATGCAGCAAAAGACTAGGTCTCTTGGAACATCTATTTAGCTTCATTACCTCTGTAAATGTTTAGTTATTTATGCTCATGTTAATTATGTCTTTCTTGTTCCTGAACAACTTAAGTCTTTTCTGCACATGAAAAAACTCAGTAATGTTCCAATAGCTGGAAATGGGAATGGTTAAGACCTTATATATATAGTTTGCCCAAGCTTTCCTTTAATCTCATTACCTTTTCTATTTTTTCTTAATATGTTGTCTCTTTATATTTTTTCCTTTCTACTCCCCCAGTCCCCCCTCCAAAAAAAAAAAAATCTGTTGTGGGCTATAATTTCTGGATTTCTTTTTTTTTTTTTTTTTTTTGGTATTGTCTTTGAATTTCCAAGTAATTGCATTGAAGTCTTGTTTTTTCTGTTTAATAAGTTTGTCTTCAGAAATATTTTGAAATTTAATAAAGTTGAAAAGCATGATGAAGGCCCTGCACGGTTTGCAGTAGAGGAGAACTGGAAGTGCGTGCCTAACGCGCGCAAATCTCAAATCCTTCCTTTGACTGAGTGAAGATTAATTTAACCGTAGTTTAAGAGGATTGGTAAGCATAGTTTTCAGAAATTTTTGGACTTATAAATGTTTGGTGAAAGGTGAAATTAAGGGATATTCTTTAGAGTTTGTGTGTGTCTGAAGTAATAAGCAAGCCAGAGATAGTTAATTCTAGTGTCTGTCTTTCCCATCCACTCAACCCCTGATTTTTAGGCACAAGACATTTTCTCATTAAAAATCAATCAGGGTCTTATCTAAAACATAATATTGTACCAGCCCTTATTGAAAGTTTAATCATCCCCTTGTAGAACACTAGCTGATTAATTACTAAATTCACCTGTAAATTTAAAGTACTCTCATTCCAACTCCCTTAGTATCCTAAACTTAACTAGGAACTCAATAATACTAAGATGAAGGCAGCAGTCCAGCAGCAAGAGGGTGGGTTTCCAGTCTTTTGCATTGAGTGTCACATGTATGATTTTTTACCCGCCGGTGAGAGATTGTATGTGTGCACTCGGTGCAAAGAGATCCTGGCTCTCAGGGAACAAGTCCGATCTCTGGAGGCTACAGTAGCAGACTTGGAGGAGCTGAGGGAGACAGAGAGGTACATTGACGAGACCTTCAGGGACATAGTAGCCAAGCCCCAAATCCATTCTGGCAGCCCCAGTGCTGCCTTGGATCAGAAAGGTCTCCCAGTAGGAGAACATCACCCTGGTTTAGCAGGAAGTGATCCTGTAGCAAGGACCTGTTCTCCAGGTGATGTACTGTCCTCTCGCACTGAGGACAAATCTCCCAGGGCTACTGCCCAGGAGGGAAGGGTTAGGCCGGCCACCATAGTTGGTGATTCGATTATTAGAAATGTAGATAGCAGGGTGGCTGGTGGACGTGAGGACCGCCTGGTAACTTGCCTGCCTGGTGCGAAGGTGGCAGACCTCACGTGTCACCTAGATAGGATTATAGACAGTGCTGGGGAGGAGCTGGCTGTCATGGTACATGTGGGCACCAACGACATAGGAAAATGTGGGAGAGAGGTTCTGGAAGCCAAATTTAGGATTTTAGGTAGGAAGCTGAAATCCAGAACCTACAGGGTGGCATTCTCTGAAATGCTTCCTGTTCCACGTGCAGGTCCCCAGAGGCAAGCAGAGCTCCAGAGTTTCAATGCGTGGATGAGACGATGGTGCAGGGAAGAGGGATTCAGCTTTGTAAGGAACTGGGGAAACTTTTGGGGAAAGGGGAGACTTTTCCGAAAGGATGGGCTCCACCTTAATCAGAGTGGAACCAAGCTGCTGGCACTAACTTTCAAAAAGGAGATAGAGCAGCTTTTAAACTAGAACAAGGGGGAAAGCTGACAGTCGCTCAGCAGTGCATGGTTCGGAGAAATGTATCCTTAAAGGATACCAATGAAACAGGAGAGTTAGGGCAATCCAACAAAGAGGTTCCATTAAAAGCAAACATAGTTCATATGCCTATATGTAAAAAATCACCAAAGGTAATGATTTCTGAATTATCCCAAACAACTGAAAAGCAAGTTGTTAAAACAAGCAAAAACCACACTTTGAAATGTTTGTATGCCAATGCCAGAAGTCTAAGAAGTAAGATGGGAGAGTTAGAGTGTATAGCAGCAAGTGATGAGATTGACATAATTGGCATCACAGAGACTTGGTGGAAGGAGGACAACCAATGGGACAGTGCTATATCAGGGTACAAATTATATCGCAATGATAGGGAGGATCAACTTGGTGGGGGTGTGGCACTTTATGTCCGGGAGGGTATAGAGTCCAACAGGATAAAGATCATACAAGAGAGTAAATGCTCAGTAGAATCTATATGGGTAGAAATCCCATGTGTGTTGGGTAAGAGTATAGTGATAGGAGTATACTACAGTCCACCTGGACAAAATGGTCAGACAGATGATGAAATGCTAAGAGAAGTCAGGGAAGCAAACCAATTTGGCAGTGCAATAATAATGGGAAATTTCAATTACCAACAAGTCCAGCGTGCAAGGAACAATGACAAAGTCCATCAATCAATTTATAATAGATTTTTTATTGAACCAAAGTGTAAACTATTATTCATGGCAACTCCATGTACCTTCAAGAATACAAGTGCAAGAGTCCTCCGACACGGTCTGTGTTTCGCGGTCGCTGCATCGGGAGGGACCCACGGAATTAATTTCATCTATAACATAAAAAAAACCAATAAACGATGGACCTTATGAATATGGCCATTCAAACTTACACAAAATACAAGAAAACATACCTTATGTGTTCATCCTGGAGCGCATCGGCTCGTACAATAGGTAACCCATTTAAAGAAGCAGTTTGGCGCCAAAGACAGGAAATATCGCGATAGAATCGTAAATCAGAGTAAAACCACGCCCCCACTGTAGACAATTCAGCTAAACAAAAACCATTCAATATCTTTATTTAGACCTTTTGGATGGACAGAAGACAGTTTAAAAATCCATTTTTGTTCCCGTCTACCCAGGATTTCAGAATAGTCCCCTCCCCGAAACGGGGGTGTGTCAGCCTCCAAAACTGAAAATTTTAAATCAGCAATACAATGATGATGTTGGACCCAGTGTGTGACAAGGGGTTCATCCATCCTGAGTAGACGGATATTTGAACAATGTTCTATAATACGAGTCTTGACCATCCTCGAGGTCTTACCCATGTACAGTAAGGAGCAGGGGCACTGTACAACATATACCACACCCCGGGTAGTACAATCCGATCTGTTTCATAATTTAAACCGGAACCCAGTGTCCGGATGAGTGAAGGAGTCTGACAGGGCAGTGTGGCTACACATAGAACAGTGGCCACACGGGCCATGTTGACCCTCCCTGCTCTCCATTATTTGTCTGTTGAAACTGGCATGTACTAGCTGGTCCCGGAGATTGTTACCTCGCCGGAATGTAAACCGCAGCGGTCCCTGAAAAAGCGAGGATAAGGACAAATTTTCCCAATGTCTGCGGATCATTGCTGCAATAGCTTTGCTAGCGGTAGAAAAAGGTAGAATACAATTGAAGCACTGGTTCTCATCAGCCACTGAGGGAAGGAACAACCAGTCGCGATTGGTGTACAAGGCTCTTTTAAAAGCCTTTTTCACCACGCGGGGGGGATACCCTCTATCCAGAAACCGCTGAGACATCAGCTTAGATTGTTCCAAAAAATCAGAACGGGATGAGCACAAGCGCTTCAATCTTAAAAATTGTCCCGTGGGGATGTTATCCTTCAGGGGTTTAGGGTGACAGCTAGAATATGCCAGTAAAGTATTCCTGTCGGTTTCCTTTCTAAACAGTGTGGTCACATATTGATCCTGTTCTACGGAAATGATAATATCAAGAAATGCAATTTTTTCGGAATGAATACAAAAATTGAATTGAATGTGTGGGTTGAGAGAATTTAACCAGTCATAAAACATAAAAAATTGAATATCTGTCCCTTTCCAGATGATCAAAATATCGTCGATGTACCGTAGCCATAAATCTACAAAGGGAAACCATTCAGAAGGATACACCAGTGAGGACTCATACTGATCCATATAAAGACAGGCAAGCGAGGGGGCCATCGTGGCCCCCATTGCCGTCCCTTTGATCTGCTGATAGTATTTTTGATCAAACATAAAAAAAATTTTTGTAAGGGCAAGAGTGGCTAGTTGTACCAAAAACAAAGTAGTCAGCCGGTGAGGGGCCGGGCGTTGATCCAAAATTTGAGGATAATCTGACTAAATTTCGGGAGGATTTAAAATCCCTTAAATTTAGCAAATTTCAACGTGACCTTTCTGATTACAGTACTGGCTATGTATACAAATGGATGATCAAGAAGCCACAAAGAAAGGTTACCTTTGCGCAGGGCTCCTCCTCATCATCATCTTCGGAAGAATCTGGCAGCGAGCAAATCCCCCGGGGCCGTGGACAAGGACGCAAGACCCGCGGAACCTCCATCCCCCCCAATGCTCCAGTTTCTACACAAGGACCACCGGACAATATACAACCTTATACTTCTGCTTCTTCACGGTATTCCTCGATAGCGGCGTCTTTTTTAGACTCCGGTCAACCTCCCAGGGACACACGAATTACACAATCCCGCACAGGCACGACTCTACCGGGACAGAAAATGCCTCGGACACCGCGTCCCCCATCACGCCTTCCAGATGCATGGCAGTAAGTTCAGAGACTGTGTTTAATCTCTCTACCCGTGCTTTGTCTGATGTTGAAAAGAGTTCCCTACAGAAAGGTTTATCATTTGTACCAACTACACGTTGTGATCCGTTTGATTTACAGGTGCACCTCTATCGATTTTTTCGCATTTTGAAATTAAAATTGTTTTTTACTGATTCTCCATCCACTGTAGACAATTCAGTCATTTCGAAAAAATCTAGATGGACCCCTCCGGGCCCTATCAATCCTTTATTGGGGGCTTTTGAACGTCTTGTAAGTAAAGATGCTCAGCTGTTAGCTATTAAGAAACAATTTATACAGTATAACCTATCCCAAGAAGAGGCATCAGCAATTAAGGGTTTGTCTAAAGATTCCTCCGTTGTCATCAAACCGGCTGATAAGGGTGGAGGGATTGTTGTGTGGGGCAAGGCAGACTATGAAGTGGAGGTGTTGCGTCAACTTAGCGACACCTCCTTTTATAAACCACTTGTAGAAGACCCGACACCAGACTTATTAAAAACTATTAAAGAGCTTGTTCAAGAAGCCTCTGACTGTAAAATGCTCACAAGTAGGGAAGCGAAATTTTTGGTCAATTCTGCCCCGGTTATGCCTTTGTTTTACCTTCTGCCTAAAATTCATAAAACACTGGTTTCCCCCCCAGGTCGACCCATAGTTTCAGGAATCAATTCTCTATTAGAGCCACTATCACAGTTCATTGACATTTTTTTAAAACCATTCGTTGCCAAGATCAGATCCTATGTGAGAGACACTGCACACCTTATTACAAGATTGTCAAACTCAACTGTCCCTCCGGCTGGTTTTCTCTTTGTCACCCTTGACGTCATCTCATTGTATTCCAACATTCCTCAGTCAGAAGCACTTCAGCTTATTGAAACCATTTTGGATCAACGCCCGGCCCCTCACCGGCTGACTACTTTGTTTTTGGTACAACTAGCCACTCTTGCCCTTACAAAAAAATTTTTTATGTTTGATCAAAAATACTATCAGCAGATCAAAGGGACGGCAATTGCGGCCACGATGGCCCCCTCGCTTGCCTGTCTTTATATGGATCAGTATGAGTCCTCACTGGTGTATCCTTCTGAATGGTTTCCCTTTGTAGATTTATGGCTACGGTACATCGACGATATTTTGATCATCTGGAAAGGGACAGATATTCAATTTTTTATGTTTTATGACTGGTTAAATTCTCTCAACCCACACATTCAATTCAATTTTTGTATTCATTCCGAAAAAATTGCATTTCTTGATATTATCATTTCCGTAGAACAGGATCAATATGTGACCACACTGTTTAGAAAGGAAACAGACAGGAATACTTTACTGGCATATTCTAGCTGTCACCCTAAACCCCTGAAGGATAACATCCCCACGGGACAATTTTTAAGATTGAAGCGCTTGTGCTCATCCCGTTCTGATTTTTTGGAACAATCTAAGCTGATGTCTCAGCGGTTTCTGGATAGAGGGTATCCCCCCCCGCGTGGTGAAAAAGGCTTTTAAAAGAGCCTTGTACACCAATCGCGACTGGTTGTTCCTTCCCTCAGTGGCTGATGAGAACCAGTGCTTCAATTGTATTCTACCTTTTTCTACCGCTAGCAAAGCTATTGCAGCAATGATCCGCAGACATTGGGAAAATTTGTCCTTATCCTCACTTTTTCAGGGACCGCTGCGGTTTACATTCCGGCGAGGTAACAATCTCCGGGACCAGCTAGTACATGCCAGTTTCAACAGACAAATAATGGAGAGCAGGGAGGGTCAACATGGCCCGTGTGGCCACTGTTCTATGTGTAGCCACACTGCCCTGTCAGACTCCTTCACTCATCCGGACACTGGGTTCCGGTTTAAATTACGAAACAGATCGGATTGTACTACCCGGGGTGTGGTATATGTTGTACAGTGCCCCTGCCCCTTACTGTACGTGGGTAAGACCTCGAGGATGGTCAAGACTCGTATTATAGAACATTGTTCAAATATCCGTCTACTCAGGATGGATGAACCCCTTGTCACACACTGGGTCCAACATCATCATTGTATTGCTGATTTAAAATTTTCAGTTTTGGAGGTTGTGACACCCCCGTTTCGGGGAGGGGACTATTCTGAAATCCTGGGTAGACGGGAACAAAAATGGATTTTTAAACTGTCTTCTGTCCATCCAAAAGGTCTAAATAAAGATATTGAATGGTTTTTGTTTAGCTGAATTGTCTTCAGTGGGGGCGTGGTTTTACTCTGATTTACGATTCTATCGCGATCTTGTGATTCTATCGCGATATTTCCTGTCTTTGGCGCCAAACTGCTTCTTTAAATGGGTTACCTATTGTACGAGCCGATGCGCTCCAGGATGAACACATAAGGTATGTTTTCTTGTATTTTGTGTAAGTTTGAATGGCCATATTCATAAGGTCCATCGTTTATTGGTTTTTTTATGTTATAGATGAAATTAATTCCGTGGGTCCCTCCCGATGCAGCGACCGCAAAACACGGACCGTGTCGGGGGACTCTTGCACTTGTATTCTTGAAGGTACATGGAGTTGCCATGAATAATAGTTTACACTTTGGTTCAATAAAAAATCTATTATAAATTGATTGATGGACTTTGTCATTGTTCCTTGCACGCTGGACTTGTTGATTTGATTGTTGTGCAAGACACCTCTGCTTCATGCTTTTGCTTGGTTGACTCAACCAAATTTCAATTACCCCAATATTGACTGGGTAAATGTAACATCAGGACTTACTAGAGACATAAAATTCCTGGATGTAATAAATGATTGCTTCATGGAGCAATTGGTTCAGGAACCAACAAGAGAGGGAGCTATTTTAGATTTAATTCTTAGTGGAACACAAGATTTGGTGAGAGAAGTAACGGTGGTGGGGCCACTTGGCAACAGTGATCATAACATGATCAAATTTAAACTAATAACTGGAAGGGGGACAATAAGTAAATCTGCAGCTCTAACACTAAATTTTAAAAAGGGAAACTTTGATAAAATGAGGAAAATAGTTAGAAAAAAACTGAAAGGTGCAGCTGCAAAGGTTAAAAGTGTTCAACATGCTTGGACATTGTTTAAAAATACAATCCTAGAGGCGCAGTCCATATGTATTCCGTGCATTAAGAAAGGTGGAAGGAAGGCAAAATTATTACCGTCATGGTTAAAAGGTGAGGTGAAAGAGGCTATTTTAGCCAAAAAAAACATCCTTCAAAAATTGGAAGAAGGATCCATCTGAAGAAAATAGGATAAAACATAAACATTGTCAAGTTAAGTGTAAAACATTGATAAGACAGGTGAAGAAAGAATTTGAAATGAAGTTGGCCATGGAGGCAAAAACTCATAAAAACTTTTTAAAATATATCCAAAGCAAGAAACCTGTGAGGGAGTCGGTTGGACCATTAGATGACAGAGGGGTTTAAAGGGGCTCTTAGGGAAGATAAGGCCATTGCAGAAAGACTAAATGAATTCTTTGCCTCCGTGTTTACTAATGAGGATGTTGGGGAGATACCGGTTCCAGAGATGGTTTTCAGGGGTGATGAGTCAGACGAACTGAACGAAATCACTGTGAACCTGGAAGATGTAGTAGCCTACTACATCTTCCAGGTTCACAGTGATTTCGTTGAAATTGCCTAATTCGTCCTGAACAAATGCACATCCCTACTAACTATGTGTTTTGCTCTGACTAAGGAGTTCAAAGGATCTAATTTGATCGAAGAATAAGTATACAATAAAGAATAATGCAGTTGACCTGTTTTTTTAATTTAAATTTTTGTATTCCACTTTTCAAGGCACATTACATTCAGGCACTGTAAGAATACCCCTTTCCCCAGAGGGCTTACAATCTAGGGCCAGGATTCATCATTCCTCGTGATAAAGGGTGGCGGGGGGCGAAGAAGGGGGCGGTCGGGCAATAGCCTGCAGCCGGTCGCACCATGGTGGTGTGGTTTCACCTGCCGCGATGCGGCCGTGCCGTAAACTATCACAGGCATAGCACCACCTTAAAAGGTGGTGGTATTTCCCGTGCTACTGCCGGCGATAAATGTTCTAAACAATATCGCCAGCAGCAATGCTGCCGGCCTATTTCCCTAATCCCCTTCCTAACTCCTTCCCTCCACCTAATTTGAATGCTACCGCCACAATAAGGCCTTTATTGCGTGTGTTAGGGCCTTATCGCGTTCAATAAGGCCCTAACGCATGCGATAATGGCCTTTGACGGGTTGGAAAAGAATCCCATAAGTTTGTACCTGAGGCAAAGAGGGTAAAATGACTTACCTAAGGTCACAAAGAGCAACAGTGGGTCTTGAACTGTGGTCTCCTGGTTTATAACATGCTGCTCTAACTACTTGGCTACTCCTTCACTCATAAATATAATATTACTAGCGTACAGGCATAATCAGAGAAGGTGTGTAGAAAACATTTGCAGATATATTTCTAGTATCTAAATGATTAACACTGAAAAATGAAATTCAAGGGAAATGTCTAGTGAAAGGGAAGCCTTTGCAATGGTAAGGATTCAAATTAGTAGACAGATGTTAACTTCACCGGATGCCTTGCATCTATAAACTGGATGGAAATTTTTCTGTTAAGAAAGGAGAAAAATGTTCATTTTCATTGTTCAAATTGGTGGTTGTTTGGTGGAGGTTATATTTTGTTGTTTGGTTATATTTATTCTTGAATATAGGGTTACCAGTTGGCTCCAGATTTTCAGGACAGGCTGATCTAATCCTGGTTTTACCCTGTTGCATGCAGGGACTTCCCTGTAAAGTTCCTTTAAAAAAGCATAACTACAACTCCCTGCATGCAGTGGAGTAAAAGCAGGACTGGATCAATCTGTCCTGAAAATATGGATGCAGTTGGTAACCCTGCTTGAATATGGATATGGATAACACAGTATATGCATGTTTTTAATCTATATATAAATGGTGGCTTTGTTAATAGCACGAGTATATAAGCAGTGTTCATGCATGAACACTGCTTATATACTCGTGCTATTACTTATATACTTATATATATATAAGTATATACACTTATATATATATAAGTATATACACTTATATATATATAAGTATATACTTATATATATATAAGTATATACTTATATATATATAAGTATATACTTATATATATATAAGTATATACTTATATACTTATATACTTATATACTGCGGGCCGGTGAAGAGCCGGAACAGGAGAGCCTTCGCTCTCCTGTTCCGGCTCTTCACCGGCCCGCAGCTCCCGCGCGTCGGCGCGAGACCCATCGGGGTCCGGAGCAGGCCGCACCGCAGACGGCAGCCTCGTCCCCTCCTCCCACCTCCACGGCAGGCGCAGCAGATCGACGTCATCAGGGGAGGGCATCTCGAGCCCTTTTAAAAGTAAGGCTCCTACCGCCGCTCCGTCCATTTTGCCGCCTTCGCTCTCCTGTTCCGGCTCTTCACCGGCCCGCAGCTCCCGCGCGTCGGCGCGAGACCCATCGGGGTCCGGAGCAGGCCGCACCGCAGACGGCAGCCTCGTCCCCTCCTCCCACCTCCACGGCAGGCGCAGCAGATCGACGTCATCGGGGGAGGGCATCTCGAGCCCTTTTAAAAGTAAGGCTCCTACCGCCGCTCCGTCCATTTTGCCGCCTTCACTCTCCTGTTCCGGCTCTTCACCGGCCCGCAGCTCCCGCGCGTCGGCGCGAGACCCATCGGGGTCCGGAGCAGGCCGCACCGCAGACGGCAGCCTCGTCCCCTCCTACCACCTCCACGGCAGGCGCACCTCTCCTGCCCGAGCACGCCACAGACCGACGCCAGCGAACCCGCCTACAAGACTGAACTCACTTCCTGCTAATCAAGCACATAAAACTGATACCGCTCTCCAAGGCGTCTCGCGCCAGGCGTCTCGCGCCTAAGGGGCGCGACAGTCGCGCCCCTTTGTGTTCCCTTTGTATCTCTTTGAGCAACTATATTTTTCTTGCTCTTTACTTACCCCTGCAATTCCCCACCCCTTCCGCCTCTACATACCCTGCTACCCTATATACCCAGACCACCCACTCCAAATGGCCTCATTCCCCATACGCAAACTCATATATAACCGCCACAGACACTCACTCCACCACCACCCCCCAGCACATTCGCAACCTAGCACACTCATCCCAATCATGCTCACACCACTCACACAATTCCTAGGCCTCACAACTCTCACTATGCTTCTGATCAACTCTCAGTCCTTATCCAAGAAAACCCTTATACTAAACGACCTCCTCCTTGATGAAAAGCCGGACTTCTGTGCGGTAACTGAGACTTGGCTAAAGAACACTGACACGGTACTAATTAACCAACTCCCAAGCCTAGAATATGACACATTTTCCATCCCCAGACCTAAAAAAAGAGGCGGAGGCCTCCTTCTAGTCGCAAAAAAACACCTCATGCTAAAACAATACCCAGTCAACCTTCCACCCAAATATGAAGTCGGCCTCTTTAAATCACCCCACCTACAAATATGCCTTATATAGACTCCTCCTGGCATCTTAGACTCTGACGTATCACCCATCATTGAATGCATAGCATCAAACATAACCAATGATATACCCGCCATAGTACTCGGAGACTTTAACCTCCACATTGATTCCCATCCACTCTCACACAGTTGCGAATCCCTATTAACCTCCCTCCTAGCAATGGACCTACATCAAATCATCTCCAAACCCACACACAAAGCTGGACATTCACTAGACCTCATTTTCACGAACTCCCTCCTCCTTCCTAACCCTCCAACGTACACGCCAGTACCCTGGTCTGACCACTATCTCATCAAAGCAACCTGCTCCTTAAAAAACCTCCCACAACGCCCCAACAACAAAACTACCATACAATTTAGAAAAGCATGTCCCAGAGAAGAACTCATAGACACGCTTACAGATAACTTCAAAAAATTAGACCTCAAGGACTCTGAAACCGCAGTCACATCATGGAGCCACATCACTAGCGACACAGCCAACAAGCTATGCCCCATAATAACAAAAGAAATCCCCGCCGATGCTAAATCTAGACAACCCTGGTACACTCCCGAATTAAAGCTACTAAAGCACAAATTGAGAAGCCTAGAAAAAACATGGCGCAAAGACCCAACCACCTCCAATCTCAACAAATATAAATCCATGCTACACACATACAGATCAAACACGCTCAATACTAAACGAGACTTCTACGCTACCAGAATACACAATTATCAGTTCAATCCTAAAGCCCTATTCTCCTTCGTCACAAGCTTAACAAAAACGGCACCCAACTCCACTCTGGACGAAGAAAACGACAACAAATGCAACGAGCTCGCAAAATTTTTCCATAACAAAATAGCTAACATCACCTCACGCTTCACCACCTCTCCCTCACCCACCAAAACCTCTCTTAAAACCCCCCAATCATCAAATGGATGCCTTCGAAACCACATCCACTTCTGAAATCAGATCTATACTAAGTAAAAGAAACCCTCCTCCCACCCCTCAGACTCAATACCCACCAAAGCACTTCTATCTATACCAGATTGCATCGCACAACCCCTATCTGACCTCATTAACACATCCCTGGCCTCCGGCAACGTTCCCAACCAACTAAAACTAGCCATTGTAAAACCCATTCTAAAAAAGCCTAAACTAGATCCTACAGACCCAACTAACTTTCGCCCCATCTCCAATCTCCCGTTTATTGCGAAGGTCCTAGAAAGAACTGTTAACACATAATTATCCAATTATTTAGACCAGCATCAAATCCTCCTACCTTCACAGCACGGCTTTCGCAAACAACTTAGTACAGAAACCCTCCTGACGTCACTCTCAGACTACATCATCAGAGGACTAGACATGGGTCACACATACATCTTAGCCCTACTAGACATATCAGCAGCCTTCGATACCATCAATCACTCCATACTAATCGACAGGCTGACCGAAATTGGAATCTCAGGAATCCCCCTCCTATGGTTCAAATCCTTCATCAATGACAGACACTTCAAAGTCAAAATCGGAAAGCATGAATCCAAACCCATCAATATCACGTGCGGAGTTCCCCAAGGCTCCTCCCTATCTTCAACCCTATTTAACATATACCTCCTACCCCTCTGCCACCTCCTTCTGAAACTTGGTCTCCCACATTTTGTTTACGCCGACGATGTACAAGTCCTCATTCCCATCACAGACTCTCTACCCAATGCCCTTCTAAAATGGGGAAGTGCCCTCTCCTCCATCAACAGCCTTCTCACTCAACTCAACCTAGCACTAAACACTAATAAAACTGAACTAATGATCATCGCCCCCCCAACAACTCAATCCCTCTCCCACCAATATCAGATCTCTGCACCCCCTCCCAGACTTCGTTCAACACGTAAGAGACCTTGGTGTAATTCTTGACTCCCAATTCAACCTGCAAAAATTCATCAACACTACCCTTAAAGAATGCTACTTCAAACTACACACACTCAAAAAACTAAAACCACTCCTGCATCCTAGCGACTTCAGAACTGTGCTTCAGGCTCTCATCCTATCCAAAATAGATTACGCAAACGCCATACTACTAGGCCTTCCCAAAAATACCACAACCCCCTTACAACTTCTTCTAAACGCAGCCGCGCGCATACTAACAGGCACACGCAGAAACGATCACATCACGCCCATTCTGAAACAACTACATTGGCTCCCCATATCTTCAAGAATCATCTTCAAGACCCTAACTCTCATACACAAAGCCATCCACAACCCAAACATGCAATGGTTCTCTGACACCCTACACCTTCGTACGACATCAAGGCCAACCAGATCACCATACCTTGCAACAATACCTACTCCTACACCCAAACTATCCCACCTCGCTTCCACCAAACAACGCTCCATCTCCTTAGCTGGTCCCAAGCTATGGAACTCTATGCCCACCAGTCTACGCCTTGAAATCTGTCCAAAGAAATTTAGACAGAAACTTAAAACATGGCTTTTCACGCACGCCTACTCTTAATCTGCCATCCCAGTTCCTTTCCCCCACCCCCCACACCCCCCTCCTAATCCACTCTACCCTACACCCTGACTCCTTCCTCCCCCCCACCCCCATCCTTCCTCTTCCCTCCTTAACCTACCCTCCCCCCACTCCCTCGTCTTGTATATAGAACGTACATAATAGATTGTATATAGCATGTACATTACTCCTGCTTTTTGTAAATTAACCCTGTACTCCCCTCCCCTGTTCCCAGCATACTCATTAGCTCCAAGTTACTGCCCTGCCCCTTCCCCCTCCTCCCCCCCAGTTAAAATATCAGTTACAATGTAAAGCCCTGTTGGCTGATTTTGCTGTTGTCTGGAAACCGATGTGATGTCTCGTGCGAATGTCGGTATAGAAAAATGTTAAATAAATAAATAAATAAATGAAGCACATTATCTGCATTATTACTATTGAAAGCTATATATAAACAGTGATAACATGTTATGTTACCACTTCAATATTTATGTCAAAACCGATGCAACATAAAGGGGTAGATTTTCAAAAAGTACGCTGGATTTTAGTAGATACGCGCGTAGCTGCGCGTATCTGCTAAAATCCTGGATTGGCGCGCACAAGGATACAGATTTCGTGTAGCCGGCGCGCGCCGAGCCGCGCAGCCTACCTCCGTTCCCTCCGAGGCCGCTCCGAAATCGGAGCGGCCTCGGAGGGAATTCGCTATCGCCCTCCCCTCACCTTCCCCTCCCTTCCTCTACCTAACCCACCCCCCCGGCCCTGTCTAAACCCCCCCACCTTTGTTGGCGGATTTACGCCTCCTGGAGGGAGAAGTAAATCCCCGCGCGCCAGCGGGCCACTGGCGTGCCTAGACGCAACCCAGGGGCGGTTCCGGAGGGCGCGGCCACGCCCTGGCCGAAACCACGCCCCCGGGCCCGCCCCCAAAATGTCGCGTCCCGCCCCGAAAACGCCGCGCCGATCGGCCCCGCCCCCGACACGCCCCCCTCGGAAAACCCCGGGACTTACGTGAGTCCCGGGGCTCTGCGCGCGCCGGCAGGCCTATGTAAAATAGGCGCACCGACGCGCAAGGCCCTGCTCGTGTAAATCCGGGCGGATTTACGTGAGCAGGGCGCTTAAAATCCGCCCCAAAGTGTTGTAGTCTTGTTTGTCCTAGAAGCAATTCAAAACAGCAAGGATCTAGTAAAATGGTTTGATTGCCCACTCAGACACTGGTTTATAGTGTTTTTCTGTATTTTAATTATGTATGCAAACTGACAAACTACAACGTAAGCACGGGCTATATACATTTTTTTAAAATAAATAAATATAAATCCCATGATTTAATCAAAACTATGAAAAATGTAGAATATGTCATGTTGTTTGTTATATAAACAAACTGATATATTTGTTTCTTCTAACCTTAAGAATATAAGAACATAAGAAATTACCATGCTGGGTCAGACCAAGGGTCCATTAAGCCCAGCATCATGTTTCCAACAGAGGCCAAAACCAAGCCACAAGAACCTGGCAATTAGTCAAACACTAAGAAGAACCCATGCAACTGATGCAATTAATAGCAGTGGCTATTCCCTAAGGTTCTTATGGCCTGGATTGGCCACTGTTGGAAACAGGATGCTGGGCTTGATGGACCCTTGGTCTGACCCAGTATGGCATTTTCTTATGTTCTTATGTTTTCTAAGTATAATTGATTAATAGCCATTAATGGACTTCTCCTCCAAGAACTTATCCAAACCTTTTTTGAACCCAGCTACACTAACTGCACTAACCACATCCTCTGGCAACAAATTCCAGAGCTTTATTGTGCGTTGAGTGAAAAAGAGTTTTCTCCAATTAGTTTTAAATGTGCTACTTGCTAACTTCATGGAATTCCCCCTAGTCCTTCTATTATTCGAAAGTGTAAATAACCGAGTCACATCTACTCGTTCAAGACCTCTCATGATCTTAAAGACCTCTATCATATCCCCCCTCAGCCGTCTCTTCTCCAAGCTGAACAGCCCTAACCTCTTCAGCCTTTCCTCAAAGGGGAGCTGTTCCATCCCCTTTATCATTTTGGTTGCCCTTCTCTGTACCTTCTCCATCGCAACTATATCTTTTTTGAGATGTGGCGACCAGAACTGTACACAGTATTCAAGGTGCGGTCTCACCATGGAGCAATACAGAGGCATTATGACATGTTCCGTTCTATTAACCATTCCCTTCCTAATAATTCCTAACATTCTATTTGCTTTTTTGACTGCTGCAGCACACTGAGCCAACAATTTTAAAGTATTATCCACTATGATGCCTAGATCTTTTTCCTGGGTGGTAGCTCCTAATATGGAACCTAACATCATGTAACTACAGCAAGGGTTATTTTTCCCTATATGCAACACCTTGCACTTGTCCACATTAAATTTCATCTGCCATTTGGATTCCCAATCTTCCAGTCTTGCAAGGTCCTCCTGTAATGTATCACAGTCTGCTTGTGATTTAACTACTCTGAATAATTTTGTATCATCCGCAAATTTAATAACCTCACTCGTCGTATTCCCTTCCAGATCATTTATATATATATTGAAAAGCACCGGTCTAAGTACAGATCCCTGAGGCACGCCACTGTTTACCCTTTTCCACTGAGAAAACTGACCATTTAATCCTACTCTCTGTTTCCTTTCTTTTAACCAGTTTGTAATCCACGAAAGGACATCGCCTCCTATCCCATGACTTTTTAGTTTTCGTAGAAGCCTCTCATGAGGGACTTTGTCAAACGGCTTCTGAAAATCCAAATACACTATATCTACCGGTTCACCTTTATCCACATGTTTATTAACCCCTTCAAAAAAATGAAGCAGATTTGTTAAGCAAGACTTCCCTTGGGTAAATCCATGTTGACTGTGTCCCATTAAATCATGTCGATTTTGATCTTGAGAATAGTTTCCACTATTTTGATCTTGAGAATAGTTTCCACTATTTTTCCTGGCACTGAAGTCAGGCTCACTGGTCTATAGTTACCTGGATCACCCCTGGAGCCTTTTTTAAATATTGGGGATACATTGGCCACCCTCCAGTCTTCAGGTACAATGGAAGATTTTAATGATAGGTTACAAATTTTAACTAATAGATCAGAAATTTCATTTTTTAGTTCCTTCAGAACCCTAGGATGCATACCATCCGGTCCAGGTGATTTGCTACTCTTTAGTTTGTCAATCTGGCGTACTACATCTTCCAGGTTCCTGGTTCGGGGACCCCAAAACCTGAACAAATTTTTCCCAAAATTTCAGGAAAAGTTTGGTTTCGGGTTACTGCGCACTAACCCAAAATTTGGGTCCCCCTGAATTTCAAAGGCCCAAACTGTGAGAAATACGATATTTCCTGTAGCGGGCTGAAAACCAAAAGATTCGGGCTTTGCACATCCCTAATAGCTAGGGCTTCTATTTTCAGAACTCTCAAATCTCCCCCCTCCTTGCCTGCCTTAGATTCACTGCTCTGTCTTTGCACCTTTTCTGAGCTTAATGTTTCCTCAGTCCCCCCTCCTGGGGGGCCCCCTCCTGCCTCATGGCTGTTCCAAAGGGGGAGCCATGGAGCTGGGAGGTAACAGAGCAGAATGAGCAAAGGTGGGAGGGGAGGGTGAATCTGGGTAAATGGCTTTAAAACTGTCCTTTCCGTATCTGTTTTAGAAGGGCAGAGGAAAACAAGGGACTGACGCATACTGCGGCCAGAGCTGTTAGAATGTTTATTCAGTGTAGACTGTGGTGTGTTACAACATTTGGATTATTATTCAAGGAATACAGCACCTCAGTTTCAAAAAGAGAGTGTACGCACATGAATCGGAATAAGTGAGACTTAGATGCACTCGTTCAGCAAACTAACTTAAAAATAAAATGCTAAATGGTCTTGGAACTTGGGCAAAATAAATGCTCAAAAATGTAATATCTAAAGATAAAATTTAATTTACTTTACAGGTAAATTTTACAAAGTTCTTTTAAACATTCACTAATTATTTTTGTTTTTAAGCGAAGGTTTTTCTCTCTCAACTTGCTTTCTCCCTTCGCTGAGTTAAAAAAGTCACTGAAGTGAATTAAGGTAAATTATGACAATGGTTATATAATATTCCATTTCATTTTTGCGCAGTGTGTCATAAAAACACAGCGTCTCAGGAAGTAAATCCCTCCAGCGAAATTTATACATGTTTGAAAACAATATCTGCACTGAACCAAAACCACTGAAATGTTCTCTGTGTAGACAACATCATTTTTCTCTGCACACAGGAGCTTATGACATAGCTTTTCGGCAAAACTTGAAGCAGAATGCTTGCAATGGACGAAAAGTAGAAAAAGAAGGGGGGGGGGGATTTAAAAGCAAAAGTAGTATATAATCCCTTTCTAAAGACTTCCCTTGAGAAAAGGGCACACCTTGGATCACTAAAGAGGCCTGACAAACTTGGTACAGACCCCATGTTTCTTCCAGATAAGGAGGAAGTCACTCAAACCACAACAACAAAAACAACAACAAATCAAATCCCACTGCTCACGCAAGTTTGTTGCGCCTAATCAAGAAAGAAAAGTTTACAAAAGCAAAAAAAAATTGTAAAGTGGCAGGAAGCCCGTTCAAGAGAGGAAGCACGGAGTTTGGAGTTAGCAATGGAGGAGAAAGGGCACAGACAGGAGCAGCTGGCCTGATGAACCAGTACCCATTACTTCCTCCACCTCAGCATTAATGGCTGAGAAGAGGCGCGCATGTAGATCCCCACATGAATCTCACTTAGAAATGGGTATGGGACCTTTGTTTTCAATTTCAATTTTACTTTCCCCAGTAATTTATTAATAAACAAAGGCAAAAATGTGAGAAATCAGCATGGCTCTCCATTTGTCCAGGTAAATAAAATGTTTGTTCTTGCAATAAACACATAAATTCCAAGGAAAAAAATAAAATAAAAACAAAAAATGAAGGTATATGGGGGGAGAGGTTAACTGAAGTTACATACTGCTTCTGACATGTCCACTCACCAGATCATACATCCACTGCTAGGTACTGCATTTTTAGTATCATCAATAATAATAATTATTAATTATTATTATTGTTAATATTATTATTAAATGTATTATTATTAAAATTATCATTTTTATTGTTCTACTGGACGAACACAGACTTGCACAATGGTGATATTTTGGTAAAATAGGCTACTGCTCCAAAGAGCTTGCAACCACTCTTCACCTACCCCTCTTCCTACTTCTGCTGATATAGTGTTAATCATTTAGACACCTACCCCTGGTCTGATATAGCCCCCGCAGCTGTTTTGTCTGTCCACTGACCCATATAGGGCACTGCCTTCCAGTCACGAGGCCAAAAAGTGAATTTAATCCCCTTTGCGGCATATTCCCTCCCCTCGTCTTCCACCTGAGCCTCTTGCCAGCCCTTGCAGCTACGGGACACGACATGTATGTGCACCTCACCTGCCAGAAGCCACCAACAAACAGATGCCATGTGCCTCAAGTGTAGCACACATACAGAATTATTTTGGGCCACTGGCATTGTTAAAATAAATTCCGTACAACTGAGTACATAGAAAAGCAACATCTGAGATGAGAACACATTGCAAGACACTCCTAAAGGCGCACAGGTGAAGCACACTTTTGCTGAGAGTGACGCATCGTAACCCTGCACGTTTGCGGGGTGTGGCGCTTCGCATTCAGCACAAGACACCTTGAAATCAAAAAGTGATCCCTTCTGCCAATCCTGCATCCGTGCTTTGGTTTCTTGTTGCTCGATTAGCCTCTAAACTCCCTTGAGCCCTATTACAGAACAAGAGTCCTTGAGAGAAACTAGGAGTGATCAGATGGCCACTACAGAAGGGAAAAGTTGTTGCTGATATATTTACTTCACAGACTACACAGGAAAAGAACATTATCATTAAAAGCTTTATTAAAAAAAAACAAAACACAGCAATGTACTGTGTGTATTAATGCCACACACCCATGCTGGGTTTTAATGCTTATGTTGAATTTCTGCTCGAGTAATCCATTTATTTTCTAACCTATAATTGTTTTTGTCACATGGCTTTGTGTGTTTCTAATTAGCACTTGGAACAATGGTCAATTATTTATGCGAATTAGGTAAACATGAGTTCACAGTTTGCTGCTTCCTTTCCAAAACAGATATTTGCTAATAGTTTATTTATCAAACAGCACCTCGTTTCAGTCAGGATCTTGTATGCCCTTGTAACAAGGTATATTGCACGCTGGATTTCCCATGGGCCCTTACAAAAAAAATGTAAAAGCAGTTTCTGCCATGATACTGTTCATTTTCCATTTCAGCATTCCCTAGCTAATGAGCAATCCTGTAAGTGGGGCATACTCTAAGCCCAGGAGAAGGCCTGACACCAGCCAGGCTGAGCTTATGAGCACCAATAATAAAGGGAACATGCAAAATTCATCTCCCAGGAGTCCTTGTAGGAAAACTATTTATGTAGATTAGGGGAGAAGACAACTGATGGATTGCTGTTCCTCGAAGCAAACAGCAACCATTACCTCAAAACCTACTGTGAAATGAATGAATAACTCGACTCATTCGGATTAAAGAGTTGGGGGGGGGGGGGGGGGGGGGGGGGGGCGGGAGAGCCAAATCACTACAAGCTGCTAACGGTTATCAGGCACACTGAACCGATTTAGAGGACAATTTTCAAAGCGTCTTATGCGAGTAAAAGGTGTTTTTGCCCACATTGATCGGCTGAATGGAATTTGCCTTCCCTCAATGTGCCATTCCATAACGTGCGTTCCTTTAGCCACACTGAGAGGCAGCGAACTTGCGGGTCGTCATTCAGGTCAGGGGGAGAAGGGAGAGCACGCGCCAATGAGATTCTTAGACCTTCATTATTTTCCAGCAAAAATCTTCCTGCAGAAAAAGCAGGTTTCAAAGTGAAAATCCATTTTTCCTTTGCTTCAAAAAATAAAAATATATATATATTCCAGTCAAAAGCCCGTGGGTAATAATCACGTACAGAATTTGTCCTCATGTAAACAGTTTGTGCATGATAAATATTGTTCTATTTACAAACGCTTTAACATGTGTGTTAAAGTGTTCGCTATTGCTTTAAACCACTGCCCTGCGGCACATGCTAAAAAGCAAAATGAGATTCAATAATGAGTGCCCTAAAATGATCCTACTCACCAAACAACAAAGGAGGACTACAGAAAAAAATCTACTACCCCCTCCAGACCACTCATTAGGTATTTATTGTGCTCGTGGACTCTTGGGTCGAGGCAGGATTGGCGCAACCCAAAGAGAGGAGCCCTGCAGGTTCCCACCATTGGCAGATAGACCTGGGTGAAAAAGGCCCAGCTGGAGCTTTGCTTATACCAGCTCTTGTTCCCCTCGGGTTGAGCCTTTGGGTGGCCGGGGCCAGCAGGGTCTTAGGTGGGGACATCTGCTGATGGTGTCCGAGGTAGTTGTAGAGTAACTGCGTAAGCAGATGGAGGTCCGACATTTCAGGAGGCAGGCACTGGTCAGTGGTAGGTAGTGGTCAAGCGTATTCAAGATCAAGCTAAGGTCAAACCAGGTATCCATCCAATGGGAAAGGAAGGATAAATAAGCAGGGCAGGAAGGCGATGAGAAGAACAGGTGGGCAATGAGGAAGAGGCAGGAGAACTGAAGACAAGTATGCTGGAACTGAAGAACTGAAAACAATGACACTGGAAACAACATGCTCTACTCAGGGTAGTGGGACCTGTTGCCTTACTGTATGAGATCATCGGGAAGTGCTGTGGGGTTTTTCCTGCCACGGGTCCTTTTATGTTCTGCAGCATTGGGCGCGCATGCATCTAAGGAGGAATGCGGCAGTAGGTAGTCAGTATCGTATGGCTGAGAGGTATGCCGGCAGCATGTGCTGCAAAGAGGAGCGACACCCTGCTGCGAAAATGTGTCACCCACGTCTGAAGCCTGCTGGAGAGGTGAGAGCAGTGAATCATAGAGATGTGAATCGGAACCGGAATCGGTTCGGATTCCGGTTCCGATTCACTTCGTGTTTTTTTTTTTTCGTCCGGCCTGATCGCGGTTTTGTTTATCGGCTGCGCCCGAGCCGATAAACAAAAAACCCACCCCGACCCTTTAAAACTAATCCCTTAGCTTCCCCACCCTCCCGTGGGCCATCCAGTTCTCCTACCATGTGACAGGGGTCGGCCAATGGCATGGATACCCTGTCACATGGTAAGGGCAAAGGCCATCGGCGCCATTTTTATTAGTGGCAGCCGATGGCCCGAGAGCTGGAGATCGCTCCCGGGACCCCCACTGGACCACCAGGTACCTGTAAAAAGTTTTTTGGGGGGGTCGGGAGGGTGGGGGAAGCTAAGGGATTAGTTTTAAAGGGTCGGGGTAGGTTTAGGGGTTATTTTTGTGTGCCGTTTTTCCTGCCCTCCCCCAAAACGATAGGAGAACCCCCACAAAACAATTTAGTGGGGTTTTCCTATTGGTTTCGGGGCACCCCCGATTTCTGACGATTTTGAAAATATCGTACGATATTTTCAATCGTCAGAAGCACGATTCACATCCCTATTAGGAAGTCCTCTCCTTTATTGGGGCAAACTGGGAGCGAACTAGGAAAAAGGCCACTGCATCGCCACATGTACCTACTAAAATTCCCCCATGTACTCCAGACGGCATTCGCGTACACATGCGCACATCAATATAAAATCGTGAGCACATGTATGTGTGGATAGCTGATTTTGTAACACATGCGTATGTTATAAAATTGGTGCATCCATGTGCGCGTGCCAGCAAATGTGAAATTTAGCTGGTTAACTCATGTGTATTCAAACAGCCAAGAATTTCAGAACCCTGGAGTTTATCTAGATAAGTGCTAATGTAGCCAGACAATCTCTTTTATGGATCCAATGTGTGTGCTAGAGCAGTTCTGGTTGCTGAGGACCACAAACGAGTCAGGTTTTCAGGATATCCTTAATGAATATTCACAAGATAGATGTGCATACAACTGAAGTAGAGTGCATGCAAATTTATCTCATACATATTCATTAGGAATATCCTGAATATCTAACACTTTTGTAGCCCTCGAGCAATAATAGTGCTGATGTAGCTAAGTGTGACCTGGGGTTGTCTGCAAATTTATTATTGCATTGGTTTTTGTTTTTCTGACACTCCTGGGACCCAATCAACAGCTTACTGCTGGTTTGAGGACTGGAGTGGACTGGAATATTGCAATCTCCTTCATGGTCAAGATAAAGGGGTACAGGTGACCTAAGGGCTGCTAGAGAACCCAGAGAGGTATGAGGATGCGGGCAGTAACTCCTCCTATAACTGCCACAACAACTTTGGTAGGTGCAAAAGCATCTAATCATATCAACTTCACTGGCTCCCACTAGAAAACAGGATAAAATTTAGAACATACTTTGTCTTCAAATGTCTGAATAAACAAGCCCCTAAATACCTCTCCCAACTTCTCTCCCCTTACATGACCACTCAAGGAAACCGTGGTCTGCCAAAACGGATCTTCTTTCCTGTCTTCCGCTGACCACCACCAGATTGTTCTGCACAAGACACCATGCTTTCAGCTGTTATGCACCAAAAATTTCGAAAAAGTGCCACTAACCCTGTCCCTGGAGCCATGCTACCTTAAGTTCAAGAAAAAAGCTAAGGCTTGGCTTTACAGCCAAGCTGCCTGCTAAGAACCACATCTTTGGCCCAACTACATGAACTCCCGACACTGGGTCTTAAAACTATCCACAAATGGGTTTTCCAATGCCGGATCTGAATGCTATACTAATTGCAAATTCTGATTCAGTTGTAAGCTGTTCTAATGCCTCTGTTCATTTAAATGTATTGTAATCTGCTTTGAGACCAACTTTCCTTTACATGTCTGGCCTTGTCCAACACTGCCATTTGTGTGGCTTCAATTATGTTTTCATGTGATATCTGTATCTGTCTGGCATATAGGGTCCATGTTCTGATTATTTCTTTCTGCATGCAATGTAGGCCTGATTGAGGAAGCTTTCCTCCATACACAGAATAGAAGAAAGACCTTTATAAATCAGGCCCGCCCCTTAGTCCAGCTTTTCACTATGTAAACTTGCCGCTTGAGTCTCTACTATTTCTGTGTACACGTGCTGTGGTGTCATTTCATTTCATTTAAACTACGACATGGGGAAAAGCCTATAATTGCTCAGAAGCGCATGGTTCAAAGGGAGGTATCTTCCAAGGATATTTGCAAAATAGGGAAGTTAGAATATCCCAGTTCAGAGGGTTTGGTTAAAGCTGAAATCATCCAGATGTATATAAATAAAGAGCACACAGATATGAATGACTTTAAACTGTCAGTATTTTCTGCTAATAAGCAGGTCCTGAATACAAATATAAATACAAATGTATTTATTTATTTACTTTATTTATATTCTGCCTTTCAGACACTTCAAAACAGATTACATTCAGGTACTATAAAAAACATACCTTAAAATGTCTCTATGTCAATGCCAAAAGTCTACATAGTAAGATTGGAGTGTTAGAATGTTTAGTATTATATTATGATATAAGCATTACAGGCTTCTCAAAGTTATAGTAGACATAGTAGAAAGAGGATAACCAATAGGAAACTGTGATAAAAGGGTTTAAATAATATCAAAGTGACAGAGCGATCAAATTGGTGGAGGGGCGATAGTATATGTAAAGGATGGCATAGAGTCAAGCGGGTAAAAATCCTGCAGGAAACAAAATGCACTGTGGAATACTTATGGGTAGAAATTCCATGGGCAAAAATAAAGGGTACAGCAGTGAGAGTATACTACCAACCACCTAGCCAAATGGAAGAAACAGTTTTTGAAATGCAATGACCAGAACTGCACACAATACTCAAGATAAGGTCGCACCATGGAGCAATACAGAAGCATTATGATCTTCTCTGTTTTATTCTCTATTCCCTTGCTAATAATTCCAAGCATTCTATTTACTTTATTGGTCACCACCACACACTGAGCAGAGGATTTCAACATATTATTCACCATGATGCCTAGATCCTTTTCTTGGGTGGTGACTCCCAATGTGGAACATTGCATTGTGTAGCTATAATTTGAGTTGCCCCAAAACAAAGGAGGCAACTCAAATTATTTGGCCTTCCAGGCCAAATAATCTCTGGTATACCCCAGCATTATACATGCTTGAAAACAAAGCTACGTCAACTAGAGCGATGTTGGCAAAATAATCCGTTAAACAAGAGAAAAAATGAATATTTTTCTCACTTAAGAAAATATAAAAACCAAATAGACAGGCCAAAAAAGCATACTATGCACATAAAATTCAACTTGCTAACAGTAACAACCAGTGTACTCTTTAATATTGTCAAATCTCTAACTGTTCTAAAAAATGAAATTAATGACCACATTTCTCAAACGTTTTGCAATAACCTAGCAACTCACTTCAAAGACAAAATCACCAACTTATCTGCAAAATTCACCCATCTTCCTATCCCAAACAGCAACTTACCAATAACTGCAAGGGATGTGCAGCAGGGACGGATTCATCCCATTTGGTATTCGTATTCGTGGGGAGTCAAATCCGTTTCATCCGTTCTCGGGGGACCCTGATCCATTCATTAGTTACGTATGTATTTGTTTCCCAAAACAAAACCCATCCCAACCCTTTAAATTTAATTAACTACAACCCCCCAAGACTTACCAAAAGTCCCTGGTGGTCCAGCAGGGGTCCTGGCGCGATCTCCTGCACTCGGGCTGTCGGCTGCCAGTATTCAAAATGGCGCCGATAGCCTTTGCCCTCACTATTTCACAGGGGCTACCGGTGCCATTGGTCGGCCCCTGTCACATGGTAGGAGCAATGGATGGCCATCACCATCTTGTGCTCCTACCATGTGACAGGAGCTGACCAGGGCTGACCAGTGGCAAGGTAGCCCCTGTGATATAGTGAGGGCAAAGGCTATCAGCACCATTTTGAATACTGGCAGCCAATGGCCGGAGTGCAGGAGATCGCTCCAGGACCCCTGCTGGACCACCAGGAACTTTTGGCAAGTCTATTCCTATCTCGACGATTGGTTGATCAGGGCTCCTACTCAGCAAGCTGCACTGATGTCTCTACGTCTCACATGTCATACCCTGATCTCCCTAAGGTTTCTCATAAACTATCCAAAATCCAAGCTAGTTCCCTCTCAAACCCTTTCACAGGATCCGACTTGGACACTGTAAAAGCCAAAGCCAAAGCCAAAGCCTTCCTACCTCAGGATCAAGCTTTCACTCTCACCTCTCTGGCCCATCGTCTGCAGTCTCGTCACTTTCTGATCTTACTGGGTCATATGGCCTCCTCGGTGCATGTCACTACCATGGCCCGCTTGGCCATGAGAATAATGCAGTGGACTCTAAAATCGCAGTGGATTCAGTCTTCTCAGCCAATATCCACCATTGTCCACATCACCAACCAGCTGCAAGAAGGTAAAAAACTTACCGTTTGACCGCGGAGAAAAGATATCGATAAGGGGACCCCTGTGGGGTTAAATGTTTTTTTGAAAATATTGATGAAGTTCCGTGAGGAAAAATTCCTGTCAGGAATCTCTGAAGAGCTCCTTAACCCGCGTGGCTACTGATGCGCGGAAAAAAAAAAGACTGAAGTGGGACCCCTGCTGGCTATTAAAACTAGATAGGGTTCAGGATGCCCTCTACCAAATTCCACCCCAGTTCTTGTGCCTGTTGCACATCTTTGGGTACATTTGGTGCATTGCTCGGGCATCCTCAGCTCGGTTCTCACCCATATGTGAGGACAACCATCATGCTTGTCCTGTGAGAAAGTAGAGTTGCTTACCTGTAAAAGGTGTTCTCAAAGGACAGCAGGATGTTGGTCCTCACGAAACCCGCCTGCCACCCCGCGGAGTTGGGTTCGCTTACAATTTATTATTTTATTTTTTGCATGTACTTTTTACTATAAGACGAGACTGAAGGGGGACCCCTGCTGGCTGCAGGGTTGGTGCCATGCTGGGCATGCCTGGTAGGTGCCAGTCAAAGTTCTGGAAACTTTGACAAAAGTGTTCCCTGATTGGGCTCCATCCTGATGATGTCACCCATATGTGAGAACTACCATCCTGCTTGTCCTGTGAGAAGAGAGGCTATTAAAACTAGGTGGGGTTTGGAAGTCCTATTCCTTACCCAGATGAACCAGGAATGAACTGGGAAAATTAATAATGGAGTCGGCGTGCGTGTCATTTAAAATCCCCTCACTTATGCGGTAGAAGGGGCATTTGCGCACCTGGATGTGCATCCATTTAAAACTGCACACACATGTGCATGTGGTCAGGCTATTTTATAACATGCGCATATACACGATATGTTATAAAATGTTCTCCATCTGAAGGGCGCAAGCCGACAAAAGTGCAGACGTGCACCCGCATACCTGTTCCATATCAAAGACAAGTTAACAACCAGTCAGTATGAGAGTAGGATAGAAAATTAACAGGGTGGCATTTTAAAATAATTAATAATATGTATGTATTTATTATTTATTTATTTATTTGAGATTTTTATATACTGACATACATCAATGATATCATATCGGTTCACATTGTAACACAAAACGGCGCCTGGAGTAGAGCTTTACATCGAACAGAGGTAGCAGAGGTAACTTTACATCGAACAATAGTAGCGTGTTAACAAGAAAATAATAATAACTTTACATATAATAAAAGTAACATGTTAACAAGAAAATAATTTAGGGGGGGAATAAGGGGAATTGTATTAAATGTTATAAACAAGATTTGCAAGTATATACAATATGTAATTGTTTTTGATTCTTTCAATAGTTATGCTTTAACTTAAGAGACAGCTTACTTTTAAGAAACAGAAACATCTTTTTATCATTTACTATAGCTTTGTGTATTCTGCATCTCATAAAACTACTCATCTTTATGCAAAAGAAAACCACAAAATCACTGCCAAGGATTTCCACCACATTGTACACTTTCAAAATGTTTTATACAGTTCCTAGCAGCTGAACATACTTTATTAAATATTTTAGAGACTCTTTTGCGTACAGTCTCTGCTTGCCTTAAAAAAAACAATCTATATGTATCAATAACCTATTTTGTTTGTGAGAATAGGTATGACATGCAGCAATCACTGAGGCATAAGGCCAGTTTGGCAGTTCTGTATATTGAAGCTATCATCTTAAAGCAGTGTACTGAGAATGAGTTTAATAAACATTTATAGAACCACTGCATGCTTTTTGTTGTTTATCTTGAAAAGAAAACTTTCAGGCTTCTCGAAAACCAATGCAACCCCAAACTGACTTCTTTCACCTGTACAATTCTACCAGTTTTTGTTGTTTTTCTCAAATTCTAGTCCTTTTTCTTTTTAATCATTTAACTAGAATTAAAATAAAAGAGGGTGGAAAAAAAAACCACCACTCACATCACCAGCGATAAAATACGCTTATGGAAGCAATGAAAAGAAGGAAAAGACTAGAAGACTCTTCATTTGTGGTATACACACACACACACGTTTCCAATTATTTGTATTGATATTTTTTTCCCCGTTCAGTGCTCTCCTCTTCATCACTGGCTTCCACTGAGACAAAACCTCTTTTGCCGGCGGAGTCCATCGCTTCAGTGCTTATAATGGTCATCCGAGTGTGCCTATGTGGGTGTACCAGCAGCTGTTTTGGGAAATGGTGAAGGAGGTAACAACAGTATGCCGTAGGCTTCTTGCTGGACAGTGTTAATAAGCCAGTGCTCTAATCTGCCGGTCCCAGAGAGTAAAGCTTTAAATGTGCTCTTCCCTGTGATTTTGTTTTCTGCTCATAAGGAGAAACCAAAAAAAAGAACTCAATGGGCCTGAATCTGTCCTTTTGCAAGGCCAAACATCTGCCCCATAAGAAGGATTTATGTCCCGGTACAAAAATAGACCTGCATATATATTAATTATTAATTATTAATAGTTATATATCTACACTTAGATTTTAATTTTATAATCCAAGTATTGTTTTAGATTGACAGAAATGTGTTTTAGACAGATAGCCATTATATAATTTATTTTTATTATTGTTGTGAACTGACTGTTTACTTTGGAAATGGAATTATGTATGGAAATGTTTGCGTCATCAAGATCCTATAGATCTGTATAGACGGTTTTTTTTTCTGTTAACCGTCTTGATTTCTTTTTGAGGAAAGTCGGTATATAAAAATATGTAAATAAATAAATAAAATAAATAAAAGGTTTGAATGTCTTTCAAATATTTACAGCATTTAAATAAATATCTCATCTGAATGTGTTACTGTATTAAGAAAACAGACTAGAGCTCAAGAGAAATAGTCCTCTAACATTTCTGTTTGCATAGTGGACCTTATAAATTATTCAAGAGAAAAGCTTTATTTATTTGTTGCTTGTTTTCCTGACTATCTTTTCCCAAGATTTCTATAATTCTAAATGTTTAACTTTTAGTTTACTTTCCAATTGCTTCACAATGTTGAAGAAGGAAAGTAATGCAGGCGAGTTTTTAAAAAGAGAAAACAGCCTACTCACTCGTGCTTACTTGCCTGGGACGGCACGTTCTGGGAAAGTCTGAAAGAACACTGGAAGGATTCAATAGTTATTTCAGGTCCTGTTTGGATAAACAGACCCTTTACCCACTCAAGCAAACACAATTCAGAAGTTTGCCTGTTTGCCTGCAATAAAGGGCAAAATTGGATACTTGGTGAGATTAATTACCTAGATAGAGCATGATAATGCAAGTCAAATGGGAAAGTAATTAAAGTGCACCTTCCATGAAAATTATTCATTGCCCTTGGATCAGGTAACAGATAAATCAAAAGGCATTTAAAGGGTTAGAGGTTAACTTGAGACAGGCCTTTCCTCTTTGGAGACCTCCGGTAACTTCAGCCATTGAATTTCAGTTGGGTTATCCTACTCTCATCATAGCACATAAGACAAAAGAACAGACTGTAACGCAACCTTAAAGAAAGAGATACCAAGAGAAAAAGCTATCCGGAGAAGCTTGCAAACAAAAGATCAGCTGGAGTGGAACCAGTTGGCTGGCAACCTTCAGATGAGTATATCACTCCATTTTTACAGGGCAATGGGGAACTGCAACTATAAAAAGAAGGAAAATGAAGAATTAATAAGTTGATTTACCCCCAGAGCGTATTTCTGGCAGATGAAAGACTTGCTGTGGCAATCAAAGAGGGTCATAAATTTGGAAAATCCAATGCCACCAGAAACATCCCACATCATTATTAGTAAATAAAATCTTCTTGAATCTGCCAAGAAGTCTTTACTGTCAATAGATGAATTCATTGTCTAAAAACAATATAAAGTAAATATAGAATTCTTCATGCTCACAGCAATGTAGTTACACATATCCAGAAGAATGAATATGTATGACTGCAGTGCTATTTTTCTTCAATTATATTTATTTTATGCATTGTGATAAACCTTCAAAAACATTTCAGAATAGCTACCAAAATCAGGGTGCATCCAACACACAAACCAATAGGTACTAATCCAAAACTACATGTAACAGTTCACAAAACAGTGAATTCAAGCAATCCAATGGGAGAGGATTGAAAGAGTGAAACAAGCATGTCTTCTTTATCATGCACCAAGTCTTTTTAACTAGGTGAGACATCATCAAGACAGAAAAACTGATGTGCACTTTCGTTGTTTAAAAAGCATGACTGCTTGCTATTATAAACCCAGGGCCACCCAGGGAATGCACAAGGAGTAAGACTACAGAACTTTAAAAAACATGCACACACACACACACACACAAAAAGCTATCAAGCTAAACAGCGTAAAGTGAGAGATGGCAGTTAAAGGCCCTCACTTTAAATTGTACAGGTTGCTTCATGTGACTGCAATGAAGGAGCACATTGTACTGCGTTATCTGCAATCTAATGTAGCCAGCATGGTTTACCTTAGTACGACAACCGTTACATATCCACAAGCGTTTCGGTTCTCAAAGCAATGCTGTCTTGAAGGAAATGGTTGACTTGCTGCATTACAGCAAATGCATGTTTTCGAGGGGCTTTCTGGAGAAGGGATTTTTTTTTTTTTTTTAAGTAGAAGAAAGTGGAAGGAAAGCCGCTAATGTACAACAGGTTAAGAGTAAAAGATCATGGGAAGATCACTGTGTTAGCAGGCTCATTAGCAGGCATTTCTCCTTCGACACAGAGCTAATACATGAGAGAAAAAAAAGATTCTCAGTTTAATAAAATAATGTGCTTGCCATATTCCTCCACTTAGAAATGCACAAACTGACCTAATGGAGTATAAATCTAAAATGCTAGCCATCAACATACTTACTCCAACAAAAAAGTACCACCAGCAGTTTGTTTGTTGGCCATTATTTCAAGTCTCAAGAACTTGAAAAGCATGTTTCTCTAATGTTATCATAGTAACAGGGTAATGATGGCAGATAAAGATCAAATGGTCCTTTCAGTCTGCCCAGCAAGTTGCTCATGGTAGTAACTGCCGCACTATGCAGGTTACCCCATACACCCCTTTTTTTTATTTCCAACATCTAGCATCTAGGGATTTGCAATGTTCTCATGTGCTCTTTTGAATTCACTTAGGGGTAGATTTTCAAAGGGGTACGCGCGTACGATATTTTGCATAGGCTTGGCGGCGCGCGAAAGCCCCGGGACGTGCGTAAGTCCTGGGGCTTGCATGGAGGGGCGTGTCGGGGGCGTGCCGCGAGTGACGCGGTGTTTCGGGGGTGGGCCGCGAGTGACGCAGCATTTCGGGGGCGGGCCTGGGGGCGTGGCGCCGGCCCAGGGGCATGGTCGAGGCCTCCGGACCAGCCCCCGGGACGGGTGATGGCGCACCAGCAGCCCGCTGGCGCGCGCAGATTTACACCTGCTTTCCGCAGGCGTAAATCTGCCAACAAAGGTAGGGGGGGTTAGATAGGGCCGGGGGGTGGGTTAGGTAGGGGAAGGGAGGGGAAGGTGAGGGAAGGCGGAAGGAAAGTTCCCTCCGAGGCAGCTCCGATTTCGGAGCGGCCTCGGAGGGAACAGGCAGCGCGCGCTGGGCTCGGCGCACACAGGTTGCACAAATGTGCACCCCCTTGCGCGCGCCAACCCCGGATTTTATAAGATACGCGCGGCTACGCGCGTATCTTATAAAATCCAGCGTACTTTTGTTTGCGCCTGGTGCACGAACAAAAGTACACCCGCACGTACATTTATAAAATCTACCCCTTACTGTTTTCACCCTCACCATCTCTTCCGGGAATGACATTCCATCATCCAATACCCTCTCCATGAAGAAATATTACCTGATGTGGCTTCTAAGTCATCCCTCCTGGAGTTTCATTTCATGACTCCCAGTTCTACAGTTCTCTTTCCAACAAAAAAGGTTTGAAGTTCATGCATCATTAATATCTGAAGGTATCTGACGGTCTGTATCAGATCTACCCTGCACCTCCAGGGTATACATATTTAGATCCTTCAGCCTCTCCTCACAAGTCTTCTGATACAGACCCCACACCACTTTGGTCATCTCTCTCTGGATCGCCTCCATCCTGTCTCTATCTCTTTTGAGATACAGCCTTCAAAACTGAACACAGTACAGGTACTGTACAGGGACCTGTACAAGGGCATTATCACCTCCTTTTTACTTCCTGGTTATCCCTTTCTCTATGCAGCCCAGCACTCGTCTGGCTTTAGCTATTGCCTTGTCACATTGCTTTTGCTGCCGTCAGATCACCAGACACTATTATCCCAAGGTCCCTCTCCTGGTTTGTGCACATTAGACTTTTGCCCCATCATTTTTGGATTACCACATCCCAGATGCATGACTCTACAATTCTTGGCATTGAATCTCAGCTGCCAAATCTTTGAATACTCTTCAAGCTTTCTTAAATCCCTTTTCATTCCCTCTACCCCTTCAGGTGTGCCCACTCTGTCGCAGATCTTAGTTTCATCCGCAAAAAGACAAACTTTACCTTCTATCCCTCCACAACACAGCAGATGCACCTGTTAAATGCAGTACTTCAAAACATCCTTTCATAGTCACAATAAGAACAGCACATAAGGCAATGAGGCATATATTATGGAATGATTAATCGTTAAGGGAATAATTTTAAAAGCCATTCACGTGCATAAAACCAGGTTTTATATGTGTAAATGGCTATCATAAAACTGACAAGGGCTCTGTTTGCGTAAAAGTACATATAGAACCTGGTTTTGCAGTTACTTTTACACAAACTGAGCATAAGCGAATGGGAAGAGCAGAGGTGGAGACAGAGTTGGCACTTACCGTAAGTGCATACCTTCCTATTTCAAAAAGTATGTACATTAAGTGTAAGCGCACAAATTATACCCTCCAAAAAGAAGATATAGCTTTACACAAGTAAATCTCTGCACACAGCTTGCCACATACCCACAAAGTTTCAAAACAAATTTATGCACATATTTTGCTGTGAAAATCCTCAGTGAAGTCTGCGTGTACAATATATACATAGACCTTACCACTATGCAGAGTTATAAAGTAACCAAGAGTCTGATATAGGCTACTAATACATTTTTGTGTGCAATTACTGTCTTTTAGGGTCAAGGGATTTATGGATATAGGGCTGGCTGGGAAGTTTTATTGAGGTATATGTTTGGATTGTGACGTGTTTATGTTTGGATTGTGACATGTGTTTAATTATGTGGATGTAAATTTTTTTAGAGTGATATTGTTTTGTTATGTTTGTTTACTTGTGTTGCTATTGTATTCAGCTCCCTGTATTGTATACTGCTTGGAGTATATTTTTTGATGAAATAAGAGGTCTATACACACAAAGTACAGCTAAGCAATACACGAAACAGAAGTGTTTATTATCTTGTTTTTGTTCAATTATTTCTGTTCTAATATTCATTCACTAAAGCATGTTGCAACATGATTATATTGACTCTATAATTTTCCTTTTACATTTTTTTTTCCAGTGAGCAAAAGTTATCAAGGGCTCTTATTTTCAAAAGCGCAGTCACAGACAGGGAGTGGAAGAAACCCTTTGTGAACCAGAATCCCTTGTAGTCAACCAAAAATATTAAATGGGACAAACAAATATGCTCTGCATTCCAGATATCAATATATCAATATGCTGGTACATCATAATGCACACAGTTCCTTACCCAAATACAAAAGCACTCACAAATACTAATATAGCATGCTGTGCATGGACAACTAATTAACACTCACTCAGTATCAATTAAAAATAATTTTGTCCCTGCACTGGTTTTGAAAAATTTCAAGCGGCCCCTCCTTCTTGCAGATTCCTTTTGAGTAGATACGCTTAGAAGAGACTCAAAAATGACCTCACAAGAACAGGCTGCTCCTAGTTTATGCAAATTGCCTGATGCCACCTGTCACATCAGAACCTCAGTTAAGAACCAGTTTGAGTCCAGTTTCTGTAATGTAAATTCAGATTTTCTTTTTAAAAGAATGGCTGCTCTTATGAATGCAGATCATTTTCAGGAATAATATCTTCATTATAGCTAATTTTTAAGTTACATTTCAGGTTTATTAGTGCCTGCCATGTAGTTTTTAAATAGTGTAACATATGTGGAGAGCAGTTTACTGCACACAGAGGGCTCATATTTTTTTCATGTTTATATAACGATAGTCTACAAATCAGTGAAGCTTTGAATGACTGCACACTAAGGCGCCAAATGTACTTAAAGGTTTTCCCCATCTTGTGTTTATGCGAAAAAACACTGAATAAGTACATCTAGCCCTAAATAATCCAACAATACAGGAAATTGCAGACAAACTGCTATTTTGTCTTTCATAATCAGTATAAACAGGTTTCACCTAGCATGGAAAAAAAAAAAAAAGGATGCTTAAACAAATCAACCGCAAGCTTCAAAAGACCATGGCAAAAGTTCTTTTTGTTATCCCAACCCTTGCATCTTCTCTGCTACTGACCTTCTCAAATAAATAACCATCATGAAACACCCCCCCCCCCCAACAAGGCTGAACAATGAAGTGCTTTATTTATGTCTCAGCACACATTGATGGGAGGTAACTTGGTAATAGAACAAAAACAGGCTACTTTTTCAGGTGCCACTGCTTGCTTTGCCCAGATTTGAAACACAGTTTTGTGATGCAATTAGTCAATGTACAAAAACACATCTGTCAGGGGGATTATGCATTTAAGCGTACAATGTGTAGTTCCCAAGCTCCTCTAAGATTGGTGATTACATTTAGAAATACAGGCATTGTAAGCACCTGACACACTTCGACAGGAGAGATTATTTTTACTGCTTCGTGCATGTTCCAGCTGGTAACCTGATCCCGGCCCAGCTACAAAGCAGAAAAGGCTTTTGCTTTGTCAGATCTGCCTAGTGCTTGACCAGAAGACAGTCCAAAATGTAGTCACCAGAACACTGCAATTAAAGCTCATTCATCCATTTGATCCCAGGCATAGAGAAAATAATGAAATGTCAAAGAAGTAAGACACTGTTTCACGGAAGGTGAGTTGGCATCTTTTCCCCCAAAGCAACACCTGTTCCTCCCGCAAAATCTACCTCCACAGCCATGTAAATTCTACATGATTTTGTGGATCATCAAATGCTTAAAGAGGTTAATTTTCAAAGACTTAATGTAGGGTTTGTGCATGTAAAGTCAGCATATATGCATATAAGTAGCCTCTGTGCGCTATAAGGGAATTTTCAAAAGGCCTGAAATACGTACGTACTGCTGTTGCCATGTGGAGAACAGGAATTCTAGGGTGAAGTTTGAAATTATGTGTATATCTACATATTATATAAACAAGAGTGCACATATATATCCTCAAACATGAATGCATGCATTTATACCTGCTAATCAAGTCATAAATAAAACTTAAATATGACTTCTTTTTTTCTGCAGTTTTTGGGTGCTGGGGGTCATAGAAACATAGAAATGACAGTAGAAAAGGACCAAACGGTCCATCCAGGCTGCCCAACAAGCTTATGGTAGCATCAGCCGTGCCATCCAGATCTCCCCTATAATGGTGGCATCAGGGGGGTGGCATCTGCTGTGGCATACAAGTTACCCCCATACTTAGTTTCCCAAACCGTTAAAGTCAGGGCTCTTGTTGGTTACTGCTTGAGTCTAATTCCCCGTTATCTTTTATCTCTTGCTGTTGAAGCAGAGAGCAATGTTGGAGTTACATGACAAGTTTAAGATTTATTGGTTAAGGGTAGTAACAGTTGCATCAGCAAGTTACCCCCATGCTTATTTGTTTCCCAGACTGTAAAATTCAATGTTCTTATTGGTTGCTGTCCTTTTTTCCTCCTGCCGTTAAAGCAGAGATCAGTAATGAATTGCATCAACAGTATGAAGGCTTATTTGTTAAGTGTAGTAACTACCACACCAGCAATTTACCCCCATCTGCTCTTTTCCTCATTTCCATTCTCTAGCCTTTAGGGATTCACAGTATTTATCCCATGCCCCTTTGAAATCTTTCACCGTTTTTGTTTTCACTACCTCCTCTGGAAGGGCATTCCAGGCATCCACCACCCTCTCCGTGAAGAAATATTTCCTGACATTGGTTCTAAGTCGCCCTCTCTGGAGCTTCATTTCATGACCCCTAGTTCTACTGATTTCTTTCCAACGGAGAAGGTTTGTTGAATGTGCATCATTAAAACCTTTCAAGTATCTGAAGGCCTGTATCATATCTCCCCTGAACCTCCTCTCCTCCAGGGTATACATATTTAGCTCCTTCAACCTTTCCTCATAAGTCATTTGATGGAGACCTCCCACCATTTTTGTCAACTTTCTCTGGACTGCCTCTATCCTGTCACTGTCTCTTTTGAGATATGGATGAAACAAATGTAGACCAGTCGTTTGCTTCATCTGCATCCTGGCTTTAATAAACCATCTGCCGTAATGCTTTTTGGCACCATCCTTTTGAGATACGGTCTCTAGAACTGAACACAATACTGCAGGTGAGGCCTCACCAAGGACCTGTATAAAAGGATTATCACCTCTGTTTTTTTTTACTGTTTGTAAAAAATTGGTGGAGGGTGTGGGTGAACAGCTTAATGTCCGGATCAAATAGTATAGGTCACAATAACCTGGTGCTTGAAAGTGCATGCACATATATTTTCATATGTGAGACACATTCATACATCAGCAAGCTTTATAAAACACCTAAGGGTTATTACACTCACATGTTAAAAAATTTAATAAATAAAAAGCAGAGTCGCTTATCTATAAGAGGTGATCTCCAAGGACAGCAGGATGTTAGTCCTCACACATGGGTGACATCATCATATGGAATCCGGCATAGAACTCTGATCTCAAAGAATTTAGAATTCAAACATGTCCCACTGAGCATGTGCAGCTGTAGTCATCACCCTGTCCCCTAGACAGAGTCCCTCACTCCATAATATAACTAATACATGGAGAAACCAACTCCCAGGAGAGGCAGGTGTGTTTCGTGAAGACTAACATCCTGCTGTCCTTGGAGAACACCTCTTACGGGTAAGCAACTCTGCTTTCTTCAAGGACAAGCGAGGTGGTAGTCCTCACACATGGGTCAATCCCTAGCTATAGGCTGTCCGAGCAGGACAAAGCGGGAGACTGCATGGTGCAGAAGCATTACCCGTCTCCTTTTTTGCCTGTGAGGCAGCCGACCCACAAGGAGTCCAGGTTGGAGAAGAGTTTGGGTTCTACAAAGAAAAACCACAGAAAAGATTGAGACACAAAACCTTCAATCATAGCAGGATCACCTAAGGCACAGTAGTGATGCAAGTACAAGCAGAAGCATACTCTACATCACGGAAAACTTTACAAGCAGGGTTTCAAATCAGTAACCCTGACAATGAAGTAGGCTTAGAACCTCCTGGGTACAGGAAAAAGTCTAGAGATGTAAATAAGAGAAGGACTCCTGGACAAAGACCACACAGTTTCCTTCGGTGTTAGAAAACAATCTAAAACCCAACTGAGGCCCGAGAACTCCCCAGAAAGAAACTGCGGTCCACTGACATCTGAAGGACAAAATGTCTCTGCAGAAGTGTGCCCATGTGCCCAGTCCAGAGAAGGCAGAAAAGCCCAAGCAACGCTTGGGGAATAATCAGCAACAATGGCAGGGCCTGAGACAGACCCTATGTGATGAAGCATCAAACCTAGCTGACCATGCAGGACAGCGCCAAGAGTTTCAGAGGATGAAGGCAATCCCTGAATATATCACTAGCCCAGCTCCCAAGCAGGGAGAGAAGTTCTGAAGCTCACCCACACTGCACCCTGTCAAGGGCAAGGTTTTCCATCCTGTCTACAGGATCGGTCAGGTGAACAGGAAGGCACTTTGGGCAACCTAATGACGAGAAAAAAGCTAAAGGCAGATTTGGCCAGAGCCTGGTGAACATATAGGGAAAACCTGGTGTATCTTTCCCTGTAGTATACACTAAGATATCCCATAAATGCCTTAGCTTTTCCTCCCCTCCCCCACCTCCCAACTGGAAGTCGGAGGGAGCAAAACCAGAAGGAGGCAGACTGCTGGACTGCCGGGGTAAGCACAAGTCGCTAGCTAGTATATCCCAGCCCCAAGTGACTAGCCCACTGCTGATTCCAGAAGGGAGTTACTCACTGAAATAGAGCCCTTAGCCTGCTTGGAACAGCTGAAACTGAGAGCAAATTCCCCAGGGAAGAAATCCAGAAATACTCCACTAAGAGACAGGAAGCCGGGTTGCCGCAAATGCAACCCCTCTCAAACAGGATTTCTTCATCAGTCTGGAAACACTAATGATACCAGGGCAGGGCCAGGGCGATCTCGGAACAGACTGCCAGGTACTTGGCTTAGGTATTAATGCCCCAGCCATGATTGCAAATTCCCCCAAGGAAGCATGTGGTCCAGTAATGGAACAATAGTTGCATGAACCAGGACTCCCCTGTCCATAGACAGGGTTATCTCTACAATGGGGAAGTATAGATTGCAAGCCACAGCAACCAACAGCAGCATCTCTGTTGCGGGGTGCCTCGTCCCTCAACTCCCTCAGCCATGGGTATGGCGATAGGTTGAAAGGCATACGCGCCAATTAGATGGACTAGAACCCTCCTCACTGAGGTAGGGTCCCGCAGGCGAGAATGACTGGTCAGAACACCCCATTGAGCTCAACAGGTATCAAGGAGATTCCTGGAGGGGAGAAACTCTTAAGATTCACCTGGGAGCTACTCTGGAAAGGCTCCTTCATGAAATAGGCCTTCTGTAGCACAGAACGATCTAAGAAGAGTGCTACCACTCAACTGGCTCTCGGAGCTTGCGAGGAACTGAGAGCAACTGCCATTCTCCGGGAATGAAGAACGATGGACACCCCTTGTGGGGGTGGACAATCAGTCATCCAGAAGGGAACCCATAAGGGTTGCTCTAGAACCCAGTGAAATCTCCCCTTCTTCAAGGGAAAGACGTAATGGGAATTGGGGCCTCCCGATCCCAAAAACTTTTCCCGTTGAAAGCTGAGTTACAATCACTGATCGCTGAGGTTCAGAAGTGACCAATCCACCAGAGGCAGCTACCCTCAGATGGGGTAGGTCACAGTAATCAACAGAGGAGCCCCAGAAAAAATGGTTCAACGACCACCGTTGCTGTTGCCAGGCCCTAGCCTCCCAGGAGATGTACCGATTCAAAGAATTGAGGCTCCAGCTCAGAGATAAAACATTCCAGGGATGGAACTTCAGGGGCTTCCCCCCAAAAAGGATCTGTGATACGTGAAAGACATATTACATTTACACAGGAGTAGAAGACTCCCCAACACTACCCTCCCGTTGTCTACTCCCCTTATGGTTCGATCAGAAACGCAGTCCTAGATCGGTCCTGTGGCTGTGGCACACAACCTGTTGTACTCACCACAAGGGAAACACAAACACAGATACATCCATACAGCAGAGGGCAACTGGAAAAAAGAGCCCTCCGCTGTAAAATCACGCTAACCAATTCTCATACAGTGGTATCCATATGATGGCGTAGATGGCAATGTGCTGCCAAAAGGCAAAGAACAGTGTGTGATGAAGCGTTCCCCAGCACTTTGCGATGCAGAACTGATGAGGAGATCGAGACCATGATATGATGATGGCAGAACCCTGGATTGCCTGACAACTGCACAGATAGGGATAATGCTGCCTGCCATTTTCCAAGGAGCTTGGAATAGACTTACCGTACCAAACCGTGCATGCTGTGCTCCACTGTCACCGTTACTCCCAGTGAAGTGCATATGAAGAGTGTGACAGCAGCGTCCCCAGTACCATTGAGGCTCTGGGTATGGCATAGTGGTGGATGGCATTCTATGACATTGCTGCCTGCAGTATCTGATAACACTCCAAAGGGCTGGACATAGCTCTTGAAACTGCATTGGGAATGGCTCACTGTTGTTTCCCTCATGAAATGACAGCAGAGAAGTCCATGGCGACTGACAGTGCCCATGGTGCTCTGCGGTTATTCATGTGGCAACCAACTGAGTCCACTGGTGCCCACAGTAGTGATGCTGCCCATAGGGCCCATAGGGCTTTCATGCTCATCAACCATAGAGCACATTCAGGGCACCGGATGATGCTGCACCCAGGGCTTCGATGATGTTAAGAATCCAGTGGCACCAGGTAAAGAACCCAGTGCCTGAAGGTATTGATGGACTGGTGGTACCAAGGATGCCAGGGGCGACTAGGCTCTGCAGCCTTGACATGCCTCATCGATGCCCAGAGGAACTGATGACTGTCAGCGCCATTGACTGTTCCCCTTGGCTCACCTATCCATCCGAGGACCATTGATGCTGCAAGTTCGATGGTGTCCCTTGCCAGCAGCTATGGCTGACGATAGCATCGCTAGCACTCATTAACATTAATGGAGCACGAATCCAGGTGGGGCATCTAAGAACATAGGAACATAAGAAATTGCCATGCTGGGTCAGACCAAGGGTCCATCAAACCCAGCATCTTGTTTCCAACAGAGGCAAAACCAGGCCACAAGAATCTGATGCCTCCCCACCCCAGAGTCTTAGGGCCCCCGAGATCATCGATAGCCGTGGTGCCCGATAGCCATAAGCTAGTGATGGGACAGCACAATGCCCCTCAGTGCTCCGTCGGAACACCCGCCAAAGTGCCTCGAGGGCACCAGTCCACCTATGCCGGTATGCCTCGGCATACCAGGGTGCCTGAGTAAAGGGAGACCCTGGCGCTTGATCGATTTAAGGCCGAAGTCCCTGCTGCTCGAGGGCTTCAGTGGCACTCAAGGGCTCCTAATAGTCCTGGTGGGTGACAGCCGCGCGGTCAACCATGACAGCCCCGTACCTCGATGGCATCGAGGCCATGCCCCTCGCCGAGGCATCCATGGAATGGAATGGAACTGAGGCATCCATGGAATGGATGGGTCCACCACCTCGAAGCCCCAGTTGCTCGATGACTCCGGTAACTCGAGTCCATAAATGCTTACAGCATGGAAGGCCCTTATGGCATAGAGAGTGGTCATGCACCCCGATGGCATCAAGGGCACCCCAGCCCCTCGACAGCGTCAAGGATGACCATAGCGCTCAATGGCCGTCCTGGTCCCCGACGCGGCCCTGACATTGGTGCGTCAGATTATCGGTGCACTGGGCACAGTAGTGCAAGGGCAACTGTTATTGGGCATGGCATAAAAGGTGCAGTAGCAAGTTGCTTGTCCAGATTCCTGCTCGCCCTCTGTCCCAGAGTGATTGCACTGCCATAACCAGCAAGCAGGAGGGGAGGCTACATCAGCCAGGACTCCTGCCCGTGGAGACTAATTCCTTTGGGTTCTCTCCCCCCGCCCCCCACAGTAACGATATGGTTCTCGATCTCTTTGCTGCCTGACCTTCATCGATGCAGAACGATCGGTGAAACGACATGGAACTCCTGCCCGGGTAGAACTCAAGCGAATCTCCAGGCTCAGTAGCCTACACAGATCACCCATGGACTGCACCCATTCAGTCCTGCCAGCACTGGACAAAAGGTACAAAAACAGGCAGAGCAAGGAGCGGACACAAAAACTAAACTTCAATTAAAAAAAAAACAAACCATAAACAAAGAAATAGGTTCTGCCACCTGCATAATGACTAAGGCTCACCATGAGGCCAGCAGACAGAGGAGAGACGAAAAAGAGAAAGAAAATAAAACTACCATAAGATAAAGGAAAGAAAACAGCTGCAGTTCTAGAAAAACTCACTTACAAAAACTAAGGAAGAGATCAAAGTTGAATACCGTGAGCACATGGCTCCCACAACCTCACGCCTCTGCGGAAGAAAAGAGTCTGAGGGACTCTGCCTAGGGGGCAGGATGATGACTACAGCTGCACATGCTCAGTGGGGCATGTTTGAAAGTTCTAGATTCTTTGAGATCAAAGTTCCGTGCCAGGCTCCATCTGATGATGTCACCCATGTGTGAGGACTAACATCCTGCTGACCTCGGACAATATACAGTATGCACGCACTTTAATAAAATAGAATAAAATATGCAGATCTCTGCTTTAAAAAATATGTGGCTACTGAAATATACATGTGCACTTTTGGGCCATTGACATGGGTATTTATTAGGGATGTGCATCGGGTGCCGATCGTTTGTGCTTTCGGGTTTGTGTGGCTGTGGGAAAATCTCATTTTCCCGGGGATCGCCATTTATTTTTAGTAAAAAATCATTTTTCGGCTTAGGGATGTGAATCGTTTTTATAACGAATTGAAATATCGTACGATATTTTTTAATTCGTTATATATCGGTTAAAACGAGAAATTAATACTTTTTTCCCCCAAATTTTAGTGAAAATCGTTTTTCGGGTTAGTGCACGCTAATGGGAGTCCGTGGCCGAGCCAGAGGCACCGGGGGAGGCCCGAGGACGGAGCTGATGGCCCACCACAGCCAGCAAGGAGGAACCAGAGGCTGGAGTCATTGTGGAAAGGTGAGGGGGCTGTGCTGCGGGTCTGCTGTGGATGGCACATGCAACATTAGTTCAAGATGGAATTTCTTGTTTCAGGACCTGGTTTTATGCCAATGCATACATGGCCTTGTACTTCTGATTTCCTTAAGAAAAGTGTCATAGAGTAAAACCAGTCTGTCTGGAACAATAAAATGCAGTCAGTTGATGACCTTAGTACTATCTAAAGTTGTGACTAGGGGTGCTTGAATGAGACAGGTGTCCAAGTTGCAAAGTTCCTACTTATTAAAGTATAAGTATGGGCCAGCAGAGGATGAAGATCCAGGAAATGTAAAGGGGGGATAATGCCTACTAACTAAACCGCCATCCTTGATTCCCCCTAGCTCCTCCCTCCCTTCTCCCTGATCTTAGATTCTCTCTTCTTCCTGAATCCATCTTCCTCAATCAATTGATCTCTCTTCTCCCATTCCCCCTCTCCTCTGGCCAGAGGACAGCAATGTTTCGGATCAGGATTATCTTCGGGGAACACGGCACACTGGGCAAGTGTTGCCATTGGTGCCCCTGTGATATTTACCCTCCCCCAGCTGGCTGCACAAATTTTGCAGCCCACTCACTGGGACAGACTGGGCTACTTTTGGCTAGCTCAGGCTGGTGCTGGCACATTCGGGATGGGATAGGATTCAGAAGGGGCTGGACAGTGCATGGTTCACCTCTCTTACCTCTGTCACCAACCCTGTCTTGCCTGCCTATATCAATAGCCCTGCCCAGGGCCACAATGAGAAGAAAGGGAGTGAGACCAGGGATAAAAGTTGTGGAAGAGATAGAGGAAGGAAAGATGCATAAAGTAATTGTGTGCCTCTGGCTAAAATGCCTAGGATTAAAAAAGTGCAAAAATTCTAGTCAGTTTGCTTGTACTATTCTGAAGAAGCACATCTTTCTTCCACGGATTAAATTTCCTGCACCTTTCAAAAAATGGAAAACATTTACAGAAACTTTCTAAATTGGAAGTACTGTGGAACCTTAGCCTGATTCTTAAATTTAGAAATTCCAGGCAAAGACACCGCAACACTTTTTGCAATATACCATGTTTGCACATTTTTTTATTCTGTGAATAATTTTTCCCCTTTCTCAAGTTGCAGGGAACTGAAACCTTGAAAAAAGAAAACCAATGCACTGTTTCTACATTCCGAAAGAAAAACTGAATTGCAGGCTTTTTGCACTTTCTGCCCGAAATGTAACTCTGTCCCGTAATAATGTGCAGCAGTAGGCAAGCTTCATGCATTCTTTTAAAATAATAATAATAATTAAAAAACAAAACAAAACACAACAGATGCTTTCATGAATACCGATATAATATACATGTTTCTGTGCATGGCATCTCGCCAAAATGCTCAGCACAGAGACCGCACAAACTAAACAATTACTATTACACCGTTACAGTGATACTCACCTGACCTCAGAAAGATGAAAGACGAAGTCGGCCATGCTAGGACCTGAACACTGTGAATCTAAATTTCAGAAATGGTGCAGATGTCATAAAGCTGACATCTTTTGGAATCCCCCACCAAATGTGACAGATAAACATTGATTAAAATAAAAATCATAAATCTGCCGTGCTCAATATTCATATTCAATGCAGACCTTCATATTCCACACAAAATATTAAGCATACCTGGAGACAAGTAAGTAAATAGCTGGAAAGGTCAACAAAGTAGCAGGCCATGCTTGTTCCTTTTATCATCCCATGATAATCACCACCACCATCATCATCATCAAACTGTCTATACTCAGTCATAAGTGCATCAGTACCACGTAACATTACAGACAGCTGCTTCTGCTTTCTTTTCTATTTTCCTGTAGTTAATGAGCAAATATTGTTAAAAAATCAGGACGCTGATTATGTGGTGTCGACAAGTTATGGGTAATTAAGTCTTGCTCACACTAATTCCATACTATTGTTTTTTCACAGACCTCTTTCTCCTGTCATTGTGCCACCAACAAGACAAGTTACAGGTTTGCATGCATGCACTCTGTCACGTCCTTTGTCACAGAACATACATCATCCTTTCTACCTCATCCCCAATTAATTTTCCTGGCTTGCGGCAATCATCACTCCCTTTGTGCCTGACCTCATGGTAAATGGTTGTGCAGGAATGGGGCTGGGCTATATTTTTTTTTTCCTTCCTGTGGATTTTACCACTTAATTGATTCTGTTTCTGCTGCCCACAATAGCACTACACTGGAGCATAAGTCATAAAAGAGCTGAAAGTGAAACAAATGAGGTGGGTTGTTTTTTTTTTTCAAAATTGTAATTGATGGCCCTTAGAAGTCAGATCTTGATTATGCTCTTTTATTTGCCCTATTATATGGATCAGTTGGTTAAAGCTGCTAACGACCCATTTGGATCAATGTCTTCTGCTTGTAGCTACAATTTACCACATTGCTGGATTAGTACAGATGCTGGAGTAGATGGCGTTGCAACGCTTCACCAGCTTCCTGGCCCATATACACGGACTAAAACTGCGCAGAAATAAAACAAACATTAAAAAAAAAAAGATAAACAATTACTTAGTAATTCTAAATGGTAAATGCACACTAATTAAGGAGTTTTCTGTTCACTAAGGACCCAACTCAGTAAGCTCCCCCCCCCCCTCCCCCCCGGCCGAAACAGAATGGAAGACAAGACTTAAAAAATAAGGATCTATTGTATCTTTCAGAAGGATTTCTAAAAGTGATTATTTTAGAAGTGATTTTTCAGATAAGACCAACTCATTTGGCAGTACAGCTGGACAACGGTACTAATGATATAGCCAGCAAAATTATCTATGGGTTTTCACTAATGTATAAATATCACAGCGCTAATCAAATAATCCCATTTCCTATCCCACTACAGATTTCTGTACTGATTGCTTTGGCTCAGATGTGAAACATTAGGTCACAGTATTCAGATTACTTTATTTCTCAGCTAAGCTCAGTGGAATGCCCTGCAGTTAAAGCACATTTAAAAGTGTCTCTTTTCAGTCAGACAGTCCCCGATTGCCTTGTACGTGACTGGTAGAGGGCCACAAAATGCCTAGAAAGGGCATTTCCCCATGGCAGCCCCCGGTCAAGCCGACAATCCACCAGTACTACCGGGATGCAAAGATCAGCTGGTCCCATGATGATGATGTTGCTTTGGGGCAATTTTCCCTGCATGCTTTTGTGGTTAGAAGCATTTTTTGGGTACTTGTCAGGTTCTTATGACCTGGATTGGCCACTGTTGGAAACAGGATGCTGGGCTTGATGGACCCTTGGTCTGACCCAATATGGCATGTTCTTATGTTCTTATCTCTGAATGGTAAATGGCTACAGCCTTCTCCGTCCCTCCCCTCCTCAGAAAACTTGAAAAAAAAAAAACATAAAAAAACTCAGTGAGACCAGGGCTGCTGTGGAGAGTTTAAATAAAAAAAATTTTTTAGGGGGGGGGGGGGGGGGGGCGGGTCATCCTGGTGGCTCAGTGGCCGTGCTGGTCACTACCATGCACAGGGACCTGGGCTTCATTCCCAGAACAGGAGTATGCTTGCTGTTTTTCCATCAGGGCTGGGGATGCCACGGAGGCAGCACTTATAGCTCCCAGGGCATTCATTGCTCAACAGCAACACCTAGTGGGCATTCTCAGAGTCCATGTCGCCAGGCTTCCACGCTGTGGCCCTCTGGTCTCTGCGATAACTGGACTTCCTTAGTTGAAAGGGATATAAAACCAGTGGGAAAAATTCCTGTGTAGCTGCAAATGATAGGGATCTGCTGTCATTTTAAAAACACCAAACAACCCAATAAAATAGTTTACCAACTGGGAAAAAAAACACACACAAGACAAAAATTTGTTTTGCTTCCATTTAGCACATATTAAAATAGAAAAAAAAAAGAAAAATGAAAGAAAACTAATTTAAATGAAAAAAAAAAAAAAAAAGAAAAATGAAAAAAATGAAATGAAAACTCGAACAAAACAAATTTTTTTTTTCCATGCACAGCACTAGCAATCAAGGCACATGGCACCTAGCCCATCAAGATTCTTTGCCAATTGAACTAGAAGTTCCAAGTAGCACAAGGTAAACTGCTGCACCTAATGAAAAAACACAGTCTAAATTTTCAGTTGCAATTACTGGATCCTGTTCTAATCTTATAAGCAAAGCAGAGAGGGGAATCACTGTGTTTGGGAGATAGATTCTTTGATAGAACTGGAGCTGCGTGGTCTCAGTCATACCAAAAACAGAGTAACTTCAGCAGTAAGGAATCTAATTTTGGAATGAGAAGTACATATTCAAAACAGCTAATTATGCTCTGAAATTTAAACAGAATTTAAATATGCATCAACAGAATTATAGAAGATTTGTTCGGAGATATTTAAAAAAAAAAAAAAAAAGTACTTGCCAACAATCAACTCCACAGTCTTACACCTACTAAAACAAATCTCTGGATTTGGATACAGGAAGATGCTCATGTATGGATGGGGAGTAACGTGGCTGACTGACTGAGGTTCATGTTTTTTAAATGAACTAGCTTAAAAAGAATTACAGAACCCTATGTTTTTTCCGTGCCTGATTCTTATCTTTGCAAGGGATTAGGCACTAGAAGACGCAACATCAAGGGAGGGTCTCTTAGGCCTTGCCTTAAAGCACCTACTTAAAAATTAGCATATTGCTATAAATGACACGCCCCCCTTAGTGAAGTCTAATATTGTTTGTCCTTTCAGACGGTTCTGATTTATAGTATTCTCAGAAAACATGACAATGTCATATACTGAATAGTGTAATTTGCCAGCAATCCCCTGAGATTGATTAATCTGGTGCATATGATGTCAGATTCACTTTTCATTTTCACGAGACATTTAGTGCTGATCCCAACAAGACTTTTCCAATCTTGTATTTATGGATGAGCATAACATTTAAATACTGTGGGTTTTCCCCACAGTCTAAATAGTGTTTCATAAACACAAAAGGAAGAGGAACTCTTGTCCAAAGTTACTTTCAAGCTAGGCTTAGGTTCAGAAGAGGAAGTCCTTATTTGAGCATCTAACATTTTAGGCCATAGTGATGTGGCACAACAGATTCACCTTCGTGCCTGCTGACCATCAGGGCCAGGCACACCATGCAGGGCTCGTCACTAATCCCAGAGAAGTGAGAAGGCAGTGGCTCCTGCCCTGATATGCCCTGCGGGCACACAGAGCAAAGCTGACGGAAAATCTTGGAGAAGTCCTTCCAGCCCTTTGGGGGCCAGTGAAGGTCCGCGAGGCTGCCCTTGCATGCCATCTGTGATAATGGCTTATGAAGGGAAAAGCATGGAGGCGGAAGGGAAGCCCTAGCATTCAGTTAAATTAGCCTGCCTGTTCCGCAGGTCATAACCAGTATAGTGAAATACTCAGCCTTCATTAATGTTGTTGTTATGCTGCACCCCAGTTAAACGTAAAAATAGCTTTTATTAATGAAAAGGTTGGCAGCTTCTAATCCTTAATGATGAGGGAGCTTCTGTTCCTATCCTGGAAGATCTTGCACCCAACCTGGCAAAAGTAACTCCACTTGGTGAGCTTTTGCGTGGTTGGGCCCAGCAGAGAACAGAGCCCAGTTTAGAAAACAAAAACTGTTAGACAGTCCGGAAATTACAAATTAACTTTTTACGTGTGCTTCTATTACTTGTTTAGCATTGCATAACAGAACCACACCTGTGGCCAACCATTCAACCACAGCTTTCAGTCAGCTATGCTGAAAAGGCATTTTAAATTTTACGAGAAGACTTTTAATTCAACTAAAGTGGCATCCGAAGCAGCTGGGTTTATCATGATTGCTTATGGTATTTGAAGAACACAATCTAAACCTTGATTCCTCAAATTAAAAAAAAAAAAAGAAAAAAGAAGCAGCAGGGGTGGGGAGAAAGAAAAGAAAGAAAATGCATTGACCAACCAATGGCTTTTGTTCTGCAATGTTCTCAAGAATGCAGTGGAACACTCGCTGCACACAAGATCCATAAAGGACAGTATCCTACTTGCCCTGGGATTTGTTGATAAGTAAAGTAGGCAAGGTGGGAGGCTACGGCTTTCCCAGAAGAAATGAAATCTGAGCAACAGAAAACAGTCTTACAGTTTTAGCCCTGGAGTCATCAAAGTGCTATAAATATTAGGACATGTGCATTCGGTTTATAACAAATTAGGCAATTACACGAAATTGCCTAATTCGTTGTGGTTCGGGGGGACCTGAACCACGAAGCTCGGGGAAAATCTGTTTTTCGGGTTAGTGTGGGGAGAGAGGGCACATTTATTTAAAAAAAAAAAACAAAAAACCCACCCCAACCCTTCAATTTACTTCTTACACCGCCCCCACATGGTAGGAGCATGGACCCACAGGGGACTTTTGGCAAGTCTTGGGAGGTCAGGAGTCCTCCCTCAAGACTTGCCAGAAGTCCCTGGTGGTCCAGCGCGATCTCCTGCACTCGGGCTATCGGTTGACAGTATTCAAAATGGCGCCGATAGCCTTGCCCTTACGATGTCACAGGGCCTACCGGTGCCATTGGTCAGCCCCCTGTCACATGTAGGAGCACAAGATGGCGCCAGCCGTCCATTGCTCCTACCATGTGACAGGGGCTGACCAATGGTACCGGTAGCCCCTATGACATCAAAAGGGCAAGGATATCGGCGCCATTTTGAGTCATAGCAGGCCCGACAGCCGGATGGCATGGAGGGAGAGAATGCTCGTGGGACCCCGCTGGACCACCAGGGACTTTTAGTAAGTCTTGGGGAGGAATCGGGATTGTGGGGGGGGGTATAAGAAAGTAAATGTGAAGGGTTGGTGTGGGGTTTTTTTCCGATTCGCGTTTTTTTAATTTGTTTTTCCGGTTTCGGGTTCGGGTTCCAGTTTCGTTTTTGGCGAAAAATGATCCGTGGGAAAACGAAGCGCCCGAACCGAAACCCGACCCGAGCCTGAAAAACGAAGCTCATCTCTAATAAATATAGCGGAAAATAGCGCCCGCGATAAAAAGGGGGGAGGTGTGGGTGAGGCTACTTTCCCTGCTCTCGCATCACATATGTCATTTCCGCAACACGTGATACACTTATCGCACCCGTGCTATTTTTCGCATACCAATATTTATTTATTTATTTAGATGTTTCATATACCAATGTTCCCTACCAAGACCACAATGGTTTTACAAATTAGCATTCATAATTTTAGAACAAACCAATACATATAGAGTGAAATGCTCCAATACAAATTAATCTGCTTACTAAAAAACACAACAAATGGTACAGGAAAATAAGATAACAGGTAATACATCATATATGTCACTCTACTATTTATACCACTGTAAGAGCGGGCACTATTAACTTGAGGTGAGGTTTGGGTGGTGGGGTAGGTTTTGGGGGTCAGTTTTACACACACAATCAAAGAGTCAGCTAGCTAGAGAGTGCATCAAGCTAGGTACAGATACATTGTACAAACCAACTCCTATTTTACCTTTCATCACTCCAAGGGGAAATGACAGTGAGCAGGGTTGTGACAGATTCCAACTGGGCTGGAAACGCATGTGTGGGGAAGGGCAGGCTAGGAAATGGATCCCTCCCCCCCCCCCCCCCAAATGACAGGAAAATAAAGAGGAGCAAACACAAAAGAATGTAAAAATATGTTTTCTATACTGTTTACAAAGTTATCTGCCTTCAGAAGAAAGAATTCAACCGAGATGGAGAGGCGACTTTTATAAAACTTGCATGAAAATCTATGAACCTCCTAATTTCAGTTTTTTCCCCGAACACAAGGATTTCATTTTTTTTTCTGTTATTATATGTATCAGGAGCAATTGTTCTCCTCCACATTTGACCCCCATTTTTTATTTGCTCTTCTCATCCCACATGGCAGGTGAGGTGGTCTATTGTTCGAGAGTTAAGAAGGGAAAAGTTTCAGGGCGTAACCCTCTTAAAAGGCCCCTGCGCGCGTAACCCTCTTAAAAGGCCCCTGCGCGCGCCGAGCCTTTTTTTGCATAGGCTCAGCGGCGCGCGCAAGCCCCGGACGCGCGTAAGTCTCGGGGCTTTGCAAAGGGGGCGTGTTGGGGGCGTGTTGGGTGGGCGGCGCGAATTTCGGGGTGGGCGGAAGGCGTGTCGGGGCGTGGTCGAGGCCTCCGGACCAGCCCCCGGGTCGGGTGATGGGGCGCCAGCAGCCCGCAGGCGTAAATCTGCCAACAAAGGTGTGGGGGGGGGGGATTAGATAGGGCCAGGGGGGTGGGTTAGGTAGGGGAAGGGAGGGGAAGGGAGGGGAAGGTGAGGGGAGGCAGAAGGAAAGTTCCCTCCGAGGCCGCTCCGATTTTGGAGCGGCCTCGGAGGGAACAGGCAGCGCGCGCAGGGCTCGGCGAGCGCAGGTTGCACAAATGTGCACCCCCTTGTGCGCGCCGACCCCAGATTTTATAAGATACGCGCGGCTACGCGCGTATCTTATAAAACGCGGCGTACTTTTCTTCGCGCGTGGTGCGCGAAGAAAAGTACGCGCACGCGCTGTTTTTTAAAATGTACCCCCAAGTGAATAACACTGCGCTATTGAGGCACAGGAATTGACTTTTTTGAATCCAAACCAAGCGCTTGACTCATCGAAAAATATAAAAAAGCCTGTAAGCCTCAGCAAAAAAAAACGTGTTTCAAATTAATTGTTACAATTAACTAGCGTAACTGTATAATGGCTGACGCACAGGGAAAACAAGGTTCGTATGTATACACAGCACTCCAATGCAATTTCTTAGTAATTTTTATTTATTTATTTACTTACTTGACAGACTTGTAGCCCGCTAAGTCTTAAACAGTGAAAAAATAAATAAATAAATAAACCTGCAGAATTTCCAGTCATTAAAAACTTATGAAATATAGCAAACACTGCACAAGTACTTTGCAGGAGTGAAGTGCATTTTCTGATGACTAGGCTGTCATGGTACACACGCCGCAGATCATTAATTTGGTTTGCAAATACAGGCATCTCTGTCTAAATATAGCGCTCAGGCTAAAAGCTCCAGTCGGACACTAATCTCCCGAGACCACTAACCACTATGGATTTTTCCCAGAGGCACAAAATCCTCACTGAATGAGGCCCAACGGTTCTTAGACTGGCTGCTAGCCTCTTGTTCTAAGACTGCTAGCTATTTATAGCCACGGCCTACTGTTTAAGGAGGAGGCGTTGGAACACAGCGATGCCGCGGGGGAATGACAGCCACCGGTGGCATAACGAACCAACTGAAGAGGGTGAATTTCAGAGAGTCTTTTGCAATTAAGACTTTGCTATTTTACGTGCAGAAAGGACCGTTGCAAGATTACCCGCCCAATAAACTTATGCATGCAAGCATGTACCTCATGTCTGAAAGTAAATTTACATGGATTGAATGGAGGCCTTCCTAGGAGTGAAGCTGGGGAGGGGTTTGGCTTCACCCGCACATTTTTTGTTTTTTTTACAAAGTATGTGTGTAAATTTTCACAAAAACTTTGTGCTGACATTTCAACAGGCATAACTTGTGCAAACGGATTTGGTGGGATAATTTTCAAATTCAGTTTTTGAAAACTAGTGTAACTTACGTGCATATTTGCTCATATTTTTTAATGTGAATTATTATAAAATGACCCCAAAAGTGTTTGTAAGTTGTAACAATTACAATTAAAAAAATAAAATTATTTAATATTGCCTAAAATGTGGCTCAGTTTTTGCTTTCAGTCTTTGTTTAAATGGAGAATCACAGGTTTTAAGAAGAAGGCATGGGTGGGGCATGATGGCATTTGAATACAGAGAACACCTTGTTTCAAATCCTGGAGCACGGCTTTGCGATATATCCCCGGGAGCACCATGAAAGATTATATTCAAATCATGAAGAGGTCTAGCATGTCTTCCACCTAATTATCAATCAGCTTGGTTATTCCTATTATACGGCTTCGAAAATACATTTTATAAACCTTACAATGCTATTTACTGATTCTGCTAAGACTCCTGAGCAAATCTCTTTCAGGCAACAAAACTGGTTGGGGGTGGGGGTGATTTTTAACATGTTCAGATCATGCAGCATTAAAACAGGAAATAAAAGTGCTAGACTATTATTTTAACAAGACATTTGGCAATCTATACTTTAAAAATGTAAGATTTCTGCATTTTTGAAAAAGGGGGGGGTGCTTTTGATGGTGGGGGGGGGGGGGGGGGGTCAGCATATAAATATATAAATCCCTCAAACTAAGTTACTTATTCCCTCTCCTCTTATGGAGAACACACTGGTTTGATTTCAATTTCCCTAGCATCTCACCTGTCATATTACAATATTACAACAACTATGCAGAATAAAGTAAGAATAAAAAAAAAGCAAGAATAAGTGTCACAATCTCGCCATATTTTATCATCACATATCTGGATTTATTAAATAAATTGGAAATGCAATTCTGAGGGGAAAACTGACATGCTGCAAACGTGCTTAGATTTTCTTCCACTGGCTAAGGATTTACCAAGCTCTCTAATACTAAAAAAATAAAAAATAAAAAATAGTAAGAAACATCTGTAGGCATTCCTGTCTCACGGAGTGAGATCTCTATCACAACACAGTAATGAAGAGGAGGGGGGTGGGCGCTTTAAAACTAGAAAGCTAGAAAGACAAAGAAATAAAGCCATCGAACTGTGAAAACATTACCCATAACCAGCCTGTCCTACGTACCTGCAAAAATGCGACTATGCCAGTAAGGAGAAACGCTAGTAAACAATGCCATGCTAGAGTACTATAATTGGGACACAAAACAAGAGGCAGAACCAGGAGCTGTATCGAAGCAAGAGCATTCATTTCTGCAGTTAAGTACGGGCATTTTATCTGTCGTGCTTACCTGCCTGTCCGGTGGTGATACTGACAGCTGCAAAGAGTCTTTGGGAACGACTCAAGTCCGAGACTCCGTTGACAGCTTCCACTTCGAAGGTGTAGTTGGCGTGGGCCAGCAGGTCCATGACCGTGACATAGGTGTCTCCCAATCCACTCTGCTGGGGCACATATCCAATGCTGCTCCCGCAGGAAACACATTCCCCCTGCTCCCAGCTGCATCTCTTGCACAGGATTCGATAGGTTACATCATTTCTCCCACCGCTGTCAGCCGGAGGGCTCCACTCCAAGCTCACCGTAGTCTGGTTAATATTATAAATGAGGTTCTGGGGTGCAGATGGAGGTCCTGCAGAAGAAAAACACGCGAAAAACATGAGATCGTTATGGAGCTGTCTTGTACAGATACATTTTAATTACTAAAAAAAACCCACAACCAGTACTTGGCTTTTTTTTTTAATTATTATCTATTTTATGCATTTTACAAACATAGACCTGGATTTATCAAAATGTGATAAGTATTGCATGCGATAGCAAAAGGGGTGTGGTTTATGCTAATAGACAGTTTATCGCAATTTGCACTAATTACCTATGCAAAGAGCTAAGTTATCGCAAATTGCGATATCATTTTCAGACTTTGTGATAAGTGCCAGACCTGTTGTATTTCCTGCATACAACCACTGGGGGACCATTATTAATGGTCCCAGGGAGCTCAGATGAGAGAGAGAGAGAGAGCACTGTTCTGTTCGTACATCTCACGTTAAATGTCAAAGTGGCCCCTAACCCCCTACACGAATACCTAAATCTCACCTCGAGTTACTAGGTGGGCCTCCCATAGGGATACAAATACCTATCTAGGGAGAGGGCATTATGGCTAGTCTCTCTCTCTCAGTGTCTCTCTCTCGCTCTCTCTCTCTCTTCCCCCCCCCCCCCCCCCAGTGGTTGTATGCAGGAAATACAACAGGTCTGGCACTTATCACAAAGTCTGAAAACATTATCACAATTTGCACTAACTTTGCTCTTCACATAGGTAATTGGCACAAATTGCAATAAACTGTCTATTAGCATAAACCACACCCCTTTTGCTATCACATGTGATACTTATCGCATTTTGATAAATCCAGGCCATAATTAAGTAACATTACTTGAGCAGAAGTACAGGTGATACAGTTATATATTTTCACATTGCTTAACCACATAACAAGAAAAAACCATATTTATCTGACAGTCCTGTCTTACAAACCCCCAAAAAAGAGAATCCAAGATTACACAACCTAAAGAAATCTCTTAAATCAACCAAAGAAATATAGCTATAGGACAGCTTAACTTTTCAAAGATCTAATTCCATTTTAAGAGCGCTTCATTCAGGGCCTGGTGAAGAACTAAACTGCGGTCTATCCCTGCTAACCTAGAAATCCATTAGCTGAGATGGCTGAAAAAATACATATGTTTTATTAGGCATTTACAAGGAAATTTTAATATGAAAAACATTCCTAATTGGACCACTTTTGGTTTAAGCAACAGAAATTGTCGCCTGCATTTTTGGGACTGCCTGGACAAATCCGGAAACATTTAAATTTTACAATTCAGAAAAATCTCTGATCGGTTTAAAATATTTTTAAACACCCAGTCTTTATCAGAATCCAATAAGAAAGTCACAATCAATGTTGACGGTCTCTCCAGATTACTATCAGATCCTTCCAAAACTGCAGAAATATCGATATTTGGTGTTTCTTCTGGCTGTAATTCCTGCATACCATTGTTATTGTTTTCCCTTGTACCTTTCTTCATTGGTGGGAGGTAACTTTAATAACTTGTTGTAAATCTGTAACTTTATTATTCTCATGCCAATAACCTGGTAAAACCCTTCTTGAACCCATAGGGCAGTAAGCTTTATTCATTATGGAAAGACGGGAAGGGGCTAACAATCACCTGCATACCCAATGCCTAAGATTTTACGGGCTCTACTTACAGAAGGGTTTTGCCATATAAGGTACAGAGCAGGACCTCTACTATGGTTAGTAACATGTGGACTTGTGACAAATGTTTCTATCTACCAAATTTCATGAATTTTGCCACTGATCTCACTGGTAGTCTTAATTCATACTTTATCAAGGATTCCTGAAAGATTTAAAGGGCCTTCTGTGTTCTTTTAAAAACAGAACAGACTGTATACTTTAAAAAATAGAATCCCATCTGTCTTCCATTTTTGCAGTGAAAGGATCTTCTAAAAAACACAGAAAACAGGCAGGTAAGACGGAAAGGCCACCTAGTCTGTTCGTCTTCCTTTCCTGCTGTTGACCTTCTCCTTCACCTACACTATCACGCAGCCAGGAATCCTCTGAGATCATCCCCTGTCTTTCTTCAATTCTGATGGTTTTTATTTTTTTTGCCTCTAACTCCTCTCCAGGAATGTTACCCATGTATCCATGACCCTTCCCATGAAGAATTATTTCCTTATACTGTTCCCCAGTCTCCCCTTTAAGCCTCAGATCAGGAACCCCTGGTTGTACAACTTCTTCTCCAATGTAAATGCTTGCCTCATGTGTATTATAAGATACTAGCTGGCACCAGTCAGACATCTGCAAGACAATGAAGACAACAGCTCCATCCCAGCTAGACCCCCAAACACTTGTGCCCTTCTTCCCCTCCTATCCAAGCTCCAGCATCCTTAGTGTTCCATTTGGCGAGTTCCTTTGTTTCCTTCTGGCACCAAATCCCTCCCCTCTCTTCCAGCTGGCCAGTTCTCTACCTCCTTTGGGTCCAGTGGCTAGTATGTGCTCTTTACAAGCATTTTACAGCATATTTTGCCCCTAGTTACCAGAGTGATGAGGGAACTATCAAACTATAAGTTTTATTGTTATCTCTCTGTGCTATATAGTCCAATTTAGATTGTAATATTCTTTACTGAGTTTTACTTTGCTTGCTAGAACAAAAATAGAAACTATTTTAGATTATAATGAGAATAAAAGATATGTAAACAAATTTTCTCAAGACCGTAAGGTTAGACTTTTTGGCTCCATGGACAAGATAAAGGATAATTGGCAGAAAATAGATATAATGAAGTGTGATCCTTTCTTATCAGTAACAGAATGTATTGTGCGTATTGTGCTTGTAGACAAATATAATTAGAACTTAGGCCATGCTGGCCTTTTCTAATAATGACATAAGACAAGTAAAACATATGATGTTGAAGTAAAATGCAGATGTGTATGACTGGTCAGTCTAAATCAACACCCTTTCTTACTTGTGCTGTATAGCTAATTATAACTAGGACAAGTCATGCTGACCTGTTAACTGATCATGATCTAAGACATGTATTGCCAGCTCATGCTGACTCTGTATTCTAGAACTATCTAAGTCTGATTATATACACTGGATTTTGGGAACACCCACTAAAAGTTTGTTCGAAATGTGATCATCCACATGAGGCTACATTAGAAAATAAAAGTGGTAACATTGTACTGCAACAGTTTGTCTACTTTTTGTGGAGCAAATTGGAGGGAAATCTTAATAACTGGAGCTTTCTAGAAACCTCCGTGACAGTAAGAAACAGGGAAACAATAACAACACACATATTGGATGCAAATGGCCGCATCTGTTAATTAGATGCCTAACAAAGGAATTTAATCTGGGATGCCAAGCTTACATGCCTAATTGCGCTTGCTCCAGGGAGGCGCCACTGAATATAATGGGGAGCATCCACCCAAGCAGATAACCATGAGATCTCCCTCCCCGCAAACCCAAGAGATGCAGGGTGGAGTCCCACGTAAGCCGCCATGCAGCAAGCTCACTCGGGACCCTCCCATCTCTTTCCAGCCAGATGGCTGTTAAGGCACAAACCCCGGACCCGACATCCCCCCCCACCACCATTTACTGTCTACCATCTGGTGCCACCAACTTCTTCAAGGGCGCCTCCCTGCTCGCCAACGCTTCCATTATTCTACCTTTCTTCTTCTGGGCTCGGTCATCCCCGCCACAACAAAATAAGTTCACAAATAACTAACAACTTGTCAGGCCGGCGCCATCTTAGAAAATGGCGCGAGCCATCCATTGCTCCTTCCATGTGACAGGGGCCGACCAAGGGCACTGGTAGCCCCTGTCACATGGTAAGGGCAAAGGGCCACCAGCACCATTTTGTTTACTGGCAACCGATGGCCCGAGAGCAGGAGATCACTCCCGGGACCCCAACTGGACCATCAGGGACTTTAGGCAAGTTTTTGGGGGGTCGGAAGGGTGGGGGGTTGTAATTAACTAAATGTGAAGGGTTGGGGTGGGTTTGGGGTTTTTTTTGTAAATAAATGTGCCCCTCCCCCCCCGCACTAACCCGAACAATGAATTTTCCCCAAAGTTCGGGGAAAATCCGTCTCGGGATTTGGGTCCTCCTACCCATGCCAAATTGGACTATTTCTTTGAAATTTTCCAATTCGGCAAAACGATTGCACATCCCTAATAAGAACATTCTATACTGGGTCAGACCAAGGGTCCATCAAGCCCAGCATCCTGTTTCCAACAGTAGCCAATCCAAGCCATAAGAACCTGGCAAGTACCCAAAAACCTAAGTTTATTCCATGTTACTGTTGCTAGTAATAGCAGTGGCTATTTTCTAAGTCAACTTAATTAATAACAGATAATGGACTTCTCCTACAAGAACTTATCCAATCCTTTTTTAAACACAGCTACACTAACTGCACTAACCACATCCCCTGACAACAAATTCCAGAGTTTAATTGTGCATTGAGTGAAGAAGAACTTTCTCTGATTGTTAATTAAACACTTTTATTTTCCTTGTTGACTTATGTGTGACCAAAGCACTTCTTTTTCTGTAACCAAATTTTCTTGGAAATTTTGTTTAAAATTCAATAAAGAAATAATTAAAAAAAAAAATAAAAGGAACTTTGCATTGAGCCACTGCATGTGGCCATTCTGAATTACTGAAACGTGGCAATTTCTTTCTCAAGTAAATAGCCTGTTCGTGAATGCTTGCTTCGAAGTTTCGTAAGCGTGGCTTCTTTTAATTTTAAATTTTGATTTGACTTATCCTTTATTGTTTTAGAAAGACAAGAACACAGTCTCTGTGTGTGCCCCTGATGCAGCCACCCCGTGAAACATGACGTTGTGTCAAATGCCTTGTGAGTGTTAGCTGCTGCTGCCGCTGCCATTGCCTTGCTTCCAACAAATACAAAGGGAATTAATCATTTTACTTGCATTAAAAATTCAAAAAAATTGAATTATAAACTTTTGTTTGCATGAAAGCAATGGACCTATGATTAAAGATGACCCGGGCATTTCGTGCTAAAATGTTTGTTGCATGTACAGGCGTTACGAAGGTCCTCCCTGCAGCCAGCTGATGGAATTGTTTGATGAACTTTAAATATTTTAAGTTTCATTGTCTGAAAAAATGTTTTCGTATAATTCTAAACTTGCCCAGAAGCAGGTCTAAATAATATGGTCTTATGTGGCAGGATAACTTTAGTCTTACCTGGTTATGTTCAAAAGAATGTAGCCAGTTAAGCTGCTGAGTAAAAAAATAAAAAAGAAGAAGAAAAGAAACCTTACGGGCTAAGCAGCCCAGAGATTGCCCCTCACCCAAGCTGCTAATCATGGGCTCTGCCGGACCAAGCCTCCACTCTCGTCCCGCAAACGTTTCTGACAAGATTTAAGCTCCAAAAGTCGAAGAGCTCCAGGACCGGTCTCCCTCCTTCACCTACCCGCTCCCCAGTTCCCCATAAATGTGCCACAATTAGCTCTCTGCTGCCTCCCTCCTTTCCCCAACCCTCCAGGTATCTTTGGCTAGCTCAGTTTTCATCCAGGATCACAGTATGCGCTACTGCGATCCCAGTGGAATATCAGTGGTGGTAGTTTATGCAGCAACGGTGAAAGCACTGGACTGGGTTCATGGTAGCAATGTAGCATAATCCCATCTGAAAATGCCTGGAAGGTGGGAGAGTTGACGTTGGGGTAGGGGTAGAGAGGGAGACGGTAGAGGACTAATTCTGGCACATTTATGTTGAACCAGGAGCAGGCAAGGGGAAGAGAAGGAGGCCAGTCCTGGACCCCTTCCACATTTGGAGTTTAAATATGCTCAGAGGTGTTCTGGGGAGTGGGGCAGTCTTAGCTCAGCATCTGGTTGGCATTGTGTCTTCTAGGCTAGGATGCCCTGCACACCACCTGCTAACAGTGCTCTAAACAAGGGATGCCTGTCAGTACTTATGGAGGGAACAGAGAGTAGGATTAAATGGACAATTTTCTCAGTGGAAAGGAGTGGGCAGTGGAGTGCCTCAGGGATCTGTACTGGGACCCTTACTTTTCAATATATTTATAAATGATCTGGAAAGAAATACGACGAGTGAGATAATCATATTTGCAGATGACACAAAATTGTTCAGAGTAGTTAAATCACAAACAGTTTGTGATAAATTGCAGGAAGACCTTGTGAGACTGGAAAATTGGGCATCCAATTGGCAGATGAAATTTAATGTGGATAAGTGCAAGGTGATGCATATAGGGAAAAATAACCCATGCTATAATTACACAATGTTGGGTTCCATATTAGGTGCTACAACCCAAGAAAGAGATCTAGATGTCATAGTGGATAACACATTGAAATCGTCGGTTCAGTGTGCTGCAGCAGTCAAAAAAGCAAACAGAATGTTGGGAATTATTAGAAAGGGAATGGTGAATAAAATAGAAAATGTTATAATGCCTCTGTATCGCTCCATGGTGAGACCGCACCTTGAATACTGTGTACAATTCTGGTCGCCGCATCTCAAAAAAGATATAATTGCAATGGAGAAGGTACAGAGAAGGGCTACCAAAATGATAAGGGGAATGGAACAACTCCCCTATGAGGAAAGACTAAAGAGGTTAGGACTTTTCAGCTTGGAGAAGAGACGACTGAGGGGGGATATAATAGAGGTGTTTAAAATCATGAGAGGTCTAGAACGGGTAGATGTGAATCGGTTATTTACTCTTTCGGATAGTAGAAAGACTAGGGGGCACTCCATGAAGTTAGTATGGGGCACATTTAAAACTAATCGGAGAAAGTTCTTTTTTACTCAACGCACAATTAAACTCTGGAATTTGTTGCCAGAGGATGTGGTTAGTGCAGTTAGTATAGCTGTGTTTAAAAAAGGATTGGATAAGTTCTTGGAGGAGAAGTCCATTACCTGCTATTAAGTTCACCTAGAGAATAGCCACTGCCATTAGCGGTAACATGGAATAGACTTAGTTTTTGGGTACTTGCCAGGTTCTTGTGGCCTGGATTGGCCACTGTTGGAAGCAGGATGCTGGGCTTGATGGACCCTAGGTCTGACCCAGTATGGCATTTTCTTATGTTCATAGGGGTAGATCTTTAAAAAATACGTGATCGCGTACTTTTGTTCGCGCACCAGGCGGAAGGATTTACGCACGCAGGCCTTTTAAAATCCGCCCCTTATGTTCTTATGTATCAACAAATGGACACATCTAGAGGCCAAAGGATAACTGTTGTCGCTCACTGTTCTTCCCCCTTTTCCAAAACTTGCTCTCAAGAGCAAAAGATGCCTCTCAGCTAGTCAGCAAAAATAGAACCAGGGTGATAATGCAGCACCCTAGCAGTGGCACCAAACACAGTAAAAAAAAAAAAAACCTCACTACCTAAGAGCCAGGACAGCATCCACAGTCAACATCTCTGCCACAACCAATCATCAGCTGCACAAATTCTTGCAGGTGACAAACTTGACCAATATTAAACCGAGGAGGGCTATCTGGAATAGGCTCTTATTCTAAAACTGGTAAGAATGACGTGTCTTCTTTGTTTCTGTGTGAGAAGATAAGGGTCTGCACACACTGTTCACAAGTCCAATGTGTGATGCTTGATTAAAGTTTTGCTTTGCACTTATTTTATGTATTTATTTCAATTATTTCATTTATATTCATTTGTATACTGCCAATGTCTAGGGTGTAGGCGGTGAACAGTAGAACATAGAAAGTCAGAAATCCACAAATAAATATCAAATTTAAGTATCTTCTCTTTTTTTTTTTAATGTATTCACATTGTTCGTGCTCCTAGTCCTGGACTAAGCGCAGGGAACCCTGACTTCTGACTCCTTTTCAGAAACAGAAATGGAGGGGGGCTAAGCTGATCTGAAGACTGATGGAAAGTGCTCAGGATACAAGGACACAGAGGACCAGCTATGACGGGTGGAGTTTATGCACTCCTGTTATCGTCCATCATGGAGCCAAAGCGTGCTTTTGTAAGTGTATTTTCATGCAGTGTCTCTGTCTGGCATGTTGATGCGGCACCTGCTGTGTTGTCCTGTCTTTTTTGCGTGCCATTTTAACTCAGTGCCGCAATGCCTGTTCCCTCTTTGTGTTGTTCCGTGCCCCTGAGTGGTTTCCTTTCTGTGCTTGCACTTAGGCGGAATGGCATGTGCTGTTTCTGTGCTCGCCCGAGTATTGTCTGCTCTGTTGCTCTGCATTGCCATTCTTGGTTACGCTGTATGTCTCCTCTCATTTGTGCATCCTGCCTTTGCATTCTTTATTCATGATTCATACGATAACAGTTATCTACTTGTATCTGAGTTTGTTCTACCTTTTTTTTTTTTTTTTTTTACAGCAACCGTTCTAAAAGGGTCAGCGTCTTGAAGACCAGGCAAACTACCAAATGCATTTATGCATGGATTCCATGAGGTTTGCCCTGGAGGAAAAAGCGATCTCCCCGGTTGGAGATGCAGTAACATGGTCTGCCTTCTCTCCCGCTTTGCACCTGTTGCTTGTTGAGATTTGTCTGGGAGGCACCTAGAATGTGTTGAGATGTGAGGAATTTCTGTGCTCACTGTATTGTATTACTGGGGTGGGGAAGGGGGGAGGGGGGGGCGGGAGTTGAATGCTCATCTGCCCAAGATGATAGAGTGCAAATGAGGAAGATGACAAAACCACCAAGATAAGGATAGATATCTTTCAAGTGGTCACACTCTATGGTAGAGCCTTATTTCTGAGTTGTACATAAAGGGTTCTGGTGTGCTAATCCATCACACTGACGCATGCACATTCATGAAAAGAACTAAAAAGCAGACCCAGCGTGAGCACTATAAAACTAAGGGGCATAAAAAGCACAAAAAAACAAAAAACAGATGAAGCTCCCGTGCCAAATGCTAAATGGTCAGTCACTGATTCCCCCTCCTCTGAGAGGAGTTCTTGGTTTGTTCTGACCCCTAGACGCTCACTGGCAAAGGTCTGAAGCCTGAAAGTCTAGGAGGAGAGGAATCTGACAGCACAGAGAGAGACAGATAACATAGCACCACCCTGGGGAAGAAGAAATGAATTCTGACAATGGATAAGGTGCTTGAGAAGTTGTTGGGGTTTTTTGTATCAAAGAGATTGCTACTCTTAATGGTTAACAATTTTACAAGAAACCCTAAGATATAAAACAGCTATTGTTCCACCTGTGGGTGGAATTCAATATCTTTACGCCCAGCGAGTGAAGACCAGTATTGCTTGACAACAGGAACATTTTCTATGGAATTCAGTTTACATAAACAAAACAAGTAAGATTTAAAAAAAAAAAAAAAAAAAAGATGTAGAATTTAGAGCAAAAGTAGAGAAAATAGGACAAAGGATCAGGAAAATTAATATTTTTTTTTAAGAATCTAGATAGTTGTTCTGGTACTTCATAACTGAAAATCTCTTACATTTAACATCACACTAATTTTCACAATGAAATTGTGATTTACAAAAAAGAGAAGTATATATTTTAAATTAAAATAAACAGCATAGAAAAATGATTTCTATCGTATCAATTAATAGGAAGCGGCTTAAAGCAGACCAAGAATTTTCCCTATGAATGGATACGATTCTGTAAACTACTAAGAAATTAGGACAATAGCGCAATTACACATTATTAATCCCATTAGTTTTGTGATGACCCTGGTGTAGTAGGCCTTATGATTCGCTAACACACTGGAAGGGGAGCAAACAAAGATGAAGAGATTAATTTTAATTTAATTTAAAACAAATGACTTGCACAGGAAATTGAAGAGAGCAAAAGAGATGTGAAACAAAGACAGTGTCTATAATTGAAAACACAACGGCAGTTTTCACTCAGCCAGAATCATCAACAAAATATTTAAAATGTTATTTCAATGTCGAACTTATTTATTTAAATTTAAATCTTGGATTCCACATCTTCCTAGGAACAATTCCATCCAGTACAGTACTCTTAAAAGATTACATTTGCTCACATTTATTTTGCCAGAGACTAGCCTAGTGGCTCAAGGGAAAGCATTGTGTGCTGCCAAGTGAACAAACTGGGGTTGATTCCTGGATTAGGTCTACTGTTCCTAAGGTTGGACAGGGCTGGGATGCTGCACAGGCAGAATGGGGAAAAGTAGGTCTTTGTGAATGGTAGCAAGAGTGTGAGCACTTTGTGCTGTGGGGTAGTTGACACAGCCTCAAGAGTGAACCCATGAGGAGAACGCCGGTAGCTGGAGGACATGCCCTGTAGCAGGACAGTTTGGAGCTTCACCTTTACCAACCACTTCCCCCACAGGTTGAGCCCTTGGGGTTCCGGTGGCCGGCAGGTAGGTCCCTAGGGTGGTGAAGACAACTAAAATCCAAAAGCACACCGGAGTCAGGGTTAGGCAGCAGACTAACAGAGTCAGAGAAAGGCCAAGGTTGGGGCACGCAGCTAGCAAGGGTGGTCAGGACCAGGTAAGGGATCGGGTTCATGTGGCAGGCAATCGTGGTCAGGTCCAAGCAAGACATCAAGATCCAGGTAGCAGGTAATCATGGTCAGGTCCAAGCAAGAAGTCAAGATCCAGAGAGTCGGTCCAAAGACACAATGAAGACACTGGACAAGACGGATAAGATAAGGTGAGGCTGGATAAGATGGGCTGGATGAGGAAGGCTGGAGAAGACAAGGCTGTAAGAGGCAAGGCTGGACAAGAAACAGGAAAACAGGAATCAGGAATGCTAGGCAACATGCACTGCAAGGCACGAAACCCATTGCTGAGGTGAGGTAATGCCAAGAGGTCCATGCTTAAATGAAATGCTTGACCTGTTGTCATTGGAGGGCGCCACTCAGTGTTTCCCACCCCAGGGCCCATATAATGTGCACATATGCATACACGCGCCTAAGGAGTTTCAGGGACAGGAGCAGTATGGTGCGAATGGGGCCACAAAGTAATGCTGAGAACACAGCTGCATCCCAGCTACAGGAGCGTGCCAGTGGCATACTGGGTAGCTCTCGGCAGCATCAGAGTGAGTACAGCTGCTCACGGGGCCATCCAGCAAGCTGAGTTTCTAAGTCTCAGCCATTGCTATATTGTGTATAGAAGAAGCTCTGATCTGTGGTCCCTGGTCAAGGAGAAGAGGGGAGAGAGTGGAAGTAATCCTGCCTATTCTCTGCCCACCCCACCCCTGCTCCTGGCCATAGCTGCAGCCTTGCCCTTCTTCCTCACCATTCGCTCCCCATTCTTCCTCTCCCTTCCCACTCAGCCTGTTATAGTAGTTTACTCCTCCCCATCCACCCAACCAACCAAATACTGTGGTGACTCACTAAGAATCATTGCCATATCCTCACCAACCATGTCCTTATCTGCTAATAATGGTGAGCAGTAGAACAGGAATATAATCAACAGTGATAGAAATACAATAAAACTCTAGCTGGGCTTAGTGCTTCTATGCCATGTAGTTGGTGACCTAACATGTCCACCATCTGATGATGGTTTCCAGGAAGAAAAACAGATATCAGATGCTTCAGTTAGGAAACTGCAAGTCTCTTGACAATGAGCCTATTCTTCTTTGTTTGTTGATAAAGAACATCGCTATTTGGTTGTCTGTTTGCATCAACACCACATTCTCTTTTAAACAGGGATTAAATATTTTTAAAGTATTGAAGACTGCTGTCACCTCTAAATGATTTATGTGGAGTAATCTTTCCTGTGGAGACCAAGTTCCTGAAGAATAAAAGTTGTTCAGATGAGCTCCCCATCCTTGATTGGAGGCATCTGTGGTTATCGTAATATGAAATTGAGATTGGTGAAAAAATTGACTCTCAATGAATCAGAAGGATCTAGTCACCATGCCAGAAAATGGATAAGAGTGTTAGATATATTAACTTTGTGCAAAAGTGGTTGTAGGTGCTGTTTCCACTGAAACTTCAGGGAACACTGAGCCTTTCTCATGTTGAGATGTGCAAAAGAGGTAACATGGACAGTTGCTGCGATGTGGCCCAGCAGCCTCATGAAGAAACTGGTAGAAATCTGTTTCCGATCTAAAAGAATTAGGATTATTTTGGTCCATTTGTGTACTCTCTGCTGAGAGAGAAAAGTATCCAGGCAGAGACCTATGAAATATTTAATATGAGTCAGCTTCATATTGGATTTTGGGAAACTGGCAATCAATCCTAGGGATTGATGGGTGTTCATCATATGGAACGTGGAAGAACAAGCTTCCTGAAGGGTATGAGCTAGTCATCTAAATATGGAAAAACAAATACGTGCTGTTTCTTAGATGAAGAGCAGTTAAGGTGTTACACTCGCTGCCCGAAGCCCCGCAGTGAGGCCCTTTCACCTTTCTAAGCAACTTCCAGGCTCCAACTCCCCATCGCTTGTGGCAGAGGACCACTGGCTCCGACATCGGGCTCCCGCCAGCGCCTACGGCCCTGCTCCAGTTCCCAGGACTTCCAGCCAGGATGCTTCCATCCGCCGAGCCTCTCTGCGGGGTTCGCGGAGAGACGCCGCCAACAGTGCCGCAGCCCCTCCCTAGATAAATCTTTTAAAGGGCCCACGGCGGGAACCTGGCTGCAGACCCGGATGCCGACGTCAGATCCTTCAGCGTATAAATGCTCCGGCCTCGCACTAAAGCGTTGCCTTTGCAACAGCTCTCCTCGGTTCCCTGTTTGGTTCTGAGTACTCGTTGCCTCCATGCTTCCTTGATCCGTTTTCCTGTTTGTTTCCAAGTTCCTGATTCCTCGTTCGTCTCGTCTGTACTTTGATTGACCTCCTGGTGCCGACCTCTGCTACGACCGACCTTGACCTGCCTTCTCCAAGCCTGACCTCTGCTATGCCTGACCTCGCCTGCCGTCTCCAAGCCTGACCTCTGCTACGTCCGACCTCACCTGCCTTCTCCATGCCTCGACCACTGCTACGCCTGACCACGCCTGCCTTCTCTGTGCCTTGACCATAGCAACATTTGAGTAAACTGAGAAATAAGCTAATTTCTTTTGTTTGATCAGAGCTGATGTTTTAATTTTTGCAACAAAACGAAATACCAAACTTATTTAAATGAATCATTAATTTTGAAAAAGAACCATCATATGTTGAACCCAGGCACTTTTATTGACAGTATAGGGGGTCTGAGCTATATTAATCATCGGTCCCAGTTTGTAAAGTCCCAATTCTTCAGTGTATTTGCAAACTCTCACAGTGCTCAATTTAATTTTTTAAAATTCACTGCTAGACTCAAATACAGTCCAAGCTTCAAAAATATAAAAAACAAACTTGACAGTATGTGAGATGGACATTTGTCTTAGGGCATTTTTTGTGTCAATCTAATAAGTGATATACATGTGTTGAGTTGTTATTGGCTTTTTGTTAATTAACCTCTTTCCCAGTATGTTTTTACAAAACAGACCGGAATGTGGTCCATCAAAGCCAGAAGGCAAATATTAAAGCAAGACAGACCAGTTGCCTTAGATTAAGATAATTTATTTGCACATATATCTCTTGATAAAAAGAGCCCAACTCTGGCTGAGTTTCGCACAAGACTGCTTCAGGGGCTTTATCAATGGAAAAATTAAGATTCAATTTTTCAATATTGAAGGCAGCAAACTATGGTGGAATCGGTCACTGGCTTGCACGGTTCCAGTACTCGCATTAATAGACCAAAGCATATAGCACACCATTGAGACTTAATCCTGCTGTGACTCTACACTTTCGACATTAGACCACTATTTACAACTTGAAAATTTGAATCTTAATTTTTCCACTGATAAAGCCCCTGAAGAAGCCTTGTGCGAAACTTGGACAGAGTTGGGCTCTTTTTATCAAGAGATATATGTGCAAATAAATTATTTTAATCTAAGGCAACTGATCTGTTTTGCTTTAATATTTGCCAGTATGTTTTTATACAGTGATGTCTGCATTTGCCTCAAGACCCAGTCATTTAAAAAGATTAGCACACTGAGGATACTAGTGGCTCCCCTGAAGCAGATATATGAAACACAAATTCATGCCAGGATTGTCTTTGAATTAGATAGGTAATGGATCTATCAATGCTCTTTGGTCATATTTTGAGTTTGAACCATATTTCAGTCTAGGAGTGAATTTTAAAATATTAAATTGAGCACCGAGAGTATTTGCACATACACTGAAGAGTTGGGACCTTAAAAACTGGGACTGATGATTATAACAGCTCAGGCCCCTACACTATCAGTATAAATGCACAGTTCCAGAATATGACGATCCTTTCTCAAAATTAATGATTAGTTTAAATAAGTTTGGTATTTAATTTTGCTAATAGATATGTTTCCAAGGTTTTTCTCATCGCTAGTGCTTGTATTTTCGTGCCAAAAAGTTATTGGCATCCACAAGGATTTGGTATCTTTACTTGTTGATGGTGCTGGCGAAATGTTTGCAGCAAAGGGTGTTGACACTAAAGACATCTTCCTCTGCGCTGATATCCTGTTGGTGTCTACAGGCCCTGCCTTGGCTCATACATACTTTGGCACTGAAAAGAGCAACTTCTCTCCCTTTTAGACAGGCAATGGCACCTGCACAAAGACTTGAGTCATGGCGCCCAGCATGAGAGGAAGACTGCCTTTTTTTTTTTTATTTAAGCCATGGTCCCTCACCTGGTTTTCATTTCCTCTTTGCTGATCTGGAAGTGTGAGGAGAACTTAAAAGTTCTTTCAATCAGTACCTTATAGATCTTCTCGCCCTGGAAGTCATTTGGGCACAGGCAGCGCAGTTCCGTACACCACGTAATGGGCCTAAGCAGCGAACACAGCATTCATACAGATTAGACAGTCATCTTGCAGGAGCAGTGGGAGCACCTTATAAAGTCTGGTTGTCCAGACTTAGGTTGTGACTAGGTCAAACTCAATTTTGAAAAAAATAATAGCAATAAAATAATCCATTCTTTTGGAGGCTTGGGTGAAGAAAAAATGAAAAGCACTTTGATAAAGGGAATAAAAATAAGAGAAGATAACGGCTGAAGGAGTGAGAAAAACCGCGTCCTTTCAGGCAAGCAGAAGAAAAAAGACAGAGGAGGCTCGTGGCACAGCACCTGCACAGAAACGCCCAGGCATGCACAGAAAACCACCTCAGGATTTCTGAGCTTTCAGAGACCTTTCCTGTCTCTGCACCATTGGATACAGTCACCCACTTATGTGGCTGATTATTCTCCTCTTTGCTCACAGAGACATAAATTTTCAGGTTATTCCGAATGGCAATTGTTATAAATTGAAATAGTTGCAAAAAAAAAAAAAAAAAAAACCTATTCATCATTGCCTGAATAAAAGCTCTTACACTGTGCAGCAAGAGAAACTACCATAGCTGTCTTCCACTCAACCCAGAGACATGCTTCTTTAATATCCATTCACTCAAACATATACAGTGCATGCTTTTTATTTGCCTTCGGAAGCCCTCGGACCAAAATATAACCATATCCACTCAGCTCCAGTTGTTGGTCATGTCATAAGAATCACTTCCCATATCCAAAAAGGAATAATATGGCTCATGTGTACCGTAATTAGATTGATAATGTATAATATCGGTCAACTGGGGGGTAAGGTGACTGACGTAAACTATAAAGTCAAATATCGGGTTCTGAGATGTGCTGGTGTTTTTGTGTTTTTTTATATTCCAAACCTTACCAAATGTCTTTTGGCCATACATTTTTCTAAGTTCTGAATTTAGGTGAATTAAAGTTTATTAGCTTTCAGACAGTGATATTTTAAGGGACTGTCTTGATTAGCTTTAATGAAAAATGAAAAATAAAATAAAATAAATAATCTCTTGCCAGAAACCTATTCTCAAATGGAGTACTTCCATAGACACTGAATAAAAGCAAGCTTTTTGGATGCCACATGATTAACTGCACTTGTCATAAAAAAAAGACATTTATAATACATTAGAGGATTTATTTTGTAGACTTATTTTTTTATTCATTCTGACATGACTGCCAGTGATATATGATATATAGTACATCCTTGGATTGTGGAGGCTCAAGCTGGCATTATCTGAACAAAGCAATCTGTACAATTGATTTGTTTCCTGATATACTATTAATCTATTCTGGACTCTTTTTCAATCAAACTCCAAAAAAAAAAAATAAAAATCACCCAACTCTCATTTTTAATTCACTTTTCATTCATTCATCTCATGGCGTCACAGTAGCCAGAGCAATTTAAAACATGGAAATGTTTTAAAACTGTAGGGAAACGATTGTATTGTTCAGCCATGATTAGCTATTTACCGTATTTTTTGCTCCATAAGATGCACTTTTTTTTTCCCCAAAAGTGGGGGGAAAATGTCTGTGCATCTTACGGAGCGAATCTAAAAAAAAAAAAAAACAAACAACTAACTACAAACCCCCACCCTCCTGACCCCCCACCCAAGACCAGCCAAAAGTCCCTGGTGGTCCAGCGGGGATCCGGGAGCGATCTCCTGCACTTGGGCAGTCGGCTGCCAGTAATCAAAATGGCGCTGACGGCCCTTTGCCCTTACTATGTCACAGGGGCTACCGGTGCCATTGGTCGGCCCCTGTGACATACTAAGGGCAAAGGGCCGTCAGTGCCATTTTGATTACTGGCAGCCGACGGCCCAAGTGCAGGAGATCGCTCCCGGACCCCTGCTGGACCACCAGGGACTTTTGGCAGGTCTTGGGAGGTCAGGAGGGTGGGGGATTGTAGTTAATTTAATTTAAAGGGTTGGGATGGGGGGGTTGTTTGGTTTTTCCCACAGAAAGAGAACGATAAAAGTTTTCTGATCTGGGGAGTGGACCGACATGGCCTTCCCCAGACCCGAAAACGAAATGAGGACAAAAAAAATATGTATGCACTCCCCTAATTTGCTCCATAAGATGCACAGATGCCCGGGAACAGAGCCGGTTTAGCACATCATTTTTTTTGTTTTTTATTTTCCCCCTCTGAATCCTAGGTGCGTCTTATGGTCAGGTGCATCTTATGGAGCGAAAAATACGGTATTTATCCAACAATTTTGAATTTGCCTACATTAAATCAGCCCACCATGAAAAGTATAGTCAAACAAGGGTCTAACAAGTAGAAATGCAGCTTATTAATTCTTTCAGGTTCATATAATGGTGTAAAAGTACTTTTCAAATTAACTGCCAGACAACTGAAGGTAGAAGAAAAAGCCAAGAACAAATGTTTGTGACTGGTTCATTAAGCAATGTCCTTTGAGGTCAACGTTCAAAAGCCATTTAGAAATAGAACTTAAAATTACTCATCTAAAAAGCAAGGTTTAGAATATTCAGCCCATTATCTGGCTAGATTTTAGCCGGATCAAACATAATCTGGCTAAAATCTAGTCGGATAAAAGGAGGTGTTCTGGGGAGTGTTTTGGGGAGGAGTTATCTGGTTAACTTAGGGAATTTTAAACTATAACTGGCTAATTTAGCCAGATAACTTTAGACCTGTTTCACAGCAGGCAAAACGTTATCCGGCCTTGGATGGCCAAATAACTTGCTATTTATCCAGATATCCTCAAAGCATATACGGGTAAGCGGCACTGTTTTCTTAAATTAAAAAAATAAAGATGTAAAAGGGCCTGTGGCCTGATCCCCTTCTTCCACCACAAAATTTCATATGGCCCCCATCGGGCCGTGCATCCCCACACCCCCAAACACCCCCTAAATGTACAACTAAGGTCCCTGAGCTTGCTGTTCAGGTCCGTCCGTCCCCCCGGTTCCTTTTCCAAAATAAAAACTGGCCCCTCCCCCTGATGACACACCTATCCACAATCCCTATATATAATGCTGTCCCCTCCCCACCCAATACTTATGAGTCTCTGCCAGGAGTGAAGTCAACAGTTCCCTGCTCTGTAAGAGGCCGCGCTGGAAGCATAAGCTACTGGGTAGCTGTATATAGGGACTGCGGGTGGGGGTGACATCCGGGGGGGGAGAGGCAGCCAGATTTTTATGTTTGAAAAGGAAAGGGGGAAGGGAAGGACACCACCGAGCTGTAATTCCTGGGACTTTAGTTGTACATTTAAGGGCAGATTTTAAAAGACTTACGCAAGTGAATCCCAGGGGTTTACGCGCGTGGATGGGCCTTACGCGGGCCGGGCCAATTTTCAAAGGGCCTGGCCACGCGTGTAAGTCCCGGGGTTAACGAAAGGGGCGGTCCGGGGCGGGGGTAGAGGCCCCCAGCACAGCGGCCATTTGCCGCTGTGCCGGGAGATCGCGTGCCGGCACACACAACTTGTTCCTGCTCAGAAGTGGGAGCAAAAGGTAGGACAAAGCATTTGGGGGGAGGGCAGGATAGGGGAAGGGGAAGGGAGGTTAGGCTAGGGAACTGGGGAAGGCCCCGATGCGTCGCCACGCGTAAGCGCATTATGTTTCCCCTCCCCCTTGCGCATGCCGACCTGGCATTTTATAACACGCACGCACATGTTATAAAATCGCGCCCACATGGAAACGCGCGCAATGTTTTAAAATCTACCCCTTAGGGAGCACTGGGGCCCGACGGGGCCATATGAAATTTTATGGGGGAAAGGAGAGGATCGGGCACAGCCCATTTACATCTTTATTTTTTTATTTAAGAAACAGCAGTACTTACCTGCATATCTTTTGAAGACAACCGGTATGTGGCACATTATCTGGCAACGCAAGGCCGGATAACTTAAAAACCTAAACGGCTACAGTCAAACATAGCAGGTTGGGTTTTTAAGGTATCCGGCTAAATGTAGCCGCATAACTTTAAGCAAGTATACTGGAGCGGGACATTTATCCGCTCAATATATGGGACAAGTTATCCGGCTGTCTTTAGCTGGATAAGTCGTCAATGAACTGGCTTACTGAATATCTTTATTATTAGGTTCATGATTGACTCACTTGTACACGCAACATAAGGTGGATCAGAGAAAGCACGATAGTAACCATCCTCACAGTCACATCTGGAAGAACCTTCCTTGTCAGAGAAGCTGTGCGCTGGACAACGGGTGCACTGCAGATCCTGCGAAGATGATTTGTAGAACCCAATGCCACAAGCTAAGAGTAAAAGAAACAAAATTATTAAACACCTATACTTTATGCGGGTGTCAATGTCATGCTGTTTGAACTTATTTTATTTATTGATTTGTTTATTTGCATTTCTTTATATGGCACCCTAGAATAATAAAATGAAAATAACAATAATAAATTAGCAAGTGAACCAGAGAAGATGGAGACTGAGGAAATAATAGTGTTAAAGCAGCACTGCTGAAAGGTGAGTGATGGCAAGAAGGGGGGGCAGCATTTTGAATGTCAGAAGAAAGTCTATTCCAGAGGAAAGTGCAAGTAGGGAGAATGCACAAACGTGATAAGTAGCCTCTTTCATTTTAGAAGTTCAGAGAAGAGTGGGAAGAGGCATAGCAGGGAACAAGGGAACAAGAAAGGCAGTGAGAGGCAAGACCATGGATATACGTGAAGACCTATGCAATGAAATTCACAGTAAAACATTTTTAGCATAAGCTTGCAAAAAGAAAAAAATAATAATAATAGTGTGTATTCAAAAACGCTACTTAAAGTGCATGCAAAATGTTTTTCTGTCAGCATGTTAAATTTTGGCCACAACAATGTGGCATGGTACAGAATGCATGATAATCCCGAAACACTAGGTGCATGCTACAACAATTTGAAACCTCCACTTATAACCAGTCCAAAGTGAATAGACATTTAGCAGTCAGGAGTTCCTTCTTCCCTCCTTTCCATGGCAAAAATATCCTTCTCCCTCTACTGTAGCAATCTTAAAACCTCCACTCACGCAGTAGAGTACATTCTTCCTGCCACCCCCCCCCCCCCCCAAAAAAAAAAAAATACAGGACCCAATTCACATCGGAACATAAGAGCATAAGAAACTGCCATGCTGGGTCAGACCAAGGGTCCATCAATCCCAGCATCCTGTTTCCAACAGGGGCCAAACCAGGCCACAAGAACCGGACAAGTACCCAAACACCAAGAAGATCCCATGCTACTGATGCCAGTAATAGCAGAGGCCATTCCCTAAGTCAACTTGATTAATAGCAGTTAATGGACTTCTCCTCCAAGAACTTATCCAAACCTTTTTTGAACCCAGCTACACTAACTGCACTGGCCACATCCTCTTGCAACAAATTCCAGAGCGTAATTGTGCGTTGAGAGAAAAATAATTTTCTCCAATTAGTCTTAAATGTGCTACTTGCTAATAGGGATGTGATTCGGCCAAATCTTTTGCTTCAGCCTTCGTTATCAGCCCGCCGCAGGAAATTTCATTTTCCCGCAGTTCGGGACGATTTTTTTTTCAGCCGCCCTGAAATGAATTTTCCCGAAATTTCGGGAAAGTCTACTTCGCACATCCCTATAATCCCCCTACCCTCCCGACCCTCCCAAGACTTACCGAAAGTCCCTGGTGGCCTAGTGGGGGTCCCGGGAGCCATCTCCCCTTCTCAAGCCGTTGGCTGCCAGTAATCAAAATGGCGCCGGTGGTCCTTTACCCTTACCATGTGACAGGGGTACCGGTGCCATTGGTCGGCCCCTGTCACATGGTAGGAGCAATGGATGGCCCGCGCCTACCATGTGTCAGGGGATGACCAATGGCACTGATAGCTCCATCACATGGTAAAGGCAAAGGGCCACCGGCGCCATTTTGATTAGTGGCAGCCGTCAGCCCGAGAAGGGGATGTCACTCCTGGGACCCCCGCTGGATCGCCAGGGACTTTCGGTAAGTCTTGGGGGGCTCAGGAGGGAGTGGGTTTGTAATTTAATTTGAAGGATTGGTGGGTTTGGTAAGTGTGCCATTTGTCCCCCCCCAAAAAAAATGATAAGCAACCACATGAAATTTCGTGGGTTTTCCTTTCGTTTCATCAGGCCCCTGAAACGCAACAAAATAGGAAAGATTGTCTTTCTTTCCTATTTCGTTGCAAACGAATGCACATCCCTACTTGCTAACTTCATGGAGTGCCCCCTAGTCTTTCTATTATCCGAAAGTGTAAATAACCAATTCACATCTACTCGTTCAAGACCTCTCATGATTTTAAAGACCTCTATCATATCCCCCCTCAGCCATCTCTTCTCCAAACTGAACAGACCTAGGCATCTCCCTTGGTATCTCCACTGAGCCACTAGTGTCCCCCAAAATCAATGCCCCCGACCCCCAGGCCCATTACACCAATCCCCCCCCCCAAATTATATAAACCCTTCCCTTGGCCATCAGCTTCCCCTCTAGATACAGAAAGCCTACAATATATGAAGCTCTCCTCCCGGACGTAGATTTCCTCCAGTTCCCTGAGCTTGATGGATGGCACACCTGCAGAGGTGTGAGCTCCCCCTTCTGGAGGGTCCCTGAGTCTTCATGGGCAGGAGGAAAGGCAATGCCATCCTGCCCACAACACCTTTCAATGAGTGGCACCACAATAAGTGTGTCACCGTCATCTTATGGTATGGTAAAGTGCCACTATTGGTGCCATTCCTAAAAGGCAGGAGGACATTCCCTTCCCTTCTGCTCATGCAGATTTGGGACCTCCCAGAAGAGTGTGCTGAGGTGGGGTACTATTGGGGGTGGGGGCTCCTGTGCCTTGGGAAATTTTGACTTGGGGAAGCTCTGTATTGTGAGAAGCCAGAAAGATATTTATTTATTTATTTATTCATTTATTCATTCACTTACTCATATTATTTATTTTATACTGAATATATTGGAAATACCGTACTAAGCAGTGTGCAGAGCAACATACATAATTAAATCTCACTTAAAACAATTACAAAATATAACAAAACAAACATAACAACATAACATAAAATAATAAAATTTCCAAAGGAAGATACATAAGGGAAAAGCTATTTGGAAAAAGTGAATTTTCAATTTCTTTCTAGTGACCAGTAACAATCTGAACTCCAGGCTACAAAGTTGGGCCATTAACAGAAAAAGCCCAACTGCGAGTAACCTACAGATTTACCAACCTAACACTGGGTGCATTCAAAAGACATTTATCAATGGACCGCAATGCACGCAAAGAAACATATACTAGTCTTTCTGCCAGGCAAACAGGGCCATCCTCCTGGAAAGCATTATATGAATCAGGAGGGACAGTGACTGGGAGGTGAGGCTATGAGGATTGACAGTTTATGTGACTGAAGGAGGTTCATATTTAGTAAGCTGGCGAGTTAGCCGGATAACTTATCCCAGATATTCAACGGGCTAAATGTCCTGCTGTAAATCTTAACTGTGTATCTTACATAGAAACATAGAAATGACGGCAGAAGAAGACCAAATGGCCCATCCAGTCTGCCCAGCAAGCTTCACACACTTTTTTCTCTCATACTTATCTGTTTCTCTTAGCTCTTGGTTCTATTTCCCCTTCCACCCCCACCATTAATGTAGAAAGCAGTGATGGAGCTGCATCCAAGTGAATATATAGCTGATAAGTTAGGGGTAGTAGGGGTAGTAACCGCCGCAATAAGCAAGCTACACCCATGCTTATTTGTTTTACCCAGACTATGTTATACAGCCCTTATTGGTTGTTTTTCTTCTCCCCTGCTGTTGAAGCAGGGAGCTATGCTGGATATGCTTGAAGTATCAGTTTATTCTTCTCCCATGCTGTTGAAGCAGAGAGCCATGCTGGATATGCATCGAAAGTTTGGTTTGGGGTAGTAACCGCCGTAACAAGCCAGCTACTCCCCGCTTTGTGAGTGCGAACCCTTTTTTCTTCTCCCCTGCCGTTGAAGCAGAGAGCTCTGCTGGATGTGTGTAGTATCAGTTTTTTCTTCTCCCCTGCCGTTGAAGCAGAGAACTATGCTGTATTTGCATAGAAATTGAAGTAACAGGCTTATTTGGTTTGGGGTAGTAACCGCCGTAACAAGCCAGCTACTCCCCCCTTTGTGAGTGCAGATCCTTTATTCCACATTTCCTCTTGCTGTTGAAGCTAGAATGATGTTGGAGTCACAGTAAGCATGTGTACGTTTATTGAATAAGGGTATTGTCTCCAGGCATTAGCCATCATTCTGGCGAGTCACCCACTCTTCATTGGCGGCAAATCAAATATCTTAAAAGATATTTGATTAACTAGTGCTCTTTAGACCCCTCCCCAAAAAAAGAAAAGATGTAAAAGGGTCTGTGGCCCATTCCCTTCCCTTCCTCTTAAAATTTCAAATAAGACCCTGTCGAGCAGTGCACCACCCATCCCTCAAACCTCTCCTAAATTTGCAATCATGTCCCTGTCTGTAGATTGCCACAGACGCTGCTTTCCAGGGTTTCTAATATGTAATATAAGGCTACCCTACTGCCATCCCCCTCTCACTCATATTCCAGTCCCAGTTCCAGTTCCAGTCACTCGCCCCACCCCCTCCCAGGCACCTTCCAATCCTCTCTGACAACCCCTTCCTACAGCTTGGTACAATACTTTCTGCTCTCAGTGCTCCAGTGCTGCCTCTATCAGTCCCAGAAGTGGAAGTGTAAACTACCCACAGTTATTGCTAACCTAGGGCTGATTTATGAAGGCTTTTCTCCTTTTCTGTCTCTTCCGCAAAAGTGCTTAGTAAATGAGGCCCTCAGTTATTTATATTTAAAAATCAGCTAAGTGAGCCAAGTAACTTAATTCCTCCTCGAAACGCTTCTATTTTATCCACCTTAATTCTAGCTGGATAATAATTTATTCAGCTAAAATCTAACCTAGCCAGATAAGTGGTTAATATTAAAAAATGTATCATTTAGATGAATAACGTGAGTTATCCATCTAAATGGTTTTGAATATTGACCTGAGGTGGCCCAATGTGTGAGGGGGTAAATGGGGAGATTTGTTGTACCAGGGAGCGGGTGGAATGTCCTATTTTGCAGGTGTTTCAGATGTTCTCTACCATGGAAATCAGGGGATTGTGATCCATGCTCAGGGGTGGAGAAGGTGAGGGATTTTATCATGGAAGGAAGGCGGATAGCCTGGATAGGGCTTGTTCTTGCCATGGGATGGAGGGAAGGAGGAAATCCCCATTGCTAGCCAATCCTTGTATGTTAAGGCCTTCCTACACAGCTTGCTAATTTTAGCATCCAGAAGATGGCCTTAACATGCAAGCTAAAGGTTACTGCTTAGGCCCCTTATTAGGAATGCCAGCAGTTTAAATCTGGCACAAAATATGATCAGGAGCTGGAACAGAGAAAAACATTTTGTACAATGGTAATGATTTGGCCTACTAGCAGACTTAGTGGATACCAATAATGCGAAAAGATTTAAGCATGCCTGATACAATTACAGAGGGAAGTGGTACAAACAGGGTTGAAAAGTTAAGTTTTACAAAATGGAGAGACACAAGGAGTTGGTTTAAAAACAAAAACTTATATTTTCATCTACCCAAAATGGTAGATGACCGAAAACAGAACATAACAAAACTGACTTGGTTAAGGCGTGATATCCTGCAGGTAGCCAAACTTGTAGGCTGACAGCTTGAATATATCCTTTGCAAAAGTAGTGCACTCAGGAATAACTTGGTAGATTGGGTGAGCCAACTGGTTGTTACTTGCTGACATTTATTATGTCACTATATTTAAACTACACTCACATCCAATAAACAAATGCACATCAATACTTGATTCACTAGAACAGGTCTAATCAGTTAATCTTATTTTTAGCTAATAAAGTAAAAAATCGGGACCGAGGAACACATGGAAATTCTGAACAAAATGATAATGCAACCCTGGGTTGGCTTCCCACTGTTAATGACAAAAGCAAACACCCAAACCTAAAGCACTAGATTTCAGTCAGGGTTTTATTTTCACCAAGGTACGCTAAAAAAAATTATCCAAATTCAGATCAAATACATGCAAACATATTTCAGAAACCTTCATTCAGTATGCCCAGCTCGCGGGCTCTTGAGGACCAGTATTGTTCAACCCAGTCTTAGAGACCATTGATCCATTCAAAACTGAAGACCTGGCTTTGAAACAATGGCTAGAATTTTTGTTTTTGTTTCCTGCCTCTCTTGTAAAGGCATATGTATTCAATGATAGTAGCTCAGCGGTAGAACAAAAGTATATATGGCGCAGGTAATATTCAAAGCCCAGTGACAGGTTAAATAAAAAGGCACTTTACCCGGGGAAATGGGGGCTTTGAATATTGCCCAATCCGTTTGCGAGTAAAAAAGCATACGTACGTGTACTTTTACCCACAGACTGCAGAAGTGCTCGGGGGAGGGAGGAGGGGAGAGAGCAGGGGCCATAATATTTAAAAAAAAATGTGCATAATTTTGTCTTCAAACATTTACCAACACAGAAAGCAGCCACAAATCATTCTTGAGGGAGCAATAACAAATGTAGAAGAAAGAGCATACTTTTGCTTTCATTATTGCTGCAAATCCTTCAGATTTAAATTACCCCCGGCGTGGGGTTTTGCAAACACCACAGCCAGATGGAACACTGCCCCCAGCAGGACTAATGTACTTCCGCAAAACGATGAAAATCCAGGGCTGCAGCTATGGTAAACAGTATCCTTATGTTCATGCTACTTATGTTTTGCAAAGCCAAAATAGAAAGATACCATGACCTTTTTCCTTTAACCTGATGTTCACTGAGGTGGAGACAGGAAAATTAATGTAATTTCTTGGGATGTCAGTGTTGGGGTCTTTTTTTTTTTTACTGTATACTTCAAAAAGGCTACATTAAAATTGCCAACCACAATGTCAATGAATGTCATGAATAGACTCATCTCAAATCCCTGTTGCAGTTAAGTAACAGTGTGAGATTGGATTTCATTCAACATGCACAGATTATTAAACAGGCCAAGCTTTTTTTTTTTTTTTCTTTTCCACAACGTGATCTTCCTTGTTTCCAAACCTGATGGAAATTCTTTTGAAGAGAAGATAGTTATATCACACTGCACAATGGGAAATGCCACCAGATGTAAACATATTATGACCCCCTTATCTCACCTTTCAAGAAAAAGGTTAAAAGGGCACATTTGCTAACATAGCAACCACCGTCAACAGAAGGCAGACATGAACAGAGAGAATGCCACTGGATGCTTATAATGAAAGGCTCTGGAACTTGCGCAGCTTCATTCAAATGCTGTCCTCGGTCTAAATTAAAGCCTCTGCAGTTGCTGCCTTCTGAAGATGGTCACTGGAAATTCATTTTGAAGGTCCCCGTTTTCAGTGTTGTTATTAAAAAGCCTTCCAAACATGGACTGTGCCATTATAAAGTAAAGAAGAGATGAAAAATGTCGATCAGCCTATAATAGTAATATCAGCAATGCCTGTATGTGCACTGTAAATTGTACCCTTTTCTGACACTTAAGCCAGAAAAGAAACAACAAATGCACAACTTTACTCACTGGAGGAAATTTTGAAAAACCACGCGTAGTTTGCCGGTCGCAAAACTCGCAAATGCTTTGTACCTGCGGATCTGCAAGCTAATTTTCGCAGTGAATCTCCATAGTCTTGCAACCTTCATGGTACAGCTTGCAGATATAACACAATGATTATCTTTTTCAATTGGAAATTTTTTTCACATCCCTGTTTTATAGTAGCTTTATTGGTCCTGCAGGGAACTGTAGAAAGTCATGCCTTTTATTGGCCTAGATAAGAATAATTCAAAGAGGCTGCCATATATATAAACTTTTGACACCACAACAAGTCCCCTGTTCAGATAGTCTTAGGTTAGGGCAATAAAAATATCACAACTTAAAAAGAATTCATGTCCCTAAATACACATGCAGTTATAAAATACTTTAAAGAAATAACACAAAAATTCAATTCACTTTCAGGCTGATGCTCCCTTAACACGCGGTAAAAAGGAGGCGCTAGGGAAAATTGTGTGCCCCTAGTGCCACCTCGGCAATGGGCGCCTAGGAGAGGTGGCAAGCAGGTTAGGAAAATGGATGCTCAAATTTATGAGCGTCCATTTTTCTAAGCCTGTGTACAGCCATGGGTTAGGAACATGGACGCTTGTTATTTGCGCGTCCCTTTTCCTAACCTGACCGCTGGCACACATTTTTTTTTTTTTTTAATTCTCTTATTTTGGTTCCTCCAACTTAATATCGCAATGAAATTAAGTCAGAGGAACTGAAAAAAGGAACAGAAAAGCAGTATTTTCTGCTTTTCTTTAATATTTTTGGGCTCCTCAAGAATTAACGCCTGCTCCGGGCAGGCGATAATTTTTGCGGGTTAAAATGTGCACGTCAGGCATACATTTTCTTTTGAATCGGGAGGAAAAAGGTAATAGCCTCATCAACATGAATTTACATGTGATGAGGGCTATTACCTATGCGTGCGATTGGACTCACCAACTCCCGATTTGCATCCCGATTCGCGTCCAAGATGCATCCAAGATGCGTGTCCAGTCGTGTGTCGAGCCGTGCGCTGTGGCCAGTGCACAGTATTGCATTGACCTCAAGGTACTTTAGGTGAGCAGTGCAGGGAATGAGTGGGTGGTTTGAGTGAACTAGGGGAAGTTCTGGGTGAAGTGCTAGAGGGTGTAGGTGAACTAGAGACAGCATGGGTGAATCAGCTGCACAGTTTATAAAACAGTAGGTAAATCTCTAAATGTCCACTTATGTGCGCAAATGCAGAACTGCAAATAGATATGAAAGTTAAGCTCCCTATATAATTCTTTCTTACACATATTCTTTGCATAATACATATATCATATGATTGATTATTAACACATGCTAATAGCAAGTTACAAAAATCACACTGGGGTAGATTTTAAAAGAAGCGCGCGCGGCCTACATGTGAGCGCGCTACCCAGCGCGCGCACATGTATGCCTGATTTTATAACATGCGCACGCATTTTGTAAAATCCAGGGTCAGCGCGCACAATTGTACACCTTGTGCTTGCCAAGCCGCGCTGCCTTGCCCCATTCCCTTCCCCCTAACCTGACCTTCCTACCCGTTCCCCTAACCTTTCCTCCCCAGCCCTACTCTAAACCCCCCTCCCCCATCCTTTGTCCTACCTTTTGCGCCTGCCTCTGGGCGCATGTTATAAAATCCCGGGTCGGAGCACGCAAGGGGGTGCACAATTGTGCACCCTGCGCACGCAGAGCCGCGCTACCTTCCCCCTAACCTGACCCTCCCACCCCTTCCCCTAACCTTTCCCCCCCAGCCCTACTCTAACCCCCCTCCGTCCTTTGTCTTACATTTTGCGCCTGCCAGCAGGCTGCCACCACACAATCCTCCAACACAGAGGCAATGGCCGCTCTATTTGAGGCCTCTGGCCCCACCCCTGCCCCCGAAATGCCCCTTTTGTAAAGCCCCGGGACATACACGCGTCCCAGGGCTTTACACGCGTCGCTGGATCTTTTTTTAAAAAGGCCCTGCGCGCGTAACCTTTTTAAAATCAGGCCCACTGTGCACAGTAGTACAGAAGATGTGCACTAGTTTTGTTAGTGATGTGCATTTTTACACATGCATACATGTGTAAAAATGCATTTAATGCTTGGAAGTAATAAAATAAAATGAAAATAAAAGTGCAGCAATAAAAGAAGAAAATTGAAATGAAATATAATTAAAATTTTTCCATGTACACACCTAAACAGCTACTAGTCTACCAATGAAAAGTCAGCACTCCAACTATTTTATTTTTATTTTATTTATTTAGATTTTTATATTCTGCTTTTTGACACTTCAAAGCAAATTACATTCAGGTACTGTAGACAAGTCTCTCAAGGCTATTTAGAAAGGAAGAGTTAGATCAGCTGTCATAGTTGGTGGTTTGTTTATTAGGAAAGTAGACAACTGGGTGGCTGGTGGACATAAGGATTGCCTGGTAACTTGCCTGCCTGGTGCGAAGGTGGCATTTCTCACATGTCACCTAAATAGGATTTTAGATAGTGCTGGAGAGGGGCCAGCTGTCATGGTACATGTGTTGACCAATGAAATAGGTCAACACATGATCATGAAAGGATTTGAACAGGTAAATGTGAATCAGTTATTTACTCTTCCAGATAATTCAAGAACTAGGGGGCACACCATGAAGTTAGCAAGTAGCATGTTTAAAACAAATCGAAGAAAATTCTTTTTCACTCAATGCATTAAGCAGCTCTGGAATTCATTGCCAGAGGATATGGTTAAGGGAGTTAGCTTATCTGTGTTTAAAAAAGATTTGGACAAGTTCCTAGAGGATAAGTCCATAAATTGCTATTAGTCAAGCTGATTTAAGAAATAGTACTGCTTATTACTAGCATTACTAGCATGGGCTCTATTTAATGTTTGGGTACTTGCTAGTTACTTGTATCTAGACTGGCCACTGTTGGAAACAGGATGCTGAGTTTAATGGGCCCTCCGTCTGACCCAGTATGGCAATTTCTTATGTTCTTAAGCCACTCTCTATGCAATGCAAAAGTGAAGAACTAGAAAAAAATACCGTTCCTTCTGCACTAAATCAAGACCCAATGGTTATTCTTGTGGGGATTAGGAGGGGTTGTTACATAATAATCTCCACTCCTCACGAGGGATGTATTGTCATTTGTTTCATTTTATATTGTTTAGTGCAACCACATATTTCTACTGCAAACTAATAGGGTCATTTATCAAATTGTGTTAAGGGGTTATCGTGGGTGTTAGGGCCCTAATGCCTGCAATAACACCACATGCATGCGATAAAAAATGCATCACAAGATGCGTATGCAAATTCTAAATATTTAGTCAAATAGTAGGAGTTTGGGCAGAGTTTATGAAAATGAGGAGTGTTCAGCGTTGCGTGTAATAGTGCAACACACGCTATCACACGATTTAAGTACTCCTTTTTTACAGGGCATTATGATGGGTGCTATGCCCAAAATAGATTTGTGAAAATATAAGTCAACTTATTATATCACTTTAAGAGGGGTAACTAGAAACTCGGGGTGAGGTTTTGGTATTGGCCTAGGTTTTGGAGGGCAGTTTTACATGCACAGTCAAAGGTACGAAGAGTACAGAAACATCAGTGAAGATTTTATGTGATTTGGAGAGATGAAAGGTATAAAAAGATGAGATTTGTACAATGTACTCTCAACCTAGCTTGATGTACTCTCTACCTGTCATCACTCCAAATCACATAAATCTTCACTGATGTCTATTGTGCTGTTTGTACCTCTGACTGTGCATGTAAAATTGCTCCCCAAAACCTCGACCACCACCAAAACCTCACTCCGAGTTACTAGTTGCCCTTATCATAGTGGTATAAATTCTTTTCTTATATGAAAGCTTTATAAAGAGTCTCTCTCTCTCCCTCTTCTTCTCTCTCTCTCTCTCTCTCATGTGCAAATATCACAGGTGCAATAAATTTAAAACATGTTGTGCTAAAATATTGTGGAATCTGGAAAATTACCCCTTTTTTTTTCAGGCACTATTCTAGCGAAATTTATAGCAAAACAATGAATCTAGGTCTAAGCCATGTATGCATGAACACAACTGAATATGCTTGTATGCGGTCAATTATGCAAATAATAAATGAACATGCATATACTAAATCAATTTAGTGTGCACTAAAAGAGTTTTTAAGCATACTAAAACAAAACGACATAAAACGGATGAAAATATTTTGGCTGCATACCCCTCACACAAGAACAATAACATGGGTCTAGAGCCACTAAACTGTGATGGTTTTTTCGCCAGAGGGGACCCACTATCACGGGGAGGTGATGCCGTGATAGTGGGGCCCATCCCTGGAAAAAGCATCGCAGCTCTATGCATGTCCTTTTGTCTTGTGGCTAAACACCACAGGTCAAAAGAATGTGGCTAGCGGCTCTTTAGGTGCGATAGCTGCCCCAACTTCAAGGAGCCACCACTGCCTTAAAGGGCCAGACACTTAAAAAGCAGCCAGCAAAACAAAAAGTTGAGCGGGGGTCAGGATTGACTCCTGGCTCAATATGGAGCCACTACTTGAGGTGGCCCCAAGACCTCAAAGTTCAAAAAAAGTGTCCCGTTCACACACAGTGATGGCCCGCCCCCCATAGATTACAATGAAATGCATAATGGTTCAGAGTAACCGACATTAAATTAAGGTATATGGGGTATAGCTCCTCCCCTGTGCATCCCTTCCCCTCAAAGGTATAAAAATAATCATTGGGGTTCAGTGGGGGTACCCCTTCACTCCCCTTTTCTCTTCCCCTTCCTCCCCCAAAATGTATCACAAAAGGACATTGGAGTTCAGCGAGTCCCCCAACCCCCTCCCACACCCCCAAACCTTAAAAATTGGAAGCGGGTCCTGCAATGAGACCCGGGATGCCCCCTCTATCACCTGGCCCAGTCAATGTCATTTTTCAAAATGGTGCAGACCTGACCTTGCCCCTGTCATGTGACTGGGGCAAGGTCCGAGGATCAGACTTATGCCACTGCTACAGCCACTGCAGCAGGCCAACTGGACTGGGAACTGGTGGTCAGTTTGATATCCATTTTTAAAAAGGGCACGAGTAATCCGGGAAACTATAGATTGGTAAACCTGATATCAGTGCCAGGAAAGATGCCAGAAGCCATTCTTAAATACAAAATCACTCACCGTAATGATAAGATATGGCTTAATGAGAACAAGTCAACATGGTTTCAGCAAAGATAAATCTTGCCTTACCAATCTTTTAGATTTTTTTTAAGGTAGAAATAAATATGTAGATAAAGATGAACAGATTGATATAGTGAATTGGATTTTCATAAGGCATTTGAGAAAAATCCCCAATCAGAGATTCCTCAGGAAATTAAAAATGCTGAGATAGAAGGCAGTGTTCTAATGTGAACTGGTAACTGGTTAAAAGACAGAAAACAAAGGGGAAGACTAAATAGTTTTCAAAGAGAGAAAGGTCATTTCAAAGAGAGAAAGGTCTATCCTCCACCAGAAACAGAGCCTTCTCCATCATTGGCCCAAAGTTATGGAATTCGTTACCTCATTACCTCACCGCTCAAGAAAACACAAAATCCTTCAAAAAAGACCTAAAAGCCTGGCTACTCAGCCAAACTCTTAAGGACAGCTCTCAATGATCTTAAATTATAATCCCATAGCCTGCTAACATTAAATCTCCCCCTTTGACAATCTCTCCTGATTCAAGCTACAGATGCCTCCTTTTACGATTTGAACTCAGATATTTTTGTTTACCTATTCAGTGTACCTATCCTGTGTACATCTTGTTCTGTTTATACTACTATTATATGCCATTTCTCATTTTATTGCTAAATTTAAATTTTAAAGTCTTTTAATGTAACAAGTTGTTATAAATGTAAACCAGAGTAAAGGCAACTCTGCTATACCTCGGTATATAAAAAATGCTAAATAAATAAATAAATAAATAAAAAATTTGTGGAGTTCCAATGTGATTAGTACCGGGACCTGTGCTGTTCATATTTGTTTGCTACTGTTAAGAATCGGAAGGTAATCAAATGTCCTCACAATACAAAATTATTCAAAGTTGTTAAATCACAAGAGGATTGTGTGAAATTGCAAGAGGACCCTGTGAGGCAGGGAAATTGGGCATCCAAATGGCAGATGATATTTAATGTGGACCGGTGCAAAGTGATGCATATACGGAAGAACAATCCAAATTATGATACACAATGCAAGGTTTCACATTGGTAATCACAACCCAGGATAAACATCTAGGCATCATTGTGGATAATATATTGAAATCCTTTGCTCAGTGTGCAGCAGCAGCCAAGAAAGCAATCAGAATGCTAGGGATTTTTAGGAAAGGAATGGAGAATATCAGAGGGTATCATAATGCCTCTGTATCGCTCCATGGTGTGCCCACACCTTGAGGATTTTGTGTAATTCTGGTCACCATATCTCAAAAAGGATATATCAGAATTCGAAAAGGTACAGAGAAGGGCTACCAAAATGATAAAGGGGATAGAATGATCCCTCTATGAAGAAAGGTTAAAGAAGTTAGGATTCTTCCACTTGCTGAAGAGATGGCTGAAGGGGCATACAATAAAAGTCTATAAAATAATGAATGGAGTAGAATGGGTAAACGCAGTTTGTTTACTCTTTCAAAAAGTAAAAAGATTAGGGGACATGAAATGAAGTTACTAGGTAATACATTTAAATCTAACAGGAGAAAATATTTTTTTGCTCAACACATAATTAAACTCTGGAATTTGTTGCTAGAGAATGTGGTAAAAGTTGTTAGTGTAGCTGGATTAAAAAAAAGGTTTGGATAAGTTCCTGGAAGAAAAGTCCATAAACCATTATTAAGGTAGACTTGGAGAAATCCACTGCTTAACCCTGAGATAAGTAGCATGGAATCTATCGACCTTTTGGGATCCTGCCAGGTAACTGTAACCTGGATTGGCTAATGTTGGAAACAGCATACTGGGCTTGATGGACCTATGGTCTGACCCAGTATGGCAAGTCTTATGTTCTTATATTCAAATATGATCTGGAAAAGGGAACGAGTGAGGTGATCAAATTTGCAAATGACACAAAATAATTCAAAATTGGTAAACAGCATCAGATTGAGAGATACTGTTGAGGGACCTTGTGAGATTAGTATACTGGGCATCTGAACAGCAGATGAAATTTTATATTGAAAACTGCTAGTGACACATATAAGGAAAAATAATCCTAGCTACAGGTACACAATGCTGGGTTCTATTGGGAGTCACCATTCAGGAAAAGGACCTTAGAATTCTTGTGGACAATACATTAAAATCATCATCATCATAATCAACATCTTTATTTCATGCCTTTCCAATCAGAGAGATCAAAGCGTGTTATAATATGTTTATCATATTACAGCAGGTCAGGTTTACAATGTCAATATAAAATTAGGATTATAGAGTGGGCGTTGAGGTGTTGTTACAGTTTGGTTTACAATGCATTAACATATACTTTCAAAGACGTATCAGAAAATAACATAAACTAGATCTTGATTTTATGGTTTGGTGTGTTTGTTAAGAATCAGTCTGTTATTGTTGCGACCGTTGCTGCCCGACGTCTCCACTATGCCCACCTTACCTCTTTGGCGACTCCCTCCTTGACTGTTGGAAGTTTGGCTGCCGCAGCATCACCGTGCCGTTCTCCTCCGGCGTCCCCGGACCGGCTGGACGCTGCACTCCGCCATGTTTCCCAGCAGCCTAAGGGCGCATGCACGGCGCGGCCCCGACTCAAGTACCAGCAGTGGTGCGAACCTCAGGGGCGTCCCCCTGAGGTGACGTCATCTCCACCGGATATTTAAGGTCTCTGAAATCGCTAACTAATCGAGTTAGCAAGGGGGGACTAGGATAAGGGCTTTCCTCCAGGTATAGGCGGATGGGATTCGCTCTCCGCATACCTTGCTACTCTGCCTCCTCGGACTTACCAGGGATACCCGCTCCTCGGGGGGCCTCGCTTTCTCTTTGCTTTTCAGATCGCAGTCTGGAATCGGTACTCATTCCTCGAGGGCCCACATTCCCGGACTTGCTACCGAATACCACTTCTGCCAGGAAGTCATCGCTGCCTACAACACCAGTGAGTTACCATCTCTCTCTCAGAGCGTTCCCTGGAACCAGGTACTCACTCAAGGGCCTACTTCCTTCCAGCTCCTGGGCTGTTTCTAAGAGACTATTGTGTGAGTGTTACCATCAAGGTTCTGCTCCTGAACTCTGCATACCCTGCCTACTCACTATATTCAGTTTCTCTACAGCTCAGTTATCCAAGATCGCTGTTCCAGTATCTGAGGGACTACAGCCCAGCCGGGCACTTCCAGCTCCCTACTGTTTAATAAAAGAACTAGTGTGTGTCTGTCTCCATACACTGTTTAATAAAAGAACTAGTGTGTGTCTGTTCCATACTCTGAGCCTGACCAGTGGTCCCTCTCAGAATCTTCCCCCGGGGGCGTGGTCATCTGCCACCGGCCCAAGGATCCACCCACAACTACCATGAACACTAACAGTTATTGGATGGCTAATTGCTAGTGGCCTATTCCATGGCTCAGATTGCACGTCTGAGGATTGTGATGAGCATCTAAATTATCAGATTTAAGACATTGGGATGGCTCATTCTTCAGGCCCACAGGCTGCTTTAAAAAGCTGAATTTTCATTAATTTCTTGAATGCTAAGTCAGGGGCTAATCGGATATTAGATGGTAGAGAGCGGGTTTTGTGGGTCATAGGTGGTAGAGTGTGTTCTAGAGGGTTGGGACTGATTCTGAGAGGATTTTGTTTCTGGTGCTGGTGAGACATTTCCATGGGGGAAGGAATGACGAGGAAGGCTTCTTCAAGTGAGCTTACAGGGCAGAAAGGTATAGAGTGCATGGGGTGAAGAATCTGTTTATTAACGTTGCACTCAGCCTTTGAGAGCCTTGTATGCCAGCTCAGTGTGCAGCGGCGGCAAAAAGGCAACTAGAAGGTTTGTAATGATCTGAAATGGAAAAGGGAATAAAATGAATAATATCGTATTGCCTCTCTATCAATCCATAGTACAATTGCACCTTGAGTATTGTGTGCAATTCTGGTCACCCCATCTAAAAAAAAAAAACATAATGGAACTAGAAAACATGCATAAGTGGGCAACAAAAATAATAAAGGGGATGCAACGGCTCACCTATAATGAGAGGCTACACAGGCTAGGGCACTTCAGCTTGAAAAAGAGATGGCTAAGACGGAGCATGATAGGGAATGGTTATTTACCTTTAAAAATAATACTAAAACACGGGGACACTCAATGAAACGAACAACCAGCAGATATAAAGCAAATCATAAAAAAGTAAATTTCACTCCATCACAATCAAGCTGAGGAATCTGTTGCCAGAGGATGTGGCCAACGTGACTAACACAATGGGATTTAAAAAAGGTTTCAACACATTCCTGGAGGAAACATTATTAGCTGGGTAGACTAAATAAAAGCTATTGCTGTCCCTGGGAGTAACAGGAAACAGAGCTACTTTATGGGATCTGTCTGGCACCTGTGACCTGGACTCGATGGACCTTGGTGCAATCCAACATGGCATTTCTTATGTTCTAATCTAGCAGCAGCAGCAGCAGAAGCAGCAGCAGCAGTAAATAGCAGCTCTAGGCAGACAGCAGGCCCAGCAACTTCTGCATATGGCTTGCTCCTGAGCCTGTGTCCTCCTTCTGCTCCTGTGCCACCAACAGAACAAGTGCATGAATGAGAATGCAGGAGCTGCAGGGCCTCCCACTGGTTGCCCCACCGATGGATCTGCCAAAACCAGACACTGTAAAAAAAAATACATATATGTCCAGGTATGCTGCCCTGTCAAAAGATACTGGGCCATGGCCCACCCCATTCCATGGCCTACGAAGGACATATTAGTTTCCTGACATGGCAACACTGCAAGTCAGTTTTGGCAATTGCTTCTTAATACTGGATATTTTCTCTTATGTAAAGACTAAAGTTGTACATCTGAATACTTGCAATGCACAAATCTTTTGCATAATCTACATGTACCATCAAAGAGAAATGTTCTCACTTTATGAAAAGTATAACAAAATGTTACTATTTTGCAATGAGATAATTCTCTGGGGAGGGAAGAGGCATTTTGGGGGGATGGAGGTGGGGGTTTGTAGAATAATAGGGTGCTGTGGTTCTTGCCCATGGGGATTTATTGCACATTGTGATCTTCCTAGAAGGTCAGAGAATTAATACCTGAATGTTTTGATTAGTTTCATGAATAACTAATTGCCAACATTTTCCATATTCTCTCTTGCAGCAAAACTAATCCCATTTGCACTCACATTGCAAAAGAATCAAGATGAGATTTCCTTGGAACGAACAAAGCCTACCATTCTTATTTTTCCATGTTTTTTTTATTTATTTTTCCATGTTTTTTTTATTTTTATTTATTTTTCCATGTTTTTTGTAACTTTCTCACATCCAAAATATTGTTATAATATTTGTTAAGTTTCATACTATATTTGTTCTTGTATTGGGAAATGTTCTTTACTTTGTTACTCTCTGCCTTTACTCACATTGTTAATTGTAAACCGGGTTGATGTGATTCCTATCATGAAACTCGGTATAATAAAAATAATAAATAAATAAAATAAATAAATACATTCTAAAGAGAAAAAAAAAACCATTTAAGCTTCTTCTGCATTTGGTAACAACTAACAGAAAGTGTACCAAAAGTTCTGTAAGAGAAAACTTTATTTCCTTCCCTTACACATTAAAATAGTGGTATGCAGCCTGAACAAACTGCATTAATCATTCCTTTAACTTTATTCAAATTGGGGTAGATTTTCAAAAGGTTGCGTGCGTAAAATATATGTGCAACCCCTGAAAACCTCCCCCTGCCTCCCCCTGCATGCGCCGAGCTTATCTTGCATAGGCTTGGCAGTGCGCGCAAGCCCCGGGATGCGCGTAAGTCTCGGGGCTTGAAAAAATGGGCGTTCTGGGGGCGGGACCAAGGCCTCCGGAACAGCCACTGGGCCAGGGATGGAGAGCCGGCGCGCGCAAGTTACGCCTGCCTAGAGGCAGGCGTAACTTCCTTGACAAAGGTCGGGGGGGGGGAGGTTAGTTAGGGCTGGGGGGCGGGTTAGATAGGGGAAGGGAGGGGAAGGTGCAGGGGGCGGAAGGAAAGTTCCCTCCGAGGCCACGGACGTCGGCGCACGCAAATTGCACAATTGTGCACCCCCTTGCGCACGCTGACCCTGGATTTTATAACATGCGCGTGGCTGCGCGTGCATGTTATAAAATCGAACGCTGGGTTGCGCGAACAAATCTACGCCCGTGCGCATGTTATAAAATCTGGCCCATTATTTGTTCAAGAAACAAAATACATACTATTTCTTAGAGTTCTGTATTCTTGGGTTGGGCTTTTTTTTTTTTCTTTTGACAGTCTATCAACTTGTTAAGGAGTTTAATTTTAAAATGCACTGTTCAGTTTCCTAATTTTAGTTTCTTCTCGTTTTCTAGCACAACAACACAACAACACATCAAGTGATCCAGCCAGATGGAAGAACCTCCCTCTCCTTTCACTTCTCCTCCACAAACACCGGGGGAAAAAAATGACATCTGAATTCATCGGGGTTTTAAAAGAAACATGTGGACAAGCTCAGCCTGTCAAAAAAAAAAAAAACCTGACGTTTGCCAGGGTTCAAATTTAATTGAGAAAGCGCATTTTCATCTCATTCCGGGAAATGTCAGTGTTTCCAGGTCAGGAGTGAGGTGCGTGTTGTTGCTGATGCATTGGGAATACCTAGAATGATTTGTGAAAATGCAGTAAGCAGGGGAAAGTGAGGCAGAGAGGGAAAGGACGAGAGAGTTGGAGAGGAAATGTGAGAGTCAGAGATACAGAAACATAGAATATACTGGCAGATGAGGACCGGGTGGAACATTTACTCTATCCCCTTCCTTCCTGTTGCAAAAAATGTAGATTCCACTCGGTCCCTTGCTTTAGCTTTGCTTCTTCTTAACCAAAGATTCTATAAGCTTCATGAAGTCCCTTACTCCTTTTGCCTCCATCACCTTCGTTACCTCCGTTTATATGTCTCCTGGAAATCTCTCTCTACAGTTAGACCGGACAAAGTTAGAGAGGTAAAGGTTGAGGCGAACAAAAGTAGGAGGGGGAAGGAGAGAGAAAGAGAAAAGAACTGGAAATTCTTACCCATTTGCAAGCTAACGTGAGAGCTTTGTACAAGTCCATGAGGAGATGGAAAAGTCCTTGATGATAGCTGCAATAATAAGCATCTTCCAGCAAAGAAGAGGGTTTCCCGTGTACCATTTGTAATCATTACCAGCGTGTCTAATTATGTGGCATCTGAAGCAACCGGCTGGATAGGCCAATTGTATAAATTGTTTTGCAGAATGTTGTAAGCTGCTTAGATTCGTCATCATTTATAAGGAGCTTGCTATTGAATAACTAAGGCACCTAAAGAATTAGGCAACTAGATTTTTTAATTAAAATATTTACCTCACCTTAGCACCTAAATTTGGGTGCCTTAAAAGTGGGTGAGGACTGGGGACAGGGCCAGGGCAGGGGAACAAACTTAGGGACTCAGTGCTGACTTACAGCGTGAGGCATTTAAATAAGGTGCCTTAATTCAGGTCATCCTGATAAATGTACTAAACTTAGGAGCCTCAAGAGAGGGCGCTTCTTTATGCATCTATATTTAACCATTTAAGGGGTCTTAAATGGCTAAATATAGGTGAATGATAAATAATGCTCCTAATTAAAGTGTTTAAATTTAGGTCATCGCAATGCCTGCTGTCAGGTTGGAAGCCCCTACAGTACAAACCATGCTGGGAATGGTCTTTCAATACTGGTTTATTATTAGATGAGGCAATAACATAAATATGCCCTGACTTATGATGTACTGCAGGTACAAATACATTGGTAACTTCACTCAAGACACCTAGGTGCCTAACTGTAAGTTTAGGCATCTTAACTTGAGGCTCCTGAAGTTAGTACAGGTATCAGAATATTATGTGCATACACAAGACACCTTAAATTAGGGGCTGAGCTCCCTTTCAATATTGGGCTGTATATTATTTTTGTTAAAACTCAGAGTAGGCAGATATCACCATGGTTTGAAGTTGATGAAATCCAGGCTTCATCCACAATGTTTTCTCTCAGATCCATCTGGTATTTCCACTGATCCACTGCAAATTTTGCAGGCAATTAAGTCTCTAAAAGAGGTTCATTGAACCAACCCCAATAAACCCCTGGATTTTCTGCAGGTTCATCAAATTGGTCTACGAATCTCTTTTAAAGAGGTTTGCACATCCCCTATTCAAAAGCAGAGTGCTCAACTGGCAGATATAAAACAGCTACAAGCACTGGTAATGTATGAAGCTGTTCAGGCTACCTAGGGACCGATTAACTATACTTTGCAGCCGTTTACATAAGTGTAAACAGACAGCTACACCAGTGTAAATCACCATGCTATTCATTAAATCCATGGACATGCATAAGCATAAAATGTCCCACACCTAATCTTAATGAGGAATTAAATAAGCAACCGAGCAATTCTGCACACCACAAAATTTTCATGCTGTTCACTAAAGCATATAAACTTGCACGACCACTGTCACAGGCACTTATGCTCCCTCTCAGGACAATACATTAGCGGGAAAAGGGCACTTTGTGCTGCTCCACTGCCAGCAGGAAGCAGTGAATGACACTGATATAAAAGGGAAAAGACTGCCATCACCTTGTTTTCCACACCAGGGAAGGCTTCTGGGTGCAGGAGGTGGAACTGGTAGGTTGCTGGCTCAGGAGATGGAGAGATGATGGTACCATGATGAGAAAGGAGAACATGAGTTACAGCAGTAGGACAAGGGCTGGTGATCCAGATGGGCAGAGCACATTACACATACATACACACGCCCTTGCTCTGGGGAAGACCTCAGCTATTAGCCCACACCAAAGAACAACCAATATCAGAAATCTCAATTTAATAAAAATGGGAGCTCTGGCCAAAAGAACATTTCCTGACTCACAGCAATTATAGACATAGTCCTCAGTATTACAAGTAAGCTGTACCCAGTCTGCAGATGTTGTTGCTTTTTATGATAACTTGAGGAAGGTTTTCTGCCAACTGTATCCTTAGACCATTTACTCAGGTCTGCCTTAAACCTGTCATCCACACTGGCATGGGCTCTATGGGGTGAGGGGGGGGGGGGGAGCTAATTATTGACTCCATTGTAGTGGACAGAGGTATTTGCAATCTATGATCCTCAATGCCTTGCTGCAAAGTGTGAGCTATGTCAGTTTGTATGATGTTGCCTCTGTCCAGGGATGCAGTGATCTGGTCCATTGCAGGATGGCCATTTGGAGGTTTCACCCACTCTTGCCCAAGCGTTGCAAGTCATGGTGATGGAAAGGAAGCAACTTGAGTAGGTCCCCAAGTCCTGCATGGACCATTTGGTCCAATCTCTGCTGGCCCATGATGATTAGACTCTCTGTCAGTGGTGTGTGTGATTACTTAGCTGACTTTCTCAGAAAAGCAGCAACAGAATAGGTGTTGGCTGCCCCAATGCTGGGTGGCTGATTTACCAGAATCACCTCCTTCACTTGAGACTCAATGAACACCAGCTCCTCCAGCTGTCTAATAAAGCCTGTGTTTCTTGGTATTCTGTACACAGAACCAGAGGCATGAAAACAGAGACAGCAGACAACTGAGATTCCACAGGTGCCATCTCATACAGACCATATGCTTACAAAAGTGCATCTAAATAAATATTATCACCAAGGGAATTGTGCACTTAATTTAAATAAACATTCCAAAACACTTCATTCATCTCATTACAATATTTCAAAATTTCTTGAAATACAAAAAAATAAAAAAATATATATATATAATTCCAATAAATCAATAAGGACTCTCAAAAACACACAAACCAAAGACAAAAAGAAGAAACAAAACAATCAAACAAAAGACACATAAACCCCATTCACTGCAATATATTCACAACATCAAACACATTGAATCAATCAGCCATTGACTCAAGGCATAAACTTATATATACAGTATTTTGTGATCTTGGGTGGTTTGGCATTTTGCTTTTCAAGAGATTTTGAAATATTGTAATGAGATGAACAAAGTGTTTTGGAATATTTATTTAAATTAAGTGAACATTTCCCCTGGTGATTATCTCAAACAGATCAGAATCTTCCCAAACACTACTCAGATCTTTACAAACAAGTGACCTGAGCATCTGCCATGCATCCCCAGTACAGGAAATTTTGTACACTGGCTTTCTCAATAGTAATGAGTTGATGTTGCAATTACTCCCTTCTGACATATCCCCATTACAACACCCAATCAGCCCTCCCTTCCTCCATCCCAGGCCCTATACTGTTGCCATTCACCTCTTTGTCAAGAGATTTGAGACTTTCTTCAGAAAGACTACGTACTTGTCAGAGATTGATCAAGTCTTACCTACTGTCTTTCCAGGCAAGCCTGTGTGGTGTCAAAGTCCTGGGCAGTCTTTCTAGGTCCATGAGGGAAAGGAGGAACTACTCAAGTACAGTCAAATGTATAGCGCAGGGTCTGCCCCTATTGGGTGCCATTATATATGTGGTATCTTGAGGGAAAGCTTTCATTGGCATCCTTAAAGTGATGTTTTATGTACTTCCGCTGGATGTAACACAGTGATTGTGGCTAAGAGTAATTTGCAGTTAGTGTTGCTGGGTTCAAAAATGGTTTGGATAAGTTCTTGGAGGAGAGATCCATTAACTGCTATTAATCAAGTTTACTTAGGGAATAGCCACTGCTATTAATTGTATCAGTAGCATGGGATCATCTTGGTGTTTGGGTAATTGCCAGGTTCTTGAGGCCTGATTTGGCCTCTGTTGGAAACAGGATGCTGGGCTTGATGGACCATTGGTCTGACCCAGCATGGCAATTTCTTATGTTCTTATCCACACTGGTGAGTTAGCAGCGATGATTTTCCAGACTTATTGGTTTGTTGGACTTTCCAGTGACCTCTGTGCCATGGAGAATGTGATGTTTTTCTCAGTCACAATCTCCAGCATCAAGTCAATTTCCTCATCAGTGGTGTTGTCTGTGCTTTGGCGAGTGAGAAAGCTGGGAGGGGGGAAATTACGGGCCTGTAACCTGGGGTACCAGTTGTGGCCTTTAGGTCAGCTTGGAAGGTGCCCTGCCTTGCTGAAAGCTCCTCCTACTCTTTTATCTGCTTTTCCTCCTGCTCCTTCACTGATGCCTTTCCAGACTCTCTTATACAACACAGCCTCTCCTCCCTCCTTCTCACTGTTCTCCTCCTTCTCCTGATTCTCCTATCCATTGCTGTCTTCCTCATCTTCCTGCCTTCACACCTTGTACCCCTCCTGTTCCACCTACCCATTCTCCCAGCTCTCTGACCCTTTTCTTCCCTATACATTCTCAGTACTATCATTACTCCTGTTTTTTGCTTCTTTACTTCTGTACCTCCCAACACCCACTTCTCTTGCCCTGCAGTCCATTCCATTTAAGAACATAAGAACATGCCTTACCAGGTCAGACCAAGGGTCCATCAAGCCCAGCATCCTGTTTCCAACAGAGGCCAAACCAGGCCACAAGAACCTGGGAAGTACTCAAAAAATAAGTCTACTCCATGTTACTGTTGCTAGTAATAGCAATGGCTATTTTCTAACACAACTTAATTAATAGCAGGTAATGGACTTCTCCTCCAATAACTCATCCAATCCTATTTTAAACACAGCTACACTAACCACATCCTCTGGCAACAAATTCCAGAGTTTAATTGTACACTGAGTGAAAAAGAACTTTCTACGATTAGTTTTAAATGTGCCACATGCCAACTTCATGGAGTGCCCCCCCTAGTCCTATTATCCGAAAGAGTAAATAACTGATTCTCATTAACCTGTTCTAGACTTCTCATGATTTTAAGCACCTCTATCATATCCCCCCTCAGTCGTCTCTTCTCCAAGCTCAAAAGCCTTAACCTCTTTAGTCTTACCTCATAGAGGAGCTGTTCCATTCCCCTTATCATTTTGGTCGCCCTTCTCTGTACCTTCTCCATCGCAACTATATCTTTTTTGAGATGCGGTGACCAGAATTGTACACGGTATTCAAGGTGCAGTCTCACCAAGGAGCAATACAGAGGCATTATGACATTTTCCATTTTATTCACCATTCCCTTTTTAATAATTCCCAACATTCTGTTTGCTTTTTTGACTGCCGCAGCACACTGAACCGACTATTTCAATGTGGTATCCACTATGACGCCTAGATCTCTTTCTTGGGGGTAGCACCTAATATGCAACCTAACATACACACACACGCCCTGTGTGTATGTTAGGTTGCATATTAGGTGCTTTTTTTCCCTATATGCATCACCTTGCACTTATCCACATTAAATTTCATCTGCCATTTCAATGCCCAATTTTCCAGTCTCACAAAGTCTTCCTGCAATTTATCACAATCTGCTTGTGATTTAACTACTCTGAACAATTTTGTATCATCTGCAAATTTGATTACCTCACTCGTCGTCTTTCGTCCAGATCATTTATAAATATATTGAAAAGTAAGGGTCCCAATACAGATCCCTGAGGCACTCCACTGCCCACTCCCTTCCACTGAGAAAATTGTCCATTTAATCCTACTCTCTGTTCCTGTCTTTTAACCAGTTTGTAATCCACGAAAGGACATTGCCACCTATCCCATAACTTTTTACTTTTCTTAGAGGCCTCTCATGAGGAACTTTGTCAAATGCCTTCTGAAAATCCAAATACACTACATCTATCGGTTTACTTTTATCCACATGTTTATTAACTCCTTCAAAGAAGTGAAGCAGATTTGTGAGGCAAGACTTGCCTTGGGTAAAGCCATGCTGACTTTGTTCCATTAAACCATGTATTTCTATATGTTCTGTGATTTTGATATTTAGAACACTTTCCACTATTTTTTCCAGGCACTGAAGTCAAGCTAACCGGTCTGTAGTTTCCCAGATCGCCCCTGGAACCCTTTTAAATATTGGGGTTACATTAGCTATCCTCCAGTCTTCAGGTACAATTGATGATTTTAATGATAGGTTACAAATTTTTCTAATAGGTCTGAAATTTCATTTTTTAGTTCCTTCAGAACTCAGGGGTGTATACTATCCAGTCCAGGTGATTTACTACTCTTCAGTTTGTCAATCAGGCCTACCACATCTTCTAGGTTCACCATGATTTGGTTCAGTCCATCTGAATCATTACCCATGTAAACCTTCTCCGGTATGGGTACCTTCCCAAAATCCTCTTAGTAAACAGCGAAGCAAAGAAATCATTTAATCTTTCCATGATGGCCTTATCTTCTCTAAGTGCCCCTTTAACCCCTCGATCATCTAACGGTCCAACTGACTCCCTCACAGGCTTTCTGCTTCGGATATATTTTAAAAAGTTTTTACTGTGAGTTTTTTGCCTCTACGGCCAACTTCTTTTCAAATTCTCTCTTAGCCTGTCTTATCAATGTCAAACATTTAAGTTGCCAACGCTTATGCATTATCCTATTTCCTTCTGTTGGATCCTTCTTCCAATTTTTGAATGAAGATCTTTTGGCTAAAATAGCTTCTTTCACCTCCCCTTTTAACCATGCTGGTAATCGTTTTGCCTTCTTTCCATCTTTCTTAATGTGTGGAATACATCTGGACTGTGCTTCTAGAATGGTATTTTTTAATAATGACCACGCCTCTTGCACACTTTTTAGATTTGTAGCTGCTCCTTTCAATTTTTTTCTAACTATTTTTCTCATTTTATCAAAGTTTCCCTTTTGAAAGTTGAGCACGATAGCCGTGGATTTTCTTACTGTCCCCCTTTCAGTCATTCCATTTTTTTTTCCCCACAGACACTTTTTGCACACTTACCCTCACCCACAAACACCCAGTCACTTTCATGCTGCATTCAGCCCAAATTCATGCACATTCTTTCCTGCCATTCAAACTCTACCTCAAATACTAATTAGACAGGACTCCATACGGTAGACCCACTTGCAGACAGACACTCACATAGAAGACACAACAGTAGATAACATGAAGGATAAGACAGACAAGACACCAAACATTTACCTCAACTTACCAAAAATCTCTTTCCCCAAACCTCCAGTCCTTAGTCCAGTCAGAAGAAGAAGAAAACATTTTGTTTCATTTTTCATTTAGTTTTTGGGGGTTGTTTTCCCACGAATTTTGTTTCGTTGTTTGTTTCGTTTATTTACTTTAAAAAAAAAAAGAAACGGAGCCTCCCATCCCACCCAAAATAATGCCAGGGCCAGGATCCTCCCCAGCCCCCACTTACCCGGTTCAGGGGGATCAAATGCCAAAGCCCGGCATTGTGTACAGCCTAGGCCAAGATTGCGGGTAACGTTCAGCGGCCTAGGCCTACATTAAGGCCAAGGCTTCAGCTTGGGCCTAGGTTGTGGGACCAAGCTTCGAAACCCAGTTCTGATGCCTAGGCCCAGACTGAAGCCTCGGCTTTCAGTAGACCTAGGCCATGCTAAGTTGTTGGGACTTCGGGCTAGGCCTGAAGCCTTTCCAATCTGGAAACTGGGTCCTGATGCCAGGGCCTCGACCTGGACCCAGGTCCAACACCAGGGCCCAACCCAGAGGCCAGGTTATGATGCCTGAGCTGGGAACCGGATCCAGCCATGGCCCGGACTGGAGACTGGGTCCCGACACTGGGGCCTCAGCCTGGACCCAGGCCTGATGCTGGGACGCAACCCAGAGGCCGGGTCTCAACACTTGGGCAAGGCTCAAAAACCACAGCCCGGTCAGGACACCAGGTCCTGATGCCTGGGCTTTGGCACAGACCCAGGATCTAGGTGGGCCGGCACCCAGGCCTCTGAGGTCTTCTGTCTTCTTCAAAGAAATGGCGCCATCCACTTGGGAGGCGTCAGAGTTAATTAACTGGTGCTTCCTCCCTAATGGAGAGCACAGTTTGGTATACAGCAGCCTAACTGTGCTGCCATCCATTAAAATGGCACCTCTGCTAGGGAGGCTTCAGGTCTCCGGGTTGGGCCTGGGTTAGGGACGAGGTCCCAGTGTCAGGACCCTGTCTCGAACCGGGTTCAGGCAGAGCCCCGGGGTAGGGACCTGGTCTCCCGTTCGGGTTGTCATTCGGGCTGTGATGTCAGGTCTGGGCCCAGGCTAAGGTATCTGGCCTGGGCCTGGAACGTGACACTGGATCCCCAACAGAGTAAGCAAGATTTTTAAATTTTTTGGGATCTCGGCTGAGGCCCCTATGTTGAGCTTGGGACTGGGCCTCAACGGGACTGGGCCTAGGCCTCAACGGGCCTAGGCCGCAGCTCCTGCATTGGGCCCCCAAACCTAAGCCTAGGGAAGACCCCGGCCTCAGATTTAGGTCCAAGCCCCGGAGTCACACTCAGTTGTAGGCCAAGGGTCCTGTTTTGAGCCTCGACCTATTCCTTAGGCGAGGCCCCAGCTTTAGCCCTAGGTCTAGGCCCAATGGATCAATTTTTTGTTTTCAAAACGAAACGTGAAAACTAACAAAGTTTTGTCAGATTTTCAATCATTTCGCTTTGAGAACAAAATGAAAGGAAATAGGAAATTTCGGCTCATTTCCTATTTCATTTCTCCTGAATGCCCATCCCCATCATCCTCCTCCCAACACTGACCCCTAGGGCTCATGAAAAGCAGCCTCTCATGTGTTTGTGCCATGGGTGGGGGCCAGGAAATAGGACAGTGGTTGCACACATACACAAGAAATCAGAAGCACAGGTTATACAGCCGCATTAACAAGTTCCATGAGCATGTGAACCCCGCCACACAGCTTTATTTATACACCTGTGCAATGCTGCATGCATTTTCAGTAAATGAAGCATAAGGCTCTTGTGAAAAGAAAAGTTTTACATGGGGACTTGCATAGCTTTACTGAATCTACCCCTGATGTGCCATCTGGACTTTACAAAATAGTTCCTCCATTACGTAAGACCAATAGATTTAAACGCATACCACCTCCCCCTTCCACTTAACATGTTCATCAGTTTAGGGTATCTTTAAGAACTGTCAGGAGATTTCTGTTCAGCTGAGTCCAACATTGCAGATACTGGAAAAGCAATGGACAAACCCTTGCTGCATCATCTAATCTGCAGTCCACTTTAAAGCAATGATCAACTCGAAAGACAAGAAGCCCTAGTGAGATTCCAATCTGTCTCTCACAGGAATGGTCACTGCACAGTAAAGGTTCAGAGAGAAAACAGAGATTGCAGATAGCAATTACAAAATCAAAAGTAAAATCTTTAAAAATGAATTAAAGACAGAAATTCACATGAACTGTCCCTTGCTATTCAGAATAAGAAGTAACCTAGTTCTTATTATTGCTGCTAGGGAGCCTGAGTGAAAGCCCTTTATCTTTGTGCATGCCATGCTATGAGCAGCAGGTTCAGACACAGAATGCATGGTGCAACTATCTCCACCGTCTTCAGTCCTAATAAGTCCAATGTGATGGCATTTAATAGCCACCCCTTCAGTTTAAACGCCCCACAAAATAAAGGACAGCAGAGATATGTATCTGCTTGAATACAAATAGGAAAATTAGTAGATTTTTGGTTCAGTTTGATCCAACAAAACCGAAATAAGAAGGCTCCTAAAAATACTGGATTCTTTTATTGGTTTATTTTGCTCAGTTACAGTAAAATTTATGGGGAAAGCAAAGCAATGCATTATTCTTACTTCAAGCCATACAAATTGTAGCCAGTAGGGCATGGGGCAAGGAATGAGCACAATCAATCACGTTGAAGCAATTTTCCAACCAGTTTATACCGATGTGATTTCCTCAAGCCTCCTTTTTTTGGTTTAAAGCAAAAGCAAAACTTAAGCCTAATACGCACAGCACTCACTCAGTGCTTGTGGGTTAGAGGTTGTAATATAAGCAAACACTGTGCTTGCTGCCTCAGTCTGCACTCTGCATGCATGTAAGTCTCAACCCCACCAAGACTCCACCCTTAGTATGCCTCTCCCCTGGGTGCACATAAATACACCCACACTTTGTGATTGCAGGTAACTTTATGCTCGTATTTCTCGCACAAATTTCTAAAGGGCCAGCTCTGTGGGAAAACATTACTTTACCCACAGAACCCATAGGGTCCATCAAGCCCAGTATCCTATTTCCAACAGTGACCAATCTTAAGTCACAGGTACCTGGAAGGATCCAACTAGTAGATTCCATGCTGCTTTGAAAATTACCATTCCTTGGGGTGTTGATGCCAATGTACTTCCAGCTTTACCCCTCACTCTGTGTCTAGGGATATTCATGCCACTGCTAGTGCTGCTTTGCCTCCTTTAAGGTGTCTTGAAGTGCTCCTGCCACTGTTGGTTCTGTGTCTGTCTGGGCTGCTTTGCCCCTCTCACAGTACCTTGGGTTGTTCAAGTCACTGCTGGTGCTGCTCTGCCCTTCTCACGGTGCCTTGAAATGTTCTTGCTGCTGTTTGTGATGTTTTCCCCCTCTCAGGATGCTTAAGCAATTCATGCCATTTGTTGGTGCCACTTTTTCCCCACTCTTGGTCATTTGGAGTGCTGTTCCCTCTAGCAGTGCTGCAGGAACATACTCGTACAGCAAACTATTACCAGCACCATGTATTACAAAAGCCCTCAAGCACCTTGAAAAGACTCTCTTAAAAAATACTTCATAACATGTATTAAAGAACCATAATACCTTGGTATGCTTCAGAACCCAAATCTTTTTTTTTCTTTTTTACCTTTTACTTCAGATATAGGTAGATAGATAGATAGACAGACAGACATATCTATGTCAATTATTAAATAGAGAATGACATTTAAGCAAATGTGATATATGTACATTTTTTAAATGTTCCAGGACGAAATGTAAATGCTTCCTTTTATAAAAACCGGAAGCTGCTGGATTCTATTCCCTCGTCCTGCTGTGATGGGGACAATTTTCAGTAGCACAAATTGTAAGAGCGTCCAAATAAAATGCAGTAACATCAATGATACCACACTTAAATCATTTCATCCATGTTATTTTCTTTTTCTAATTTGGCATAATGACTATTGAGATAAAGGATTATCATATAAACAGCATAAGGCAACTGATTTCTCCACCTTATAAATGCTTGATGTTTTATAATCATAGCACCCATACAGTCCCCCCAGATTTTTTAAAATTTTTGATTTGCATGTGAATTTTAAAACATGGATACTTCCCTTTTTCCATGACCCAAGCTGCAAGGCAATTTAAATAGCCCATTTTGTTGCAAGGTACACATGGGTATTACATACGTGCACTTTGCAGCTAATTTTCAAAGTGAAATTAACGGAATAGTTTTTCCCATTGAAAATCTACTATCATAATATCCAAGCATATGCAAGGAGTGCAGCTCCTATTTGCACAGGCAGCTGCAGTGGCAAAGCAGCATGTGAGTTTGTGGGGGTGTGTGCAAAATTGCAAATACATGTGTGTGCTGTTTATTATTTATTTATTTGTTTGTATTCGCAATCTCTCAGCAATGCTGTCTGATGTAGAGTACATAACAACAAAAATCATAAAATTATATAATACATATAAAATATACATAAACTTAACACAGTATAACATAAATTAACAAGAATAACAGCCATAAAGTTAACTACAATGCACTTTAACGAACCACAAGTGAGATAGTAGCTTCAATTAAACCTAAAAAGCTTGTTGAAAGACTAATGCTTTAAGTCTTTTCTGGAATTTCCTTAAATCTGTTTCCTTCTTCAAACCACCAGGAAGATTATTCCAAAATGTTGAGCCAAGGGCATAAGATAAGAACATAATATCTGCCATACTGGGTCAAACCAAGGGTTCATCAAGCCCAGTATCCTGTTTCCAACAGTGGCCAATCCAAGTCACAAGTATTTGACAAGTACCCAAACATTAAATAAATCTTAAGCTACTATTGCTTATTAATTAATAGCAGTTTATGGATTTTTCCTCTAAGAACTTATCCAAACATTTTTAAACCCAGTTACACTAACAGCTATAACCACATCCTCTGGCAATTAATTCCAGAGCTTAACTATGAGCTGAGTGAAAAAGAATTTGATTTGTTTTAAATGAGCTATTTGCTAACTTTATGGAGTACCCATAGTCCTTCTATTATCTGAGAGAGTAAATAACCAATTTATATTAACTTGTTCCTTTCATGATTTTATAGACCTCTATCATATCCCGCAGCAGTCGTCTCTTCTCCAAACTGAACAGCCCTAACTTCCTTAGCCTTTCCTCATAGGACAGCCGTTCCATGCCCCTTATCATTTTGGTCGCTCTTCTCTGCACTTTCTCCAGTGCAACTATATCTTTTTTGAGATGCGGCAGCCAGAATTACACACAGTAATCAAAATGCGGTCTCACCATGGAGCAACACAGAGACATTATGACATCCATATTTGCCATTCCCTTCCTAATTATTCCTAATGTTCTGTTTGCTTTTTTGATTGCCACAGCACACTGAGCTGACAATTTCAATGAATTATCCACTATGAAGCCTAGATATCTTTCCTGGGTAGTAACTCCTAAGATAGGACCTAGCATTGTGTATCTACAGCAAGGGTTATTTTTCCCTATATGCATCACTTTGCACTTGTCCACGTTAAATTTCATCTGCCATTTGGAAGCCCAATCTTCCAGTCTTGCAAGGTCCTCCTGCAATGTATCACAATACACTTGAGATTTAACTACTCTGCATAATTTTCCAAGTACTGGATAATCGGCATTTTTTACAGTAGGTATAGTTAACATATCTTGGTCCAAGGAGGGTAATTACCTTCTAGGCGTCTATTCATTTAATATTTTTTTATATTCCACTACCTCCATACAAGATCCACGTGGACATAGATATTTATGGCCACTATTTTGATGGGGTCCAAGAAAGATGATAAGGCATTTAAATTTTGCACTCTCTAAAATAGGAAGCCAATAAAGCCAATAAAGTAATAAAGTAATAAATAGGAAGCCTATTTATAGTAATAGGCTTCCTATTTATTTATAGCAATACTTCCTATTTATTTATAGTAATACACCCTCTCAAATTGCACTCGACGGCCAGACCCTTAAGGGATGCCTACAAGGGATCTTTACATGTTCCTCCAATCAAATTTGTACACCACTCAAATATCAGAGACAGGACATTCTCTATCACAGGTCATTCCATCTGGAACGCCATGCCTCTGGACCTCAGGCAGGAAACTTGTCTACTAACTTTCAAAAAGAAACTAAAGACATGGCTGTTCTGCCGAGCCTTCCCCGCCACTAGTCCAACAGACTGACCTAGAATTGTCCCATCACTTATGTAAATAAACAAACGCTAAATTACGCTCAAAAATTATCATGAGGTCGGCTCCTTACCTCCCTCCCATACTCTATTGAATATAGTACTTTATCTTCGTTCTCCCTTTCTTTTTTCCTACTCCCAGTTAAGGCATCCTTGTTATAATGTAACTTTATGCTCCTTTTAAATTGTCTCTTGTTGAATGGTTGGTTATAGTTAATGCTTAGTTCGATGTAAACTGAGTTGATTTGATTTGTATCAAGAAAGTCGGTATATAAAAGCCTTTAATAATAAATAAATAAAGACTTGCCAGAATAGGAGCAATATGGGCTGTCAAAGGAACTTTCTCCAGAATTCTAGCTGCAGAGTTTTGGATGATTTGCAGCACATATAGGGGTGGATTTTAAAAGCCCTGCTCGCGTAAATCCGCCCGGATTTACGCGAGCAGGGCCTTGCGCGCCGGTGCGCCCATGTTCCATAGGCCTACCGGCACGCGCAGAGCCCCGGGACTCGCGTAAGTCCCGGGGTTTTTCAAGGGGGGCGTGTCGGGGGCGTGGTTTCGGCCCGGGGCGGTCCGGAACCGCCCCCAGGTCGCATCTCGGCGCGCTAGCGGCCTGCTGGCGCGCGGGGATTTACTTCTCCCTCCGGGAGGCGTAAATCCCCTGACAAAGGTAGGGGGGGTGGGTTAGATAGAGGAAGGGAGGGGAAGGTGAGGGGAGGGCGAAAGCGAGTTCTGTCCGAGGCCGCTCCGATTTCGGAGCGGCCTTGGAGGGAACGGCGGCAGACTGTGCGGCTCGGCGCGCGCCGGCTACACGACATCGGCAGCCTTGCGCGCGCCGATCCTGGATTTTAGCTGATACGCGCGGCTACGCACGTATCTACTAAAATCAAGCGTACTTTTGTTTGCGCCTTGTGCGCCAACAAACGTACGCGAAGGCGCACTTTCTTAAAATCTACCCCATAGCGTTTTTAAGGCTAATCCATTATATAAGACAAGCTGTTAACCCCGTTAAAAGGGCGAGATGTTTGTTCCAAATGCCAGCTAAGTGCTGTGTGGTGAAGGTGTCCGGATGTGTACTCTTTCCCCCTCCACCTTCTCCTCCCTTGCCCTCCCCTTGCACTCAATGCTCCCTCCTCCAGCTCCCCTCTCCTCTTCTGCTGTCCCATCTCCCCAACCCAACCCCTCCCCCTCTCACTTTCCCACTGCTCCTCCTCATCTTCTCATCCTCCCAATGTTCTTCCTTTCTTCCACAGGTCCCCCTCCTGCAGCCCCCCCTCTCCCCTCAGTCTTCCATTACACTCCCCTTTCCCTCACTGCTCCTCACTCTTCCTTATTCTCCCACTCCTCCTCCTCTGGCCACTCCCCCTTTCCTCTTAACTATCCACTTCCCCCCTCCACCCTCTCTCCTTTGCACCCCCTTGCACTCAATGCTCCCTCCTCCAGCTCCCCTCCCCTCTTACTGTCCTGCCTACCCCATCTCCCAACCCCCTCCCACTTCCCACTGCTCCTCCTCATCTCTCATCCTCCCAATGTTCCTCCCTTTCTTCCACAGGTCCTCCCCTGTAGCCCCTTCCCATTCTATCCCCCGCTGGTCTGCCCCCCTGCAGCCCCCCCCTCTCCCCTCATTCTTCATTACACTCCCCTTTCCCTCACTTGCTCAGCACCCTTCTCTTCCTTATTCTCCCACTTCTCCTCTTCTGGCCCTCCACCCTTTCTTCTCTACTATCCTCTTCCCCCTCCACCCTCTGTCCCTTTGCACTCATCTTGCATGCACGTCTGTCAGAGCCGCGGGCCTCTCTCTCTCTCGGTGTGCGCACGTGCCTCACCAAAGCCCTCACATGGCTCCATTCTATCCTCCCGGCGCCGCTCTGCTTCTGACCGATGTGCTCTCTCTCCCGTCCGTCAGAGCCACGGGTCTCTCTCTCTCTCTCTCATGCACGTGTGCGCGCCTCGCCACAGCCCTCACACGGCTCCATTTCCCTCCCGGCGCCGCTCTGCTCTGATCGACGTGCTCTCTTTGCTGTGCATGCGCGGTAGAGTTTGCTCTCTACTGCGGCATTTGCGGGCCGTCGGTCAGAGCCCATTTATAAGGTAGATGATACAATAATTAAGTGTCAAGAGTACCAAACTCCCGGACAACTGATCTAAAATTGTTTTTGTACAAAATGTAGCACAATAATCATACAACTATTTATCTTAAAGTAAGCTTTTTTATCTGTGGTTTAAAGGACAACTCTATGTCCAAGATCTTTTACCCCCCAACCAAACCGCATCTCTCCCCTTCTGCCCCCAGGACTTGGTTAAATGTATGCATGCTATAGAATACTACATGTACTTTTAAACCAAGCAGAGGAGACCAACTTTCAGGCAGGGCTATTTAATCTCAGGTAAGTGGCTGTGAACACTGTCCTCCTTTGTAGAATTGAACAGGGAGGAAAGACTATTTGTGTCAGCTCTGAAAACAGCAAATTTTCCTTCTAAAAACCTATTGGTTTTTTCTCCAATGAATGGGAGAGAAGGTTATACCCCAAGCCCTTCTTTTTCCTAATGATATGAGGATGTTTACCTTGACACTGGAATTCAGTAAAAACCTGTATTAGGCCACAATCACATAGACAGAGGAGAGCCCAAATACAAACATTGTCAAACCAAAAGAAAAAAGAACCCATCTCCCAAACAACCATTAGAAAAATATTTATCATAATAAAAAAAAAAATTCAAAATACAAAAAAAAATTATTTTACTTCGATACATTTAATATACCTTATTATTTAAATTATTTGCAAAATCAAAAAAGCAACAAACTAAGGCCTGAATTTATCAAAATGCATGTGATAGGCAGTTCATCACAATTTGTACTAATACCTATGTGAAGCACTATCTTAGCTGCAAACTGCTGAGAGAGAGAGAAAGAAAGAGAGACAGACTAGCCATAACATCTTCACACTAGATAGGTATTTATATCTCTATGGCAGGCCTACCTAGTAACTCAAGGTGAGGTTTAGGTATTAGTATAGGGGTTAGGGGACACTTTTGACATTCAAAGTGAGATGTACGAACAGAACAATGCTCTCTGTGAAGATTTGATGACCTTCGAAGTGAGGAAAACTCAACCAAAGATGAGATTTGTGCAATGTTCTCGCAACCAAGCTTGATGTTACCCATGTAGAGAGTCCATCAAGCTAGATTGAGAGAACACTGCACAAATCTCATCTTTGGGTGAGTTTCCTCACTCCGAAGGTCATCAAATCTTCACAAGAGAGCACTGTTCTGTTCGTAAGTCTCACTTTGAATGTCAAAGTGGCCCCTAACCCCTACACTAATACCTAAACCTCACCTTGAGTTACTAGGTGGGCCTCCCCATAGAGATATAAATACCTATCTAGCATGAGTCCATACAGCTAGTCCTCTCCCTCCCTCTCTCTCTCCCCTCTGATAAATGACCCCCTAAAAAGACTCAAATTAATCCTACACTCATACCATGTTGTATCAACATATAAAACATATGCATCTCACAACTACAATGCTATAACAATACTGTGACACATTCAAGCAGCAAGCACCTCAAAATCAGAGTCATTTATCAAAATGTGTTAGGGTGTTATGGCCCTAACACACACAATAAACACCACAACACAAATTATACATGCAAATTTTTCATTTGTATTCAAGTGGGAAAGATTTGGGAGGAGTTAATGGAAATGAGGGTCAGTTAGCATGGCATGCAATGCACAGCAATACAGGAATAACTACACCTTTCTTCCTATGCATTGAGTCTGCATTAGGGCCAAAAATGTTTTTATTGTGAATTGCAGTTTGAGAGGGGAGAAGAAAAGAGGAAAAGAGGGAGAGAGGGAGGGAAGGAGGGAGGGGGAGGGAAAGGGAAAGAGGGAGAGAGAGACAGAGAAAGAAAGAAGGTTCACATATATCTGAACATTTTATACCATTGTAAAACGGGGCATTATGAACTCGGGGTGAAGTGGGTTTGGGGGGGGGGGGGGCTGTTTTACATGCATAGTCATACGTATGAACAGCACAGTTACCATCAGTGAAAATTTACCTTTCATCACTCCAAATCACATAAAATCTTCACTGATGTCTACTGTGCTGTTCGTACCTCTGATTGTGCATGTAAAATTGCCCCCCAAAACTAGCACACCACCAAAACCTCACCCCGAGTTCAGAATGCCGCCTTTTACAGTGGTATAAAAAGTTGACTAATATGTGTGCGCCTCCCCAGAGGCTCTCTCTTCCCTCTCCCTGCCTGAAACAGGATTTGCAATCTTTATTGCTAATCTCAGTTTAGCTGTAACTCACAGCTAATGCAGGAATCTCAGAAAAGATATAGTAGCCATGAAGAAGGTACAGAGAAGGGCAACCAAAATGATAAAGGGAATGGAACAGCTCCTCTATGAGGAAAGGCTGAAGAGGTTAGGGTGTTCAGCTTGGAGAAGAGATGGCTGAGGGAGGATATGATAGAGGTGTTTAAAATCATGAGAGGTCTAGAACGGGTAGATGTGAATCGGCTATTTACACTTTAGGATAATAGAAGGACTAGGGGGCACTCCATGAAGTTAGCAAGTAGCACATTTAAGACTAATTAGAGAAAATTCTTTTTCATTCAACGCACAATTAAACTCTGGAATTTGTTGCAGAGTGGTTAGTGCAGTTAGTGTAGTGTGTTTAAAAAAGGTTTGAATAAATTCTTGGAGGAGAAGTCCATTAACTGCTATTAATCAAATTGACTTAGGGAATGGCCTCTGCTATTACTGGCATCAGTAGCATGGGATCTTCTTAGTGTTTGGGTACTTGCCAGGTTCTTGTGGCCTGGTTTCACCTCTGTTGGAAACAGGATGCTGGGCTTGATGGACCCCTTGGTCTGACCCAGCATGGCAATTTCTTATGTTCTTAATGCCAGGATAAAAGGTGTAGTTAAATCCCGCGATAGCGTGCGCAACCTTATCGCATGCAATGTTAAGCACCCTTCATTTTCATTTATTCCTCCCAAACTACTCCCAAACTACTCCCACTTAACTACATTTTTTAAATTTGCATACACAGATGTGCTATTTATCACATGCGTTATGGTGTTATCACCCTAGCATGATTTGATAAATGACCCTGTTAGTTTATTTCTTTTCTGATTTTATCAAGATGAAGAGTAATTTAAATAAGAAGGTATATTAAATGTGTTGAGATGTAAAATAACATTTTTTTTGTATTTTGAAATTTTTTTTTTTGGATTATGATGAGTATTTTTCTAATTGGTTGTTTGGGAAGATGGGTTCTTTTTTCTTTTTGGTTTGATAATTGATAGATAGATAGATAGATAGATACTTATATACATACACCTTTTTATTGGTCTAACTTAATACATTTCTTGTCTAGTTTTTGGGAGCTAATATGCTGTATCTCAGATCAGAGTAGAATGAGCACAAGATGGCATTATGAAGAAATATAAGTGAATCATGAAAGGCATTCCAATGATAGGTTGGAGGGGAAAGGGGGAGGGTGATCAGCAGTTGACAGCAGTATAATTTTATGGCTTGAGAAACCAAATTCTTTGTTGAGTCCTTTCTTGTCAGTTCTGAATGTCTAATCATTTTTACTTCAAAAATTCTACATTCCTGGATTGCTTTAAATTTTCCTTTATTACCCTGATCATAAGGTCATTGATGCAGTGATCTGGTTCAAAAAGTGCTTCCCAACAGAGATGTCCCCTTTGCCCTTCTCTGTGGTGTTTGATCTTGTATCTGTGTGAACTCTTGCTTTTAATGTCTGGCCTGTCTCACCAATGTAGCATGCGTTCTTCACATTTTCGGCACTGAATAATATATATACTACATTAGAGAAAAAGCTGTGAGTTAGATCACCTTATGTTTCTCGTGTATTTAACTGTGGGGTCCTATGACATTGCAGGGATATGTGTCATTTTATCATTTCTGAGTTTCTGTTAGTAACTAATAATCCTTCAATCTACTCCAGCACAGGAAAGCCACAGAGTGAGTAGCCCTAGTAAGATACAATCCACAGCTGAAAAACTAAGAAAAATACAGGGACAGTAATTTTGATACTGGCGCGTGGGCACACGTGCACACATTTGCTGGCTCACATCCGGAGATGCACATGTTTATAAAATAGCCTGGACGCATGCACGTGTACACAATTTTAAATGCACACACACGTGTGTGTGCAAATGCCGCAACCTACTGCACGAGTGGAGGAATTTTGTAAGGGACGTGCACTGATCCTATTTGCCATTTTCCCAATTTGTTCCCAGTTCACCCAGTTTAGGGATAGTACTTGCAAACCCCCCATAATTTAATAGCCTCCCTTTCCCCCATTAGCCTCAATCCTTAAAACCCCGCTGACTAGCCTAGATTACTTACACGCCATCCATACCAGTGGTAAAGTTACATGGCGAAGGACCCTGGCGTGTGCCTTGCACGTAAGTATTTTCATGCATATCTTTAGGCCTTCCCCCGTCACTCTCACACCTCACCCCCACACCCCACCCAGACCACGCCTACTTCCCGTCCCTTTTTGCAAACTATTTCCTTCTGCGTGCAGTGGGAGGTACTAGTGTCCACTCGTGGCTTATAAAATCCGCTCAGTGCATGCCAGCCCAACTTGTGCGCAGATCTCCCGATTTCAGTGCACACAAGGCTTTTAAAATTTGTCTTAAAAAATCTACAGCTACTACTCCTGGAAGATGAGTCACTAAAAGAAATATTCCCTGCTCCACTGGTATTGGCCTTCAGAGAACCATCTAATCTAAAGTAAAATTTGGTAAAATGCAAGCTTCCAACAGAAACTCAGAAGAAAATGTCACATACTGTATGTAATGTACCCTGCTGCTAGCTATGCCAAACACATATCACAGGAGCCCACAATCACCCACATGCAAAACATTCAATACTCATAATCCTCCTCTAGTATATATATTATTCAATGCAGAAAGTGTGAAGAAGCATGCTACACCGCTGAGACAGGCCAGACATTAAAGGCAAGAGTCAATTTCCACAGACTCAAGGTCAAATACCACAGAGGAAGTTGGGGAGCACTTTTCGGAAGCAGGACACTGCATTAATTTTAAACAATGCAGAAATGTAAAACTTTTGAAGTCGAAATGATCAAGACACTTTGAAACTGGCAAGCAAGGACTCAAAGTCCTGAATTTCTCAACCCATTATGAGCCATAAAATTATACTGCCAGTCACCTTCTAATCACACATCCAACCGCTCTCCCCTCCTCCCTTCACCACTCTCTTCACACTATCAATGGAATGCCTCTTACGAGTCAATTCTATTTTCTGGCAATGTCATCTTTGTTTCATTCTACTCTGACCTGAGGAAGAGAGTATTAAATTCCAAAAGTTAGTCAAGAAATGTATTAAGTTGGTCCGCTTAAAAAGACATCTCCTTATATATTTTTTTTTTTTATTTCTTAACCTTCATTGCTGTACATTCAAATGGAGAAACACAGTAGTCACACTGCTTTATCTGCTTCTGGGGTTTTAAGCTGTTGTTACCATTAGAGAGGGCACACACGCAAGGGGGGGGGGGGAATGTGCTTGCATAAGCAGGGGGGGACCACATCCATTTGTGCTTAAACAGAACAGCTGCTGCATTAGCTGAAGAAAATATATACGGTATGTTGTCATTTCCACCATCCCCCATACAAAAGAGTGCTAGGCATTGAAAAGGCTGATTCAACCAACTGGCCTTTTCCATGTGCAAATTTCTCTCAGCGAGGGGACCACACGTGGGCCAAAGAGGCATGAATCAACTCCTTTCTGTCTACATAGTGTATATAAACAAGCGCTCCCAGAGCTCCAAAAACACAAATCAATCAAGCTGTCTTGTCTATTTGTGTGTCTGTCTAGAAAATCAGTTGGCTAGGTCCTCAGCTGTCTGTGCTATTCTGCTCTTTGCTCAATATATTTACTTTCAACTGCTCTTAATTGTTGGATTTTATGTAAATTTTGCTCAGAGTTGCGGGGGGGGGGGGGGGGTTGTTGTTGTTGTTGTTAATCTTAAAAGGCCTTCTTAATCTCAACCCAGCATGTTTGGCACAGCAAAAAATATTATCAGAGACAACAGATTTTGCTGTGTGGCTCGCTTACTGCAAAGGGAGGCTGGAGATGCTGGCAAGCAAAGGGGGGCCTGAGTTTTATCCACTGGAGCTTTCGAGTATTCTTCTCATGTTGGTGCCTTTCCCGCTGTAATTCTGCACTGAAGGTACAGTTTACACAGACACTACTCCCACTGTTAATGCTGCTGACCTCATCTGGGATGGTCAGGTCCCAAAGCTTTATTTTAATCACACTGACAGCTCCAGAGAGGGAGCAATTACAACAATCAGCCTCAATTCCAGACCTCCTGTCACCGACACAATATTAATTTTCATACTGCAAATGAGCAGCAGATGAGGTTGCAACATGGTGCAATGATTAAACTGTATATTAAAATTTAGCCCATTTCCCATGTCTGCCTTACAGCACCTAGTATAAGATGGCATGGTGTAAGAATATTAGAAGCAAATATGTGTGACTACTGGTAGCAGAGATCATCCTTTCAGAAAGAAGAGAAACAGAAAAACACTTTAGATTTCTCTGTGAGTTCTGTTACCTTGCACCACAAAATTATAGAATGGTACTCCCTGACATGCACTGGATGATGCCATGCAATACTTAGCACGAGTATGAAGTAGCTTAGTATGTCACCAGAGCTAGACAAGATTCCTGGATGCTATATTTTTCACACTCTTTTTAAAGCAGTATAATCATAAAAGCATAAGACAATAAGAACATAGGACACATTATGCTGGGTCTGACCATCAAGTCCTGTATCCTGTTTCTGACAGTGGTCAGCTAGAAATACCTATCAGACCTTAATGCAAACAATGTATCATCCCAGTATGAAAATCATAAATTAGATTTTTTTGGCTTCTATGTCAGGGATGCCGTAGGTTACATTTCCTGTAGTTTCAACTAGATTGGGTAGGAGGTTTCAAAAGGCAGCTAATGCAGACAGTATAGTAGTTCTGTCAAATGATAAACTATTGTCAGTGATACTGATTAAATACTGTCAGTGATTAAATATTGAAGTAGAATTCACAACAGCCTCCTGTTTCTCAAGAGAAAGCAGCAATATCATCTATCTGTGTGCTTTTGGTGCACAGGCAGGAAACTGGAATATAACTGAGAATTCCTTTTTAAGCATACAGCTGCCATTCTTATTGTTAGAGCCTTAGAGATGGACGAGCAAATTGGGAGCAATAAACTGCACAACTGCCTTTGGGAGTTTGCAGGAATACTGAATGCAGCTCTGAAAGGAAGGCCTCCATATTAGGAATTGAACACAATCTCTCAACACCTTCTGGTGATTCAACAGTCAGACTATGAATGAGGTTGGTTATTGTCTGAGGAATGTGACACTCCCCCCCCCTCCCCCACATCACAACTATTTACATTCTGACAAAATGTTATATTCCAATAGAGGTACAGGCTGGTCAGAGAACTAGATCAAGGGCAGCTATCAAATTTGTATAAACCACTGATAACAGTGGCCTCAAAACATTTTTGAATCCAAAGGATTACAAGAACCAAGGCAGCATGATCTGAAAAATGTGCCCCCCCCCCCAGCCCCCCATCCCAACTATTTGAATTATGACAGGATGTCCCAATTGAGGCACAAACAGGTCAGAGAAATAGATCAAGGACAGCATCAATGTTGTGCCAACCACTGTTGCACTGGCCTCATAAAGTTTCTGGAATCCAACAAGGCAGCAAAGTTTGTATCTGAAGTAGGTCTTGTCAGACAAATCTAATCAATGACTGGGTAACCAGAGAGTTGGATCAGGGGAGAGCACTACATGTAGTTTACTTGGATTTCAGCAAGGCCTTTGACACAATTCCGCATAATCGACTAATAAATAAACATAGCGGCCTTGGTGTGAGCCCCAACATGACTGATTAGGTTAGAAATTGGTTGAGTGGAAGTCAACAAAGGGTAGTGGTAAATGGAGCTCACTCCGAGGAAAGGGTGTGCCACTTTTGATAAGTTTTATTTTTATTTATTTTATTTACAATAATTTATATTCTGCTTATTTCCAGACCCTGTTCTAGGCGAATATTTGCTGAAAAACACTTCAGTTGTACAAATTTTCACCTCTTAGGGTCCAATTTGCCAACTTTTTTTCCCCATAGATACAGAATAGGAAAAAATTCCTTTGCAAATCAGATCATTATAGACAAATTAGGAGTAAATGTTACATACTAGAATTTTCGACCGATGAAAAACACAAGTTGTGCTGAAAAAAAATGAAAAGTTATTCTAGTTTGAAAATTCAACTGAAACAAGAAATTACACTCAGAGGAGCCTACTTTCTAGGCCATGTATATGCACAAATATGCATAGATCAAAACAAACAAAAATTACAACTTGTCAATCTTCACCTCCATTCTGTCAGGTCCTGAAAAGTACTACTGTGGAGACAAAAAAGTGCTACTGAGGAATGACTATCAGGAAAGATTTGTCTTTTTACGGATGACACCAAAATCTGCAACAGTGTAGATACCCAGGAAAGTGCAACAGGGTAGATACCCAGGAAAGTGTGGAAAGCATGATTGGGGATCTAGTGAAGCTTGAGAAATGGTCTAGATTCCGGCAGTTAAAATGTAATGCTAAAAAATGAAGTGTCATTTATTTGGACTGCAAAAATCAAAGAGAACAGAACAGTCTTGGGGATAACTCTTCCACACAAGAAACAAGAGTGGGATCTGGAGTGATTGTATCTGATGATCTCAAGATGGTCAAACAGATGGCATGGAGTAGCAGCCTATGAACCAGGGAGACCAGGGTTCAAATCCCACTGCTGCTCCTTGTGACCTTGGGCAAGTCACTTTACCCTCCATTGCTTCAGGTACAAACTTAAGCCTAGATTCATCGTTCTGCTATAAATGGAGTGGAATGATGAGCTGCCTCAAAAAATGAGGTGGTGGGGGGACGAAAAAAGGGGCAGGGGGCGATAGTGTGCAGCTAGCTGCATTAGGGCGGTGAGGTTTCGCTTGCCGCGGGTGTGGCCGTGCCGCACACTGTTGCCCTCGTAGCGCCATGGCAAAAGGTGGTGCTATTACCTGCGCTACTGTCAGCGATAATGTCCAAAACATTGTCGCCAGCAGCAGTGCCGCCACTTCACCCTTAGCCCCACCCTAACTCCACCCCTTCACCTAATTTAAATTTTGCTGCCGCGATACGCCCATTATCGCGTGCGTTTGGGCGTTATCACGTGTGATGATGCCCTAACGCACACAATAACGGCCCATCACATTTTAGAAAATGTCCCTATAAGATTGTGAGCCTCTGGGGACAGAGAAATAACTACAGAACATAATCTGCTTTGAAGTGCCGAAAAGCATAATATAGAAATCTAATAAATAAATAAGATGGATAATGCAATGACAAAAGCCAGAAAGATGCTTGAGTGTATAGGAAGAGGAATAGCCAGCTGAAAAAAGGAGATGATATTGCCCCTGTATAAGTCCCTGGTGAGACCTCATTTGGAATACTGTGTACAGTTCTTCAGATTGCACCTTCAAAAGGATATAAACAGGATGGAGTTGGTCCCAAAGGGTGGCTAATAAACCTTTCAGTGATCTTCACTACAGAAAGGGTGGTGGATGCATGGAACAGCCTCCAAGTAGAGGTGATCAAAGAAGGACAGTATCTGAATTCAAGAAAGCATGGGACAAGATCAATCTCTGAGGGACGGTAGAGATTCTAGAGCTGAGCAGTTGTGTGAATAGGCAGATTAGATAAGCAATATGGTCTTTTTCTGCCATCATATTTCCATGTTTCTATGAATAAACACTATATGTTTGTTTCATAGTTTTCCTACAGGACAACTTTAAAACTAGGACAACTAGGAGATTCAGAAAGTCTTTGCTTCTTGAACTACTGACAGAACACTATACAAATATTTTTTAAATTCCTGTTTCACTGCTGAAGGGAGGGAACGATGTAAATGCAGTAGAAAAAAATAGCAGATTTCACAATCCCAGATCCTTTACAATACTGGCTCGTGAGTCTACCAGCTCGGCTTTATCTAGAAAGCATAAATTACTTTCATAGTCAGATGTAGCATCTGCTATGCCCTCTAAAGCACCTAATGTATATTCTCTTTTACAAGGATTCCAGTCTGTAATATCTTCTTTGTGTCTAAATGCCACACGGTGATGAACATCCCACAAGAAAATATGTTTATTTTATCTCACATATGTTTTCTTGAACTGAAATACTACCTAAAATCTACACTTGTTTCACTCAAACAATTTATGTTGAACGCTGCAGCCAGAATAAACATGAGACTTTTAAGGGTGCCCCCGTCTCTAGTGTGAATGACATATCTAAACAGGGCTGTCCTGTGACCGCATACCACCAGCAGCAGAATGTTTGCTGTTGCTTGTCAAGGATCCCTTCACTTCTGTTGCTCACCTCTGGAATGTCCTACGACTCAATTGTCAGAATCCTTTCTCCTACCTTTCCAGTAACTGTCTCTATCAGGTATTTTCATTACAGGGCAGGCTCCATCTCCACCCCCAAAAAAAACCCCATTATTATAAAGCTATTTGCACTAGCATTGCTATAATGGCTGACATACTGCTCTAGCGCTAAGAAGTCATATACGTGTTAAGTTTTGGGGTATTCAGATGGCTCCATCTCACCAGGGACTGTCCTGGTTTTATACACAACTGAATGCAATGGTGGAATGGTTCACCATGTAACTGAAGACCTGGAGCCATTTGGTAACCCTTCTGTAAGAAGTCCAAAAAAGCAGTTTAATTTCATATTACCAGAACATGAGCAGATCCTATTCATTGTAAAACTAAATTTCTATAATACTGCAGAAATTTATAAAAAATGAAATATTAATTTTCCTTACTGTGAGATCTTGTCCTATTAACTCCCATAGCAAACAAGACAAGTGGATACCACTGCCCAGGAAGTATATTTTAGACTACCAGTATCAATCAGGAAGTTACATTTTTAGTAATTTCTTCTCTTCTACCTGCAGCAGATCTTTTCATGCAGTTTGATCACTTCTCTATCACTTCTCGTCTTTAATTGATACAATATACAGTCCACCAGGTCCTGAACAGACAAGCAGTGTATCTAAAACATTCATGGCATCTTCTCCTCCAACAGGCTTGAAATTACTCAGAGTAGCCTTTCAATTTAGGGCATTCCCCTCACCCTCCAGGCCATCAATTTTTGAAACTATAGGTTGAGTTTGTTGAAGGCATGGACCCTTGGACCAAGGTGGAGTTACCACAACCTGCAGGAGGCAGCCCTGCATGTCACCACCATCGGCTGGCAGAGTCAGATGAGGCAGAGGCTCAGCTGTGGCTTCACCTATACCAGCCCACGCTCCCCTTAGGTTGAACCTTTGGGTGCCAGGGGCTCTGCTGAAGAATATAAGATCCGTCAAAGCGGCTGGGACGATCAGGGAAAGTCGAAGGCAGGCTTGGGTTAAGGCAGGCAGCATTCAAGGATGGTCAGAAGGCAGTCCGTGGTCAGTGGCAAGCAGAAGTCGAGAATAACCAGTAGTCAGGCAGCAGGTCAGTGGCAGGAAGAGTTCAAGCAGAGCCCAAGAAGCAGGCTGAGGTCAATACCAGGAAATTCATCCAAGGAAAAGTGGGATGGATAGGTAGGCCAGGAAGATGATGAGCAACACAGGAAATAAGGCATACCGAAGAACAGAAGACTGACCATGAGACTGAAGAACAAGACTGAAGGACACTGAAGAAAAACACTGGAACAGAAGGACTGACCACAAGGACTGAGAATTAAGACAGGAGCTGGAGCTGAGGAACAGGGCACTGGCAACTAGGGATGTGAATCGGGTGCCCAATTGTTCCAGCTTTCGGGATCGCCTGGCCATGGGAAAATCTCGTTTTCCCACGGATCCCCGTTTTTTTTCATAGTGAAAAATCATTTTTCGGGTTAGTGCACGCTAACTCATGTTAGTGCACACTAACAAAAATAGCAAAAAGTAACAAAAAATAACAAAAATAAACATTTTTTTTGTTAGCGCACGCTAACTCCCGTTAGCACGCACTAACCCGAAAAACGATTTTTACGAAAATTCGGGGGAAAAGTGATCATTTCTTTTTTTACCCGATATATTAACAAATTTAGAAATATCGTACGATATTTCAATTTGTCAGAAAAACGATTCATATCCCTGCTGGAAACTTTCACTGCTAACAAAAGAGACAGACCTTTTGCCAAGGCAAGGATGGACTAAAGCGCTGCCCTTTTATAGGGCTTAGGTGCTGACATTATCAATAGGGGCAGCGGGGATTTTCCCCATGGTCCTTTTAAATGTGGGGCAGACACATGCACCTAGGGAGGGAGCGCTGCACAGGAGTCAGCATCAGCATTTTGCCACGAAGAGTAGTAGTGGTCAGGCTCGGTCTGTAGCTGTTGTCAGTGTCCTGCCTCGTGCGCTGGCAGCGTCATATCGCATCTTGGCCCGGGGGTAAGAGTGGTGGTCCATGGGCAGCTCATGGCCTGCCAACTGCAGTAGAGTTAAAGAATGGAACACTGTCAATAATGTCTGCATCATCTAGTAATCTGAAAGGTGCTTCTGTCTTAAGCAAAAACCGAGGCAATCTCAGCTACAAAAGTACCATTACTAATATTACCTTTACTTTGCAAGATCTTATCTTTGTTAGCACAAAACTTAGCATGCAGAAGTAATATGGGCATCTGGTATGTACCATGCAAATAATAATAATTATTATTATTAGTAAAAGCATCCATAGCTACCACCTGTTATCCTGTATATCATTTAAGAACCCATTTGTTTTTTTATCAGGGGTTAACACCATTCGGTCCATGACCAGGTTGCCCCAATGAGCATAAAATTAAAGACCTTTACTTTGAGCCCCCATTCCTCCAGAGCTGCTCTGCCTGCATGTTCAGATGTATCACAAAGTGAGTTGATGCTAGGGTCATAGGACTGTGTGCTACCAATGTCAATACCATGAATGTCTCCTTGATTATACTGGCACTTCTTGTAACACCTTCTTTGTCTGATTTATCACACGCTTGCCATTACAGCCATTAAGTCCAAACGCGAGTCCTCATTCCCAAGATATTCATTGTAGGAACTTATCTTTTGAAGACCAAAGCCCCTAGCCAGACTTATGGAGGGGGCAACTCCCCATTTTCCAATGCTGATGTCTGCCATGATCTGCACCCACCATGATTTACTCAAGGTCTTGCTTCTGTTTGATTCAGTCTGATCATCACCATAACAAATAACCTTTGATTGCCCTTTTCAATCTAAGCTGAAACTGGAAGCCTGATTTGGATGAAGATAAGCTGCATATGAACCAAACTTCAGAATTCTTATATATGTAAAAGCTGGCTGACGGACCAATCTTTATGGCAGACACCATGAGGGCTAGGACCAGCCAAGACAACTTCCATCATGTTGAACTACTGTACTTCTGACAGAATGGAAGTGATTGTGTCCTCTGGCAAACTGACTGGTCCTAAATTTGTACAGAAGTTCAATCTTAACTAAGACAGATCCTGTATCAATTCCAAAAACGCTTGTCCCACTTGATAATTAATTGATTACAGACCTCACTACTTTAAGCCAGTTGTCCTTTGACAAGTATCTTGTCCATATATAGAAAGATTCCAAAAGCAAAGATAGTCCCCTGATTTAATAAATACATTTAAAAAAATAGGACATTTCATCCTGAAGTTCTGAATCCAGAAAGACCTTTTTTAGTTTATTTAGGTCCAGAATGGAATTGAATGATACAGACAAGACAAGAAAATAGATACCATAAAAAACCCTGTACTTCTCTGATACAGGGACAGATACTATCTTTTACATTTTCACAAAATGATTCAGGTGGTCATTCAGATGATGGTGCAGTCTTCCCAACTGCCAGGCAAATTCTAAGTTAATGAAAAGATCCTCATAAAACTAAACAATTCAGGGTTGGGGGGGAAGGGAGGAGGACTACAACACTTACACACTGTATTAGCATCAAGATGCGTTTATTGTTATTCATATATACTTAACTATGTTGTAATTGGTAGAACATAAATAAAACATTTTAAAATTAAAAAAAAAACTAAACAATTCTATGAGGTGACCAGTGCCAAAGGAAGGATGTTCAGCTGCCCTAGGTGGTGATGTCATCGCCACATCATGTGATTATCTGTCGCCCTTTGTTTCGACCTGAACCACCCCCCAAATGCACACACAACACCCCTTCGCGGCACCATCCACAGACGCGATCTCATCCGCATCGCAGCACCCGCCTCTCCAGCCTCCTGAAAATGTTTTAAAAATCCCATTTTTGCGTCGGCCTATGGCAACTGGCCCACTTCCGGCACCTTAAGCGACCATCTAGTTTGCCTAATGGACCCGCCTGCCCTGCAGGTGACCCATTTGAATGATACTCAAAATCAAAATATTTGCAATGGATTTTGACATTATTGTGAAGATCTACAGCATTCCTCCTCCTTGCTGAGTCAGGCTGCTGTAAGAAACAGATGATTCTCCTCTGCACTCTTCCATTATGAGGGTCTTCCCTTAAGGATCCACTTTTGGAAGTTTGAAGCCTAGTCCCACAAATGTTGCTGAATCTCTCTCATATCAATCCCAGTAAAGCCTGCTGAAATCCAAAAACAATCCAACCCTTTGCAAGGGTATGACTCAGATAACTGAGTGTCCCACAATACCCCGAGACTCCCAAGTTCAATCAGGAAAGACACACTTTGGGCTTATCTCTATCACTGGGAACAACCTAAGAAACCGGTGAATTGCATAACTTAATTCCAAAAAAGAAAAAGAAAAAAAAAGAACTCTTTCACTTATTTGTCAAGAAAGATTTTGCTTATATTTTTTTTAAATTATAGAACCTGACTCACAAGATTTATTATAGTCCTGCAATCCAACATTACATTTGCATGTAACAAACAAAACAGAAACTTGCAAGCCCCTGGAATCTCCTTTATAGTTTTGTTGTTTACAAAACTTGGCACCGAGATGACACCTGTGGGGGCTCTGCTGTATAATCCACTTACCAATATAGTGGTCTTCTGGATATCTGTGCGCAACATCATCAACAAGAGCAGCAGCTGGCTGAACAAGGCTCAAGGCATTGCCACATCCAAGCCTCTGAGGTTGCTGCAATGGTGCTTTGTTATATTATTATTATTATTCAGAACCCAGAAGCAGCTTGTCCAAAATCAGCAGAACATTGGAAGAGAACGACTTCTGCAAGAGATGGAGCAGCTGACACAGGAAGTGCAGCTTCCAGTTTTCAAATCACTGGTCTCAGTTCCTTCCACAAGTGAGGTCCTGACTGCTGGAGTACCTTCGATGCTAGCCATCATAGACCATAGATCTTGTAGGGAAACCTATTTGGGAGGCTTCAAAGATGAGACTAATGAAGAACCCTGCAGCAAGAGGAGTCGGGGATGGGGTTTACAGGTCGAGAAAGAGGACCCTGGCAACTGGCTTAGGCCCCAGTGTCCAGCCTAGGCTGAGGCATTGGGACTGGCCTCGAAGCCTGGGCTTTGCGTAAGGCCTAGGACGAGGTTGCGGTGATCTTCTGCAGCCTAGGCCTTCACATGACCGAGGCTTTGACCTAGGACTAGGCCTCTTGTTCAGATACTCCCGGACCGGGTAAATAGGGGCCAGAGAGGATACTAGCTCCAGAATGTTTCCAGGTGGGAGGGGTTGGGAGGTAGATAGGCCTCAGGAGCCACATTTTTTTTAATGCATTTTTGGAGTGTTTTTTTAAGTGTTCATTTTGCTTTTTAAACTAAAGAAAACAAAATAAACATTAAACAAAAAATCTGTGAAAAAAAGCCCACCAGAATAACAGAATTCTTCTATGCACCATGCTCTTCTTTCTCATCACCATTTTAAGAAGAAAAAGGAGCTTCTTTTAAATGCTGTAGATAGCTGGTCACCATCTTGGTTTCCCCTGTGTTTCTTTTTCTTTTTTTTTTTTTAAATCACAATTGCCTACATAGGTGCAGTAAGTATGAATTTCTCTCATTTAACTGTGACCTAAAAATCATACAGTAACATTAATCAACCGTTTGGTAATAATGTGAGAGGTCTGGCAGGATATTGCATTCCACGCAAGCAGAAATGCACTGCTTCTATACTTCAGACTACTAGAGCACTTCATTTAAATAACATTGCTCTATAAGAGGCCAAGCATTACGGATGGCGATGGGGGTAATAAAGAGGTTACTTAAGTGGCAATTAAAGTAGTTAATATCCCAGTTGCTGGCTGGCTAAAAATAAAATATAAAGAGGAAGTACAGTAATAAATGTATCATTATAGTCACAAAGTCAATGAAATTATTTTTATTTGCAGTCTGCAGGCTCTAACTTCATTGTTGTAATTTTTTTTTTTTTACTTTAAACATAATGCCTGCTGCTGGATGCATCAATCTGGTGCCTAACAGGGGGAGAAGGGAGGGAGGGAGGTCTGTAATATTAAATATTCACGGGATAAATCATAAGAGCACACCACCCCACCACGAATACAGGGAGGCTCCTTCCGTGGGAAAGCAGGTCAGTTGTTTTTTTTTAAACTAGCACCCAACCAAAGAAGCACTCACAACCAGACCTCCATTTCTGTGCGAACGTGAAAACTGTTCTACAGGACAATGGTCCTGAACACGGCCCTCGAGACCAGGCAGGTCTCCAGGAAAACCTGCAATGACTATTCATGAGATAGATTTGAACACAATGGAGGCAACACATGTTAAGTCTGTTTCCATGTGGATCTACTGAAAAGCAGACTGGGTGGAGCAGGTCCCTGGGACTGGGTTTCAGAACTACTACTTTAGAACAACACATTTCAAAACTGTTTGGCTTAAATGGCTGAAGCCTCAAGTGGTGCAGCATTTTTTTCTTCCCAATGAGCAAATAAAGCAATCAAAGGGGTGACTACATCCTGTAATCCACTGCTGTCATTTCAATTGTGCTCCATTTCTTCCTCCCAAACTATTATAACTAATTAGTTCTAGTGAATGATGATCAAATTTTTTTTATTTATTGATTTTTCCAAGCCTCGTTTGTAAGCCAGAAGGCAGAACTGTTTGTATGCCATGACACTAGGGTTAGCATCTCTCCTCTTGTAAATACTATGGTGTGGGGCTGGATCTCCAATATCCATAGTATAACGAAGACCTAAATTTAACATGTCATCCAATAGATGATGTCTTCGTAGCACCACCCTTTCCCGCTAATGCCAAGTTGGGGCAATGGTCCAATGAGAAGGGTATGTCCTACTGACAAACCAACATGGCTTCCTGCAACACCCAGGATCTCAGAAAAGTTTTATTTATTTATTTATTTGCATCTTTTATAGCCCACACAGATTTCCCTCTCGAATGTGAGCATTGTAAGCATTCTTCTTAAAACTTGCGGGCTAGCTATGCTAATCTCATGCATAGTAAAATTAGCCCAGCTGGCTTGTGAATTTTGAAAACGACTGCAGTGCCAGAATTCAAGAGGAAATGCTGTGCAGGAAGGAAGGTCATGACATGCCACACTGGATGTTACTGACCCGCACTATAATTGATACTTCGTGCTTTTGCTTAAAACATGTCAAGGAAAAAAAAAAAGATTCTTGGCAACATTTTGTAAATGTCTGCTTTGTTTTGTGCAATCCAACTCATTGAAGCACCTGTAAACCAGCTGAAAAGCAACAGGGGGGAAGGCATCTAAACACAGGCATTTCTGAATGTATGGATCCTAATGTTAATTTACCATAGTAGCATAAGGAATTTCTAACACAATAAGAATATTATGCACAATCTGTTTATACAAAACCTACTGGACAGGCATGCATCACCCATACAGAGATGACATATTCATTACAAAAGTCATTTTCAGCCAATTATTTTGGCAGATTTAAGTTTTTACAACTCTTTTCACCTCTGTGCAGGCATTATCTGCCAAACAATTTAAACTGGGATATATAGATATAATTTTTTTATTTTTTTACGGTTCCTATACAACGTAAAATGTGTTGGCTTTTTTGTAACAGCTGCAGAGTTTGAGATGTGCTACTTGAAGTGCTTGCAACATAGAAAGCATGATGATAACGAATATGCTGAGGTACTACTAAGATGGAAAATTGGAAAAGGGCACTAGAACAATTGACTCTACTTTCAAACCAATGTATCCCATCTGTGTCTGCAGCTAAAAAGCCTTTCAAACCAGAGCCCAGATGGGTTAAGCTACTAGAAATGCATGATAAAAATAAATGTGAACCAATTCAATGAGTTTGTATATCCCTTCCTCGTTTTTCGTTTCTATATTCATTTTCGTTATTTGGCTTAAACTATTTTAGTTATTTCCTGTTACAACCTGCTCCATGACCTGTTATATGCATATACTTTTGTTTCACTACTTGTTCTATGTATCATTGTTTCGTTTCAATGTAAACCGGGGTGAAGGCATGCGCTAAACCTCGGTATATAAAAGCTTCAAATAAATAAATGAGCTGGAGCAAAATTAACCTTTTATTTATTTTTTTGTTTTTTGGTTAAAGAATCCATTTGCTGACAAAAATCCAAAGTGGATCTGCTGAAATCCACTGGCTGATCTTTTCAAAACCTGACTTAGATTTCCTCTGACCTGCATTAGACTTTTAAAAAATAATTTCCTGGGTTCTTCAGCAGCGGTAGGAAGAAAGCAATGGATTTTGAGTAAAATCTGTCAATATCTAACAAGCCAGTTCAACTCCAGCTGGTTTGCAGTTTCCTGTAAGCTGTCATTCTGGCAGGAGTCAACACTACCTTGAAAATATGAACAGTTTGGCATTCAAAATGGCTGCGGATTAGTCCTGGGGGAATTCTGTGCTACTGCGGAGCGCAGAATTTGCGCAGAATTCCCCCGTGCAGAATTGTCAATTTCTGCGCAGAATTGACAAATTCTGCACAGAAAATAGCAAAGGAGTCCCCGGCATGCTGCGGAAGGAGCGCGCAAAGACGAAGGCCCGCTTGTGCCACGGGACGCGCTACGTTTGCGGCGAAGATGGAAGGTTCCCGTGTGCCGCGAATTGAGTGTGCTCCACTTGCGGTGAAGATAAAGGCCCTAGTGAGAGAGAATGGGTGTGAGAGAGGGGAGGGGAGGGAAGAGAGCGGGGGGTGGGGATGCTTGAGTGTGGGTTTCAGAGAGGGAGCCTATATGAGGGGAGGGGGTGTGGGGGAGGTGAGCAGGAGGGGTGAGAGAGAGCATGGAAGGTAAGGAGGGGATGCTTGAGTGTGGGTTTCAGAGAGAGGGAGCCTATATGAGGGGAGGGGGTGGTGGGGGAGGGGAGGGTGAGAGAGAGCAGGAGGGTGTGAAAGAGAGCATGGGAGGGATATTTGAATGTGGGTTTCAGAGAGATGGAGCCTATATGAGGAGATTGTGAAGGAGTGTGTATGTGTGTAAGAGATTGGGAGCTCGTGTTTATTAAAAAGGGATTGTGTGTATGTGAGGGTGCTAGCCTGTGTGAAGGGATTGAGTATGTGTGAGAGCCTGTGTGAAGGGGTGCATGAGAGAGAGACATAGGTAGTCTGTGTGAAGATGTATGTGTGAGAGAGAGAAACACAGCTTGTGTGGGTGTGTATGCAAAAGAGAGGGGCCCTATATGAGGGGATGTGTGTGTGTGAGAGAGTGAGGGAGCCTGTATGAGGGTGTGTGTATGTGTACTAGAGAGAGGGAGCATGTGTGTGAGAGAGGGAGGGACAGAGAGAGCCTGTGTGACGGGCAGTACTGAGAACGGGGTCAAACTCGGGACTGGCGATAGAGTAGAAGGGGTTGAGCCTAGAGTTGGAGGGGAGAGATACAGACAGGTGGAGGAGTTGGGGCCTGAGAGGGCAAAGTGGTCAGGGGTGTAGGTAGAGCGAGTGGAAGGGACACTCTTACAGTGAATTTCTAGGGAAATTCTGCTCAAAATATTTAAAATTCTGCATCTTTAAGTAATAACTTTTATCTGTATTAATTTAAAATGTAATTACTTAGACTGTCATGTAAATTGTGTTATTTTGACCAATATAAAGTAGACAGAATTTTGCAAAATTTTAAGTTTTTGTGCGCAGAATTTTAAATTTTTTTGTGCAGAATTCCCCCAGGAGTAGCAGATGTGCTAGAAAGTCTCCTTGTCAGCGATAAACTGCTTGAAGAAACTTCAAAGACCATAATTACAAAAAAAAACTGTACCTCATTTGAGGAGATGGACTGTTATATTTATTTTAGTATTTACTGTATATTAAGCATAGTGTTTCACAACATATTACCTACAGGTAAAAGTGAAGTCCTTGCTCCACACTGCTTATGATCGAAGTGGGTATCTGGGGCAACCAGAGATAAAGTAACTTACCAGAGATCACAAAGGTTGAGAGCATGACGCAAAGTCTCCCGGGTCCTAGCCCATTACTACTATTACAGCTGCTATGATTATTATTAATAATCAGTTATACAGCACTAAAACTAATTGTAAAAATAAGTTTGTATAAGTAAATAAATATATAAACAAAGAAATAAAAGAAATTTGTTCAGTGCTGTAAAGACACATAGGAAAGATATAGGGTAAGAAACAGCTCCAACTCCTTACAGCTTCCAAATACTGATACTAACCCGGGAGAGGTCGCTCTCTCCCAGATTCACTGATCCTGTTCTGCATCTCTTACTGATGCAAAAAAACTCTGATGGGTTTCCAAACAACTGAAAACAATAAAGAAACAGCTGAAAAGTCAGCTGGGCTCTCTCCGAATTTTAATAACGTCCCCACAGATGCACACCAATAAATAAATAAACAAACAAGCAAAATGTCTTTGTTTTAAATGACCAGAATTTCTACCTGAAGAAAAGAAAAACATTTCAAAGCTACATTAATTACTAACTGATTGCAAGATTAATTTTTTCCAACAGGGTAAGCACGCTATTCAGAGATTCTATGAATTTGAGAATCGTGATTCTTTTTTTTTTTTTTTTTAATAATGAACCAGGAAAAGTTCGGGGGATGGGGTTTGACAGGGAGGGGGCCGTCAATTGAAAAAAAAAAAATCCTTTCCCAGAATGATTTTAATTACATTTTAATTGGATGGCCTATCACAAGCTCTGCTGTTGTTTTACATTGCAAATATGCCCTACGGCTTTCTCTCTGCTGGCCTGCCTCATTAGCCATTAAAATAAAGCAAAACAAAATAAAAATCTAAATATTAAAGACATTTTTTAGCTTTCTTTCACAGCATGACAACATGTTTTGTGTTCAAATATATGGCCATCTGTACCTCCAAGTCCACCTCCCGCTAGCAACAAAACCGTTTATGAATTATCCTGGCGCTGACAGGGTGGGAAAGGGGATTCCAAGCAGGCACCCTCCCAAATGCAAAAAACTCGCTTCTACCTAGGAAGCAGTTTGGCTGTCCATAGTCCAAAAAGTGAGCCCCCTTTTTCTATGAGAAAGCGCTCACAAGAGAGAAAGACAAATAAAGGCAGACAAACAACCCCAAGAGCAAAGCGTTAAGAAATCCGAACGAGGGTTCTTTTTATAATAAAGTAATACATCCAAATCTCTTCCTTCTTATTATGCCTGTTTTTCTTAGGTAACAAGAATCGATGAATGTATAATGCTACTTACTACTACTATTAATAATTTTAATAATGCTTGCAACAAATTGATTTCTATGGCGTCTTTTATGCAAGCAGGATAACAATGCACAGAGTAATATGGTGTGTGAAAAAGGACTTAAAAGACTGAGAAGAAAAATCGGATGCAGGGAAATGTTATTTCCTACTTTGTGATTATTGGTGAATGCGACAGAAAGGCGAGGCTACATGACATGGCTACTAGCAATGTCACATTTATATCTATTACTTATTAATTTTGCTGCCTCTCATATGCTGCCTGCTCCAACGTGCAGATACAAGGAATAGTGGTGTGGTCTAACGGTTACAGCACAGAGCTGAAAACTTAAGAGACACTGAGCCTGGTCCCTTTTCTCTGCCCCATTGTCCCTGTAATTTTGAGCAAGCCCCTTAACTTATCCCAGTCCAGCAATGTGGAATGCATTCCAGGGCCAATTAAGAGAAAAAGAGGATTACCTGATTCTTAGTAAAAGCTGAAAGTAGAGTTTTTACAGAAGTTTATAGAGTGTAAGTTATTTCTGTTAAGTTTTTAAGTATGTAGTTATAATTTGATTTTGTCCTAAGTGATTAGTCTATTGTGATTATGTATTTTTACTTTGTAAGCCGCAATGATCAAATCTATTTTGGAGTATCCGGAATATAAGAGCAATAAAAACATCTCTATGCTCAAATTTATACTGTCATCTCTTTAAGACAGGAATATTATGACTGTTTAAATTAGCTTATACAGTGTTGTATATACCAATGGAACTGTATAAATAATACGACATCCAGTTAAAATCTTGAAATCTCATAGTTTCTGCCTGATTCACTTACACAGGCAGGCCTTGACTCATATTCCAAATTCTCTTTTGCTTCTGAAGTGCAAATATTTCAGCCATACCTAAATAGAGGGATGGTAAAGCAGAGTTGCTTACCTGTAACAGGTGTTCTCCAAGGACAGCAGGATGTTAGTCCTCACACAAGGGTGACATCATCAGAAGGAGCCCGGCATGGAAAACTTTTGTCAAAGTTTCTAGAAACGTTAACTGACACACTGAGCATGCCCAGCATGCCACCATCCTCACGTCCACTTGGGGTCCATCTTCAGTCTTAGAACATAGAATTCGCAAAAAATAAAATAACAAACCAAAAGAAACCCAACTCCGCAGGGTGGTGGGCGGGTTTCATGAGGACTAACATCCTGTTCTTCTTGGAGAACACCTATTACAGATAAGCAACTCTGCTTTCTCCAAGGGCAAGCAGGATGGTAGTCCTCACACATGGGTGAATATGTAGCTACAGGCTGCTCCCAACATGTGCAGCATTTAACGGGTGCAAATGTGCACAACAACTAGAGCTGCAAGAAGATGGGGAGCAAGCCGGCACTCAAGAAAGGGCCTGAGCCAGGAAGGGTTTTCATGGTTGAAATAGATTACAGAGGACAGACAATAATGAGAGGCAAGTGTGTAGAGGGAACTTCAAGTCACCACCCTGCAGATCTCATGTATGGGTACCGCACGCAAGTGAGCCACTGAAACTGACATGGCTCAAACCAAATAAGCCTTGATGTGGCCCTCAAGCTATAGTCCCGCTTGTGCATAGCAGAAAGAAACACAGTCTGCTAGCCAATGGGATAAGGTCTATTTGGATACTGCAACTCCCAACTTGTTTCTGTCGAAGGAGCAAGGAGTTGAGTGAACAGGCGGTGAGGTGCTGTTCGTTCCATGTAAAAGGCCAGGGCCCTTTTACAATCCAGAGTGTGTAGGGCACGCTCGCCCTGGTGAGAAAAAAGGTAGGCAATACAATGGATTGACTGAGATAGAATTCCGTGACCATTTTAGGAAGGAACTTTGTGTGTGTACGCAAGACCACCTAATCATGACAAAATTTGTATAAGGTTGATACGACACCAATGCCTGAAGCTCACTGTCCCTGCGTGCTGAGGTGACTGCCAACAAGAAGATGACCTTCCAGGACAGGTACTTCAGATTGCAAGATTGCAGGGGCGCAAACGGGGCCCTCATGAGATGGGCTAAGACCACACTGAGGTCCCAAGAGACCGCTGGGAGCCATGTCAGAGGCTTAAGTTGCAACAATCCTCACATGATATGCCCCACAAGTGAATGTGCAGAAATGAAAGCGCCATCCATCCCCTAATGATATACCCCGATGTCACTGAGGTAACCTCTCACCGAAGTGGTTTTCATGCCAGCCTTGGAGAGGTGCAACAGGTAGTCTAAAAGCTTTGGTGGGGAACACGAGACTGTGCCCGTCACACCAAACCGAGAACCTCTTCAACTTGAGATTGTAAAATCTCCTCTTGGAAGGCTTCCAGGAGAACCTGAGACACACCGTCCGAAAGGCCCAGGGCCTGCATGGTTACCTGGTCAACATCCATGTCGTGAGGGTCAAGGCTCGGAGGTTGGGGTGGCATAGCTTGCACTGGTCCTGCGTGATCAAGTCTGGAGTAGTCCCTAGCCGGATCGGAGGGCGTGAGGCCAGTTCCTGCAAAAGCAGGAATCAAATCTGGCGTGACCAAAAAGGCGCCTCCTGTTGAAGCTTTTGAAGTATCTTTTAGACCAATGACAGGGGAGGATAAGCATACAGGAGACCAGTGCCCCAGTGACATGAAGAGGCATCCGACACCGATTCCCTGCCCGCTCGACCTAGGGAGCAGAATCGATCCACTTTCTTGTTCCCTGGGGAACAAGTCTGCCAGGATTTTGTCTGTCCCCGGGAGGTACACGGCTCGGAGGAAGATGCCCCTCGAGAGAGCCCAGCATGAAATCTGCACTGCCTCTTGGCAGAGGAGGTACAATCACGTCCCCCCTTGTTTGTTCAAATACCACATCACCACTTGATTGTTGGTTTGAATCAGGACTACCTTGTTGATCAATTGCTCCTGGAATGCCCTGAGGGTGTAAAGGATTGTTTGTAGCTCCAGAAGTTTATTTGGAAATACCGCTCCTGCACGGACCAAGGACCCTGGGTGCTGAGGCCTGCAACATGGGCTCCCAACCCGTGTAAGACGCATCTGTGGTGAGGATGAGCTGGGCCTGAGGGGCCCAGAAAGGCATCCCCTTCTTCAGGTTGGATAGGGTTTCCCACCACATGAGGGATTGGTGAAGTGGAGTGGTGACCATGATGCGAGCCTGAAGATCCTGGGTGGGGCTTGGCGCCACTGTGAGTGCAACATCACTACACTGTGCGCATGTGTAACCGAGCAAACTGTGTGACATGAACTGTCACTGACATATGCCCCAGATGGCACAGAAATTGGTGTGCCAAAACATGAGGGCAGCAGGAGCCTACCTTCGTCAGAGTTGCGAGGGACACTGCCCGGTGTCGGGGTAAGAAGGCCTTCCTCTGGACAGTGTCCAACAGAGCTCCGATGAAGTCCAATTGTAGAAACAGCTGGATATGGGATGTCGGATAGTTGATTAGAAATCCCAGCCTCTGCAGGGCACATATGGTGGAATGCAGGGAGCGTAATGCCCCTTGCCTCAAATTGCTCTTGATGAGCCAATCGTCAAGTTAAGGGAAAGACTGCACCCCTTGCCTCCTGAGACGTCCCCACCACCTGCCAGACATTTTGTGAACGTAGAAAACAAAATCTGTACAAAACAAATGATGGAATCTTATAATGTCAACTTTCTAAATACCATCAAGTTAATAGTGCTTGCTGTAGCCTGAATTTTTGTAAACAGTGAGACCTCATAAAATGTGGCGGGCTCACCGTGTGAGCGCCCGAAACGCCACTTTCAAGGTAGTGCGGTGATAATTTTTCGAATGCACCGTCAAAGAAATTCAAATCATCGGTCTCTCTGTTTAAGATTTACAATGGGGTAATGGCAACTTGTGTCAGTTTGCTACAAGGTAAGGCAGTGACAATTCAGTATCATAGCGTGTCACTTATCGTAGCGTATTGAAGCGGAGTATGCAGTAGGGATATGGAGCGTTGGCACTGGCCCGACACGGCTCGTGTTTCTGTCAAAAGCTTCCTCAGGGGCCGCACAATGCCACTACTGGAAAATGAAAAACAAGGTAATCAATTCCTTGCAAAACTGCATTTTAAATGAAATCACACAATGTTTAATACCTACGATTCCCAGACACTGCCGCTTGGCTCTGCTACTAGGCTGCAGCTTTTCTCGGGCAGCCGGATCCGCCATTTTACACATTAATTATATGCCTACCGCAATAGGCGGATACAATTAATTATGACGTCAAAGTAATTAAGTTGGAACAGATGGAATAACTAGAGGAGCGATGTCCATTCAACAGAATCGTTAAGGCCATTAGGGAATGTTGATGCTAAGGTGAAAATCCACCATTGTTCGCGTGCATTCAAAATTTGATTGATATCGCCTCCCCGAATGTTGGATACAATGTGCTCAAGGATAGTCCAACGGAGTTGGTCAAAAGTATGTCCGGATGAAGTGCAGTGGGTCACCATGGGTGCCTGTATTAGATATACCACGAAGGTAGAATTGCAGGTTGTAACTGATCGTTTGTAAAATATGTAGCCCGTCTTGGGATGTTGCCAAAACGGTCCCTCCATAGTGATGGGACACATGTTACAGTTGCCACAGGCAACTGTAACATGTGTCCCAAGGAAAACATACCGCCTGTGGAAAACATACCGCCTGTGGCAACTGTAACATGTGTCCCATCACTATGGAGGGACCGTTTTGGCAACATCCCAAGACGGGCTACATATTTTACAAACGATCAGTTACAACCTGCAATTCTACCTTCGTGGTATATCTAATACAGTGCCCCTGCAAACTCGTGTATGTTGGCAGAACTAGCAGAAAAATCAAAACTCGGCTTTTTGAACATCGGAGCCGTCTGAACACTCTAAACATGGAGGCACCCAGAGCCAAGCGGCAGTGTCTGGGAATCGTAGGTATTAAACATTGTGTGATTTCATTTAAAATGCAGTTTTGCAAGGAATTGATTACCTTGTTTTTCATTTTCCAGTAGTGGCATTGTGCGGCCCCTGAGGAAGCTTTTGACAGAAACACGAGCCGGGTCGGGCCAGTGCCAACGCTCCATATCCCTACTGCATACTCCGCTTCAATACGCTACGATAAGTGACACGCTATGATACTGAATTTTCACTGCCTTACCTTGTAGCAAACTGACACAAGTTGCCATTACCCCATTGTAAATCTTAAACAGAGAGACCGATGATTTGAATTTCTTTGACGGTGCATTCGAAAAATTATCACCGCACTACCTTGAAAGTGGCGTTTCGGGCGCTCACACGGTGAGCCCGCCACATTTTATGAGGTCTCACTGTTTACAAAAATTCAGGCTACAGCAAGCACTATTAACTTGATGGTATTTAGAAAGTAGACATTTTGTGAAGACACGGGGTGCTGAAAGGCAGCACCCAATACTGGTAGTGCTCCTCTTCTACCATGAATCGAAGATACTTCTGATCTAAGGAAGAAATGGGGATATGGGCATATGCATCTTTGAGATCGAGGTAGCAGGGCCAATCCCCAGCTCTGAGGAGAGGGATCAGGGTTCCCAATGGGACCATCTTGAATTTTTCTCTGACAAGAAAATGGTTCAGTGCCCCCTGGACTAGAATGGGGCGAATACCTCCATATTTCTTGGGAACCAGGAAATTCCTGAACCCCTCTCCCTGCTGGCTTGGCTTGCCATAAATATTTCTGTCTCAAATCTTAGAAAATTAAAGCCCAGTATCTTCAGCATTGTTGACAGATAAAAGCAAGAATAAACAGAACAGCAGTAACAATGTATTGACTATATAAGACTGAATCAAAGTCCTTATGATCTGTTTAGCAATATAAGTGCATATGGTTTCATTTTTTCTTTTATATGTTTTCAGAATGCAAGGTTAGCAGAATGGTTCAGAGTTTGCACAAAAAGTCTTCTTACATGAGACTTAAGGAGTTAAATATGAATATGCTAGAGGAGAAAGAGGGAAGGTGATAAAACATTCAAATATTCAGAGACATAAAAAATGCAAAAGAAGTGGAAAGGAAGCTCTGGAGCACGAGGGGCCATAATGTGAACTAGCTCCAAGGAGGCAGACTCAGGAGTAACATCAGAAAATATTTCTTCACAGAAATATTAGTGGACACATGAAACAACCTCCCAGTGGAGTTGCTGGAGATAAAAACAGGATCAAATTCAAGATAGCAGGGGATATGCATGGAGGATCCCCTAGCTGTAAAGAAATGAAAGGAAAGTCAAAGATCAAGTGAGGTCTATAATATTACAACAGGAAGAAAAGTGGGCAGGCCAAATGGGCCTTATAAGGAAAATTCTATGTACCTGCTTTACAGCTAATCAGTGTGCTGAAAGTTTTATGTTTCATGCTGAAAATGCAAAGAACAATAGAGTCCCGAGATAGTGTAGCATACTCCCCCCAACGAAACGTGCATGCAAAACAGAATTTCACTGCATTGCCCTCCAAGCCAATACAGCCAGCTGAACCCTGTTCTGTGGATTGTATTGCTGTAGTCTGAATCATCAATACCAGGAATGAAAATCTGACAAATGTTAAGGGTTGAGTTAAAAAAAAAACCAACTGATCCATACTGCCCCAATACTTGAAGTTAGGTTACTGACACTCCCATAGTTGATGACATCAGATTTGTAGGACATAAAAACCAGAAAATGTTATTTTTTTCTACATCTTGCAGACAGGATGAATTAAAAAAAAAAAGCATCTAAATAAAAGATAGTAAAGAACTAAAATTATTTTTAAAATGTATCCAGAGGAAAAACAGTTGATAGAATTGCAGAGATGGGACTACTGATGGACATGCATCACGCAGCACACCAACTCTGGGTTTTGTTTTTTTTTTTTTTTGGGGGGGGGGGTTTAACTCACTTGAAACAGCACTTCTGATCTGAAAAGGTACAGCAAACAGCAGATAGGAAATCTGTCTGCATAACAAGCTAAGGGGGACAATCTTTTTTGTTTTGGTCCTCAGAGTCAGCAACTGCGTTGTTAAACTGGTCTAAAATAAACGAAAAGAAAATGGCAAATGCTCACTTTTAGTATTAATACTGGATGTATTATTCAGCATGAATACCTAAGAGGCTCAAGGTGATCCAACTAAACTACAAAGTAAACTACAGCTCAGGAGGTTACAGTTAATTTTAGCAACCTTAGCAGGCTGTGTTGTCTCTTGATTCTTTGAGCCCGAAGCCCCCACAGATTCTTCCAGAAAAGGCCTTTCTAGCCCCATGCCCCCTCCTGCCCCATGACATTGGCAGGGCCTTCTGAGCTTATAACACTCCTCTCCCTAGGGCTAGATTTTAGGCTCAGGCAACATTGGCACGTTCCTAGGGAGTCGAATTCTGAAGGCACCCGAGAACCAGGACCCCCCAGCCCCTATGTTCCAATTTCTAGAGGAAAATCTTCCTGCCCCAAGTCCTCTGCCTGTGAGCGCTGTAATTTTAAATCCAGCCTGCCTCTCTCTGTCTCACAACATCAAAGGGTCTCTGGGCCATTGATGGGAACTGGTTCCCACCTACCAGTGATTCAGAAGACTTTCCAGGTGGATGAGTGCTAGCAATTTGAAGAGCCTAGAAAGTTCTGTAAAGTCTGGAAGGAGAGTAGGGGGCATAACATATTATCCACCTTTTTCAAGCTAAACCTTCATTTGTATATGACATTTCTTCTTTTGCATGTGTGGAAAGGCTAATTTAGCGTGCTCATGTTAAAGTCTTTCCAGACCACTTTAATGTGCACATTAAGGTCTTTTTGTATAGCTCACTAACGGGCTGATACAGTACAGTGCGCTCCGGTGGAGCGCACTGTTAGCCCGGGTTTGACCGCATATTTTTGACGCGCTAGCTTTTACCCCTTATACATTAAGGGGCAATAGCGCGTTGAAAACACGCAGCCAAACCCCCCCCAAAAAAAACTAATAGCGCCCGCAACATGCAAATGCATGTTGATGGCCCTATTAGTTATTCCCGCGCGATCCAGAAAGCAAAATGTGCAGCTTTGCTGCACATTTTACTTTCAAAAATTAACACCTGCCCAAAGGCCGACGTTAATTTCTGCCGGCACCGGGGAAGTGTACAGAAAAGCAGAAAAAACTGCTTTTCTGTACACCCTCCGACTTAATATCATAGAGATATTAAGTCGGAGGCACCAAAATTAAAAAAAAAAATTTAAATCGGCGGGTCGGAAGACGGATACTTAATTATGCCGGCATCTGTTTTCCGAACCCATGGCTGTCAGCGGGTTTGAGAACCGACGCCAGCAAAATTGAGCATCAGCTGGCAATTACAGTTATGTTCTCCTTATATTGCTCATTTATTGTTTTATGCTGTTATCTTTCCTCCATCTGCCCTATCCTTCCAGCTTTTCTTACCCCTGCCACCCTCTCACCCCTTCTTGCCTGCTCCCCCTACCCCCCCCCTTGCATTGTAATTTCTGCCTGCTTCAGTTTTTTGTAAACCGGCGTGATCTGTCCTATGAATGTCGGTATAGTAAAAGTTCCTAAATAAATAAACAAACAAACAAACTCACTGACAGCCGCTGCTCCTGTCAAAAAAGAGGCACTAGGGATGCGCTAGTGTCCCTAGTACCTCTTTTTACCGCGGGCCCTCATTTGCATACTAAATTGCGCGCTCAGGAGAGCGGGCGCTCGCCTTGGAGCGCCCGCTCTCCCATGGGTTTTACTGTATCGGCCTGTAATTTTGCTTGTGCACAAGGGCCTTAATGTGTGCACGCTCACTCACACACACTCACGCACATATATACACACAGCACATCTTTTTATTTTCATAAGTCAACTACAAAATTCATATTCATGAGGGCATTCAGAGTGAGGTTAATTTCTTTTAAATCACAAATACAGAGTGTCTCAACAAAGTATAGTCCACTGTATACACTGGCAATTTCCTACAACATGGGTGGCCAACTGCGATCCTCAAGTGCCATAAACAAGCCAGGTATTCAGGATATCCAAAATGAATATGCATGAGACAGATTTCCATGCATTGCCACCATTGTATGCAAATCTATCTCATTGTGGATATCCTGAAAACCTGGCCTGATCTCAAGGACCGGAGTTTTCCACCCCTGTACTAGAACAAGAGGTAAGTACGTCAGATCATCTAAAGATAAAGCCCCCGGTACACTATTAAATGGCTTGTAAAGTCCAGCCGCAGAACCCAAAGCACAAGGTTATTCTCTCACAAAGGAAGAGGCTCTCCATCAATACAAATAAGATGCAAATAGTGCAGCATGCAATAAGACATGTGCAGACATTGCTCCACATGATGAGAAATATGGCCATCCTAAATCTTAAATCCCACAGTTAAAAGAGCACGCAGAGGTATGAAAGTAACAATGTAGGGCAGAGACAGACTAAACCCAGTATTAAGCAAAATACCATTACACGAAACACCCTGTGAAAAATCACAGTTTCCTTATAAAAGAGATTATCTCAATGTGACTCACCGCACTGAAATTAAATGAGTAGGGAAAACATAAATCCAATCCATTCATCGCAATCTCTTTGAAAATAAACGTCCTAATGTTTTATGATCCCCCCACACAGTGACCCTTCACCTTAACCTTCAGGAATGCGACACTAACTCGTCTGGCTCAGTGATCTACGATTTCAGCAGTTATCAATCTTCACTGAAATGCTGCAATGACTTCATCCCCGTCTGGTCACCACAAAATATTAATTAATTAATTTGCTGATGTCTAAACTTGTGCTACTTACAGAGCTTAATTGTACAGGAATGCCAAGGAGGGCAAAAAAAAAAAAAGTGGCATGAGAGAATTGCAAGGCAGGCTGGTCCCACTCAGATCATCTAGCAAGAGTGTTAAAGCATGCAGTGCAGTACCCCAAAAGAGCCGTCTGTACGTTCGCAACTCATCAGTTCTCCCTCTGCTATTGAAATTTTAATCTCTTCCCTTAAAAGGACCGGTGTTGATGAAGAGCTGAAACAGGGACTCAAAGCAAACAAAAGTACAGTGACAGCCCCTCTTCCTGGTGAACTGAGACAGCATTTCTGGAATTCTCTCCGACAAGAAGACATCATCATCATCATCATTTCTTAACACTTCAAGGGCTTTGGCTGAAATCAGAGCCGCCAAATCCCAATGGGCACCATGAAATCCGAATAGAGAAAGAGAGAGAGAGAGAGAGAGAGAGTGAGGCAGGAGGATAAGGTGCTTTTCATCCTCACAAAAAAAACGAGAGCATTATTTCGCAACGTGTTAAGCGGCCTTAGCACGGATTAGCATGGACAAACGTTCTATTCAATAGACTACCCTTTCCGGCAGACAACCTTCCCCACAGCAGTGAGGAAAAGCCACGTCCTTTCTTAAGAAGGGAAAACTGTGTGCTTTGTTGTGTTCGTGCACTATTACAGTTGTGCATAGCCTATAACAATTAAACTTTTACTTTCTCAGTTTATTGTTGTTCCTGTTTCTGGAAGCCTCTGCTTTGTAGTTTCCCCATCCTCCCCCCCGGTGAAACAGTCTGTGCCAAAAACTCTCAGAAGTGACATCACACATGCTGAAATATGACTGCTTCCTATTAGGCTGTTGTATTACAGCCAATACCAACCAATCTGGTCTGACACATGAGGGAAACTCATTTGACTCTTATGTGATCTGCATTCATTTCATTATGTTTTCAAAATGAAACAAAAGAAAAACCAAGGAAATTTAGTTGGTTTTCTTCATTTCGGTTTTTTGTTTTTTTTTTAAACCTCCATGGGCCAACGGTCTGCCCACATACCCATGGCCTACCCCTGAGCCTGGCCCGTGAGCCCCGCAGCTTATCTCAGTCCCACAGCCTCATCAATCTCCTTCTCTCCCCTCCAAAAGCTACTGGAGCCAGGAAGTACCCCAGCCCCCACTTATCCCTCTCATGGGGGGCCACTGCAAAGTAAAAGGGGGAGGAGGGATGCCCACTCACCTTCTGCCCCATCAATGTCGTCTTTAAGACGGCGCCAGTCAGCCCCGAGACCAGCGCAATGGCAACTTTAAAATGCCATCAGACTCAGGGCTGGCCAGCGCCATTTTCTTGTGCGGCCATGCAAACTTGCAGCCTTGCAAGAAAAATAGCGCCAGCCGGCCCTGACACCATGACCATTTGACATCACTGAGGTGGGGTTACATACAGATAGAAGAGGTGCAAATCTCTGCAGGAACTTCTTCCCTAGGAAAACATATACATGCATTCCCTCTTTGAGAACTTGTGCGAAGCCAGCAGCTGCGGTCCGAGTCAAAATACAGCTTGAAACTTCCCTCCCTGGAAGTAAGATGGTTGCATGACCATGGTTGTGGGTGAGCTGCTCAGCATGTGTGTTTGCTTTCATATTCCTATTTCCTGAACAATGGATCCAAAATCCAAAGGAAAGGTCAGAGTTTTTCCTCTGGACCCTATCCTACTTCCCCGACAAAAAGCAAATCCCTTTTTCCATCTCCCGGGTCTCTGCTCCTGCGAGAGAAGATACCCTCGTTGTGGCTGGCAGCAAGGGACACCTTCATTGCTAGGGGATGAAGTTTACCTCAGTCCTCTCGATCAGCGACTGCCTCCAGCTAAGAGACACAAACTCCCCAGCCTGCCAGATTCATTGCCGCCTGATGATCTCAGAGCAATGCCAGCTCCAGGAAGGGGGCAGCTGAGAACTTTACATCTCTTCCTGGCTTGTTGTTAGGGGGATTGATGGGCTCCGTAGAAATGAATCTGGATTGAGGCGTTCCTGTACCTGAGTTTTTCTGAGGTGGAGGTGTCATTATCAACTGTGGCCAGGATTCAAGAATCAGCCCACTGGGGTGAGTCCCTTTTGATATCATTAAGTCAGAGGTGTTCACTCTGGACTCTCTTTGGGAATTTATAACATGATTTTGTGTCTCTATTAGCACGTGTGAAAGGAAAATAGACTTCCTTTCCTCCTCTTTGGAGCCTATGGTGATTCAGCATGGGGGCCTATTAATGGAGCAAGCATCTAAGATTAAAGCTATGGAAAAAGACATACACGAAATTAAATCATTAAGTAGCTCCTTGGTTAAAGACAAATATGCTCTCTTGTCGACTGTAATTTTTGGAAAATTATTCCAGACATCTTAATATTCATAATTTTCCTAAAATTATTGGAGAGCAACCATTGGTGACTTTAAGAAAATATATTTTGAAGATGTTACATTGCAATACAAATGAGATTTCCTTGGCAAACTAGCTGCTTTTTCTTCCCGTTTTTTCGCGTAATATATTATTACCGAATACGCCTTCTCATTCCTCATCTTTTGATCTGACAAATTTCTTGGAGAACTCTGGTCCTGAAATTTTGGAAAGGGGAACCTTGCTGGTTTCCTTTATTTCTGAGACAGATTTGAGTACGGTTATGTGGCTTTACTTCCGAAATTTAAATTCCCTTTTTTATGATCAGCCTTTTAGAATGTTTCCAGATTTGTCCAGAGTGACTCAGGAAAGGCATAAAGAGTTTTCTTACACTTACACCCAAATTTTTGATGCCCGGTGCGCTTAAAATCCGGGGAATACACGCATGGCCGGGCCCTAGTTCGCACAGAAATGCCAGGCCAGCAAAAAGGGGTGGGCTGAGGGCGGGGCCGACCTGTACAGCAGCCATTAGACGCTGTCCTGGGAAGTGCGCACCGGCAGCAGGCTGGGATGCCGAAGATACTTCTGCTCGGATGGAGCGGTAAGTAACAAAACAAAAACCAATTTTCCTAGCTAGGTAGGGGTTAGGGGTTGGGGAGGAGAGGAGAGGAGAAGGGAAAAGGTAGGAAGGTTAGGTAGGGGGATAGGAAAGTTGCCCCCCAGTCCGCTCCTTAATTCCCCATCCCCCTGCGTGCGCGAGTCATGACACGCCCGCACATGTGCCCGCAGGTATTAAAATCCGCTGCACATGTGCGCGCAGGAACTGTATTTTATAACATGCATGTGGCGACACATGCATGTTATAAAATCGGAGCAACAATGTGTGCACGCTGGGAACCGCACACACACACACGGTCTTTTGGAAATCGACCTCTTAGACAAGCTACATTAATGTTAGGAGCAACTTTCAGGTTAAGATAGCCGTGTAATCCTTTATTTCGATTTAGCGGTGAGTGGTTTTTGTTTTTTTTTTTGCTCTGGAACAGTTTCAGTCCTTCTTAGACTCCAGAAGATGAATAATTTCTTCAGTTCCCAACACTAGTCAGTAGGACTATATATATATACTAAGCATAGAACTTACTATTGCAATTTTCTTTAATTATGTCTTTATTCTCCCTTATAATTTCCGCTTCCTGTATTAACGCTGTTTGACTCGTAATTTGGAATTCTTTTTTTGTATTGTTTGTTTCTGTTAATTCTTATTTTTTATTCTTTTGATTTCCAAGTGTTTTCTGATTACAAAGAATGTTTTCTGCTTTCTATAATTACTAAAATTGAATATAAAGTTAAAAAAAAAAAAGAAAATTCCCTCCTTAATGAATTTGCCTGTCTTGATTTTTTTTTTTTAATATTGCTAAGTAAATACAGGTGAGTCTCCACCATACCCATTAGTCCGGGAGGGGGGGGGGGGGGGGGTTGTACTTTGCTGAGGCTCTGACGTAATACGACACAAGTGAAAAAATGTAAGATGAAGTTCAACGCACATTTTCTTTACTCGTGCACTAAAAGAGTTAGATCCCATTACAGTAAGCTAATGGGATACTAATACATTGAGAGTAAAAAAAAAAAAAAAAGCACATTAATTCAAATATATGCTTAGTGTGCACAAAACATGGTTTATGCGCACTACTATGTGCAGAAAAAAACAATTTGAGAACAAATCATGTTTTCTGCTCATAAAACATGTTTCGTGCTCCTAACTCATTTTTTTCTGTACAACTTTTAAGCGCACAGCTTCTATGTCCCTAACTCATGTTCTCTGCATAAACGTTTAGGGGCACAATGTTAAGTGCACAAACCATGTTTTATGCCCATAAATCCTTACAGATTTGGTCTCACAGAATAAACTCCTTGCTAAATCGGGAGTGCACCTTATTACCCCTAAGCCCGTGTTCACTACTCTACTGCTGGCATCACAAAAACAAAATTGAAACACGGCGGGCTGCCTACAGGCAATGCTTCATCACAACTGCACCGTGAAATTATTAAGATTAGTTGTAGCACTTGTTCATTTGAGGCTCTTGATTTCAGCACACTTGAACAATGCTAGGACAAAGCTGAATGAGAAAAAAATAATTGTAATAAAGAAGTTAGACGACCAAAATCCAGAAAACAGCCTGCAAAGGTGGATGGTGGGGGGGGGGGGGGGGGGGGGGAGAGGGAGAGACTAGTGAGAAAGAGAGAAAGTAAAGTCCAGATCTGGGAGGGAAAGCGATAAGAAGAGATGAGATAAAGAGCTTTGTTTTTTGATAAGTTTTTCCAAGCTTTAAAAAGAGGAGGCTGGCTGAATAGAAAGGACAGAAGCCAATTCCATCTGCAGGGAGTCAACACAGAGAAGGACCAGAAAGCAAGAATTCAAAGCTAGGCAGAAAGTGACAAGCTCAATTCTCTCTCTCTTTTTTTTTTTTTTTCATACAGCTCCTGCACCATTCAGTCATGAAAGCCCTCATTGATGAAATGTTAAATGTGCGCAGAATGCCAGTTTTGCTTAATGTTTAATTTTGTAAGTTTCTTCACAGGGTTAAAGGGCATACCTCCAGCCTCTCATACAAAACATTTTTCTAAATTAAAAATTGTGGAAAGAAAGTCTAATTGTTACCTTAGATTACAAAGTATATTTAGAAGCAGGTCATGTTACCAGAAACCCCATGACCCCAAGGCTCCTTTAGCCATTCCTGAGTTCAGTGGATAATGAGAAACCAATTTGGCATATAAGCGAAAATAATGCCTTTAAGGGACTCAGAAATTAAATGACAGTCTAAACTATGTCTGCCTTTTTCAGCATAATAATTAAGCACAGTACTCCTGTGGAGCTGGAAATTTTAAACCAGCCCACCAGTGATAAAAGTCATTTTGAAAAAATGAGATCTTCGCTTCGGAAATTTGCTTTCCCAACTTACAGGCCAGATTTGTTCAGATCAGTTAAGCTAACTCTCTTTTTCCAATACCCTGTAGTGTTAACTAGAAATTAAAAATAACTTGTAGAGTTCAGGATCTATCCATTCCTATGCTGACACTATGAAATTTCACATTATCACCTTTCTAAGGAAACAAACAGGATGGCAGACAAGGACCATCTAGCCAGACCAACTTCCTTCCTGTTGCGCTGCCACAGACCTATGGCATTTCCTTCACTTCGCACCTAGGATGACTCTGGGCTTGGTTCCAGTCTGTCTTGAATTCTGTCAATGTTTTTGCCTCCACAGATTGCACTGGGAGGCTGTTTCATGTGTCTACCACCACTCTCCAGGAGGAAATAGTTTCTGATACTACTCCTGACTCTACCTCCTTTTAGGCTGCACATTAATGACCTCTAGTTCCAGAAACAACAGACTGTGCCCATAATCTTATTTGCAGAGTTCTAGCAGCTGTACTACTCCTGAAGAAAACTGGATACTTGACAGGTTGTGGTATCAACCCCTCCTTGGACCAACGTCAAGAACAATCCAAAGAAGGCCACATAGGTCCTTTCACTCCTGAAGAAGGGACTTGTGCGGTCTCAAAACGTTCAGGAACCACATCCGTGGACAATCCTTCTATGGGTTGTACAGAAGCTATCGCAACCTGCAAGATGCACAGAACTTTATAAGTAATAATTATTGCCCTGACATAACTGACTGTGATGTATGTTAATAAAAATCTTTCTCAGAGCTTGATCCGGCAGTAAGCAGCAGGGACACATTCCTATGCATCATGAGGTGATTTTCCACGTGATGCTTCAGACAGCACTTTCTCATCAAGCAAGAGTAAACAAGCTGGCTGGAGACAAGCAGGACCATGAAAAATATCTCAGGGTTCACAGATTTCTATGTTTCTTTTTTTGTTAAGTTGCAGAAGCTATTCAGAAAAGTTACTGCACATCGAAGATCGCAACAATATTTCACAGCTATCTTCAAAGTAGCTCTAGCTAAGTGAAAAGTCTGCATATTGTAAAAATGCTCTGTCTCCATTTTCAAATCTTTTTTTTTCAGTAATGTTTCCCGTTTCATTTAATACTGAGAATTCTGTTTGATGTTTATTCTTTATGGTGAGTCAGGTGAGCTCTGAATGGGCTGAAGAAGGCACAGCGTGGATTCAAGAGCCTTCTGAGAACTCTAGGGAACAAAGCAATTTTTCATGCTTAATTCCTTTCTCCTCGTTACTCGCTGATGCAACCGTCAAAGAAATCAGAGCAATGCTGACAATGCAATACAGAATGAACTCCAATCCATACAGGCCATCTCTATGGAGACCAAGAGTTACAGGAGGTGAAAATTAGCCATTATCCCGAATAACAGGAGTGAACCAAAACCTCCCGCAGAAGCGCTTACCCCCTCCCTCCATCCCCTCCCCAAGAAATAAGATTAATCAAGAAGAAGAAGAAAAAAAAAAAAAACATACTGTCTCACAAAAAGATGCTAGCTCTCTGTCTCTGTGTGCTCTTCTGCCCAGATGCTGGGCAGCATGACAATGTGAAACCAGCTGTTGGCAGTGCCAGTCTTATTTCACTCCCTTCTGAAAGCAACAAAGGGGAACTGGCAACCTCCTCAGACACCTACTGCTCACAGTTAGAGATGTCACCGTTGGCCCTAATGAATCTTCTGCTGACATTTAGTTCAAAAGTGACGTCTACTGTACCTTCTCCAGAGGGAAAACAAACAGTAAGGGTACATTACACCAAACACTTTCAGTTTACATTATTTTTGGATCACTCGTTTCAGCTCCCTGCCTACAGAAAACCAACTTTTTCAAAACCACCTTAAACCACAGCTCGGATTTAAGAGGGAAGAAGATAAAGAAATTAAATATTCATGGGTTTTTAGAAACATTCCTACACCTATTCATCATAGCTGCAAGGACGCTAGTGCAAAATGCCATGCCTTGAGCTGACATCTATCATACTTGTTGGCACCACCATCTGCAGCCCCATCTTATACCCCTCCCCATCCAATATACACACACACACACACACACACATACTCCAGCCATTAAGAAAAAAAAAAAACTATGATCCTTTACCTAAAATGCTACACTGCTCAGGAATCTCTTAAGTCCAGCTGAGAAAAAGCATCCAAAAATTTCCCTCTAAATAAGAAAGTATTTTCATGGAGAAGCAGATAAGGAAATGCAAATAGATAGATAGATAGATAGATAGATAGATAGATAAAGTACAACAAGCCTCTTTTGCCACTGTGCATACAGTCCCTGTTTATTTATATTCCACCTTTCAAGCACTTTACAATGAATCACATTCAGATATTCCCTTGTCCCCAGAGGGCTTACAATTGAGGGAGGAAATTTTCTAAGGGTTACGTGTGTAAACATTAGCATATACAGTGGCTTGGAAAAGTATTCAACCCCCTAAAAAAAGTCAACAGATTTGTGTGGATTACAAATGACAAACAGATTGTTCCAGTCAGTATGGGATCCATATTCAGCCACTGAGCAACTAGGTAAGTTAGCCGGATACACCTATCCAGCTAACTTAAATGGGATATTCAGTGGCACAGCTGTGCCACTGGATATATCCGGCTATCTTAAAAGTCTGGCTTATTTTAGATCTGCCTGCAGCGCAGCCAGAGTTAGTCAGTTAGGTTCACTGGCTAACTCCAAATATCGATTAACCTAACCTAAGCGGCTAACTCTGTTCCTCCCTAGAACGCCTACCGCCCGCCCCAGAAACGCCCCCAACATATCCGGCTAGATAAAGAGTTGCGGCTAAGTCATTTAGAGCCTTATTTTCTAAATGTATCGCACGCGAAATGTCCCTTTTCACGTGCGATACCAAAATGGGGGCGGAGTCGGCCCCGGAAGAGGAGGAGTCGGGGCGTCACCGGGGCCGACTCCGCGAAGCCGCCACGGACGACGAAAAGGTAAGGCCCTTTTCGTGTCCTATTTCGCTCCCAATAGCTACACCTCTTATGGTGGCGCTATTGGGCGCGAAACCGGCAGCGATCGCACCACAGCGGTGCGATCGCTGCCGTCTAGCGCAGGCCCCCCCATTTCGGCCCCCCACCCCTCATTTCCTAAAGTATTGCAGGCCTGCGATACTTTAGAAAATGAGGCCCTTAGACGGATAACTTTTCAGTTATCCATCTAAATGGCTTTTAAATATCTACCCCTCTGTTTATTGCAAACCAGTATGCTCTTAAAGTAAATTTTCAAAATCACAATTCACTATCTGCATTTTTTGTAAAATAAAATTAAAAACTGAAAAATGCTGCTTGCATATTCAGCCCCTTCAGGCTAGTTCTTGGTAGAACCCCCTTTTGTTGCAATAACAGCTTTAAGTCTGTTGGGGTAAGGTTCTGCCAGATTTGCACATTGTTTGGGAGTGATTTTTGCCCATTTGTTCAGGTTGGTTGGATGAAGCTTATGGACTGCAATTTTCAATTTATGCCACAGATTCTCGATCAGATTGAGATCTGGACTTTGACTTGGCCATTGCAGAACATTCACCTTTTTTGTTGTTCAACCACTCCTGTATTGCTTTGACCTTGTGCTTGGGATCATCGTCCTGCTGAAAGGTAAACTTTCCCCTAAGTTTTAGGTTTTATTAGCAGTAGCTCCTTGTATGTTGCACCATCCATCCGTCCTTCAATTTTAATCAGATGCCCAGTCCCCGCTGAAGAAAAGCATCCCCACAAAGTGATGCTGCCATCCCCATACTTTACTGTTGGGATGGTGTTTGCTGAGGAGTAGGCAGCGTTAGGTTTGCGCCACACATAGCATTTTGGCCAAAAAGCTCCATTTTTGTCTCATCTGACCACAAAACCTTATCCCACATTTTAGCTGGGTCACTCTGATGCTTTCTGGCAAATTCCAGACATGCTCTGATATGGTTTTTCTTTAGTAATGGCTTCTTTCTAGCCATGAGGCCAGTTGTATGCAGAGCTCTTGATAAGGGTTAACTGGTGCACCTCCACTCCAGTCTCAGCCACTGAACTCTGTAGCTCCTTTGAAGTGATTGTTGGCCTCTCTGTGGCTTCCTTCACAAGTCTCCTTCTTGCTCTGATGCTGAGTTTTGAGGGACAGCCTTATCTAGGCAGTGTCTGGATGGTATGATGCAGCTTCCATTTCCTCACATTTGATCCAACAGTGCTCACTGGGATATCCAAGCACTTTGATATTATTTTGTAGCCTTTTTCCTATCTTGTGCAGGTCTATAACTTTATCTTTAATTTCCTTAGAATGCTCTTTGGTCTTCATTTTCACAGCTTTCCTTCAGATTCACAGTCTGACCAATGGTACTGGAATTAGGGGGTCTTTTATCCAGAAAAGCTGACCTTTCTTAATGATGATTCACAGGTAAAGGCCAATTGTATGCCAATTGTTTGGGCAATATTTTTCATCTGTGTAAACTTGGAGCCTCCAAGGAACAGGAGTTGAATACTTATGCAAGTAGCAGTTTTCCATTTTTTTTTTTATTTTATTTTACAAAAAATTACAGAGAATTGTGATTTTGAAAATTTACTTTAAGAGCATACTGGTTTGCAATAAACATGCTGTCTGAAACAATCTGGAACAATCAGTGTAAGGGTCATTTGTAATCCACACAAATCTCTTCACTTTTTAGGGGGGGGTCGAATACTTTTGCATGCCACTGTACAAGCATAAATAGCCTGTACTCATACAATCACTATTTCATAAAAGTTGAAAGCACATGCATACGGTACATTTCATGCACACATGTATGTGCATAAAAAAGAGATGATCTAAGGGCATTCTGTGATGGGGCCAACAGGTACCTCATAAGTTTCTACTTTAAAAGATACTTAACACAATTTTACAGCTACTAATTACCTTGCATAACTGATATCAAACTTGTTTATCATGTAGTATTGGCTGGGTGGGAGATCTGGGTAAACTGATGGAAGCTCAAGCTGAAGAACCAGGAGGGTCTCAATGATCTGGAGAAGGACTGGGCAAACTTGTGGAATAATTTGGTAAAGTGGTTAACTTCAATTATACGTGCCCGTTTTAAAATACGCCCTTACACACGTAAATTGGGTTTTATGTAAGTCCCACTTTATTTTTGTAGGTAAAATATCCACGCTTATGGGTGAACCTGGCTGGCGCGCACCAAAACCGTGGGATACGTGACTATGTCTGGCCGGTGCGTGCCATGCAGATTTTAAAAGGCACCTGACTACTCGTGTACCTCCCAGTAGGCGCACAATTACAAAGTTGCAAAAAAAAGGGGCGGGGCATGGGCAGGACTTGGGTGTTGCAGGACTTTAATATGAAATGTGCGTGCATGTATTTATGCTAGGAAAGTATAATATTAATTTGATGCATTCAATGTATTCGCACATAAGCATACATATGTATACTTATGTGCATATGTATGCTTATGTAAGATACAAGTATTTTATAATATTCGTGGGTTATAAAATATTATTGCAGATCTGTGTGGCCACATCTGCCGCTTGCAGCTGTTTGAAAGTTATTCTCTAAGTTTGTACTTGAGGCAAATGGAGGGTGAAGTAAGTTGTCCAATGTCACAAGAAGCAGCAGCACTGGGATTTAAACTCTGGTTTCATCACTTCACAGCTTGCTGCTCTCACCACTAGGCTACTCCTCCACTCCATCATGTAGCCTATCATACCAGCTGTTCTGTATCAGGATCAATTTACTTCTTCAGATGCAAAGGCAAGGTCCACTTTACTACCCTATAGCCCTCGCTCCCCTTCACAAAACAAACCAAAAAAAAAATCTCCGGCCAGCAATCTGTTATAGGTTCCTTACTTAAAGACCATTGAAAGGAATTAAAATATTAAAAGTACGCCAAAGCATAATACATAAAGTAACTAGAACAAAACAAATGATTACCAGCTACATAATCTTCAAGTTTTCCAAAAGAGGGTACACAATGGAAGCATAAGCAGTTAAAGGGGTAATATTCTAACTGAATCCATTTCTTTTCCCCAAAACAGAATATGTATTTCAATTTGCAAACATCTGTTTTATAAAGTCTACACTCTAATTACATTAAAGTGTATATTATGTCTGGATTCTAATTACATTTTGATATGCTGAGGCTCCGCTTTGAACAGGTTTCCTGCATTTTTTTTTACACAAAACATGCTTGCTTCTTTCCAATGTAAAAGTAAGCAAGGCTGATGAGAAGAACCCAGATCAGTTATCAGCAATCCACCAAATTCCACTCCTGTTTATTTTCAGATCAGATGTGACCGATATCGGTCAGACACCCACCCATTCTGGAGATCTTCAGAGAATATGAGCATGTAATTTGAGAATAAGGAGTTCCTCCACCCCTTGTATGTACAAAAAATAAAATAAAATACCAACATACTCAGATTGTGCATTTGTTCCAATTTGTTTCGGGGTATTTTTGGCAGAAACCATGCAACACTTTTCGCTAATGTCTGAAGGTTTAAACTTTCAGGGTTAAATGCAGACATTGGACAAAAATCAAGGTATAAAACATATAAAAGGCCTGGAAGCCAATTTGCTGGTACGGTTTTGAAATCGTGCATCTTTCACACAAGGTTTTAAGAAGGAGTAAATTCCTGAAGGCTTAGTCAGAATCTCATGCAAGCAATGGGTATATCAGCTGAATCCATGTAAATTTTCAGTTACCTGATATCTGTGCATCCTTTCACTATGTGTTCACTATAAGATGCATAGAAATGGAGCAGTCCTGGGAATGGGGGAGCTGGGGGTGGGGGATGGGGGAGTTTTGGACTGTGTTTGGAAACCACACACATACATTTAATTTTCACAAATGTGGGTGCATATTCAGCATGCGGCTAACATGCACACTTGACGCCATAATTCAACACTGCCTGAGAGCGTGTGTCTACTTTTAGCTGCGGCATACGTTTTCTTCAAAGATCATGTACACCGACAGTACCTTGTTTTTGAAAATTGGCTGGGTTCGTGCCGGTTGAAAGGTGCCCGTATATTAAAAAATTTACACTCGATTCCCAAAAACCTTCTGAGGAAAGGAAAAAATAACCAGAGGGAACAAAAGGAAAAATGCTCAAAGTGTTCGCAATTCTCCTCAGGTATCTAATTTTAAAAATCTAAAAATAGCTTAATTGTTTGTTTTATCTTTCAGCTGTATTATTAGAAATACTAGACCCGTTGCTTTCAGGGTAAGTTTTTAATAAGACACCCGACAGTCAATGTGCACGCGTACTGTTGCAGAGTGCGCACCTGCACGCTTCCTGTCTGTGTAGATCAGGGTTGCTTAGCTGGACAAAAAAGGTACTCACCCACCTCTCACATACTCTCAAAGGAAAGCATGCACTTTCAAAAGTTAAAACTTAAAAGCAGTCTTCCTCCATCCCCCCACCTCACATCCAAGTTGCGCCCTCTGGAACTGCCCTGCTTTAATGTGGCTAAAGTGGGAACAACGTGGAAGTAAAAATTGTATGTTAGATGTCTGAAAATTCACTTGCCCCGATTCAGCCATTCTAACCTATGTAATCCCTGTTCTCACCTGGTAGAGATCCCAATTAACGCTTTGAATATTCTACTCCTCACCAAAGATTCATCTGTTATGCATACCACAGTACTAATTTTAGTAAAACTGCTTTATCTCCCCCCCCTGCAAGTTTGACAAATAACAAAATCATAAACTTCCATAGTTTTAAGCATCACATTGCAAAACAGCTTGCACCCTATCATCGCAGAGCTGGATTTTTAAATTAGTGGCACAGACTATATGTAATGAAATGCAAATTAAAAATAAAAAAATAATAATTAGTTGATCTACAGGTCAAATGGAAATGGAGGGTGGCTGTTATGGAAATCAGCTAAAAATGAGGAATGATTCGATAATGCCGCTTTGCTTACTTGCTCCGTAAAAAAAAAAAAAAAAACAACACAGACAACCTGCCAACATCTGCTTTTTGAAGTGTCAGATAACATTATTTCCAAGATGACATCCGAGGCCTTCATTGGCTATGCATAAGGTCAGTGAATATTAACTTCATTTACACTTGGCTGGTGTCAACAATAGGGGCCTGCCTCTTCGGCAGAGCAGGGTGAAAAGCTGACAGAGAGCTGCCACTGAGGAAGATGGATGATCCCACTGGTTGACCCTACTCTACCCCCCCCCCCCCCACCCACACACACACACACCCCTAACAAAGTGTCACCATTTCGGCCTCCTTTCTATTCCCGCAACAAAAGACCCTGGCGGATTTTCCCAGTGGCCTTCAGCTTTATTGGTGCTAACAGGTCCAGACGTTTCTATCGATCGTATTCTAAGCCTTTTCAACACGAGAGCTTGCCCTGCTTGGCTAGCTAAACTTTGGCACAGATGTCTTTTTTTTTTTTTTTGTAATTGCTTCTCTGCCGTCTGTTGGGAAGGATGCAATCGGACAAGAGAGCATCATGTCAACACAGAAAATGCCTCACCATTTATCTCCAGCTCCCAATGGCATTTTAGGGAAAGTGATATGCAGTTAGTCTGGAGTACTTAACCCTTTAAGACCTCGCAGCATGCTTTTCAGATGACATATTGAAATGGTCTGAATATGGTGCGTAGCTATGTGAGAACAGCAGTATTATACAGATCATTCAGACTTCATCTTTGCACAATGACAAAAAAAAAAAAAAAAAAGACCCAAATCAAAGACTCTAGAGCTAAGAATCAGATCACTGCCTGTAGCTGAAGCTGTTCTGTCTGCATCCTGTAACATTTTTAAGCTACTTCATTCTCTTGCTAATATCTCTATGCTACTTTTCCAGAGCTAATAATTCAATTCCACAAAACAGACCGACAGTGCCCCCTTGTTAACTGCACCTCTTCTTCTAAAAGTCTGACGTTCCCCAGGCACTGGAGTTATATTACATCCCTCCTTGGTAAATTATCAGTGGATCCCTGCTCTCTACATCCAAAATCCACAGTTCAACTCCTCTCCTGCTTTGGCATCAGCTCTCTTCCCCAGGCAGACCCCCTCTGGTCGTAGCATAGAGCTATCCCCTCCGACTCTCTGCCAATCACTCTCCCTCACTGGCTCTAATCCCTTCCGTGCGGAAAATAAACAAATGCCCTGCAAAGCACAAGAACACGGCTAGAAATTATGGGCATGGTGACCCCAGAATGATTCTCGCTTGTGTGTCTTATTTCCAAACTACAGACTACAAAAGGTAATTCCTATCCACTATTAATGACATATTCTGGCTATGCCAAAGGGAGCAATTGGCAATCAAAGAGTGAGTACACCTGGAAATAATGCAGCTCTGGTTGTTGGGCATGGAATCTGAGTGCACCTATATACAGTTAGACCTAAACTGACACTGCAATGGCTAAAAAATGTTCCTTCTCCAGAAGTGTATCCACTGTTTCTTTTCATTAATTTTTCAAAGAAGGTCTGTCTGAAGCAAATTAACTTTCTCTCACACTCCATGCCTCTCAGAAAACCCCTGAGGGGGGGTATAGAGAGTCACCATATTTAGTCAGGAAGACATTTTTTGTCATTGCTGCAGAATTAGCTAGAAATGCACAGTGATTTTTTTTCCCCCCCTTCTCATGAGGAGAAAGACGTTATGCTAGTGTTTTGCAAGCTGGGTTCTCTGACCTTCCTGTCAAGGACTTCACGGCACTGCTGGCCCAGGCACTGGAAGAGCTTCTTACAGGACCGTGACAACAGCGCTGGCGTTCAAGCACAGCGTGGCTCAAATCACCGAGAGCCACATGGTGTTGGGAGGGAACAGCTGTACCAGGGGAAGGGCCAGCAGCACCCACCCAGAGAAAGTGAGAGGGGGAATAAGAGACTGGAGGAACGGGCCTGGTGGAGGCGGGGTTGGGCTGGTATGAGGCTGACGGGGGGGGGGGGGGGGGGGGGGGGGGAATGACTGAACCTGGAAAGGAAGGGAAGGTAATGAGGGGGGATGAGTGAGGCTGCGAAGGGGGCAGGCACTGAGGGCAGATAATTTGTACCTGGGGAGACTGAGGGAGGGTGACTCGGGCTGCTGGGGAGGCACTGAGGGGGATTGCTTGAGAATGAGGGAGGCTCAAAGGGAGGGCAGCTGAGGTAAAGGAGGATTTTATAAGGTAGCTTCACTGTGGGCAGAGACCTCATCCCAAGAGATTGCATCAGTGGACAATCCTCCACCCCCCCCCCCCTCCCTCCTATCTGTTCCCGAAATCAGGGCTCTTTTTAAAGGGGTACCTGCCGCTACCTAGTACTGTCACCTTTTCCGATGGCTATTCGCTTGTCCTCCAGGCCCCCCAAACGTAAGAGTACCTGTTGCCCGGTGTGATCCTGCAGCAATGATGTACCTAACTCCTTGGGGGAAAGGAAAGCATAGCCCCTGAGTGGGAGGGGTGCCAGCCTGAAGGCTTTAGTGTTGGGTGGGCCGGAAGGCAGAAGCCGCTTCCAGGTCCGCAGTCCGTGCAGGCCGCAGAGACTCAGAGCGTGGGCAATGCTGACAGTCCCTATGGCCTCCCTCCTCCTTTACTTAAGCGCTTTCTGTTTCAAAGCTGAAGCATAGACAAGAGGAGGAGCAAGGACCTGGCATAATATCTGCAATGCTTGCTGCCTTTTCACAGGCTTCTGTGATCCAGGGCAGGGAGTGGAGCTACTGGGAGGGTGTGGGGCGGGGGCCCTGGGCTTTCACCCAGATCCAACCCTCTAAGGCTGATTCTGAATAAAAGTACCAGCACCTTTTTTTCTAGAAAAAAAAAAAAAATCACTGCCTGAATCCCACCCCCCCCCCCCCCCCCCCCAGAAAAAAAATGATGAAAAGCACTGCGTTAGGAAATAAAAACAAGGTTAGAGTTGATGGAGCACTGGACTTCTTTCAAACTTTACCCAATTATGCAACCAGCAATGTAACACAATAATAATAATAAAAATTACAATACATCTATTTTTATATCACGTCTCTCCACCATTGACTCTCGAAGCATGTTACGACACAGGTAATTTAACAAATTCAGAATAAACTGAATTGAGGAAAAGCGGCAGAGGAAGAAAACTGGTTTCAGTAAGCGAAGCAAACAAGGACTCTTAAGGTGCTACTCAAGCCTTGTGGCTACCCCATTGCTCCTGTCTCCCCAGAGAAGCCCTGGGAGCGCTCTCACACCAGGGTTGCACACGACCTTGATGCATAGGTAAAATATTAACCCTTTTTATTTTTTGCAATTATTATTTCTATGCCCACGGAGCTGCACTAGGTAAATCCCCCCCCCCCTCACCGATTTACAATGTCTGAGCGCAGGGAAGATAAACGTCTTGCCTTATGGCTTGCACAAGGAGCAGTTGGCAGCGGCCCTGATTCGGTTTCGACGCATGAGGCATGTTTCATCATAGCCGGGGCTTTCGGTCAGCATCTGGTGGTAAGAGAGATAACTTTGCATGGAGAGGGGCAGATGAGTGCATTTCTTTTTAGCTAGTTCTTCCTTTTAGTGGATGTCTTGTATTCATTCTCACAGTCTCTAACTGCATTGTCAACAGGGCCCATAGTTCTGCAGCGTTGAATTTAACAGGCTTCCTTTATGCATTCACTCCAGTTGCTTTCCTACATATTTTCTTTTTAATACCCTCCACTTGGCAAATATTGGTCTAGTGAATAAAATGCTACTGCACTTGCAAAGAGGATTCTTTCTAAAATTATTGGGAATCTTGCCCCTCATCTTCGTTGCTGCTCATTTTGGAGTTTCAGTTCAGGCATCTTCTAAGCGACATGAATTTTCGTCCACACAGCTGCCAGGCACCATCCCCCCTCCCCCACCTTCCTTATGATCCCCTCCCCCATTCAGCATGTCCAGACCAAGCAGCTGTGTGGGGGGGGGGGGGGGCTGGCAGCCAACATGGAGAGAAAGTGAAAGGGGAAAGACAAACTGGGGTGGGGGAAGATGTCCCCCAGCCTGGTGGGGGTTGAGATTGGCTGGTATAGGTTAACTGGGAGGTGACAGCAGCAGGGGGGTGGGGGGCGTGAAGTATTGAGGCTGGGGGCGTGGGTCACATAGAGGCTTTGACTGAAGCTGAAGGAGGCTCTGAGGGAGTGATGACTGAAGCTGGGGGGAGGGGAGATTTATGGGAGCGCCACCTCACCAAGAGGTCCCACAAGAAAAAGTCTGCACCGCTGCTCCTTTTGGAGCCTGGCACAAAATGCGCTCCGTGGTCTGCCAGCAATGGTCGGGGGCTCCCTCCCCTTCCCCCCAGGAAAAGTGCTGCGAGTGCTGCCTCTGTAAGATTAAAATGCAAATAGGAATCTGTTTATATTATCCTATGGTGAAACACAAATATCAACAAATAATCCTCCTCTACTGCTGCTCTTACCTTTTCCTCCTGTGGGGATGCGATCCACTTTCAGTACACACATAATAAAGCAAGCTCCCAAAATAAAGACAATTCTGTCAAGGGGAATGATTAAGCACCAGACTCCACCCTCCCTGCCCTTCCACTTAAAGCTCCCAGCCAGAGGCAGCGTGACTACACCTAGCCCACATTTACCAGATCACTCCAGCCACGACTCTTAGTGGACGACAATGGCGTTGGGAAAACCAAGATTTACCTTATCAATCAAGCGCATCTTAGAGGAGGTGGGATGCCTCAGAAGTAAAGAACATGCCCTTGCAAGAGTCTTTTTTTTTTTTTTTCCTTAAGCTGCAGAGCCATTGTGGTTTTATGTGCTGGGATGGAATGACCCAGCAGCCTGCTCCTGCATATTCCCAGAGCACGTCCATCAATCAATGTCAATGTTCTCCTAGACTCCATTCTGACTGGCAAGCGGCAGTTTCAGTTATCTGCTGAATGTTAATGAATAATGAATGCTCCGTCTTTGCTTAAGCGAGCGTAAATCTCTTTTAAAAGCCAAAACTTCCAAATTCCAGTTCGAGCTGAAAGAAATGTTTTGTTTTGTTTTGTTTTTTTTTGCACTTGCACACTGCAGGAGAAAAGGCGGTGGAGAAAAAGGTTTGTGTTTCTTCGGCACGTTGGCGAAAAGGCATGCATTTTACTAGCCTGTCACACTCATCTCGGGCGCTTGTCCCTATAACCTTAAACGAGCGTGAAGCACACGCACACGTTTGCATGCCGACGCAATTTCACAGTCCCAGCACAGAGCCGTGATATCTCTGCAACATCGGTTCCAGGCAATGACACACATTAACTAAAACCAAATGACTCAGAGCATGGAAGTGAATGTATAATTTCCAACAACATAGCAAACAATATCATGCTTTCAAAAGTATGAAGAAACAAAAGAGAAAACTCACCAAGGAGAAAACAAAATCATGTACAGAGGTGCAAACTGTCGCAGATTAGAATACAATATTGACTCCAGAAATCTTCTCACATTCAGGCCCTCAATGCTTCTTTCTCTACATCCATGTATTTTATAGGAAGAACAAGGCCTGTGCTCCCTAAAAAATGTCGCCAACATCGTATAAATACATTTATTGTCCAGTCCTTAACAGACTTCCAGGAAGCATTATATAACATAAGCAATAACCTTTGAGAACCTACACACACACACACAAAATCTGGGAGTGAGGTACCCTTGAAAAAATCATTTTGATAAGTATTCATATGCAGAAAAAAATATTTTCTTGGAAAACTATGGAACATTCTGAGAACAATGATTAAAACTATGAGCTTTAGCCACTGAACCCATTGGCATTTAAGCTATACGCTATGAAGGTCCCTTTACTCAAGTGTGCAAATGTGTGGTTATAGTGTGTTGGATCTTCTTGTTAGATATTCCAACACATGACTACATATTGCACTCAAAAAAGGCTTATTTTAAACAGCTTATTAAAAATACATTACATTTTGGTTAAAACTACTACTATTATAATTATGATTATTACTAAAGACATGTACAGCACTACAAGGTGTACGCAGCACTATATAGACACACAGAAGAGACAGCCCCTACTCTGTGGAGTTTACAATCTAGAACAGTGAGAAAACAGGCAGAGCAGGGGGTCCCCACCTTCCAAGTGAAAAAAGTCAGTGGGGGCGAAATGAGGGATAGAGCTGGGATTGGGCTGGATCTACAGATAGGATCAATTGTTTTTTAAAGATAATTTCACCTATCCTGTTCCCTGAGGTGGAGCTGTAACAAAAACTCTGATAAGATGAAATGTAGTCAAGACGTTTGGCCAGAACTTTCATCTCAATATTTCATGAACGGCGCTATTACTAAAAGAAAAAAAGAGCTTCTTAAAGCATAATGAAAATGCTACCAGAAGTGCATTAATGTGTTCATTAATTTCACTAACAATTAATGTCAAAAGAGATTTTAAAACTCTGGTCTGAAGCAGGAGACGAAACTCGCAAGTGCTCTTCAGCTACTCCAGAAGCAGCAGCGGCACAGATGTTTTAAGGTTCAGGGGCTGATATACTAAGCTGCCCAGTTTTTTCCACGAAGAAGTCATGATTTTTCGCACGGGACTGTTCTACCAGGACCTGTATGCATGGCAGAAAAGCTATGACGATAACTTTCAATAGGTGCACGGACGCACATGTACATTGGCGTGTGGCCAGAGATGTGCATGTCATAAAATAGCCTAGGCGTGAGTATCTGTGCGCCCAGTTTTGCAAGGTTGTGCGCACATAGCCGCGTAAAATCGGGTTTCATCCGTATATTTACGAGGGGGAGTTTTATAACAGGTGCATGTCCTTGCTGACCAGTTTGTCCAGTCTTCATCTAGGTCCTCCAAAACCCCCGGATTCTTTGGCCTGCACTCCCCAGTTATCCAAGACCCCTTAAACCCCTCAGGAATGCCTGTAATTTTTTTTTTAACTTACACCTCCTCCAAAGCAGAAATAAAATTACGTGACAGTGGACCTGGGCACGCCCAAGCACGCAGGTACTTGAGTGCACTTCTCTTAGCCACGACCCAGAATGCCCATGCTCTGTCCACATCATGCCTACACCATGGCCCTTTTTTCTCTGGTGCAAGATGTGCGCACATCGCGCACATCCTCCCCACTTTATAACATCAGATAAACACGCACATGTGCTAGATACTCACCTGTCTCCTGATTTTGGCGTGTGCATCTCTTTTAAAATTCACCTTTATGTGCAGGAAAAGATAACACCTCATGGAGGTTTAGTTCTTTTTTTTGAAAAGCAGTTTTCATGCACAGGTGCATGAAACTGCTGCTTTGCATGAGTTTGTAACGCAGTTGTTCATTAATGACCTATTTAAATGATTCACGCATAGCAGACTATGTGCATAGCATTTTTACTTGTGAAGCTCAAAAATTTCATAAAGTGTTCTTTGCACATAAAAACAGAGGGAATCTGTGCACGTAAGTGCGACTTACAGTCACGGCTTGCTGTTACTACTCACAAAGCAGATCTTGCGAAACTCTGTGCTGCTCCATATGTCAGGCTCTCAACATGTACAATTTCTGATCCTGTAATCATTCCTAAGGTAGATTTCTCTCAGCTCTTTAACCATAACAAACACACTCAGTTATTACTGGAAGGCTACAATTCTCAGCATCCTAAGGACGTAAACTTTTTGTTCATGTACTTTTCTGACCCGTGATCCCAGCTGAAGATTTGGGTTATCGTGCCGCTCTGTCCTATCTCCACTCACCACAGTCTTTAACACAACACAAGGAAGGAAATGCATGAGTAATGTGTTGTTAGCATAGCTTTGTATATACTTTGTGACGGCCATTCACCAAGGTCCAGTGAATTTCCACAGAGTAAATTCCAAGACTGTGGCCGACCTTCGCATGAAGTCTGAACTCAGTTAGTCTGCTTTACCTTAAGTTATCATGCCTCCAGATGGATGGATGGCAGGCGACCTGTACCCCAAGATAAGAACATAAGATATGCCATATTGAGTCAGACCAAGGGTCCATCAATCCCAGCATCCTGTTTCCAACAGTGGCCAATCCAAGTCACAAGAACCTGGCAAGTACCCAAACATTACATAGATCCCATGCTACTAATGCTGGCAACAAGCACTGGCTATTCCCTATAGATTAATAGCAGTCTGTGGACCTCTCCTGCAGGAACTTATCCAACATTTTTTTAAACTCAGCTAAACTAGCTGCCTTAACCACATCCTCTGGCAATGAATTCCAAAGCTTAATTGTGCATTGAATGAAAAACAATTTTCGCCAATTTGTTTTACATGTGCTACTTGCTAACTTCATGGAGTGCCCCTAGTCTTTATTATCTGAAAGAGCAAATAACCAACCTGTTCAAGTCCTTTCATGATTTTGTAGATCTCTTAACATATCCCCCCCTCAGCTGTCTCTTCTGCAAGCTGAGTAGCCCTAACCTCTTTAGCTTTTCCTCATAGGGAGCCGTTCCATGTCCTTTATCATTTTAGTTGCCCTTCTCTGTACTTTCTCCTGTGCAATTACATCTTTTTTGAGATGTGACGACAAGAATTGCATACAGTTTTCAAGGTGCAGTCTCACCATAGAGCGATACAAAAGCATTATGACATGCTCCATTTTATTTGCCATTGCCTTCCTAATAATATTTAGTTTCTAACATTCTGTTTGCTTTTTTGATCGCCACAGCACACTGAGCTGAAGATTTAAATGTAATATCAACTATAATACCCAGATCTTTTTCCTGGGTGGTAACTCCTAAAAAAGAACCTAACATTATGTAGCATGGGTTATTTTTCCCTATAGGCATGACCTTGCACTTGTGTACATTATATTTCATTTGCAATATGGACGCCCAATCATCCAGTCTCGCAAGCTCCTCCTGCAATTTATCACAATCCGCTTGTAGTTTAACTTCTCTAAATAATTTTGTGTCATCTGCAAATCTGCTCACCTCACTCGTCGTACCCCTTTCCAGATCATTTATAAATATATTAAAAAGCACCGGTCCAAGTACAGAACCCTGAGGCACTCCACTGTTTACCTTTTTTCACATAAGCACTTTTCAGATGAGTTGAAAAGTGCTGCATGAGGTGTAAAAAAAAGAGCCAAGCACAAAAAAACAGAGCACCACCTCTCCAATGCACTAAACACACGCGGGTGTACATGTGTGCGCGCTACCCGGCGCGCACACATGTACGCCTGATTTTATGACATGCGCATATGAACAGGTAAATGTGAATTGGTTATTGTGCACCTTGTGCGCGCCAAGCCCGTGCTGACCCCTGGGGCTGAAGTTGCCGCTATGCCAGGGGCCTCTGACCCCACTCCGCCCCCTGGACCGCCCCTCCCCCTCCCCACCCTTTTTTTGCAAGCCCCGGGGCGTAAACTTTTGAAAATCCGGCCCATAATGTTACAATGTAGCGTTCACCACTTCAGTAAAGGATTCTTTCTTTGAGTAGAAGAGAGGCATTCGTTTGAAAAAGACTGCTTGAATTTCAACCCCTGATGAAGGCAGTGTCGCCGAAACATGGTCCCTGTCGGGAGGTCAAAAAATATTGGGTCGAACATAAACACCAATAGAATTCATGTTGGTTAAGGTGGATCGTGGAGTGAATAGTGTTTGAATGCTGCTAGAGCTAAGAGCGTTCTATTGCAATTTATAAAAAATATTGAAAAGAAAATAAAGTTTTTTGGTTTATAAAAAAATAATAGTTTTGTTAGAAAATTAATAAAAATATATAGATGTTTTTTAGGCTTCTGCTAATAGAGTGGGATGGTAAATGATCGAATTAACAGTGCTGTGAAGGCTGATACTGTTTGAGGCCCATTGCAGGCGAGAGACAGTGGATTATATCTTTGGGCACAGTAATTTCTGATACCGTCTCTCTCGTTAGTTTTTGTTAGTTATTTTTTATTGGATTTTTTTTATATTAGATTTATTCCTTCTCCTTTTTTGTGTGTTTAGTAAAAAAAAAAAAAAAAGTCCTACATGAAATCTCTCGCTTCTTAAGCTTACATTCACAAGGACAATTCAAAGCTTCCAAAAGTAAAGCTTGGCTCAGCTTGCCAGCTTTCAAGAAGACTAAATGAAAGTGTTACAATGAATTTGGAGTTTGATATGTCTTTGGACTCTAGTTTGTGGTTTATACTTTTTTGAAGGTCTTCAGCCAAATATATATATGTCTTTTGTGGAATACTCGTCTGACCTTGTGTTCTCCCTCTATTCGTGGCCTTATGCTGCTCAGAAGTGTACTACACTGATCTAGTTATTTGCACTGGGCTGGAATTCTCTCTGAGATCTGATCCAGATTTCTATGCATGACTTGAGATTATTGTGAAATCAAATAAATATAAATAAATAAATATAAATAAAAAAGAACAGTGCCAAACCACATTTGTACTTAAAACTGGTTGCAACCTGCAACCTCTGCAGCTCTGTCCCCGCCAGTCACACTGCCTTCCTGCAACCTGATGGCTCAGTGTATGTTCCTCTGCAGCTGTGCCTCACTTAGTACATGCATTGTAGCTGCTGGGTTGCTCTTCCTGCCTATCCATCCGTGACGCTGTCTCCCTCCAGCCCTGTAGCTTGATAGAAGTCCCACACAGCATTGTTCAGTGCAGTATATGCTTTGTGGATCATGGAGCACACCCTAGTGGTCAGAACTGGTGAAATACCGACAGACAAAAGAATACTACGTCTCTCACTATGGGCCAGATTTTAAAATCTACGCCCGATTTTATAACATGCGCGCAGCCGCACTCATGTTATAAAAATCCAGGGTTGGCGCGCGCAAGGGGGTGCATAATTGTGCAACATGCGCGCGCCGAGCCCCACAGCCTTCCTCCATTCCCTCCTGCCCCCCCCCATCTTTCCCTCCCTTCCCCTACCTATCCCACCCCCCAGCCCTACCTAACCCCCCTTACCTTTAACTTTTAAGTTGCATCTGCCTCCAGGCAGGCGTAGGTTGCGCGCGCCGGCAACGGCTGTCCCGCGATCCTGGGCACAGCAGCAAATGGCCGCTGTGCCTAGAGGCTCCGGCCCCACCCCGTCCCGCCCCCAAACCTCCCCGCCCCCTTTTTCAAGCCCCGGGACATACGCGCGTCCCGGGGCTTGCGCGCGTCACCGAGCCTATGCAAAATAAGACTCGGCGCGTGCAGGAGCGGGTTTTCGGAGTTACGAGCATAATATACACGCGTAACCCTTTGAAAATCCACCCCCATGTGTTCTTAAGATACAGATTATATATGTAGAGAGAAAAAGAGAGAGATAGTTGAGAGAGACGTTGCACATGACTTTCTTAGTACAATAAACTTATATTTCCATTATAATTTCAATTGCTAGTCAAATGGCAGAATTCTGGAACTGTTTGGAGTCAGGAGTTATTTTTCATATGAATTAAGAGATATTCTGCTAGCTATTCCTTATATTTGTCAGACATTACTCAAAAACGTTCAGATAGTGTAGTGGAAGTGGTCTGTCAAGGCACTTCACGTATGCCTACAATTCTGCCCCCTGATTTAAAATTTTCAGCATTTCTCAAGCCAAATTCCCAGGAACTACCTGCATGCTGCATCTGTGCCTGACAGCCAAAATAAAGTAATTCACTCTGGCCCGAGGCAGATATAAATCCGCCTCAGCTGCTGATAGTGCCATCTGCACAGTTCCATTCAAATCCATGGGCCAGATGTAAGAAACTTTGAAAAGGAGAAACGTGACGGCAGAAAAAGACCACATACGGCCTATCTAGCCTGTCCGCCCACAGCCAACGATTCGGCTTTTTACAAAAACCCTACCACTCCCTTAGGGCCACCCCTCAGTGCTTATCCCATGCTTTCTTGAATTCAGAAACTGTCTTTGTCTCCACCAACTCCACGAGGATGCAGTTCCATGCATCCACCACCCTTTCTGTAAAGGAAAATAGCATTTCCTTAGATTACTCTGGGGGTAATCACCCTCATTCCATGCCCCCTCATTCCAGAGCATCCTTCCCATTGAAAGAGGCCCTCTTCTTCTACAGGGAAACCTTGGAAATATTTAAATGTCTCTATCATATCTCCCCTATCCTGCCTTTCCTCTAAGACATACGTGTTTAGATCCCTAAAGTCTGTACTAAACATTTGTCCCATGGACGTGCAGAAATTAGGGTCAACAAACACACAGCTTTTTATTCGACTAGCCCAATACATCTGAAACTACCTTTCGAGAGCTATTGCTCCCTTCCATCAGGTCAACAAAGAAACACTGCAGTTATACTGGGTTTTAAAGAACAAGGTCCGCTAGCCCTCGGTTTGTCTGCACATGCCGTTACACCACGAAAGCACAGGCACTGCACTGCTGTCAGAGGAGACCAGTGGCAGCAGTAACCCCAAAGTTTCACTGCTTACCATGGGACCTCAGATCTACAGCCACCACTGCATTGCCGCATGGCCAGTGGAAAGGGAGGAAGCAGCAGCTATCCTGAAACCCTCAAGCTTGAAGCTATGTGCTTGTATTACTGGACATTTCCACTCCATTTAAAACACTTCACCATCAAATCCTAGTTTATCATCTTAGAAACTGTGGTATTTCAGATGCACTTCCTGACTGGTTTGAATCTTACCTTTCTGAAATGCCTCATCAGATGAGAATGGGTACAAGTAGTTCCGCATTTCTTGCTGTTACTAGTACCGCAGGTGTTCCCCAAGGTTCAGCCTCGTCAGCCTCCCTATTTAATATTTATATGGTTCCCATCTGAAGGCTGCTAGCCAGACTCTGTGCGGGATATAGACTGTATGCAGATGACAAAGTTATACCCTATACTGTCAACCTTTAGCATGGTATTAATTTGTCTCTGAGCTGTGAGGCAGTGGATGTCTCATAATAAGCTTGCTCTAAACCTTACTAAGATTGAGATTATTGCTCTCCAGAGATCTAACACTATCTCTGTTCCATCTTCTCTTCTTTTTGAGAACTTAAAACTTATGACATGGGCTAAAAGCTTGCAGGGTCATCATTGATACAAATCTTACTGTGTGCGACCAAGTGAAAGCCATTGTTAGAGCCGTCTTTTTTTTTTTTAAGCTGTGTTTACTGAGCAGGCCTAAGCCTCTACTTCATGCATCAGAATTTCAATCTATGGTACAAGCTTAAGTGCTGCCAAGTATAGATTACTGCAAGTCCATTTATATTGAAATGCCAGTAGTTGCTCTAAAAACACTTCAAATTCTACAAAATTCTCATGCCTGAGTCATCTCAAGGTAGGGCTTGAGAGCACATATTACTCCAATCCTGCACAAGCTGCACTAGTTACCAACAGAACAGCGACTCAACTACAAAGCTGCCACGTTAATTCATAAAATGTTGAGTGAGAGCGCTTTCCCCTGGATAAATTCAGTTTTGTACATCTACAACCCTATGTGCGCACTTAGATCCTCGCAAAGAGGACTGTTAGACGTAACTTTTCTTCGACAGGCAAGTCTTGTGTGACTTGTGAAAGAGCCTTCTCATTGGTTGGACCACCTGTGTCTTGTGACCTGTACTAAGACATTTCAGAAAATGCTTACAATATTTTTATTTCAGCAAAGCCTTTGCTGAGATTGGTATGGTCTATGCGTAAGATTCTATCTTGAAGGAACTTGGGGGTGATGTCGGCAGCAGTGTTCCTAAAGTCAGACTGGGCATTTGACATATATGTTTAATTTGTATTTTGCTGAGGATTGAGGCAGCAAATAAATTATATAAATAAATAAACATCCAATAAGTGGGTGAACTGCAGCAGGTGAGTTAAACCTGTGTTTAAGATGTTTCTTGCAGCAAGCGAAGTGGAGCGGCCTCGGAGGCAGCCTTGCGCGCGCCGACCCCCGGATTTTGCGCAGCCTTGCGCGCGCCGATCCCGGATTTTAAAAGCTACGCGCGTACCTTTTAAAATCTGGCGTACTTTTGTTCGCGCCGGTTGCGCAAATAAAAGTAAGCGCGCACGCGCTGTTTTCTAAAATGTACCCCTAAGCGCGTAAATCCAGGAGAATTTATGCGCGTAGAGGAATTACGCGCGCCGGGCATATTTTCAAAAGGCCCGATGGCGCGCGTAAAGCCCCGGGACGCGTGTATGTCCCGGGGCTTTTCTGAATGGGCGGGATGAGGGCGGGGCGGGGACAAGGTGGATGGTCCGGGGGCATGGCTGGGGGGTCCGGGGGCAGTCCGGGAGGTGTGGCCGAGGATTCCGGCACAGAAGCCCTTTGCCGCTGTGCCAGGGGATTGCATGCAGGCACTCGGCTGGCAGGCGTAACTTCCACAACAAAGGTACGGGGGGCTGGAGGACAGGACAGGTAAGAGAAGGGAGAGGAAGGTGGGGGGGGGGGGAAGGAAAGTTCCCTCCGAGGCTGGGCCGATTTTGGAGCGGCCTCGGAAGGAACGGGGAAAGCCAGCTGGTCTCCCCTAGGGCTCAGCGTGCGCAAGGTGCACCAGTGTGCGCCCCGTTGCATGCGCCGACCCTGATTTTATAACATGCGTGCGACGGCGTGCGCATGTTATAAAATCAGGCGTACATGGGTGCATGCCAGGTAGCGCGCACAAATGTACGCTGCGTGCGTAACTTTTAAAATCTGCCCCTTAGTGTGCACCATATCTGAATTTAGGGAATCATGAAATAAACACTCCTGAACCATTTTAAAAACGAATTTAAACAGATAACAACCCGAAACAAAGATGACACACACACACAATAAAAAAAAAATCAGAGCACATCCCTAATATCTGAAGCTTTCCCACCTCATAATTCTGTCTTTAGAAGCAAACAAGAAGGTGCCTTGCTTCAGTCTCACCTGTCACTCTGTTCCTGCTCCCGCCCCTCCTCTCATAAACAGCCTGCAGGGAACAGGATGGGGGATTGAGAACAAATTTAAAAAGAAGCACATTTATTCCTTAATACAGCCCCTTTCTTCTATTGTTTCCCCTTCCCCCCCCCCATCCTTCTCCAGTCCCGAAAGAAACAGGAGGAAAAACCGGAGTAGACAGAGAAAGCAGTCAGAATGTCTAATCCCTCAAAGATCTCTCAAATCAAACCAAAGATGACTCTGATATCATTCTTGGATGGAGTGATGTCCCCTTAGAAGAATTTCATCTTTATATAAAGGTTCTTGCACCTGCATAGGTAATCAACCATACACCAGCTAAGAAATTAGTTTTAGAAATCTGCAACTGCTGGTGCCTCATATCTGGCAAAGAGGTCATTAATTTCAATTCTCAGAAGCCTTGATGACCTACGCTACTGCTTTCAAGTTTCAAGGTGGTACATAAGAAAATAATGTTTTCAGTAGGTGGAGCAGAACTGAGGAGCTCTGCGCCCTTAAAAGTGAGAGCTGAAAATAAAATTATCTCAGTTTCAGGGAAAAGGTGAAGGCGTGGCCTTTTTCCATCATAATAAGGGTCTCACTGTTTGATATTTATGGGTGGGATAAGTCCAGGATGGGTAGAAGATGGTCTCGTTGCTGAATATTTTATGTGGGCGTTTGTTTTAATGGGAGATCAATCATTTTTATGGTAAAGCAATGGCTATTACATTGATTGTAATTTTTAAAATAGTTTTTTTGTATTTGTGAACCACTCTAGCCAGATCTAGTATCTATTGTGTAGTATAATAAATAATAAATAAACATGTGTTAATTCAACTACTTTTAATATCTGTTACCATGTGTCCAATATACTGTATGTGTAATTAACAGCATGACAAACTGCTGATGTTGAAGACATTTTTAGCATACGTAAGCTCATATATTTGGAAAGATAAGGACTTTCTCAAGAAAATATAAAAGGATGCTTGCACTGTATTTCAATTCAAAACAAAAATGCCATTTGGCAATTAAAAATTTCCAACATATACGTCTTAGCTTGAAAATATGTTGATATTTGTACTTGGTATATTTTTATTAGTATATAGTTTAGAAACAATGTGAATGTTTTCAATAAAATGACTTTTTTTTTTTGCACAGTCAGAGGTGAGAATCTTTATGCAAATTTGCCTCAGAAGTGCCACAGGGGAGGTGGGGAGGGTGGGTGACACTAGAGGAAGCACCAGAGGCCCTTCCAGAGAGAGGTAGAGGTGAGAGGAGGTAACAAACGAAGCCCTCAAGAGAAGAAATTGGAAGTCTGAGAAGAGGGGGAGAATGGCCCCAAGCATGCCTAGGGACAGCTGGCAGCTCGATCTGTCACTGTGTGTACAGACTAGAAGGGAATGGGTCTGATATAGTCCTTGACAGCAATGATTGCTTGAGGAGCTCCAAGAGCTCTCCAGGAAGAATATTCAGCAGATGTGGGTAAGATGCAAGGGGCCCGACTGCATGGTGAATAAGGGCATGAGAGGCATGTGAGAGGATGCCTGAAAGGAAGTTGTATCTCCTTCAAAGGCGTGGGCATGCATATTACATGTGGAACAGAATTCGGTAGGGTATTTTTTTTTTTTAATACTCCTTTTCCACGTAGGTATCTTGCAAAAATCCTTGTAAAAGAGATGTGTAAGTGTGTGGCGACTTCCAAGATATTTTTTTTGCCAGTGAAATAGGTCCTGTTGTTAGTGTGCAGAACAAACTGATAAGCCTGGGATTCATTTACCCGAGCTGCAGAAAGGCCAGAGAAAAAGAATCCCTGAATCTCTACAAAGCAAGGGCAGGTGTTTTAGAGTTTATGTTCTCTGCACTGAGATCAGAAAAGCAGGGGGCATATTCAGCAGCACCCTTCCACTGTTCCAGATGTTTGTATGATTTCCTGAATTGGGGGGCGGGGGTGTGATGGGGCGCATATGCAGACAGCAATAACGGAGAAAGAAGAAAGTAAAACAAAGCTGAGTCCGTATTCCATACTCAAGATCAGGGACTGCTCTTACATGTCATGTAATCCTCCCTTACGCATTCATACTGAGACGCGAAGGACAGCCATAATCCCACCCGCCCCCATCCCAGCTCTAAATCTAAACTCAGATCATCATTTATTTTTTTACCCCAATATCCTCTGGTCCCCCTCACCCCAATATCCCTGGGTCTTGATTATTTTCCTGTTATTTATTTGCACGCAGATGAATCCAGAAGAATGGGGGGGGGGGGGGGGAAGCCACGATCTAGGCTCCCGTTCTTCCTGCCGCCAGGTTTCTGCCATGTTGTAACATCACAGTGTGTTTTCCCCGTTTTGCCTCTCCTTTGGCAGCCTGTCTTCTGCTCCCTGACTGAATCACCGTGCCACATGTTCCCTGGTCACTAAGTAACGCCCTGCGCTTGGTTTTGCCTGGGCTTGACAGATGGAAAAACAGCAACAGGTGATGACAGAAGAATCCCGGTCATGTTGCTCTTCTTCGTTCAGCATGTGGGTTAAAGATGTAACTGTGAGCAGATCACTGCAATGTGCTATGCTCATTCTGATTGCTTGGACATTTTGGACAATAAAATAATGTGAAACTAATTCAGAAATGCAGTAGAGGAAATTATTTTTAGTGAGTAGAAAAATTTTTGAAAAAAAAGCTTATGTGCATGGCTTGAATGTACTTTACGGTATTTTGGCATTGAACATTTTTTTTAAATGCCCCGTTACATATATTTTTGATTGATTTTAGCCTATCAGACTACCACTGCAGCACAGAGAAGGCTGAATGGATAAAAATAAGGCCATGCATTATTAATGCTGAAAGTAAGGGAGCAATAATTGATTTTCACACTATGATTCTCAGTGGTAATAAATACAAGAGTAGCTGCAGGGCTCAGATGAAGATCTAAGGGAAGCACAGCGTGCATGGTTTCTCAGGTGGAAGGAGACAGGTAACCTTTCAGAAGTTTTGAACTTAATCAATAATAATACAAAAAACTTAGAAACAAAGGGAAAATTAATTTCATTTAGGGAAGCTGTTGAAGCTGCTTGATGCTTGGATAAAGCTCCAGGAAAAACTCAGAATCATCAAGACAGATTGCTTACCCGATCCTGCCTCAGCCTTGCCTCCCAAAGGCCAAAACTTGTGAATTACCGTATCAAAGGTCCATGCTGTCAGGAGAACACTGCACAGAGTTCTCATAGCTTGGGATTTTTCATTTTGTACTCTGCTGCTAATTTACTTGTGCTATATGGATCACACTGTTAGACAAGGTCTCTTTCCCAAAAAAGCCTACAATCTAGGTTTGAGCAAAAGGAGATTAAGAGCCAGACAAACAAACAGCCTTCTCCCACCTTACTGCACATGTCCATAAATGCACATGTCTTACTGCACATGTCCATAAATGACTTAATCAAAATCACAGAGAGAACCAGGAGGAAGGTAGAGAGGGAAGCGGGCTTCACTATTCTGTGTTATGCACTGTACTCCACTGATGCTGATCATATAAAATGAGAACCCAGTTCGGATATATAACTGGCACAGAAAGTCACTTAATTAATACAATATCCTACCTCCAATGTAGTTATCCATTTAAATACCCCAGTTCATTTCAACACTCTTCTGACTTTAAGCATATACAGTATGTGCTGTATTTGAGTCATTATGTTAACTTTAACAGGAGCAACCAGAAAGGATCCCTAACCACAGCCAGGGTCCTAGCTCCTAGAATATCAAATGAAGTAAAAAAAAAAAATCTGCTGCTGTGCAAAGCAGCAGAATTAGAAATAAGCACTAGAAAAAGAAGATGGATCAAATGCTTCGCAAAAGGCTGGAGCTTTACTGGAAAAGGAACTTCAGCTTCTCTAACTTGAAAAGTCAGTGAAGTTTAAATATGCTGAGCCCTCTGTACAGTGCAGAAGTACATATGATTTTTGCTTCATGCACACTTACACAAACATGTCTAAAATGCAAAAGGGAATTCATTTTAACTCATTTGTAGGAAACATAAATAAGGAGTTCACTGCATGAACCCTAACAATGAAAAAACAAAAAATGTAAAAAAGTTTTAAATTCATGGCTAGTTTCTCAATCATCTACAGCTTGGAGCGCAGCTACACATCTTACATTCCCTCCATAACTGTGCTCCAGGCCTTGCAGCACCATCCTCAGGGACCCAGGCATTCCTCCATCAACTCTGGCTAGGCTCCGAGAGAAAGTGGGATAGGGAAAAAAGGTCAAAAGGTGACTGTGTGCACAGCACACAGAAGGAAACCCCTTGCAGAAAAAATTGTTGAATTAGCACAAATCTGAAATCACTCTATCATACACCCTTGGGAAACAATCCAACCTGCCCAGCTTAAACCAAGATACCTGCATACAGGTAGCTGGTTAAATTGGTGCCAGTATTAAGAACATACCACCTAAAACCATGCAACCATTAGAGTGTGCCAGCTTTCAAAGTGGACCCTCCCCCCCCCCCACACACACACATTGTATAGCCATACAACTTCACCAACAAGGGCTGTAAAGTTGTAGTGCACCCACCCAGCATCTCTGGACAGGGAGCTGCCATGGGGGATTCACTTGCTTGAGGGATGCACCTCTTCCCAAAACACACTGCGAAGCATCAACAAGATACCACAGGCTCCTTTCAAACTCTCAAACAGGGTCAGTGAGGACGAGGTGGAGCAAGACCGGATCACTTTCAGAGCTACTCCATTCTCACAGCGATAATCATGGAGCGCAGCCAAAAAAAAAAAAGGAGGGGGAGGAAACGGAAGTGCTCCTCCAAATGAGGAGCGGAGGGTTTCGCTCAAGTACAATCTGTCATCCGACTGCTTTGTTAACATCGGCACAGTCAGAAACCGAAGAACCTGTTCCCTGTTCAATAAATCTGCTGTATGGTTTTCAGTTCACCCCCACATCAAAGCCCCCTTTCTTCTTTGGTGAAAGGTGAAGAAAGTTAATACAGTATCAGCCGTCAGACTGCTTCATGCATTGTATTGAAGAGAGTGAAAGTGGTTGCGGAATCAGCGGGGAGCCACCACCAAAAAATATAGGTCAGGCTTTGTGGTGGTGGTATTGGGAAAACAGGAGGCGTGACTTTCAAAGAGCATTCTAGCCATGGGTGGAGAACAGGAGTATCCCTGGAGAAATAAAAGATGCCCTGGATTTGATACCTTTTACAGCTTCTACACAGTAAGTCAGAACAGTTTGGGGCCTGTAGGCGGATTTTCACACATCCATTTCCAATTAGGTTACCTCCTGTCCTCTTTACAGAAGCTTTCCCACAAAGGAAGAAGATAATGCAGAGAAGTTACAAGAGAGCAGCTCTTGGCTTTCTACATACGTAAATCCAGGGTCAAATGCTTGGGGGGTTTTCCAAGAAAAGTCATCTTTAATGCTACACATAATAAGTGAATTTTCAAAGTAGTTGTGCACATAAAAATGGCATATAGCGTAGCAGTTTCCAAAAACCCTTTTACATGTGTAAATCCTTTTGAAAATTACTTCCAATGTGCCTGTATAACACATGGGTGTTATACCATCATAATGTACTTTAAGGGTGGCAGGTCAAGACTGGTAGATCTTAACTAAAATGTATTGGAACACTGTTAGAAGTTTCTATTTTCCTGTTATTTTGTTGTTGTTTTTTTAATTAAAGTGGCACCACCACCTTCTTGCAACAAAATGTATTTATTATTGTAGTTCACTCTTCCCCAACCCTCTCCTGGAGGCATACCTATCCAGTCAGGTTTTCAGGATTACCTCAATGAATATGCATCAGATAGATTTGCATACACTGGAGACCTGGTATATGCAAATCTCTCTCTTGCATATTCATTATGGACATCCTAAAAAACACGATTGGTTAGGTGTGCTTCCAGGAGAGTGTTGGCGACGGACACACAACCACACTAATGCCAGCAATGGAGTAAACCGTCCTCCAGACACGTGATTTAACTTAAATTCTGCTGTGACACGGGCGCTAAAAAACTCCATACAATTCCCCGCACTAATCAATGTGCAGCTCACTGCATAGCCCGTGAATAATTAATTGCCTCATTTGCATTCCATTTGCATGCCATTCGCATGCCCTCGTGCAAAACCAGCCACGGGTTTTTAAGTGGGTTTAAGCATGCGTTTTTCTGGTGCTGAACATTATTACATACACGCGCAAGAACGTACAAAAACCCGCAGCAGCTTAAGCGCAGCTTATTACATCAGACCCTAGGTGAGGTTGAGCCACTGGTCAGGAGCTTCTGAAGGAGCTACTAATTGGTAGGTAAACATCTGACAAGTGACTTGAATCAAACATAATTAATTTAAATTAAAATAAAAATTGATATACTGCTGTTCTCAACCAATCACAGCAGTTTCCGGCTCATACAAACATATAACATCATTAAAAGATTCATAACGGCATCAGAAACTAATCACAGAGCCCAGAGGGAGTGGAAGGTGCTGCTGACCACTGCCAGGCATTTTGTCAAAGCCTTGTTCAATCATTAGTTAGGAGGGGTGCTGGATGGACTCAACAGATACGCAGAGAGACTCTGGATCTTTCCCCTGTGGGGTGCCAGTTCAAACCTGAGTGGGGTTAGTAATGGCTCAAAAAGGTCAATGCAGCCTCACAACTAGCACTAGCTGGCAAAGAGCAAATGGGCACAGAAACTGAATTGCCTCTCACCCTTAGCCTTCCTAGATGAGGGGAAACACACATCAGAAGGGCAGTAAGGAGAGACATACACTCCTGCCTATATACCATATTTACTGTGTTGATAAATATGGGCTTTGGGGTATTTTTTTTTTAATTCATTAACTGGAGATTCATTTTTAACTTTAGCAGTCATTAAAAAATATATATATATATATATAAAATTAAAAAAAAAAATTGCCATAAGCAGAAGGTTCTGATACTTAAAACCAGTGCTGCCCAGCCTTGAAAGGCCAAGGTACATATAAACTAACAAAAGTGGTGTGCGGCACACCGGCCTCTGTCTGACTTGGATGGACCAAAAATAGTTAGGGAAGCACTGAAAGCCCCAGCAGTCTCTCCTCAAAATTTTAAAACAAAGGAAGAGATGGGGGGGGGGCAGAAACATACATGAACCCATCACAAAGAACCAACTCCCTTTCACATACACTTGCAAAACGGAGAAATCTGTGTTGTGCAGGCAGCTGGCTTGGTTAGGTACCTTGGCTCAGGGTCAGATTTAAGACCATTGTGCTCACAGGCAGAGGGCCAGGTTTGGGAGATTTTGTCCCCAGGAATCAGTCATCAGCAGAGGAAGCTCGGTTTTTGGGCGCCTTTAAGAATTTGGCACCCGAGGCGTGTGCCTATTTTGCCTATGCCTAAATCTGGCCCTGCCTTGGCTGCAAACGTGGCTGACGAAGCTCCTCCACTGCTGCTGCTCCCAGCACTTAGACTGAGTCACACTGGAGGCGCAAGACCAAATTTTCAAAGGCCTAAGCGGGTAAAAACCGGTGTTTATGCGCGCGGCCGGGCTTTGCGTGCGCAACACGCATTTTATAATGGGCCCGGCCACGCGCGTAAAGCCCGTTATGCGCACAAGTGCCGGGCCCTGAAAAAAGGGGCGGGCTGGGGGTGTGGTCTGGGCAGGGAGGGGTGGGGTGGGGCAGGACAGAGGCCGGCCAGGACAGCGGTCGTTGCTGTTCCGGGGTGCGCACGCTTGCTTCTGCTCCGGAGGAACAGGAGCGGACTGGGAGAGAACTGGGAGAGAACTGGAGAAGGCCCGACTGTGTTGCCGTACATATTTTACAAAACATTGCCCCTCCCCCCCCCCCCCCCCGCGCATGTGCACGCAGCCATCTGATTTTATAATATGCGCGCGCCCAGCATGAGAAAGAAGCTGGAAGAACTCAAAGAGTGTCGTGGGGGAAGAGGAGGTGGGGGTGGTGCTGTGTGCAATGTTATGTACTGCACACGGTGGGGGCGCACCATTCATGCCCTGCACGCTGCCCATTAATTCCCGCAACTCAGAGCTCACGCTGTATGTCTAAGAAGTAGAGACATGCATAGCTGGACGTGTTCTCAGAAAGGAGCTTCTGCATGTTCAACAGCTACTGCTGGTGTCTCTTGTCGCTGTGGGCTGGTGAGGGCTGAACCCAGCGTTGACTTTTCTGTGGCACACCTGATCAAGCCTGATGGCACACTGGTTGAGACACACACACACACACACACACACACACACACTGCTTTAAACATCTGCCCTCAGCAAGCAAATCAGCTCCGGCAAATTGAAAAGCGCATGAATTTAAATTAAGATGCAAATTCTTCAGAATTTTATAATAACTTTCATTTCTCTGTGACAGTATAAATACATTTCTTACCTCTGATCTCTAATGTAAACTACTAAAGCCCTATTTCTCATGCCAAAGGCTTCCATTTTCACTTTAATCCTATCTATGAGTTTCTGAATTACCTCTCGATAGCCTGATACCAGCAGGCACACTGCAGGATGAGACACACCACCACCTGCACATCCATCAGTTGAGCAGGTCTTATAAAAATGATCACAGACCTGAAACCCTATCTACATTATGAGAATGGATAACAAGGAAATAAGGAAATAATGCCCTGCGCCCCAGCTATTTCATTGATGCTGCAGGAAATGGTGGGAACGGTTCTTTTTGTGGTCCATCTGGCGTGAAATGTTTATGAAGTCTGCACATACCAACACAGTGCCTTATAAATTCTAAACAATCATGCAAAGTGTAGTTAAAGTATTGTTTTGGAATACAATGGAATGCAATGCTTGAATAAAAAAAAAATTATTATTAAAGTTGGTCAAGGTATTTAACACAGCAGGAAACATTTGAAGTAAGTAATGAAATAATAAAAACAATTTCAATGTAAAAAGAAATTGGATTTCTATGAAACATTTCATTGAAAGTGGATCTCCATGCACTTTGCTGTTTAACATTTAAGAAATACTGATATATCCTCTTCAGAAATTCTGACTACCACTTTGAATTCCTAAGTTAAAAACCAAGTGATGCTTTAGTTGCAAAGGCAGTCAAAAGAACCTGTAGACAGAAAGAAAGATAGATGAGCTATACTCACGTTCACATGTATCTCCTTTTTGCTGGTAGCCTGCCTTGCAGATGCACTTCCCAATAGGCACCAGCCACTCTCCCTCTGCACTGCAGTGCATCCTAGGAGAGTTCTCTGCCTCCTCTTCTGCACTGCTGACACAAGTCCCCCTCACCTCGACCAAGGAGGAAAATTCAGAGCCTGTCACCGTGTCTGGGAAAACAGCTAAGTTCTCAATAATGGACCAGCACTTCTTGTAATAAACTTTGACAGACACCAACGCGATGCAGGCCCCTACATCTTGGAAGGCAAGGTAGAATCCTTTCTTGGACAAGGGCCCGATCTCACGAACCTCAGTGTTGAGTTTCATTTTTCGCTCGCCCAGGTCACCCTGGGTAAAGCTTTCGTCTGCTGCAATGGTGTCAATTTTTACATACTGGCTTTCCTTTATATTCCTGACGCTATCATAGTCTGTTTCGTAATAATGCAGATTGAAGGTTTCTTTGCATGTTCCCAGTACCCCAGGAAGACTATTACAATCCCTCAGAGTGAATTTCAGTTCCACAAAAATCCTCTGTGCATTGCCTTTTGCAATCCAGTTAGTCCGAAGCCAGTTGTTTTGGTTCGGTTCCATCACCTGGCACACCTGGTATGTTCGTATGGGCGTGTAATTTTCATCCAGGCCACTGATTTCTTCCCACTGTAAAAAGAGGCCAAACAGAAATTTATCAATGACTCTTCACTATTTTTTCTAGTGTAAAGTTGTCCATATTATATACCCCTGCCAAAAAACAATTGCCTGCAATGTAAAAAAAAATAATAATAAATACTATAAATTAATAATCTTTTGTTACTGAGAATTATACTGAAAAAAATCAGAAATTTTTCTTTTTTTCCACCACCTTTGTAAGCATGTTCAGAGTTTTTGTAACAATTTTGAACAGTTAAGATCTGAGCAAATGCATTCAGTAATCCCAAACATAAATATTCTTCCTGCATTGCCACAAACAAATGTAGTTATCAGTCTAAACATGGAGGGAGTGGGGTGGGGAGATTATTTTTTTAAGTTATTTTTTTATTCTCCAGTGTTACACATGCACTCCCACTGTCAGTAATAGGATGTATGCCATTCTAGGTTCACATGATCAATAACTGATTTAAAAACAAAATCATGTGCACATTAATCAACGCTCTAATCCATGCATTTGCTAGCTGGCATGAAACTAACACCAGGCGATGTCAAACTCTACTAAAAAGGAGGAATTAACAATAACACCGCTTTCTACAACTGTTCCATTTGCTGTTTTTGTTTATTATTGGAACATTTTATTAGTTTAAGCAGAGTATACAAGCAACAGAATCATTCATTCCCAGCCTAATTTCACAGCATTTGCTACTTTAAAGCAAACACATGAAAATGTGTTTGCTTTTTTTAAATTTTCATATCTATATGATTCATTTGTTTATTTACTTAATGACTGTAAATGAGTTCTCTGTTTTAAGACGATTGATTTGAACAGTTCAGATGATGCAGACTGAACTAAAAAAGACACACACACAGTCTTTAAAATGGTAGCACTCTCAAGGTCACTGCTCGGCAGAAACTTGCATTAAGGCAATGGCAATATGAAAAAATAAAGAGTTCCAACTCTCCAGAAAAGTTGTCAATTCCGAAGCTTGTTTCATGCAGTATGCACACTCAGTTCAAAGCAGCTGAATATGTTTCATACAAAAACAGAACTTCTATTTGGTCATCGTTTTTTTCTTTAGATGGTACAGACTACTAATCCATGTTCAGGTCCAAGCAAAGTTAAGAGTGTTGTTTTTTTTTAATGAAGCTCTGATTCAATTATATTTAACCACAAGTAGCATAATAAGTACAGTTCACATATTAGATAGGCAGTGAGCTGATTCTAGATGCTACAATCGAATTATGCAACTGTTATTGCAGATTCTAAAATACATCTTCAAACTTCTGAATTTTTTTTTTTTTTTTTCTAAAACCAATATAAAATGTCCAAAATTTTTACTGTGGACATCACAGCTTTACAGAAGCAACATAACTAGCTAAATTAAAAGTGCATGCATTTCAACTGCTTACAGCAGCACAACCAGGTATGTTTTAAAACAACTCTTCTTGGTATGTTTTACATTACGCACTGGCCTTTTTGGATTTATATTTACTGCCTGGTACGGGTATCAAAAGAATGCAAGTGAACAGCATTCATTTCTTGCACAAAGCAGGGAAAGCCTATAATACTTAGTGAATACTTGATTACAATACAATCAACAAATAAAAGGGTTCAGAGGAGTTAGCACAGAGCACATTCCCTGTAATTAGCAGAATGTAATCCGAGGTACACCTATTCATACAGCAGAAACTCAAGATCCTCTGCTCCTGTTTCTTTTTTCACAGTGGTTACATTTCCTGCTCACAGTGCTGGGCTGGGGGGGGGGGGGGGGAGGGAGCAGGGGGTTGAGTACATTTGCAATACTGTTTGTTTTAAGCCTAAGGAACAAGTTTAGTAGGCAGGGCAGTGTCCCCAAGATGTTTTTTTTTGGGGGAGGTTATTAGAAGGACAGAACTTACCCCATTGGAGGGATATGGGATCCATTCCAGCTCTGTTTGTTGTGCTTTAGAATCCAGCAATATTACTGCAACAGAAACAAAACAAGCCAAAAGAAGTTACCCCCAAGTTCCCTCATGCAAAAATCGAATTTATTATATATGGCACAAATCTGAAAAAAACAAACAAACATAAGACAGTTGTATAAAATAGCTCAGACTAATAGAAAAACATATACAAATCAATGCACCTTTTCAATATTTACAAATCATTTTTAAATGTCATAATTCAATTACTTTTTGGTATGCTACATCTACAACTTAAGAACAAGAACAGAGAGTCTGCAAAGAAAATCTGCAGTCATGGTCAAAAAATGGAATGAAAATACTGGTGTATAAAGACCTCAAAAATATAGATAATACATACAGGGATCTGATTCGCCTAAGGGATTATTTAAAATGGAGCACAAAAATAGGAGAAAATGCTTGATGAATAAATCCACCTCACCTCCCCACACACACACAATATGAAAAAAGTAATAATATACAAGCAAAAGAACCTTGCTTTTAATAAGGTACAAAAGTCAAGAGAAGTTTCCACCAACAGTTTCCACTCACATGGAAAAATATGAAACGCTAATTGCTCACAAGTAGGTGGTATCTGCCGCACTGACACAGTTTTATAAAGATGTTACAGAATCCTTACCAAGATGTCAAACTAGACAAAATTAAGTTTTATTAGGATTCCTTTCATACAGAACAATGCTGCAGGTGTTTTCTGGGAGGTTTCTGCAAGAATTGCACTCCTATTACTATACAATCATTTTCAAGGGCTAGGAAACTATGATGGATAGTTAAAATGCACTAAAAGAGCATTAGTTTATTTTTTAGGTTCTATAAAACTTAAGGTTGAGGTCAAATCTTTTATGAGAGCACAGCATAAATATACTTAAAATGAGTTTTTAGATTTTCCTACTAATAAAAAAATACAGTAAAACTAGTTGGGCTCATAAACTTTAAAGATACAGAAGTACATAGAAGTGTCTTTTAATAGTAGTCCTTTTAAAAAGTAGATCATACACCGAAAAGAACGTAGCCCCAGGAATTAGATTTATTTTCGCCTAAGTAAAAGCAAAGTTTAGCGAATAAAGCTGCAGGCGATAACTTTTTATTGAACTATGCTGATACATTTGTGACTAGTTTTCCAGAGTTATTCTTACTTCATCAGGTCATATGTTTTGTATAAGGAAATTGCTGTTTCCAGTTTATAAAATCTTTATCCTTTTAGCTTTTTTTCTTTTTGTGTGTGTGTGTACCAAGAAAACTGAACTCTTCTACCAAACAATTTAAAATGATTGATTTGGCATCACCAAAAATTTACAGTTGCTACATGGAAATGTATTACTTTTACAAGTTAATGGATTACTGCTGTAGAATTTAGGGGCAAAACAGGAATCAAAGACATTCCGTGCCTTTTCATTTCTTCTCAACAAATTATGTATATATAAACTCTCTGTAATACACTATATTATAAACAAAAAAAAAATGCAAGGTCAACTAAGTTCTTAAGAATCATGTCAATTTTTTTTATATCAAAACTGTTGGGTAGTTGTAACTTTTACTTTAGTTGTGCTGTTGTCGGCAAGTTCTCGGTAAAGATTCTTTAAAGTCATTGTTCCATTCCTCAGGTCATTTTTATTTTAATCATCTTCACCAGAGAAAAGAGATAAGCAGCTGTCCTGCCCGTGGCAGGGAAGAATATTGTGAAATGATAAAAAGAAAAGAATATTTACATTTGTATTCGGTTCTTCTAGGGGCCCTATACAAACAATTGTCCAGGGTCACAATGTTGAACTCTTCTGCCTGGGGCAGTTTCTTTCCAATTTTTTTTTTTTTTTTTTTTAATGAAAACAGCATCATGCAACCAACAGTGATATAGTACTGCTTATCCATGCACACTCATAGGCACAGAAAAGTTTTGGTAAAATACACTTATGGTTTGGATCTTTTTTTTTTTTTTATGAGATTACACATTACAAAAATTGAACACTGTTAAGATCCTATAGGTCACGCTGGAGCAAGAAGTGCTCATCAAATGCCTAAACATTGGATTTTTTTTTTTCTTCTTGCAGTAATACATGGCTTCATAACCCAGCCCAAAACACATATAAGTGTAAATGTGCATAAATGTAAATGTGTCTTAAGTAAACATACTGATGTGTGGGCACACATAGGGGACAGGCACAAACACACAAAAGCAAACACGCACGCACACACATGCACGCACACACATGCAATATACACGCATGCATGTATAGTACATATGTTTCTGCATGTCATATATATATGACATGCATGTATATCTGTTTGTGTGTGCGTATATATATAAATATATATATATATATATATATATATACACATACAGGCACACATAGCTCTAAACCTCTTGTTAGCTGCCACTATAGCGTATAGGAAACGTCCAAACTAGGTGCCCGATGATACAATAGCGGGTTGGGGGGATTTCGATCACGAGCTGAAAAGAGCTCAGGTGCAAAGAAGAAACCTCGGGACTGTTATACGTCTCTCTCCGTGTGACACCCTTCCCCCAACCAACCCGGTGCCAGGCAGGCAAAGAAGCGGCCGCATTTCGCCTCCAAGCGACAGAGAAGGAATGGTTCTCCTAGCACTGCACAAAGGGGATGGTTAAAGAAAAAAAAAAAAAAACAACCACCCTCTTCAAGCAGCCAAACTGGCAGCAGAAAGCACCCGGCTCCACTTTCCAATGCCTCCCTTTCCCGTTTCCCCTAATGTCTTTCAGGTGTGCCGCTTTCCGCCGCCAGCCCTCAGCGCCTGTGCCAGCCGCGCGCCCCTCCGGACCTGCACGTGGTGCGAGTGCGGCTGCCTCCCGCTGTCCCCTCGGCTCGGCGCGCGCCCAAGAGCCCGCCGCCCCGGGGCTGAGTAGCGGCGGCTGCCGCGAGCCGCCAAAGCCGTGCTGAAGATTCCATACCCGCTGCCACGCGCAGGGCGGGAAAGGGGAGGCTCGCCCATTTACCTAACCCGTCGCTCTCTGCCTACACAGGTGGCTCCGACCCTGGCATTCCTTCACAGCTCGCTTCCCAGCACCGAGCAGTTTTGAGGTGTTTTTTGTTGTGTTTTGTTTTTTTTTGTCAGCAGCAAAACTCTCGGTCCCCTAAAAATCAATATTTTTCCCTAACGCGACCACTCCCCGATACCCCGAGAAAAAAAACAAAAAAACTTTCCTGCAAAAAATACACTCTTTGTAACCTTGGCCTCGCCGCTGGCATTCAACAACATTAAAAAGGAGTTTTGTCTATATGGTTTGATCACAGCTTTGGAGAAAAAGTTTTCCTTTCTCTCAGTAATTTGGGGGTCATTAAACCTTCGGAAAATTTAACGGAACACAACCGAGGTCGTTTCCCTGCCAGCTGGGCACGAGAAAGATGAAAAAGATATCGTTGTGTTGCAGAAAAAAAATCAAATATTGCAAGAATAATATTACCATGCACCATTTATAACGCTGCTTTCATAAACGATAAAAGTTATTTTCGTGCCAGAGCGATGTTACTTCAAGCTGACAGTCGCCAAAAACCGGAAAAAAAATAAAGGGGGCTTCCGTGCTCAGCCTGATAAGATTAATTTTTGTGTCCCTAACTGGCCGAGGAGAAGGTCTTGCTTTAATTGAAGATTTTAAGCTCCTACTACAGGCACTGGATGGTACTTTACCTCCTAGGTCAGGGGAAAAACACACGTAGCAAATAAAGAGATATCAATAAAGAGCAATTTTATTGAATCACGCCCGAGGTTTCGTATCCGACGAGCTCTCGTCCCCACAAACAGGACATTAGATCCAATGTTATTCCTTTTGTTCATTTTGCCATTCCTTAGAATCCTTTCTTATAAGAGATTTTTGTTTTACATTTTAAAATCCTTGGTCTCATTTTTAGCTAAAAAATAAAGTGAAACGTATCTTCTGAATTTCTACATTTACTGCTGATGAACTGCAAAAATTGTAGCCGAAGCCCTCCACAAAACAGGTACATTTGTTAAACATTATATTTTCTAGCACTAGAAAGCATTTGAAAGAAGGTCTGCAAATGTTTTTTTTAAAAAAAGGCAGAGAGCTTTAATGAGTGTTAAAAGAACGCACAAAAATATATACAGGAGCTGAATGGACAGGTTCCTTGACTCCTGAAAGTCCTGCAAAGCCTGTATGGGGACACCCAGCACTTCTCCTGCAGGACCTGTGCGTCTCCTGAAACTGAATCTGCAAAGCAGAGGAAACCAGTCTTAACTTCTCCCATGTATGGATTCACAAATGCCCCAACAATTATTCACCACCTAATCGCCGCGTCATTGATTTACTGCCCATCCAAAGCAGTCATCGGAATACAGCATGAAACGAACGGAACTGGGGATCAGCATCCTTGTGAGTCCCATGCACAGTCCCGACGAGCTGGCAGCTCGTCTTCTGCCCGAGGTGGCTTTTTGTTTCAACCGTAAAACTGACCGTGCATGTTGTGTGTCTGAAAATAAAGAGAGCAAACTTTGCCTAGGAGACTTACCTTCTTTTGCAGCCTGTGCCTCCCCTGTGTGTGCAAATCGAAACAGCCAGATGATGCATGCAATAATCCAGGAAGGGTGCCTACTTTGAACTGGCATGGTGCAAGAGCTGGATTTTATGGGCGGATTTTTTTATGTTGTTGTTTGCTGCTTTTCTGGAAGTATCAGAAGGTTTTATTTCTCTTTTTCCTATTGCTGCATGTGCATGAATATCTGAGCATGAATGTCCCTTCCACAGCCCCTCTTGCACAGGAGGGTTTAGCCCCCCTCTTCCCTTAAGCAGCTAAGCAGTGAGCACCCACTGGAGTAGACTGCGAGTCTCCGACTGCAGACCGGCTGCAAGCTCCACGCTCCAATAATATGAATTAAGAGGGAAGGGGGCGGGTCGCCAACCCCGGAGCCAGAGCCGTCCATCCCCGTGACTGACAGCGCGAGGCAGCCTATCGGAGGCAGAGGTGCGGGCCCGGCGAGACTGGGACGGGGTGACGAATGGGTGGACGTAGGGGGGGGGGGGGGGGGGAACGAGGCGCGGCCCAATCAGGGGAGAGCGGTGTAAGGTGGCACGGGAAGGGGCCCGTAGCTTGCTGTTTGCCCCTGCTGTTGGCTAAACCGGTGCGCGAAGGGGAGAGCCTGCGGTGGTAGCGTCCGCGGTTCTCTGTGCCTGGCGCCGGTGATCGGCGTCCCGCTGCAGGGAAGCAGTCGCAAGCGGTGCCCTCTGAGTATAGAAATAATGACGACCGGTTGCTTCTTCTTGGCACTTCCCCTCGGAAAGCCGAGATCGGCGGGCGTCCTGCTTCAAACTTTTCCTTTGTCCCGCGTGGCGAAAGGGAGCATCTGTACAGGAACATTCGAGGAGGCCCTGCCTCTTGAGGCAAGGGCCGTATAACTGGGCAGACGTGCTGTAGGCAAGGGGGGGCTAGGTGGGGAAAGGGGCGGACAATAGGATTAGTGGGGCCAGTTCAAACCTGAGCATGAGCCAAGGAGACAAAGTCTCTGAGCTCAGGTACTTAGAGGTAGTGCTGGGTGGGGGGAGCACATTTGCAGCCTGGAATCGAGAGCAACAGCGAAGAGGAAGCAGAGCTCCACGTGGCGATCCCAGTACAGGAAAGCAGCCAGAAGAATTCTTCTCTCCGATTCACCGAATCCGATTCCAGTGCAGGAGAAGCAGCGGCATAAGAGACTAGATCTACTCCAGCGCTGGTGAAGCAGAGACAGAGGATTCTCCGATTGCAGCTTCCAAGCGGACTACCATTGCTGAAAACTTTGCTAGCAGAGCTACCAAGTAAGCTATGCATGCTTTTCGCAGTTGATATGCCCTGCTCATTCCCCCCTTTTTGCTACCCTCTTGTTCTTTTCCTTCTTCGCTATATATAATTTTCCTGGCAGGCCCTGCCGCCCCCCCCCCCCCCCCCCCCCCCCCCCGAGCCATGCGGCCACCCTACCCCCTGCCCTGCCTTCCAGCCTTGCCCTTTCCGGGAGCCTGCAGGCCACCCCCCCACGCGGCCGCCTTCCCTGCGAGTGTTCCCCCCCACCCCCTGCATCCCCTGCCGCTCCGGACCCCCCCCCCCCCCAATTCAAATCCGCCGCTTCACCCTGCACCCCCGCCCAGATTGCCGCCAAGCCCCGGTTCCCTCCACGCGCGGCCCCAGCCCCGATATTACCCCCCCCCCAAGTAACCCTCCTATGCCTCCGCCTCTCCATGACTCCGCCTCCCCCCGCGCGGCCCCCGGCCTGCGTTCCATCCACGTGGTCGGCCGCCCCCCCCCCGGCTCCCCTTATTTGCCCCCCCCCCCCTTGTGTTTTTTCCCGGGAGGCCCCTTCTCGCCTGCACCCCTGCCCGGTGCTATCGCTTCCCACATGGTCCGCGCCCCCCTCCCCAGCAGCAATATCGCACCTCCAGCTCCCGCCCCCAGGTTTCCCTCTGCGCTCCTGTTTTTGCCCCCTTCCGTTTCCTCCGCGTTCCCCTCGCCCCCGCGGCCCCTCCAATATATCCCGATGCCCCCCCCGGTCGCCCCTTTCAAATACCACGTTGCGGCCCATGCTCGCCTGGAGCCCCGCCCGGCACCGTTTCGCCGGCAGCGCTGCCCACGTGGCCCGCAGTTTTTTGCCAGCCAAAGGCCCCCCGCCCCCTGGCTGCCCCGACGCGCCCGCGGCCCTGCGCAGTTGCCCGATGGCGGCCCGGCACACTTGGTCCTCGCCCCTCCCCCACCACCCGCAATTGCTCCCGCGCACCCGCCCGCCTAGAGCCCCGCCCAGCGCCATTTTGCCACCAGCCCTGGTGTGTCCCCCCCCCCGGGCCCCATCATTATTTCCTTGCGGGACAGGGCCTTCAGAGCTGAGCACAGTGACCCTGCCAGGTCGCTGTTGCCCCCTCCCCTTTTATCCACTAGTATGCCTCTTCCTATTGGCGGTTTTTTCCTCCTGCATGCAGATTGACAGCCTTCAGGTCACTTGTGGTAAGCGTTTGTGGGGGGTTTTCTCTTGCTGGATTGCTGGTTCTGGGGGCTTGTGATTCTGGTTCTCCTAGCTGATGTGGGGCTGGTGAATTTTCATGTCATGTGTGCTTTGATCCTGCTCCGGGCACCCCCCCCCCCCCCCTTTTTGTGTTTTTGCCCATTGGTGTTTTTTACTGCCCCGGCCCGCCCCCCCTCTCCGTCCTCCTGCTTCCAGTCCTTTGTTCCGGTGCCGTTGCAGAGCCCTATGCTATCCCTGCCATGCTCCCTGCCAGGTATTCCTCTCGGCCACGCCCGACATGTATTTCTCCACTTTGCCGCTTCTCCTACGGGCTCTGAGACCGGCCCTGCCGCCACAACCGGTCCACAACGCAGGAGCCGAAAGAGAGCTACGTCAGCTCATGGACCAAACCTTGGCACCGGCTGCTATCCATGGCACTGACAGGGTGAAGTCATTGCTAGCTGGGTTAATGCATGCCGATAACCCATCCCCCCAGCAGTACGGTTCAGTACCTGTCGGTCCACACCAAAGTTCATCAGGCAGCGCCAATAGTTCAGCTGGCAGCACCCAGCCACCATCACATCACGAGACCACTAATGAACTAAACTGGCACCCACAAGGACAGAACTGTGAGTACCTTGCTGTAAACACGGGCCAGGCTAATGCGCAGGTTCCCCAAACACAGCCCAGTTACGCACCGCTAACAAATGGCAGCGAAGTGTGGCTGGGGCCACAAGGCGCTCCAAGCGATATTTTCTCTGCTATGAAAGCATTTTTGATAACTTTCAGGGACAGGGTAATTTTAACACAAGACCACCACAAAACCCTGTTACACAGGATCCAGGGCAGTCAGGACAACACAGGGGGGAGGCCTTAACGGTGACACAAACCCAAGCTACAGCTGGTGGAACAACGGAGGGTCAGTTGGGGACAAATGGGCATAATCTCACTGGTAGCTCAGCCACAAAAGTGAATAACACTACACAATACACATGTATCGTGGGCTCCCTAACCGCGCATGTTCCAGAAGCAATAAAAGAGAAAATATGGCGCATCGAATATGTAGATATATTCGAGTTGCTCAGGAGAGAGGGGAGGGATCCGATCCCAAATGCCACGAAGCGTGCAAACTATCAGCTAGGGAGAAACCCTTCATCGCTAGAACGCTAGCAAACTGGTCAGCAGGTTTTAGAATTCTGTCAACTATCATAGGTCAGAAATACCCTGAAAAGCGTTGCTCCCTATTCGCTTACCAGGACGTCATTTGCGGTGCGTATCGCACTTATGGGGGTACTGCTTGGTTAGAGTATGATGAGCAGTTCAGAAGGAATATGGCGTGAACCCTAGTTTAGACTGGGACTGCAAAGATATTGATCTCTGGCTCTCAAAAATCACCCTGTACAGACCGGTTCAGGAGGTCATCCCTGGCTTCGCTGGTAATGCATACCATCCAAGTACATGGTCAGCACCTCGCCAACACACTTTTCCTGGAAGATTCCCATTTTGGCATAGGTTCGGTCAACCCACTAGATTCAGGGGCAGGGGGGCTCCCATCTGTCGGCTGTTCAACTCCGGTTTTTGCAGATTCGCTGCTGCCTGCAAATTCAGGCACGCCTGCATGGGATGCGGTGCAGGCCACCCTCAAACAAAATGCACAAGGGGTGGTAACATCTCACATACAGAGCACCACTAAATTCAATAGAGCTCCTACCCCCATTAATATACATAGCTTATATAACTGTTTAAAGGGTTATCAGCCCAAGGAGGCAAGCTGGTTATACGAAGGCTTTTCCCAAGGTTTCCGCATACCTTTCATGGGGCCAGAAACCGACACTGAGGCTAAGAATCTGTTATCTGCAAGGAGTAATGAAGAGGTCATAGCGCAAAAAATTAAAAAAAAAAAAAAAAGAAGGCGACATGGGTAGGGTGGAAGGCCCATTCAATGATAAGCCACTACCCCATTTAGAATTTCCCCTCTTGGGGTGGTACCCAAAAAAAAAAAAAGAGCCAGGGGAATTCCGAACAATTCACCAGTTATCCTTCCCAGAGGGTGGTTCAGTGAATGATTACTTGGACCCCGACGCATGCTCTGTCGCCTACGCATCATTCGACCAGGCATTAGACATGGTGAGGCATTGGGGACAAGGCGCATGGTTGGCAAAAGCCGACATTGAATCAGCCTTCCGCTTGCTTCCAATACATCCCAGCTGCTTCCATCTGTTAGGGTTTCAATTCCGAGGTAAATATTACTTCGATAAATGCCTCCCGATGGGCTGCTCCGTATCTTGTGCCTACTTTGAGAGGTTTAGCACATTTGTGCAATGGGCGGTGGGCTGTAGAGCAGGACATCGGGAGGGGAAAAATCATACACTATTTGGATGATTTTTTATTTACCGGCCATAGGGACACACAGGCCTGTGCACAAGCCCTTGAAGCATTCATGCGGAAAAGCGGACGAATTAGGTATATCGCTAGCCAAGCACAAATCAGAAGGACCGTCACAAAAATTGTCATTTCTGGGAATCGAAATCGATACCCTGCAAATGGTCACACGCCTACCGCCCTCAAAGCTGGAATCGTTACGCGCCAACATATCTATTACCGAACACTCACGCAAAATCACGCTAAAACAAATGCAGTCACTCATTGGTCATCTCAATTTCGCATGCAAGATCATGCCCATGGGTCGCCCTTTCATTAGAAGATTGTCCCAAGCCACAGCATCCGCAAGATCCATCATTTCATTAGAATCACCAAGGAGCTCAGGGAGGACCTCATAGTATTGAAGACATTCCTGGGGTATTATAATGGCCGGACGGTTTGGAGGGACCCACTCATGACCAATAGGGAGTTACAGCTCTACACCGACGCAGCGGGGAGCGTTGGATTTGGGGCCTATCTGGCTGAGAAATGGTGTGCTGAACGACGGCCAGTGCAGTGGGAAGCCAAGGGTGTGCTCAGAGACATCACTTTTCTCGAATTGTTCCCCATTGTTGCAGCGATACACATGTGGACAGCATGTTTCCAGAATAGAAGAGTAGTTTTTTGGTCGGACAACATGGCGGTTGTACAGGCTATAAATTCTCTCACCGCCCACGCCCACAGGGCATTAGGCTATTGCAGGATTTAGTACTTCTCTGCCTGCACGTTAACCTGGTCTTTAAGGCTAAGTAAGTACCGGGGGAGTTTAACTGCATTGCTGATGCACTGTCTCGTTGTCAGTGGTCTCGTTTCAGATTCCTGGCCCTGGAAGCAGAACATCAACCATATCGCATCCCACCTTGGATCTGGGAATTAGGGTGCCCGGGATTGACTCCTTATTGAGATCGGCTCTGGCAGAGAGTACTTGGAGAGCATATTCACGCGGATGGAGCTTATTCCAACAATTTGCCAATCAAAAAACACACACATTCAGGGGACAATGACAGAGAAAAATGTAACAGAGTTCTTACTTTACCTCAAGAACGCAGGTGTATCCAGAGCACAGGCAGGGCAGCACGTAGCGGCTATTGTTTTCGTTGCCAAATTATGGGGTATAAGCGCCATTAGCAACTCCTTTCTCATAAAGAAGATATTAGAGGGTTGGCGGAGACAAGAACCAGGTAGAATGGACGCCAGAAATCCTATCACACCGATGCTGCTTCAAGCACTGGTAAAGGAGCTCCCTAGCCTAGTTTGGGACAATTACGAGGTAAAGCTATGGACCGTGGCCTTTTCACTAATGTTCTTTGGGGGCATTTAGAAACAGCGAGCTTATCCCGAGGGCAAAGGTGACCACCAGGCCATCTGATGGGGGTTTCCCGATAGAAAACATAAGGATGGTTAAGGAGGCAGTACAGATCTTTATTAGGCGAGCAAAAAATGATCAGCGGGCAATAGGTCGTTGGATTACGTTATACCCTGCTCGTATGGGGGATATATGCCCTGTAAGGGCCGCGAGAGAATACCTTAAAGTACTCCCGCCCAGGGGGGTCCGTTACTAAAACACAAAGTTGGCAACGCACTATCGCGTTACCGGTTTATCAGCATACTGCGCAAAGGATTAGAAAAGATAGGGGAAGACGCGGGAGGTTATCACACACATTCATTCCGAATAGGCGCAGCATCCTTTGCCAGCAGCAGCGGTTTAAGCGAAGATCAAATTAAAGCTGTAGGGCGGTGGAAATCCGGTAAATTCAGATCTTGCATACGGCCCAATAAACAGTTTCACTAGGAAATCTAAACGGCATATAATTAACATCCTGTTCCCCTTAACCGTTCCTATTTTGTCTATCATAGACTCGTCAGCCGAGAGCGCGAAAGTGATATGGATCATGGGGTACTCGTACATTTATTGGGCGCACGTACATTTATTGGGCGCACATTAGAACCAAGAAAAAGACCTCCAGCGATCAGATGGGCACACCTCGTAGCAAGGCCAGCATATTCTGGCTGGGCAACCGAGGGATGAGGTGGGGCCAACTAAGGCCTTGCATCCTCCAATACGCCAGGCAATTGCCACGGCCTGATATTATCATCTGTCAGTTAGGAGGTAACGATTTGGTCACAGTCAAAAACATTGACCTAATAATCAATATCAAGAAGGACTTGACTGCAATTAAGGCTATATGGCCATCCGTGGTATTTAGTGTGGTCCCACATTATCCTTATCCTTCGATTGGGATGGCGGGACGCGAGGTCACATAAAGCCATCGAAAAAAGCAGGCGCAAATTAAATAAAGAAGTGGGGACGTGGTTGAGAGCAATAGGGGGCTATGTCATCAAACATGATATTTCGCTCTCATGTTCAGGCATGTATAGGCCAGATGGGGTTCACTTATCACACGTTGGGGTAGATATCTTCATTCTCGCCAGGCAAACGGCCACAGCAGCTTAGTTAATTAGTGGGGGTAGGAAACAAATAAGGTTTTACTGTTTCCTACTTTGGCGGGGGCCCTCACCGGAGCATAAGAGGATGTGTCGCTGCATAGGGGGGAAGTTTTTGGTGTTGGGGGGGGGGGAGGGGAGGAGCACAGCACCAAGGACTTTGCATGGGGGGAAAGCGGGGGCATGGATATAACTAAGCATGGCGGAGACCGAGATAATGGCCGGTCTGGGGGGTGGCCCAATGAAGGCCTGGCATAAGCAATAACCGCGGCCCGCAAGGCCAGGGGTGGGAGGAGGCGGCAGAATACGGCACGGAGCGGCAGTAGCCATGGAGGCGTTCACGGAGCGGGATGCCAGTGGCGGGTGTTCCCCTTCACGGAGCGGAAGGCGGGATTGGCATTCACGGAGCGGGGTGCCAATGGTGTACCACCTTCACGGAGCGGAAGGATGGAGGGCTGCCGTCTCCAAAAAACAGAGGGGTGGGAAGAACAAGGAAGGTACCGGTGAGGGCGTTGGCTTTAGTTAATGCCAATTGCGTTTAAGCTGCTGCAATATAAAGTAATAATGTTTTAATGCTATTTTTGGCTGTGGCCGTTTCTTCCACTCAATAAAGGTTATCTTGGTTTACCTACTCTGTTGTCGTGTGGTCAAGGGTGGGAGGGGCGGTCGTCCGTAAGCTACGGCGTGCCCGAGTTATGGGCCCTACTTGTGAAGCTGCATGTCTATGTTTAAATGCATTTCAGAGTTTAAAAGAAATATAACGATTAAATAAAATAGGGGGCATGCCAACACTTCCTCGCCAAAGTGAAATATCTGAACAGAATGCATTGATTTTCTATGTGAGTGTGGGCGGATTAAGTCATCCTGGTCGTCCAGGGTGGACAATGGTGCATAACACAGTCACTGCCCTTGGCCTCTCATCCCTAGTTTTATTTGAAACAGGGATTCCAACTTCTGGCCCTTGGGATCCCTGTGGTGGTCACAGTCCAAAGGAGCAAGGCACGTAAGGAAGAGAGGAAAGTTAACATTCCAGGTCCAGTTGGGTGAGACAGTTAAGGGTGGGTGAGACAATAAAGGCAGTAAAAGGTCCAGGCCAGTGGGTGGTGCAGACCAATAGCAGCAGGAGAGAGGCAGGGATGAGACAAGTTTTTAGATTTTCCAGAAGTACAGCTGGGAAGTCTGGTTGTTTCATTTAGTATAGGAGCCACCCAGGCATTGCTTTTAAGGAATGAGAAGCGTGGGATTCTCAATTCAGTACTGCCAGGGAGATCCGAGGGACGGTGTGCCAACCTGAAACTGAACAGGGGAAACAGGAGAGGAGATTGATCCACAGCGCAGGGGATGCATAGCAGTTGGATAACAGGTACATAGGGTGCCCTATACATTAATCTGCATCATTAAGAAACAAAGTAACTGGATCTGTAAGAAGGTGATTTTTATATGTGGCACACAAACTTATGGAGCTAGAGCAGCACAGTATAGACTGGAAAGAGTGTTTTTTTCAGTTACCTCCTGCACTTACAGTTACAGTACAATGCAGGAGAGCCAGTGGAGTGGTAAAGTCTGTGATGAAATAAAGAGGAAGAAGATTAAAGTTAGTCTGTGGACAGTGATGGACTGGAGGAAGAGAGAGCGATCAGAAGGGATGGCAAGGGACCAGATGGAGATGCAGACAGAAGAGGAACAGTGAGGGATTCAAAATAGAGTCAGACAGAGGTAGGGCTGTGAGAGACCAGAGAGATGATGAAAGATGTGGAGCGGCGAGAGTCCAGAGAGGCAGACAGAAACAGGACAGTGGGGATCAGAGAGAGATTCATGGCGCAGTGGAATGGCTGGGACCAGAGTGAGACCCTGAAGAGAAGGCATGGGGGTAAACCGCAGCAGTAGTTATTATCCTTAACAAAAGGCGTGGAGTAACCTGCGTGGAACAGCAATTACTACCATAAGCAGCTTACTAGGCATACTGGATGGACTGTTTATATCTGCCATCATGTACTATCACTACTGCTTGGTAGATAGCAGCACAGAGGGG